>NC_143096.1:5002500-6252500 GCF_061535455.1 Colias philodice | reverse complement strand
TATTCAGGAGATTTGCAGGGCCACAAATTTTGTCAATGTTGATACTATCTCTCATAAAGTATGAAATTATTCAAGATATTTTTAGTGGCAATTGCATTCTAAATTTTTATGTGAATCAATTTCTTAAACTTCATTATACTTTTGACAGAAGTAAGTTAGATTGTAGATGCTTCTTAATTACCGGATTTTTTAATTTTCATTTTCCTTATATCTATCATCTATTTTCTTTAGGATGTAACAAAATTTAAAGTGACTCTTTATAGGACATAATTAAAAATATGATTGAGACATATTTTTACTTCATAGGCAATCAATTATGAACATTAGAAACTCTAGATTCTGATTTAAAAATACATTAGAAGAATGTGAACAAAAATTACAATTTAGGTTTGCTGTCTCCTTTTATTTTAAATATCTTCTTTTTTAATCTATTCCAGTATATACACATTAATATATTTACTAATGTCTTGCAATGAGTGCAATGTTATATAACATAATACATATACCATTTTATATGAGTATAAGTAGGTATAAAACCCTTTATACATAAGGGTGGTTTAATTAATGCCTCTCTAATAGTATTTAGTACAAAAACATTAAAGCTGTTTAAGAATAAATGTTCGTTTAAGCGCTAATAACGATAATCGAATTTGCAATCAATTAGCAAGCGCATGAGCGCGTAGCGCGCGCGCACCAGGAAGGAACCTTGGCGCGGCGACTACGTAGTACTTGAACTTGGCCTTTGCGCCAGCGCAATCGCGATGCATAGCGCATCATTGCTCATTTATTAGAAACTAAACATACCTATCATTTTATGCAGTTTTTTAACAACATTTTTAATATATGTGTGGGAATTGGAAAATAATAAACTGGCAAGACGATTTATAAGCTTTAAATGTGTGGATGAGTAGGGTATAGACTAAATATAATATATATAAAGTCTAATTGTACTGTTATATTTCTTTAAATTGAGTGAGGATTTTCTTGATGAGTAGAGCTTAAAAGTCTCTTTAAAAATTAGTTATATTTGCATAAGAGAGCATTAAATTTAAACACTGATGATACACTGTACGTTTTAAATACTTCCTCAATTAAACATTGTGTCAATATTGGAAAATACGAAATATAGCCAGATATGTTATGAGCGACGGAAAATTAACCTTGTGGTCTAATAATAATGTAATACGTAGCTGTTTCTACTACAAATAGATGCAAGTATTGGCATAAATAGATGTATTATTAATATATTTTACCCATCGTTTACAGGAGTTTTGAATATTTTAGAACGCTTATGCAAAATGGTTAATAATATTATATGTAATAAAATAGGTTTATAAAATATGTGACTGCATATTCTGCATCAAAATTATCAGACTCTACATTTTAATTTATAATTTCATTTAAAAGATTATTTTTAAATAATTGTGAATATTTTGTTACTTATTTCATTTTCTTATATTAATTCTTTTTCTTATTTCATTTCAAATTATTTCATGTGGTTAATTTCATTTACTACTTAATAATTCTCTACGTTCATTTGGATTTACTGCTCGTTTTAAGCTAAATTATTTTTCACACAACTTCAATAAATATAATAACGTATTTACTAATGTAATTAATAATTCACTGTTCACTGTGATAAATCGTAATACTTACAATAGGACTCATTTTTCAGGCTTCCTTAAGAACTATTTCGATTACGTTTAACGTTATTTCCGGGTTTAAGGTATCGAGTGTCTTTGGTATATACTGGTCGGGTTTGATTTGTGTTATATTGCGATGTCGAGCGATTTGATGTACTCCAGCAGGATACGGAGCGTCAACAAGGGTACAATAGGCCGCAGCCAGCGCACCGATCTCATGTCGGCTGGCGGAGCCGGGAGCGAGTCGCGCGGAGGCCCACAGCTAGGCGCTGGCGGGGGACCGCGGCCTGCGAGCTGGCTGGCGGCTCGGGGCGCGCATTATGCAACACTGGCCGACCTGCCCCACGTCTAGCCGCGGAGCGTGTCGCACTAACCCGACGCCACGCTATGCCGACCGACCTAGATGCACTTTTACAACGAGAATGCAATCGACACACATATTCGCGTCTCGTTCCGATAAACGCATCGACGATGAAAGCGGCTCGTGATGGAGAATGCGGACGAATTTGACGGCGAGTGCAGTGAGTACGTCACGTTCGCGCCTAGTGTTCTCCAATTAGAGAAGAGCGGGACGGTGCGGCGCAGTGCGACCGAGCGCTGCATTCAAGTTCATTACTTCCGTAGTGTGGCTGCCGCCGAGCGCCCTGACCGTGCTCCCGATCTGCGAATCTATGAACGACCATCGCGCCGCGTGCGAGCGGCTCGCCGAGCTATTTGTTATGATATAATCTTATGTCACGGTAAGATGTAATTACTTTTAGAGCACAACATACGAAAAAGGATCTAATTTTTATTATATGTCTATAAACTTACGTAATTAACCTTTATACATCGACACGGTCGTCACTGCTCTATACGGCGTTATTAAAAGCTTGACTGATGCACAAGGAAATAAATTTTAAAATTGCAGCAAGGGGTGTGTGGGTAGCGTGCGAACGGTAGCGAAAGCCATGGCAGGGAGAGCCGCGCAAACCTCCCCGGAACACGCTTTCACTATCGCGGGTCGACGACACAGCCTACATACACCCTTACCCGTGCATCTCGCCTGCAATCCCGTATTTTCAAAATCTTTCATCCTTGTTCTTCTATGCATATTTGTGAAGGATAGATAGTAAATACTCGAACGTCTCTATAACTCTATCCGTCAACCTGATTTAAATTTATGGAATAGGAACCTGTAGTAGTAAGGGCAATGCATTCTCCCTAACGATTACCACGTCTCCCTGCCACCTACTATTATTCAATATTGATTTCACTATTTACAAGAGTCAAATTGATTGCAATTTCCATTTTGATTACGCAGGACCAGTAAATTGGTATATAAATTATAAATTTTGTTTAACGTAATGTAACATATCTAATATTTACTGATTTTCATTCTTGTATTACTAGTTCATATGGAAGTTAACTTGTATATAACGTTATCACTTATCTGTATAGTTTTCTGTACGAAATAATATAATTCTTCAGTAGGTAATAATAACTACAAGAATTGAAATACTATAGGGTAAGACCCAAGAATTACTCCTTTGGAATTTATTTATTTTTAATTGGTTCTTATAACGATGTAGAACTCTAAAAAAAGAGTCTCATTAAGCAGATTAAAAGTAGTATTAGTCCTTTTATTACTTCAAACACTTTGTAACATTCCATGGTTCTAATTTCATAATACATTGGGTTCTATATTGCTAACCCTGTTTTGTCGATCCTGACCTGCCCTAATGTCTGGACCTTTTTCAAATATGTCTTACATCCCGTCCGCGTCGCCCTGTAACACTTTCTATTGATATGAGACTTCAGACGACTGATTTACAAGAATTAATAAAAATGGTCGGTTATGGAATAAAGCTTTTATTCAAATTCGTGTACTAACTAATAACTTATTCAAGCATAGATTGTGACTTATGCTTAATTGGATAAATAATATTGAGAATAGGGAGAATTTTAATTGCTTGTTAAATTGTAATTGATATGACCTTAGGATTATGTTTTCGATATTGAATATTAAATTTAATTTTGAAAAAAAAAAAAACTTTATAAGGTTTAAATTCGTTTGCCTAGCAACTAGATAAAAGATTAGCATTTCATGATAAAATTAATATCAACTTTTTCGGTCAATTAGAGCGTGAAAAGCGAAGCGCGTCAAAGAAAATGCAGTTTTCCAACATCGGTGGAGGCTTGAGCAGTATCAAAACACTGAATCTTCCGGGGTGAACGGCCGCAGCGCCTCGTCCCACTAGCCCCCGCCGCCCGGCGTCGCTCGGTGTCTCGCTCTACTCTGGCCGCGCGAATAAATCGCACCGCCGCGTCTGTGTGCGGGAAATGCGTCTGCCATGCCAGTATTCGGCGGCGAGGTCGTTGACATGAATTTTCTTCAGGCCTTTCATCCCAAAATTTGCATTCCCATTTTAAAGCGAACGATTAATTTCACGCTTTTTGTTAAGTGTGCTTTTATTTGATTAAGTGAATGGAACGTTTTTCGTTTTTAATAACTAATTAGCTATTAGACATGTCACTCTTTTTTAATCTCCTTCAATGTTTTCAGAGATTTGTTTTCTATTGAGAACGTTGTGAAACTATAACATTTTATCTTTTAGATACTACCTACTTGGTATACTGATTATTTGGGTTTTGTACTAAAATGTAAATATGCATTTTTACCCAAAAATTTAATTTTAGTTTTAGAAAAGAAAAGAAAAGAAAAGTTAAGTTATATACACAAACATAATTATGATATCTTTACCATCTGATGGGAGTATTAGTCTTTCCTGCATCTAATATTTATTGAACAGAATAGGCTGTATCGATCTTAGCCCAGCACAGTGAGGGAGCTATATCTGTGGAAGTGTTGCTTGTGTAAACTCGATTTCCCCCTTGTTGGGGTAGGCTTCAATACTCATTCATGCCTTTTTCCTGCTCTAGCCGGGATGCAGGCGCATAACGCGCTCCCTCTCGTTACGCTTCCGTGTTGGCGGCGGATACGCGCATGCACTAGACCTAGCCCAATGCAGCGAATTTTGCGTAAGGTCATTGTCCTCCCTTGCTTATGTTTGTACCGAGCCTTACTGTCGGCGACGTCTTTCAAATAAAACTAGCTAAGTTAATGCAACAGACAACTAAGTTTTAAATTATTTTACTGCCACCAATTTCACTTTTTGCACAAATGTGCAATTTCGTTTGTTATTACCGGTATTTTTATTTCATTGTTCGATACAATAATGACAGCCCGTGAGACAAAAGATATATAGAAACAACGGGTCGTTTATTTAACAACGAGTCTTTTAATTTTTTGCTAAAAGTGCCGTTTGCACAAATTGCATTTTTTCGCAGCAAATTTAAAAAGGTCCCCTTTTTTAATGTTCGCATGAAGTAAGGTAACAATATAACAAAGACAGATGAGACTTGAAAGTATTGCCTTAGTAAAAAAAGATCCTTTAATGTTTTATCCAATTCCTAGAACTGTTTCATGGTGTTGGTGGTAATTACGCAAAACCAGCATTACGTTTTATTATACCAAAAATAAAACATAAAAGATGAGAACTAGATTTCTACAGTTCAATAGTAAACTATACCTACCCTTAACCTATAATTATTTTCTGTTAAGTTACCTACATTTCATAATTGCTTTGCATTTAACAATGTTTATATATGAGGTAATATAAATAATATTATCTATTATATTTTGTGATTTTTTAATACCAAAATGTAGGATTTGACGCAGAAAGATTTATACAATATGCAAGTTGTAAATTACACGTATAAATCATGATAATTTCAGGCCATACAGTTAACTGAACGGTTATATAAATCTTAATAGCTGATAAATCGTGTGCATGGAAGTGCGAAGTTCTAGTCTAGAATGTTAGGCTAGGGTCAAAAGCCGCGCAGTATGTCAGCGTTTAGTATTCCGTGAGCCCAGGCCCGGCCGGCTAACGGGACCGCCTGTCTGCACCGGCCTTTACTTTCATCGATCGAGCTAACCACGGTTTACTTTCCTTTGTTACTTGCCACTTCTTTATATTCTGATCTATTTAATGATGTTTTATATTTAATTAAAATAGTATTACATAGCTAACATAGCCCTCAAACCTGCATATTATAGTTGCGTTTATATCGTTAACAAAACGATTATTTGTCGTTAAAAATGCGTTAAGGTTTATTATGTCAATCAAATATCTTTTATGACAATGCGGGTTTATAATTATCTATGGTTAGCAAAAAATATTTGAGGCAAGTGTTTGCCCGCTGCAGGTAGAGCCTTTAAGCCGGATAATAACAACCGAGTCTTTGTAAGGGACGTACCGTTAGATTTTTTCGAATCAATAGAAAAATATGATTTAGTACAATAGACGCTGTTATGGTTTGTGTTTAGATATAATAAATATCCGCGAACTTTTTATTCGATAAAAATTCTTGTGTTTATGTAATACCTGACGTTGATAGTTGATGTTAGATATGGTAAAATTGTAACAATGTATGAGGAAGTTATGTCAGCATTGACCTCTACATCTCAAGAAATTGCGAATATTGCGAATATTGATATCTATTTCCTAAAACCAATAAACGGTAAAAGCAAATCTAATGACTAGTCGTTGGCAATTTCCTATGAGCTAAGTTATGGGGTGCTCGTAAAGGTAATGTATTATACGTACTTATAGCGCGATAGATTTTAGCACGTCTAAACGTAACTGTGCTGTGAATCATGCACTTTTGCCTCTCAAATAGGTTTACAGCTTTAGAACGCAATTGCAATACGTAATAACTAAATTGCATAAACATTAAGAGACAACGTCGGTAGAGTATAGAGTAGAGTATTTTGTCTAACTTTAATATTTCATTTGCTTATGTTGTTTTGAGTATTTTAATAAAAACATAGAAAATAAAACTGGTTATGTATCTTTATTGATAAATTAAAAATTAATTTTGCACGATTATTTTCATCGGTTTATCCTAAAAGAATTGGTATAATAGGTAGATTATAGTTTAGAAGAATTTTAACTTTGTTTATTCATGGATCTAGATCAGGAGCATCTTTCAGTTTGTTCAAGCGATTAGCAGGTACAGCGCATGACTCCAAAACGTAGTTGAAATTGGTTCATTATGATTATATTCATTGTTGAGCATCCTGGCTATGGAATTTAATTTAAACAGGTAGAAATCGATGGGAATCTGTTTTTTTATCAAGTTCCCGCTGGATTTTTGATACGGTGCCCACGAATCGTGCTACCGTTAGGTCAAGGCGGTAAAAAATAGAATAGGAGGGTGAAATTAGAGTAGATATAGCGGGATTCTCTTCCTTGTATGCATTGAAACATTTTGTAAAAGCTACGTTATGTTTAGCTTATCCAAAAAAATATATTGTGTTTTTGTTAAGGAATATACAACAAGTGTATTATAAGATGCGTTAAGTTATAGGTCCAAAATATTTTCCTTATTTAAACATAAGTACTCGTTAGTAGCTACTAAGTATGTTTGACGTTTGTCATAAAATGACGCTATAAAGTAGCAGCTAAATAAACAATTAATTGAAGACGTTCAAAAAATGTTGAAGTCAAGTTCATAGACCGGGAGATACTGACACAAAATTTCGAGTCATTTGTAACAGGATGGCGATGGATGGCGAGGGTTCTTAGTACGCAATGACAAAAAGAAAAATGATGGTGTGAACGCTGGTACCGGCGGCTTAGTCGCGTGGGCGTTAGTCGAACTCATCGGAAAATAGCGAAAGTCAAACGATTTGTAACAGTATGGCACTTATTTTTCCTGTAAGTTTGAGGATCAACGAATATAAATACAAAATTTCAAAGATCTAGGTGTTGGAAATCTTCACTTATATAAATTAATAATAAATTTATTTTTCAAGTATGACAGTACTTTTTCCCCCTACTAGAAGTATGGCAAATATATTAATGGTCACATTTTATCAAATACTCTCCAAAAAGCCAAATGCAATACTGGTACAAAAAGATAGGCGAAATAAAAAAATTTTGCAGATCATCGGCGGTATGGCGACCATTTGGAATCGTCCGAAAAGTATGGCATGGTGATTTTCGTAAATGGCTGCACGACGATGGTTACCTGTGCAAAAGTTAGCTTGGTACAAATGGTTGAATAATTGTTTTTTTTAAATCAACACATTCGCGTCGGTATGGCGGGCTGTAAGTCATACCGGAAAAGTATGGCATGACACTACCGCCTACTTCTTTTTTATGGGCTATCGGTAAATTCTAAAATTTTTGTGTTACAAATCGTTTGACTTTCGCTATTTTTCCGACGAGTTCGACTAACGCCCACGCGACTAACCCACCGGTACCAGCGTTCACACCATCATTTTTCTTTTTGTCATTGCGTACTAAGACCCCTGTAGAACCGCCATCCTGTTACAAATGACTCGAAATTTTGTGTCAGTATCTCCCGGTCTATCAATGATTTAAGCAATAATTTATCTATATCATATATATCGTATATCTGTCGACGGTTATATGCATTTCATTCGATAGGTAAGTGCTACTACGCAGTACTATATAATATTATGTATAGATCGATACACGTGTATTCATTCATTGAATAAAATGTCAACTGAAGTCAACGCCGCAACTGTCTTGATACGGTTCGAAGGCTTCACGTGTAGATGCCCTCTAAAGTATTTCCCTCTTGCATAATGCGATAATTATCTGAATAAATGAATAAAAATGTGCCTTGTGTAGTGTAGGGCGATAAAAAATATTGAGTACGTATGATATGTAACAGTTTATTGTTGTGGCTACCGGAAGGCTCGCGCCATACCGACTCTATTAAATGTGCTGTGTATGTGGGACATTTCACTGCAGTCCTTGATTCTCGTTATAATAATTTATTGTCGACTGTACCTGTAGGTGAGTATTTATTTTCGTTTTCGAATGCTAATACATACATATAGTTATGAAGTAATATTTGAGTTCAAAAACTCATCATACGCAGGGGTCACGGAACACAGTGGGGTTTTGGTCGGTAGGAATCCGACATAACCCACAGCCCCTTCCCCGGAGGCCGTGGGTATCTATGCAAGATTTCCCCACTTAAAAAAAAAAGGGGTAGGTTTATTTATTTTTAACTAAGTATGTGGACAAGTTGTATTCGTGCTAAAGCAGCAGATATGAATTATATCATCGCACTTCGGATACTGTTGATTCATCGTGATGTGATGTATTATGTAGTGCACATTTTAATAACAAAGCTAGTTGAAAGGTCAATACAATACAACACGGAGCTGTCGAAGCATGAAAATGGATATTACATAATAGGTGCGTGTGCGCCCGCGGCCGGGGCATGAGGTACCGTTGCTTGAACAGGTTCCACGCATTGAGTCCCCCCTCGCCGCCACGCGTGCTCCGTGTTTACCAGGCATTTACTTTCTACCCATGAAGGACCTTCCTGGTACTCCCACGTAAGAGCCAGCGCAAGTGAACTCACCGGATAACTCGTACTTTTTGTTTTATTACAATTCCTTTGCTCCTACAATATTGACTTTTCTCATTCACACTAGAAATTTTAACAGCCCTCGATATAGAGACGACGGTAATGACGACATCGCGAAGGTAATATTCACTCACAAAAACATAAGCAGAGCTTAATTGTGAATGTTGGCGGCTGAGTAAATTGAACTTCCGACTTTATATCGTTGAACGTAAACATAAAATCGCATAAGCGAAAGCACTCCGCAGCGAGCGAGTTGCGGTTCAATGACCGAGTTTTCACGGGTTTGTCAGCCTGTTGTTATATCATCGATGTAGTCAGTGTCATTGCCGAATTTACAACCACACTGCGTGACAAATTTGCATCTTTTTGCGATCGGCGTAAGATTCAGATTGGCACTACGTCTCATTTACCGCGTTCGGTAAGTAAATATATATACTATTTTTTATTACATACGAGTTCAAGTCGACGTCGTTTATGAATATTTTTTACTACTTACAAATATCGTTACTTTACAGAATTGATTTATTTATAAAATTGAAATTTGATGTGTTTTGGAATTTCATATGCATGTGAATTGAATGAATCTCATAATACATGGAGTAAATTGAATAATGTTTCCGTAATTCTGCCCAGTTGTGGTGATCATAATAAATACAATACACAAAGAATTTTTACATTTTAACTTGGATACATTTTATCGTATACGATTTAAAAACAAGAAAAAGTTATGAGTAAAAAAAATATAGAGTTTAAATTTAATATTATATCAAATAGATAATGGATAAGGGGTGTCAAAGTAAGTTATATATGGGGTGAATTACGCAATAGAGCTTGGGACCACGTGCGCGAAAAGTTAACCTTGAGGCTGAACTCAACAGGTTCAAGGCTTCTTTTTTGCTCTCCGACTGCCCAATAACAATTGCTCGTTACATGTTGTGATATAACCAAGTTACTTTATGTAATTATTGCTTAAAACCTGAATAGTTTTTTCATAATTAGGTACAAGAGATGAATATAATTTTTAGTATGATGAAAACAATTAAACTAAATATAAGGTATTATTAGCCTTATTTTACTATTTAGCAGTGTTACAGATATTAAGAATTATTATATTAAAACGTTAAATAATTTTAATTGTTCAGTATTACTTATATTTATGATAAAGCTCAGGCAGAGCTTTTATTTAATTTATTATAACTTATAGATAGTACAAAATTTTATACATTATAAGTAAATAGTTACCTATACTAAAATTTAAAATATATTACTTTGCAAAAAAATAATAATCCAAATACAACACACTTACATTTATTTTGTAAAATAAACATAAATGACTTTTTCATGAATTATTCAGATTTTGCTACTTCTCATCCAAACTACTACTTGTCCTTTGTGTATAATATTATACATATTTTATTTTTAGATACAAGTAGAAAAGAGTGAAAATAATGTAAATTACAAAAGTCTTTTATATATCATACATTGTTTATTGTGTAAAGAGTTATATGTGTTTATAAAAAAAAACAATGTAATTTAAGACATAAAATACTTTCTTATGATTCTAAGATGTAGCTAAAGATCATGCGCGTTGAAGTCTTTTTGTCACAAGACGGTCAGCATCCCGCGATATAAATAAGCTAACTTATATACTATGCATTCCATTTTACAATATAATAGAAAATTCATACCGTAACTTACCAATAAGCGCATAGTAATCCAGAGAATAATCGTAAATAAAATCCAGATAGTGTAGCAGATATTTTCACTAAACTTAAACTATTCATCACTACACTGGGACCGTCACTTAAATTAATAAGTCTTAAAATTGAGATCTAGGTTGCATTCAGTCTAAGTTCAACACTTTAGTACATGGCGAGGCGGAGGCGGCGTAGCGCACCGATAGCTCCGTGTAACTGATAAGTGTAGCTCGGTTCACGGTCGGAGCCGTCGTTGCCGCGGTCGCCTGCGGTCTGCTCTGACTTCTGTAGTCTGTACTCTGTACCGTCGCCTGCGCTTCTTCCGCACTCACCGGCCGGGTGAATGAACTGCGTGCGAGCGAGACGGAACACGCATCCCGACCAATGCCATGGTCGCGTTCTATCTCGGCAAGGTAATCTAGTACAAGTGTCAAACGATATTTATTCTTTAGTATTTATCGTTTCCCCTATGTGTGTGAAAAATTATTTTTACCCATACGTCACACTCACAATGCAAACATCATGATGGTAGTTGAATCATTTATAATACGTTGACCTTAATCATAAACAGAAATTGTCATCTCGTTGTATCGAATAAAATAAAGACAGAATAATAGAAAGAGAAAATAAACTTACTTTTTGATTTGTACCTATTCCATACAATAAAAATATATGCTTTTAGCTGCCAATTCCAAAATATGATTTACTCCAAAAATTTAACTTTGTTTGATTTTTTATAAGGTAACTATATGAGTTCATATTTTCAGAAATTTAAATATTATTGCATAATAAAGAAACCCACATCCATCGATGGATTATATATATATATTAATATTTTAATACTGAAAACGACTGAAATTATAGCGCTCTTCTTTTTGTATGAAAATGTCCAATAGCATAGGTACCTATATCATAACATATGTTCACATAAATACTAGAATTTATGAGCCTCTCTGTAGTCCATAATATATGCATGTAGCACATAGCACTAAAAATCACATACGTATCAAACAGTGAAATAATTTTAGGTCAAGATTACTTGAGGAATTATCCTAAATTTAGCTCATTCAAACAATAACTGTTTTTAAGTTAATATAATAATGATGTAGATATATGATTGGCAATACAGAAACAAGGAGAAGAGTATTACAAGTAACTACCAACAGAATCAAAGTTAAGGCTTACAAAACATAAATAAATATTGAATTTTCACTATAGATGCACAATAAGCTCTGACTAAAGGTGTGTATTCTGTGGGCTGATTATGTATGGTTATGTACATTTTATTGAGCGTGCATTTTCATCATTTAAATCATAATCAACCGATCATATGCCTTTCCCATTTTTAGGGTTCCGTTGCCAAAATGGCAAAAACGGAACCCTTATAGTTTCGTCATGTCCGTCTGTCCGTCTGTCCGTCTGTCCGTCTGTCACAGCCGATTTACTCGGAAACTATAAGTACTACAGTGATGAAATTTGATGGGAATATGTGTTGTATGAACCGCTACAAAAATATGACACTAAATAGTAAAAAAAAGAATTGGGGGTGGGGCCCCCCATACATGTAACTGAGGGATGAAATTTTTTTTTTCGATGTACATACCCGTGTGGGGTATCAATGGAAAGGTCTTTTAAAATGATATAAAGTTTTCTAAAAAACATTTTTCTTAAAGTGAACGGTTTTTGAGATATCAGCTCTCAAAGTCGTAAAAAGTATGTCCCCCCCCTCTATTTTTATAACTACGGGGTATAAAATTCTAAAAAAAATAGAGGTGATGCATGCTAATTAACTCTTTCAACGATTTTTGGTTTGATCAAAGTATCTCTTATAGTTTTTGAGATAGGTTGATTTAACTGTAATTTATTATATTTGCTGCTACGGAACCCTTTGTGCGCGAGCCCGACTCGCACTTGGCCGGTTTTATTTATTTGAAAAAAAGAGCCTATTTCCAGCGAGTTAACCATGTTTAGGCTCTATCAAATTGTTATAAGAACATACTTTAATTATATATACATATATAAAATTAGCGATAACAGCAATGCATGAGTATAATTGTGTATAAAGACAAGGATAAAGATATAAAAGTTTTATCTATTTTAACCTTTTACTATGAGAATTATATTCAAATTCAAAGCATTAATATTAATTCTATTTTAAATTTTTTTATTTAAAAAACAAAGAACTACGCTTGAAATGCTTGGCTTATTGTTACTTGGCTATTCAAATATTTTTTTACTGATCTCTTTTAATTTTGGGAATTTCCTAAGTCAAATGGAAATGAGATAGGACGTGAAGATTCATAAATATAGTTTGAAATAAATTGAGTTTAATAAAATATAAAAAAATATTAATAAATATCTAGATTTATAAAAGTTCATCAATGACCAAATATATTACATCAAGTTAGTTGACAGATTTTATTATAGTGACGATTGATATTGCTATTTATTTGTAAAAAGAAAAATGTTGAATCTAGAAAAATACTTTATTAATCTGTATAGTAAAAAAAGATTTTGTTTCCTACTGTGTATTTGATAGGGCATGATGAAAACTGTGCATATTGATTCGTGCTGACGTTATATTTTCATTGAATCTCATTATTGCTTAAACATTATCGCTAAAGAAACTATAACAATAAGTAGGTACATGCGATATATAAGTTTGGTAAAACTTTTGTAAACAAATTGTATCTGAAACATGCGGCCTTCCTTTTTATAATCAGATAATTTGGTGCAATTAGCATGCATTCAACACAAAGAGTTTACAGTTAAGCAATAACAGTTATTAATGAAAAAAAAATCCTTATTATGTAACATAAATCGTTGCATTAATCGCAGTCCTCCATCACAGATTTGCTTACCTGCGATACCCTTATGTTTTTTGCTACAAAAGGGTGGCCATTATAATGTAACTTTATAAAAAAATATAACGGTTCTACATCCACCCAAGAACACATTGCGACAGTGGAATACAATGACACAAAACTGATGATAAAAATCGCATGACTGAAAAAAGCCATATTTGCGATCCTCGTAAGATGCTTGATGTTATGTATTTTCCTATAATAATTATAATACGAGTGCTTTGTTGGAAATCTTACGATGAACTAACATGAAATAAATAGGTTTTAACTGTCATTATTGTTCAGAAATTAGTTAAGCCTACTGAACGCTTTGTCCACCAGACCCGCACCGAATTATAATATATTCCACTGGATCACTTGTTTCGGAAGTGAAAGATGAAAGTACAAAAGAGTTTTATGATGCAGTAGCTAAACCTGTAACTGTTAAAGGGGTAGCATTGAGACTATTTGTATGTAACCAGCATTATTACGGTAAGACAGTCGTAAATTACTTGTACTTGAGGATTTACGGCATCTTTTGTGTCACATTTAATAGGATTACACTGGTTTATAATATGATTAATAAGGAATTTTGATACTAATAACTAGATTTCTTCAAATATTCTATTATACTGTATTCTGTAATCTTTTCATCTGCGCCTCTATTTCCCGATAAGGAAATTTTGTTTATAAAGGCTTAAAGTTCTCTGCAATAGTATCTAATATTTTGAAATTGTCATTTAGGATTTTATTCAATAAAAATTAAAATTTCCCTAAAATACACTATTGATTATTTGTTTAATAAAAAAATATTATTTATATATTTCTTGTTTTTCCTATAAATGCTGGCTATTTCAATATGTATAACTTGTTGTTTTCATTAAACATATTGTATTTAAGCGTACCATATAAATAATGTACATTGTACAATAACGATGTTAAAAAAATCATCTTATTATTTACATTTAAAAGTTTCAAGTATTACATTATAACAGGCAAACTTCATTTCATTCGATTTCTTAAAAACCTAAAAAATCATTCTCTATGTTTATTGCATATAAAGCTTCATTTTTAGGGTTCCGTAGCCAAAATGGCAAAAACGGAACCCTTATAGTTTCGTCATGTCCGTCTGTCCGTCTGTCCGTCTGTCCGTCTGTCACAGCCGATTTACTCGGAAACTATAAGTACTACAGTGATGAAATTTGATGGGAATATGTGTTGTATGAACCGCTACAAAAATATGACACTAAATAGTAAAAAAAAGAATTGGGGGTGGGGCCCCCCATACATGTAACTGAGGGATGAAATTTTTTTTTTCGATGTACATACCCGTGTGGGGTATCAATGGAAAGGTCTTTTAAAATGATATAAAGTTTTCTAAAAAACATTTTTCTTAAAGTGAACGGTTTTTGAGATATCAGCTCTCAAAGTCGTAAAAAGTATGTCCCCCCCCCTCTATTTTTATAACTACGGGGTATAAAATTCTAAAAAAAATAGAGGTGATGCATGCTAATTAACTCTTTCAACGATTTTTGGTTTGATCAAAGTATCTCTTATAGTTTTTGAGATAGGTTGATTTAACTGTAATTTATTATATTTGCTGCTACGGAACCCTTTGTGCGCGAGCCCGACTCGCACTTGGCCGGTTTTTTTTTTATAGATTCTAAGAGAGTAGATATTTCATTAGACAAAAAAGAAGTGCCCAAACCAGTGGAAGCTTCGGCAGGATGCGATCAGCGATTTGGGAGCAACGGCCGTGGCCTTGGAGATAGATGAACCTACCTCGCCGGCTCCGACACGATACCTCCAAAATATTACTGACATTTTTTGCGCCACCCACATCATAGGTACTTAAGTTTTGGCATGTAGTCCACCGCAAAAAATACATTAGACGTATACAGCCTTATATACTATGTTATATAATTATAAGCTCACTGATTTGTGAAGTAATCTTGAATGTACCTATTCATAACTTTAAGCTTTTCTTTATAAAACACAAGTTGTAAGATAAGAGTATAAACTCAGCTTGTTATTTTTAGTTTTAATTAACTCTAGTCATGACTGTATGCCAGTATCATGTAAATTTTATCTCATGGAAATTTTGCTCTCAGATTATCTCTTATAATCATATGATATGTAAATATAATTATGTACTTAGTTTTAATAGATAATATGAAATACCAAATACATATCATATTTAAAGTATTTTTAATTTGTCAATCCATGTGTGTAATTTAATTCATCATAATATAAATACTCTATATGGATATCATAACATTTTATCTCTCGTTTATTATTCCATTCCCCGTGAAACAGCCAAAACTGCGAAGCACGACTAAGTACTTGATACCTACGTGATGAATTCCTTGATTTCAAATTGGTAGTGTTAGATGATGTCATAACCAAAAGTAAGACTGCACAAAAAGTGCCATTGTGTAAAGAATCGTGAGCTTTGTCGTTTTGACGTGCGTTGAACTCTTTTGAGCGTCGGACGAGTGGCTGCTTTGCTATTAAACAATTATGAAGTACTAACGACATATAAATTGCCGTCGAACGCCTTGTTATATCATACATTTGGTATGTGGTCATCATCATATGCCGATTTTAAATCTTTTAGATACGGAGCGATGGCAAATACCCAAATTTGTATGAAAATGGTGCTTGAATGCGCATTAAATATTTTGATACGTGAATAATCATGAACTTCCACATATATCTATAATTTTATTATTTTAATATCATTCTTACTTGAATTGAATCTGCATATTTTGCAATTACAACCATACACTAGATGTCAGTATTCCTCAAAATACCTGATTAAAATGCATTTCTTTTCCTTCAAAAATGAAGGCTTTATCTATAATAAAACTTCTTGCGATTGGTTGTATAGATAATGAGTACGAAGCCCGCATCCGCCTGTCGAGGTTTTTGACATTAGCAACGCGGGCTGTTTGCGAATTTGGTTAGACGCGTACCGTCATAAAGGTTGCTTTTAATAAGACTTATTCAGTTTTGAAGCTATTTAATTATTCGTTGTTATGTGAATATTTTATATTTTAATAGTCTCAATGATTTGAATAACATTCGTTCATAAATAATTATGAACTAATACTATATGTTAAGAAACTAATTCAATAATAAGAATGTAACGTTGTGAATAAAAATTTTCTTATGATATAAATAAAATGGTTAATATTTATCTGTTTTTTTTAAATATCTGAATCTATCTTTATTTTAATTTGAATAAATTTGGAATAGAAAGAAAGAAAACATTTATTTCAACACAAATACACACATGTGCATGATGATGAATCGTAGAAATAAATAAATATTAAGTTATATTTATATAACTTAAAAACACATAACATAACACTAGAATTTTATAAAAATTAAAAATACCAAGATTGGTACCATCGATTAACATATTTATCTAAATAATATGTTAATCGATGAAATCGCGTGATGTGATAATGAAACAAAATCAAAGATTTTTATTGTTTTGCTTACAAATAAAATCATATAGATATTTGATAAAATGTGTTCTATTTGGCAAACTGGTTTATCAGTCATCAGTCATTTTATTACTAAACAATATTAAATAAACATTTTATTTTTACTAATAACAATTTCAAGGTCAAAAAGAAAAAAAAAACTTCATTATTCTTTTTATCTATCGCCTCTAATAGAGTTTTGGAGGATTATACCCATCATATTATTTTTTATAAGCTAGAAGTTTAGCATGCCTTTTCTTAGCATTTAATACCCTTATATCTTTAACTTAAATACATATTTGTACTTTAACTGTTTTCACTACTGACGTGATAAATATTCTAAAAAACATTGTTATTAAATTCTTTTAACTTAACATATTATTTATCATTATAACATATTCCTTCTTCATAACTCAAAGTTTATAACTTTACAAGATTGTTCGTTAAACTATATTTTATTCATTACTATATTTTACCTGATTTTACTATATTTTACCTGATTCTACTCAACACGCGATATTTTTATGACAATATAAATTGCTTAGTGAATAGCTACAACCGGCTTAGAAGTTTTTATTCAAAATATCCAATGAGTATTACTAATGTGTTAGAAGCAAGGGCTGAGCTATGATGTAAGCTTATGTATAAGATGTTTTTTATCATAAGCAATAAGCATGTTTCGCAACGAGCGTTGCTAATACGCGTCTTGAGTGTTCAAGACGGTACAGAGTTCGATCACCCATAGATCAATAGAAAAAAACTGGTTCTATTTCTGTATATCATTGTTTTGCTCGGTGTTGTTAAATTTTATTAAATGTAGACTTTGAAATTACAAACTGTGATAAGAAATGAGTTTCTTTTGCGTCTAAATATATAGTTGGCATGGTGTTTATTGTATGACATTACTTGCACTAACGAGCGCGCTTGAAAGAGTTGTTTTTTATGTTATTGATTTTTCTATGTGGGATACTTTTTTTTCCAAATTCTAAACACTAAAAACAATTGAATTATGTTTGTAGACAAACAAGCTCAAAGAAGATACCAAAGAGAAAAAAAAGTCCTCTTATTCTATACCTTTTGATTTATAATTTTACTTCGTTAACATATTGAATACTAGCTTTCCGCCCGCGGCTTCACCCGCTTTGTCTAAAACATAATAAATTTATATACTAAAACCTTCCTCTTGAATCACTCTATCCCTTAAAAAAAACCGCATCAAAATCCGTTGCGTAGTTTTAAAGATTTAAGCATACACAGGGACATAGGGACAGAGAAAGCGACTTTGTTTTATGTAGTGATGATAGCCCAGATATCTAGTTCTTGGCGATTTTTGGGGTTCCGAACTACAACAGGTAAAACGTTACACTTAAAGGATCATGTTGTTGTTCGTCTGTCTTTGTGTCACGTCCCTTTATCTCAGGAACGCTCAGGTATCTAGCTGTAATTCATATCAAATACTCAAATCTACTGTCCGTTGAAGCTGTGAAGAAATTAAACTTCTAAGCCAACACAATCAAAAGATACAGTTGTTTATGCTGCAAAATTTTCGACTCTTGCAAGACCAATACGGCTTGTTTCGTATAATTTGTATTTTGTTTTATAGATACAAATTTTTTGTTTCAGAATTCCAGAAAAAATGCATAAAATGGTCATCCATGGGAAAGATGAGGTGTGTACTTTTTTTTTTAACAGATATTCTCTACATTATATAAGTACTTAGGTACATGCTACCTCCTTGGTAGATACAGTGGTTAACGCATGAGCGTAGAACTGTCGTAGGTTCGATTCTCAGTGGAGATAATAAAAAAAAAATTGCTTTTTTGTACTTACATAACGAAAAAAGAAGCTGAATTTATGACCAAGAGAGGCGATATTTTTTTTTAATATTTGCAAACATTTTAGAACGTTTGTTTAGAACATCATAAATTAAAATTTATTGAAATACTATGAAGATGCATTAATACCTGTACATAGTAAAATATACAAATATAATCAATAGATATCTGTCTATTATAGTACTCTATCTTTATAAATATACTAGCGGTCCGCCCCGGCTTCGCCCGTGGTACCTACATGTTTAAACTATCCTATCTCTCAAGTTGGATCAAACTGCACATGGTGTGCGAATTTTATTATAATCGGTTAAGTGGTTTAGGAGTCCATTGAGGACAAACATTGTGACACGAGATTTATATATATTAAGATAGAATATAGCGTCATAAAAGCGTGAAAAGATTTTTAACTATTTTATTCTAAAAAAGCTGGCAGAATTTATACATTAAAGATTTTAAACGCGATTTATTCCTTATATTATTATCCCGACGTTTCGCACACTTTACATTTTGTATAATACTCGTGTAAAATCAAACACAAAAAAATATTAATCACCTGAATGTTTTGTAAATGTTAAAAAATCTTAGTTCGTCATCTCTACAAAACAAATATATCCAATAATAAAGTTATTACGTATATACGTATGTATAAGTGAGAAGACCAATGTACGAACCAATACGAGCCCATATGATATAAAAGGTTGTATTGTCACACGGTTTTTGGAGAGACTACATGGTTACATCATGCGGGTTTTGTACAAGTGCTTAATCTTATTGCCTTTCGTTGTGAACTTATTTAAAAGTATAAATAAGTTCACAACGAAAGGCAAGTAGAATTAATCTTTTTTATTTATTAAAAAGGAACAAACGAATGAAAAAAAAATCTTCAAGAAATTAAATAGTTATTGATATAGAATAGTAGACGTGCGTTGTCTTCGAAACAGTGGAATAAGTCATATTATATGTATAATAAAATACGATTTAAATCCTTAAAAAATTAAAAAAAAAATTTTTTATATATATATTTTATCAACAAAGTAATTGGTAGGTATAATTTCCTCTAAAAGTAGTCGTTCTAAATTTTGTCACTTAGACCACTTTTACAAAGTTTCAACTTATAAAACAACGTAACTGGAAATATGCTGGTTTATTGATGAATCAACCTCTGAGTCAGTTGAAGATGTAGAACATGCGTACGGACGTTATATTTCGTGGTAGAAATAGAAGTACAATAAAAATTTGAGTTTTCTATGTCAAGTAGAAATGAGTATCTATTCGTTTTCGGTTTTATGTCAGTTCAAATAGCAGTAGGACATTGGAAACTATTAAATTTTGCACATGAACCTTTAAATTATTAGTTAAAAATTAAGGTTAACGTGTTATTATAATGAAAACTCGTTAAAATTCGAAGCGTTGATATCCTAAGAAAATTTAATCAGTTTTTACCAAATATAATAAATGTTTTATAAGTTTGGTGCCTATTGAACTCTGTATTATGTTGTTGCTTGTTGAATGCTTGCATCTAAAATTTTCAGTCTCAACCGACGTTTCCACAACAGAGATACACCGATTCGTTACAAGATACTTGTAAATATTTATTTTTATTTTATTCGTTCTAATTATATTCCTTGAAATTAGAAAGTATAAAAAAAACAACCAGAAATTTTACATAAATGGCAATTTACTTTTTATTTTTTGTCCAATTGTTTCATTTATCAATGTAGTCTTTAATATTATAATATATTGGAATAAATTGATGTCTAGAAACGCTGTGACGGGGTATCGCCTAGTTTTCTATGTTAGAGCGTACAACGAAGTGCGTCGAGTCAAGGTAAGTGTGCCGACGGCCTGGTGTGACCTACTGTGGCTCCCCACCCTGCGTTCTGCACTCGCGAAAGTTCAACGAACCTATAGCAGATATCTTACAAGACTGTTACATTACCGGAAGGTTGCTGCAATCGTCTACATACTCGCTTATAAGCGCCGCCATTGCCTATCGCACCTATCGCCCTACGCAGCTTGCGTTTCTTTCTGGAGTTATGTTCATCTGGCCATGACTTGACTTCAATTACTTTTGTTGTAAAGAAACTCTATTATTTCAGAAATAAATATACTTATACTAGATACATGTAAATAGGAATCGAACAACTTCAAAGTATAGAAAGTAGACAACACGTGATAGATCTATCTATGATCTAGGGGTATGGTCATATTTATAAATATCCAGGCTTTTCATGGTCATAATATGTAGATTGTTACTGAATAGGATATTTCTATTACTAGAAAATAATTTTATAAGATTGGCCGCAACAAAAATCTATTTAAACCTGACATAGGTAATTCACCTTTTTACAAAACTGAAGTACACACAATTTCCTTATCCTTTGTATGATTCACGTTTCAAGTAAAGGAAAATGTTGAACGCTGTGGAGTTATGGTAATTTAGATCATTATGTCACAGAGTGAGCGAAGTTTCGTGAATCATGGTTCCTCCGCCCGCACCACTGCAACGTATTTACGTACACCGTTATTACTTTCTACGAACGCAATGGGTTTTTATAATTCACACTTAAGAAACATTTGATTCGAATAATTCTGTGTAGTTGTGTTTGTATTAGCTGCATAATGGACTCTACAAGAATATTTACAAAGTCAAGGTCTATTTGTTTGCAGTGAGTTATTTTTAATACTAATTTGTTTACTAGTATATAATTAAAATATACTGTAAGCAGATAAATAACAGAATACGTTTTCCTCATAATTAATGTGTTGGCGATAGATGACATAGATGTAAAATGCGCAAAACGTAGAGGTCTTCCAATATTTTACAGAAGATTATAATCACGTAACTTCCTCGAATATCCCTTTAAGGGCAGTAAAAGATAAAATTATGGTAATTGTAGCCACATGTATAGCATATAAGGAAAATTCTCGAACGTTCGAAACATTTTTGGAACAAACATAACAGAAAATGAAAGGCTGTCACTGCGGGTTAACGACCCAATGCTGCAAACCGAAAGGCTTGCTTCGTAATTATTACCGACCGATTACTTAACTGTCAAAAATTTAAATAGTCGATCATCATATATACATATAAATGTAACAATAAAATATCTAGGCTCATAGGCTCTAATTTGAAACCACCGTAATTAAAAATTACTTTCACCGTGTCTTTGACCGCAAAAGAAAAAGAATCAAAATAGCGGAAAATGTGAGCCGATTAGCTCGTGAATTCACTTCAAAACCGTGATATCTTAATGAATGGGTGTTATTAACTAGTGTAGAGTGTAGTTAAGGGTTGTGGATAAATGATAATGGATATTACGATATGATGTTGCGTGGAGCGAGAGCTGCGTCCAGCGGTAACGGCGCCAAGGAGGCCGATGAACGCTGGTGGCCTTATTACGATGTATCGCAAACGAGAAACGCGACGTACTTTCATTGTCGCCAAGATATGCAACGGCTCATGTACTTTGCTAAATCAAAGACATGACGTGTTGCTTTTTATATTGTACTGAAATTGGTCTAGCATGTGCGTTATGAGGCTGAACTTTTGATTTAAGTGGGGTAAATGTTTATACTATGAAATCAGATTGTATTTGATGTAAAATAGTTAAAGGAAGGCACAAAGAATAGCCCTTCGAATATTTAATATTCTCTGTTTATAAATATTAGGCTATAAAATGAGTGTAACCCGGAAAATGTTCAGAATATAATGAATTCTATGTTAAAGGAAATATTACGTATTGTTAATTGTTACGAGTTAACTCCTAAATCCACTATTAGAAGTATTCCTCACTCATTCAGTGAGTTACGTTTATTGCTGTAACTCACAAAAATGTCCATTGTTTGGTAGTAATGTCTATTTCACAAGAGCTACAGCACTCGTAGCTAACAATGCATCGCCACGCATCGCTACGGCCGCTACGGTGCCATTGACCCCGCGACCGTGTCAAGTGCACTTTGCATTCATATTGTATTACTGTTATTACTACGCTTATCAATTAAGCGACAATCACATGATAGAATGACAAATGTTACGATTAGTGTACGCCTACTTCAAGGTTAGTGTTGAGGGCATAATTTGAGACAAAGTATTACCTCTCTACGGAATGCCGTAGGTTTAGTCTCACACGTATTTCATTACAGCTTGAATTTAATATATTAGATAATTAGCTAATATATTTCTTATACATATTATTTATTCAAACATAATATGTGTTTATTTAGTGATAAATAAAATTACTGTAAATGTTATTATTCGTGCAAAGAATATAATATTATATGTATTTGTGTGTTTACTGACATACAAATATATTTACAGAAAGTGAAACCATAAGTTAAACTACGTCTATATTTTCAAATATATTTTAACTGTACAAATATTAGTAGGTGAGGAAAACGGAGATAGTGTTTTCGGGAAGAGTTTGTTGTTTTCAATTGCATTTAGATTAGTCGTAACCTTAATTTTACATGTATGTAAAATTAATTTTATTATAACAACTAGATAAAATTGTTTGATAATTTGTAAATGAAACTACAATTTAATAAATTTTTCTTAACGTAAACTTAAGTAAAAACAAATCTATGCGTTTCTCCAAGCCCGTGTTTGTGAGTGAAAACTGCATCGCCGCGCGGACGTCATTCCACTTTTCCGAGTCGTCAGTAGCTTACAGCGACACCGCGCTATCTTGAGCTCTGCGATGGCTAGGCGTGACTCTAGGCCTATGATGAGTATTGCGATTGAGAAAAATGAGGAGGGGTCCAACGATACTGGCTACGCTAGTCCACGACAGTGAGTGTCGATGCAATTTCGCCGCTGCAGTGTGCAGTAGGTAAGTGTGTCAATGCACTCTAATCCCCTCCTTTGTCACCGCAATTACTTATGACAAGTTCTGTCTAGTTTCTGGATATCTGGCACACCTATATTAGAAGAGAGACTTTGATAAAAAACACAACAATTTTTATGTTTATGACGTTGAAATGTTTTGGCCAGTGTTTTGTGAGAAAAACGATTGTTATTATCGTTTATTGTCACCAATAAAAGTAAAGTGCAATAAACGTAGGCAGTGACAGCGTAATATCTTCGAGATTGCAGACGAGTTCGATGTCCTGTCTCGTTTCCATTAGCGTGCACCACGGATGTTGATTATGACTGAAAAACTTTCCTACGTTGCTTCTGATACATTTTCGCTGACAATATAATTAGTTCATAATTAGTCTTAACCGAGAATCATTGCATTAGCTCTACTGCAAATAATTGATTTATAACTTGAATTGAGCATACTTCTGAATATTATATTTGATTGAATTAGATAAACGAGGACCATCGTAAAATTTTGATTTATACCAATAAAATAAGTTTTCACATGTTGTTTCAATTAATATTGCATAGTTTTAAACCTTATGTGAATCAAAATATATTCTTTATTTTAAAATCAGTTAGATTTCCTTCATTAAATATTTTTGCGCTTTAATAATGTTATTGTATATTTAAAATACAGAACAAACAAAAAGTTGTTATTACTTTAATGCTTTTACCTATGTATCAGTGTATGTCATGTTGGTGATCCTTAATGAAATAAATAAATAAATAAATAAATAAAAGTAATAAAACCACAAACCATGAAGAAATTATTCTAATTCGATTCAATAACGCAGAAAACGATGCAAATACTACCAGACGCATGGCAGCTTCTTTCCACTCTGGAAATACTCAGGTTTTAATGGCATGTCGTATAACATATTTCCTTAGGAATATATCATAAGCAGTGTTTATTTAATGATGTACTTAGTCACGTCTTTAAGGCTTAATCTGCAAGTTTATAGCAGCATTGGTCCCAGTATGAAAAAAGTATACACAACTTAGTCAAATCCTATGAATAACGTATTAAAATTTTGAAGTTTGCTAACGTCCTGTCCACGTCCACCTGAGCGTCGCATTGGCAGGTGGAGCAATGAGCATGGAACAAGCGCATCGTCAGTTTCCTATCCGTATCTAGGCGAGTGACAGTAGTTGCTTGCGAAAGTGCACATAATTGGATCGGTGCTTTAGAAAGGGGGTTATGAGTTTGTAAGTGCAACGAACCCGCGTGCATTTTCTCGGGAAGATGCAGTTCAGTCGACGAGTGGAAAGCGTACGGTTCCTGGAACCGGCGACGTATCGCCTCTTCGTTACAGCTCTCTCACTGCACGCTCGATATGGCGAAAAGTGAAAATAAATTGATAAATTACTAACTGACATCTGAAACATTATTATATGTAGTTAGTGTATAGGTGTTAGGTTGTTAGTCGTGTTGTGATTAACATCTTTAGAAAAGTAACCTTTGAACAAAGAAAATATTAGATATAAGAAAGATTGTTTCGCAATAAATGTAAAGCCGAAATGATGTATTGAAATATTGTTTTATTCCGAAATATAAAAAATACTAGAACTAGCTGACGTACGCTATTCTTACTATTATCTTTTAGGGGTATGTAAAATATATGTTGACTCAGACCTGTCCAATATGCACCCAAAATTTCATAAAAATAAACAAAAACATAATATATGAACCATCGATTTAAGATTGCCTTTATAAAATTGTAAGTCATAAAGGTTTAATTAAGAAATAAAAGAAACGATAATTCAAACACATCTTTCTCAATTCAGATATAATCTTCTCGATTAAATATTCATTTGAAGTTTAAGAAAAAATCTAATCACCTGGCGGTGAAACATAAAAAAGGGCTAAACGCAACTGTTGTTGAACATTATAACGGGGCCAAAGGGTTACGGGACCATATGCTCCATAGCCCAAATACCGGATATGGGTTAAGTAATCACAGGCTTCTTCTGCATCCTTTCTATTAAACCCCTTTCATTAAATGATCCGTAACTGTACTTTGGGGATAAAAAACCACGACATTTGCAAACTCCAGCGGTATGTTAATTGAATTGATAGCAATTGGTGCCGTCGCCGAAATGGTTTCTAGTATCTAATGTCTTTTTTGTATAACGTACATCCGCCATGGCAAAAAAATTTACTGCTAAACCTTATTAATGGTTTCAATTATGTGGACACTATTGGAATGATAACAACAGTAGTGTTCCTATTGAAAAAACGATTCTATTTAGCCGTAACCTACTAGGTTTGCTGTTTTAGATTGGTTTTCAAATATAAGCTATATTTGAAAACATGAAATCCGTGGTTTCTATATATCCGGGATTTTACATTATCCGAACTTTTGTCTTTTTTTTAATTCATTTTCTATGTCCGTGTGAGACTAAGAATTTTATTTATATATTTTATATTGTAACGCTCTTGTTTATGTAATAAATCATTTGAATTTTAATGATGTGTGCATTATGATACATTCTTAAGAGAATCCGTTAATAACAGTGTATTTGCGTATTTAAAAGTATGTTTTGTATGAAACTCTTGGTTTACCCCAAATCTAACGTTACACGTATGCATTTTATACCATTGAGTTTATATCATAGATTCCAATACCATGGACTGTATGTAAAAAAAAAACACTTATCCGTTACGGCTCTTCAATATTGTCATTTATCACCTAAAGAAACTGTTTAAAATTATAAAAGGCTACTTTTCATATTATTGTAAACCTCAAATTCGTTACGCATGGAACAAATTGACGCCCCACACCCCTATTGTTTCAAAATATGTCCTTTCTTTCTCAGAATCGAGTATTGATCACTATGGTTCCCGGTTTACGCTAGAAACTGTTACTTTGTAACGGTGCTTGCACGACGGAAAAAGTGCATTTTTACAAACTCCAGTGACGTCACAAAGCGTCACACGACATTGTTCATCTCCCGTTACTCGCACAAAGGGTGTGTAAACAAAGGACCTTCAGCTTGACCACAAAGTAGCTGCCCACTGCAAATTGTTTTGAATGCGCCGTCGTAAATCTATCAAAGAGTAAAAAGACTTTACTTGTTTTGTCACCGTTTATTTTGTTTGAATGTGACTTCACGTTCGTGTTTATTGCTATCGATTAAAAAAGGCTGGATGAGCTATTGTTTATGTTTTGCAAAAAAAATGTTTATTTAATATTTGTAATTAATTCACGTATTTTATTGCAAGTTCACCTGCTAAAACAAAAACGAGGCACTGCATCGTGTTCATAATCGTTTCGTAATATCATTATTATGAAACACATTGAATCGCTGAGTTATGCAACAAATACCACGGTAAGAACTTGTTTGACATATTCACCTTATCTTAGCTTTTATACAGGAATTGGAATGTGATCAATAACAACAAACAGAATGAAATATGGGATTGTATATCATATCATTTATTAACACTCTACAGTACAGTTTTTTATTTTTTTTTAAACCTTATGTAAATTACTCGAATCAAAGCTATTTTCCTTTAGGAATAAAATAGGTAAGTAATATTAGTATTAGTAGGTTTAGTATTAGTAATTAACTTCAATAAAAATTAAAGTGAGTCGATCAAGAAACTAAATATTTATTGATCTAAGAGTTTTCACAATAGTCTAACTCCGTACTACTTTTCTATCAGTAAAACTTATTTCCATAATATGATATCAATAAAGTGAAACATACACAAACTACATATCAGAAATATATTACATAAAAAGATCGTAGCGTCCAAAGGTACTGTGCTTTATTAAAAGTGAAGGCATAGCTGTTCCTAGTTGAGAAAAAAGTAAAAAGAAAGGACAAGTCCCGTTACCATTCCGATCCGACGTCCCGCTGAGTAACGATGTATTTAAAGGGACAGGGATAAACGGTCGGGCATTTTAAGTACAGTTCTAAGATGGTACAATATTATTTACATTAGACGCTACAAGATTTATTGTGATGAAGACAAATTCTTTTTATCTAGTATTTTGGCACTATAATTGTGTCTGTAGTTATTTTCATGGTGAGGCCTTGACACTTAAAAGTTAAAGTTAATCGTACTTCCGTTCAATTATCGGGGTATACAATATATACACTCGCTTTCATACGAGTCATCGTTTATCGCCTGTTTTATCGTATTTGTGTATGTACATAACTACATAATATAATAGAACGAAATTATTATCTTTATAATTTATATAATATACATTATTTTATTTAAAGGAAACGTTCATTCATTTAGGTTGCCATTGTTCAAAAAATCTTATAATATGGTTGGTGCTTTGAATACAAAAAATGTATCAAATATATTGTGCACATGCTTTACATGTATCTTATAACTTATCTCATTCTATCAACTATTTTACTTACTTTTAAGTAAAAATGCGACCGTATTGGGTTTTCCAATAAACAAAGATCATATGTTTTTTAACATTTGAAGTTTAGTGTACAATTATTGTAATAGTATAACTATGCATAAATACAAGATTCATTTATTTAAATCGCATCCTTTTCTGTACACATACAGGATTACTAAGATGGGTCGCTATTAATATTTAATTTTCTTACGTAGATGTGATATTCACTTCGTTACGTGATATGTATGAGCTGCGATAAAGAAAACGAAGTCGGCATAATTTTAATCATTTGCTAGAAAAGTGGCGCGAAATAGTTCTAAAGGCAGCCGTCCGCAATGTGCAGCGCTGATGGCAAGCGCATTGCTAGTAGGAAAGTTGCTTGCTATATCGAAAAGTGTCACATTGAACCATGGTGAACCGCGACCGAAGTCTTCCGCGGTGCCTGGCCTACTCGTCAAATTGTCATTCTATCAATCCGTCGCCATGACTTTATCTTTGCGATCTCATGGCCGCGCATTAGCATTCGCTTGGACGTTACCGTTGTTTTGTCAACTTAATCCTCTTTCAATTTTTTTATGACTCACAATTTTAACTGGTAATAATACACTGAGGAGTAACGATTCGTTTTTCTTCATTACTTGTGTGAGTTTAATGACTTCTTTCAGGCTTTTGTTCGACGCGGGGCAAGTCATTATATTCGGACAATTATGAGATTCATTTAAGTTTTGTTAATTATCGTTAAGTTGAGTTGTTATAAAATTTGTTCAGCTAGCGTGACGGTATTGCAATCTAGCTTCGCTTCACACTCTCTGGCGAATAGGGGTCAATGACAAGAGTCCAAGACTAGCGTCAACATCGCTCGCTTTTGATAATAATTTCGCATCGACAATGTCAGATATTTGTTATCTCTTTCCGCAATTTGAAAAAATGAGAAATTCATAATCCATTTGAGACCCTTTAATCCATAAAATCTTATAAGCTATTGAAATTCTATTTTTTGCTGTATCACATCCGTTCCCCATGAACGTTTTGTAGTTCAAATAGATTATGGTATTATTTGTTATGACACGATAAAGGGTATTTCATATCAAATCAATATTTAGACATAAAAGCAAAATAGAGAATTCGCAAACAAAAGACATTCGAGATCGTTCAATGGCGATATGTTCTGGATAAAGTATCTTGAATTTCGGACGTCTATTCGTGAAGTGTAAATTATCATGTTCGCAAAATGGAGGTTTGCGGTGCGGGGACAGGGTGGGGGGAGGGGGGGGGGCTGTATACTCGACAACTAACGAAACGAAAATTTGTGAGGTCAACGAACGTGAGTGGCCGCAGCCAACGTCAGGTTGATTCACTTTTCATCAGCACTTCGCTATAAGCTTATTCGTTAGAAAATCTTAATTTGCCAAAAGAAAGTGAGTCATTTAATTTGATTTTGTTTTTTACTGAATTTATCTTAATTATCTTTGGCCTTGCGGTTTTAAAATTAGATATATAATTACACAATGATTAAGTTGGGCATTCCCTAGTTGTTTGTTTGAAAATGGTCTTTGCTTAATGTTTTTTTTAATTACATTGAGTTTCTGCAAACCCTAATAAACCATGACAAGTATTAGATGAACTAATTTCTAAAGAAATGATAAATCACATTTGAAGCATAAAGTTAAATAAGAATAATTATTCTAAAATTGTTACCCATATAAAACCATCCTTTCACTTCACATTTTTATGACGTATGGTGATTTCGTTTTACTTATCTTGACTCGTTATTATTAACTAAAATATAAAACAGAGTTCATTGGCCTCGCCAACCATTGCTGGGAATTTCGCGGCCATGATCAGATGGCAACTGTTACTTCAAATAAACTCGACCACAGATTAAAAAAAACCTTGTACATGAATATCGTATAAAATTAAGGTTACTTGTTTATATTGAACACATACTATTATGCAATGGTAGAATTGTTCTTATGATGGTCATATTTTATTTGTGTCTGTAGTATCATATGTTCTATCAGTTGATGCAATCAGTAATAAATATTATATATAATATCTTGTAGTTATTAGTACTGTTAATTAGGAATTATAAAATATAAGTTTTATTTTTTAAATTATGAAACAAAAAAGTAATTGTAGTAACAAATAAATTACAAAGACATTATCAAAAGCAATTCGCGCGTTGAACTCGTTTGTATGCGTCTTAAATATGTCGAATAATATACATAAAATAATTATTTTCAGTACAATAAGTTAATCACGTTAAAAATATGAATTCTGAATACATATAACATCTTAAAACAAATACATAGTTACTGTATGGTTTTTAAAACATATGAATAGGTGTTTAAAAGTGTTCAAAAATTTATGAAAAATGGTTTATATTTCATATTTTTTTTATTTTATAATAAATTTAATGAACCAAGAGTACTCAAATTTAATATTTTAAAATAATACATGGCACTTAACACCATTGGTGAAATGAAAAGTCTAGTAATTTTATTACGAGGAATCTTTGTCTAAAATTGTCTTCTGGAATATTATTTATTTTTTTCATATAAAATTGTGAGCCATATTTTATAAAGCAATATATTTTTGATATGTACATGTGGTACTTAGTGTCTGTGCGATAGCAATGATAGAAATAATGTTTCCGCATTGCGCAGGACGGCACGCTATGCAGCTATGCAGCACTACCAATCCTTGTTCACGTTTTATTGGTTCTACTTATAATCCTTTACAAGAACTACGCAAATAGCATATGGAAGAGTATTGATATATGTATTTAATAATAATGATGTATTGCAGAAGATGAAGATAAAAAAGTAAATATATAGCATTGATTTGTTAAAGCGTGCGTGTAAACCTACATTTTTATATTGTTAATTTACAGTATCGAAATGTTAAAAATATCGATCGAGTTACTTTTTTTACTGCATTGTGCAATTTTTATTTCTTCAAAACAATTTAAGAAGAATAAATAAAGAAAATAAATACTCATATCTGACAATAAACGCAATAAACAATTATTATAAACAAATAAATATATCTGTCTTCCGTCCTCCTGATCTTCATCATTAATATATTACACATGCGTGCACTAAAAATACATTTGGTAATTTATTTACAAGTGATGGTTTTGATTTTATTTACGTCTTTTCGCTAATAAAGCGAAATTAGGTAGCGTCAACCACCGCGATAGATGGATTTAACATAAGTTCCAACATTGATAAATAGATAGCATGTAACAATGAGATTGCTATGCACAATAAGATGCAGCTAGGCGCGCTGGCAACTGTCGCCAGCGGCGGCTAGCGGTTCGCAAGGTTCAGGTTTACTCGCGTTCATTGCCATAGTTTTGTAACCCTTCTTGTGTAACTCGCTCTCTTCGGCCCTTCCCGCCTCTCACTTGTACTCAATATCGATGCATTCACACCATATATTCAAATGTCATAAGCTGTTATACTTTTGGTGTGCTACAATTATAGAAATGTATAGAAGTAGCCTGAAATTCGAAGAGAGAAAGGCTGTTTGCTAATTTTTGTCAGGATATACCTACTAGAGAGGGCTTTATCTTTCTTGTCTTTGTTCGATATATTCTTAAAATTACACCATTTCCACCTTAGTTTGAAAAAATAGTCTTATGATTCATGAGTGTCACTAAACTTATACACAGTAATATAGTTCACATAACAGGACAATTTAATTTCACCTTTCCTTACTAAAATGTAGACACTGTCAGGCGCAAACGTAGACACGTGCTTGATTATGCGAGACAAGCTGCGGGACCCACCTTTCCTATTTTATAAGAGATTTGCGATAAAATCAGTATTTTAGTTTATTTTTATTTAAAGTAAAAATAGTCTTTGTATCGTAGATACATTATACATAGATATATTGTTTTATTTAATACCAAATTAAGAATAAAAAATTCACGGACAAAAATTCAAGAATTAACCCTCCTCCTCTTATTCTCTTGATGTAAATATTTTTGTAAAATAGAATAAAACATGTTAAATCCAAAGCTCTAAAGCATTATGAAATATTGTAAATCTAATTAATTTACAATCATTATAATGGAATCGCTTATCATAGAGTCATCAAAAGTTCATTGAACTGTATGCAAAAGCATTGAATAGCCAGTAGGTGTCGAAATAACATAGTTGCATAGAGCATAGAAATGTGGCAAGTGCGGAAGGTTTAATTGAGCGATCGCGTAGGCCGCGGTTCCGCGTCTAGCGGCCGTCGACCCCACAGCCTTTCAAGAGTATCGAACCGCGTGGATTACGTCACCAGCGCAAGCCTCGGAAGCTTGAAAGTGCCTGCTATGAGGCATTTACGTTAAAAGCTTTTATACAAATTTGACAAAAGGCACATGAGTTTTATTTCGTGATATGACGATAAGGAAGGTATTGCGTACAATATTTTGAACTGAATTGAATTTGAACTAACAGTAATATGTATAAAATAAATATAAAATACGGGAAAACTTAATAAAATGTGATAAAAGAGACCATAAAGTTAAAAAAATATTATTTTTTAATTGGGACAATCATATTTAATTATGAACATATAATAATTTTTCTTAAACCTATCATTCCAGATTTTCATTTACCTGTTTAAATATTTTTAGATTAAATAGTTGGTTAAATGTTAAATGAACACATAATCAATTCGGAAATAACTTTTTACATTTTCAATTTAACGAATTCTTCAAATCTAAAATGATGTTCAAGTAAACAACTTTGAAACAATTCCATAACTTTATTCCAGTTGGATATACATAATATGTACCTATATCTTACTTTAGTCCGTTAGTGTAATAATCAGGCTAGATAGAATAATTTTGGAATATTATACAACCTACGCAGTCATAAGATTTTGAAAGGAAACAAAGTATTGATGTGGCAACATTCACTCGATAAAGTAAACATCATCCGCATTAAATGCTTGGCAGTCATCGACCCCAACTTCGCTCGCAAGGCCACTCGCTTACACAACTTGCTTCAAAAACTTTATCGATCTATCTCGCTTTTCTGCCATGTTCCTAGATTTTATTATTTGCCTCCGAGCGTATTTCTATCCGAGTCTGATAAATCTCTATGTAAAACCTTAAAAGTTATGTATTATTTCTAGTCTCTATGAGGTCACTGTACGTTGAACTTAGCGCATTCATTGTGGCTACGAAATTTGAAAAGGCGGGCTTTGTTTTGAACAAATATAATGGCGAGTAAATGGTGTTCTCAATACAGTGAACTCGCGATCGGTCATATTATAAGCCAGTGGTAGAGAAGGCAGCGTTGGCAGCGAGGCAATCGACAAAAGTGCTTTCGGGCGAGTAACGGGACTAAGCGGAGAAATGCTCTACGAAATCGAAACAGGCGTTACCGTTAGCCGGCCCTCGCCCTAACAGCCTGCCGGGATAATCTCGATACATCTATTGTATTTTACGTTTTTATAAATACTCACTATACCAGTATTCATGGCTGTTGTATTAAGCTTAAAACATTGCGTCCATATAGGTAGTCCGTAGTTGGTGCATATTTCAATTATGATTGTTCGATGAAGGTATTTTTTTAAGCTAATATTCTGCCAAAGTTACTTCTTATTCGTATTTGGAAATATATTTCGTGTATAAAATTATTAAAATTATCTATTAAAATTTTTTAATATACACATCGGTATATAAATAAACATATTGTCAAAGCCTCTATTATTTTATTTTAATAATCGTAACTATAATTTGTTACAAACATGAGAATAAAAATGAAGGTTTTTCGAATGTCTGCGGTATTCTTTTAATAGAAAAATTTATTATATTAAAAAAACATAAACTTTCTTACATTTTAAACACACATTAGAGCAATAACTGCCATCTAGTGTACAATCTGTAAGTTATTACAAAATGACGCTTCGTGGACTTTGGTTTCTCTTAAATCTTGCATCTAAAAAGTATAACGATGAACCCGCCAGATGGCGCAAATAGACGTTCATGTAACTGAAGTTGAAAAAGTTTTTCGTACTAATAAACGAATATTAATTTCATTTTGTCATGTAACGTGAGTTATTTAGTCAACAATCTAAATCTAGACAGATTTTTGTGGATATACAAAAAAGAAAATATTTATGAACCAATACAATTATTGATAAAGTGACATCTGTCCAATAATGGAATATATCTGTTAGCTGCCCCACTTTGTGTGTGTTCATGTAGTTAGATCAATAAAGTTATAGGTGGCGCAATAATATAAAAAGCCCCAGCTTTTTTGTATTCGAAAGAAATTTTTATATTTCGTATATAATATGTATGTTTAGAAATGATCCGGTAATTATGATTGAAAATATTTCAGTGTACGTATTAGCCATGGTATTAGGGTAATAATAATACGAAAATTACTTAGAAGTTGATTAGGAGTAAGTTAGGTTTCGATCACAGATAATAGTATAATACTGGTTTTAAGTACTTAATTATAAGAAGAAGCTGTTCTGGTTTTTGTAGAGTATAAGATAAGCACAGATAATATAGTACTTAAATAATTGCTAGCACTAACTTTCCACCCGCGTCTTCGCTCGCATTTTTTTTTATCTCGTGGATCTTACGAAGAAGAGACATGAAATTATTTTTATCCCCCATGACTCTGTATTCACCCTGAACATTATTTTTTATAATAAAATGTGGTCTATAAGTTGAACCTCATGTTGTCCTGTCACCGATTACTTTTTTAACATTGCATGTAAGTAGAGATTATTTTCTCGTCCTTCAAACAGCTACTTAAAAATAATTTTGATATCCTTTTTTTTCTTTTACAAATATCTATAAACATATTAACAAATACTTCGATTATTTCTGTTTTATGAAGCGAAAGATTCTCCATCACTATCTCATAAGCTATAACATTTTTTATTCATACGTAAGTAACCAATGCAAGATCATTTGTTATTGTTACATAAGGGTACATGTGTATGTCTCTCGTTTTTTTACCATTTTTATGTTCTTTATTTAAAAAATGAACGAATTGATTGGCTGCGCGGAGTTGCGGTCGACCCTCGACCTTGCGCATCGCGTCCCTCCGAAAACCAACCAATCATATTGTATTTTATCCTAAAGGGCCCGCGCCCTAGGTACATGTTCGCAAAAAATTCGGAACAATGCTGATGAAATTTGTAATCAGCTATTTTATGCTTATTTTGTAGATTTTTTTGGTAGACGAAATTTTGAATTTGTTTTAAATCAATGAAAACATAATATATTAGATACGTGAATGTAAAATAGGACATGTTTTAATATTTTCGATCCAAATAACATTTCTGTGGTTACAACCAATAATAAGTTAGTTATTATTAAAATTTATAAGATATATACTTTAACATTATTTCTAAATATAAAAAGCTCCACGCCGTAGTAAGGATGTTCTTTCTAATTAATTTATAATTACCTATCGATTATTGATCTATCTAAGTTTACTATTTTCACTTTCCTTTATGAACTTATATTTACTACCTAAATACTTATAATAAAATTCAGTTCCAAAAGATATCATATAGATATGGACGTACCTACAGTTGATATAAATAAAACTCTAAGTATTATTTTTTTGCAAAAACACAATTCAATATTTAAATTTAGTTCACAATAACAAATTGGGTGACAACAATAAAATAATTAGGAATACATAAATTATTTTGGTCACAAATTCAACTCTATGTTAAGTATACTATTTTCTCTTGCTTTATTGTACAAAATAAAAGAAAAATGGAGAAAGGCTGTTTAAAAGCGTGACTGTAAAAACAGCTCCTGATTACTGATTACTTTATGATTACTATATCCTACTTCTAATTCTATGTAGTTACTAGTTTCTTACTTAATATTTACGGAACATGCAACTTTTCAGTTGAAGTCCATATGCATATTTGTTCAAATTCAAATTCAATTTACACTTGCAGAATGTAGAATTACAAACATGTTAGGAAGGTTGCGAATATTATTGAAATATTACAAAGGTTTACAAGATTATAATGTATGAATGCAGCTTTTAAGAAGATACCTTTTTTAAACTTCTATAACATTTGATTTGAAAAGAACATTGCTAATTATTGAACAGTATTGTATACGCCTCAATTATTATTGGATCAAATAGAGATAACAAAAATTTTGCATGGATTATAAGCACTATTATATTTCGATTGAATTTACATCTCTTACCACTCACTCCCCAAATTTGCTTGGCATTTCGTATATTCGATAAGCAAACTAATCATCACAATTTAACATGTCACTCAGTTTTGTCATATTTTAATTCGTGTATTGTAGTTTTATTCACAAGAGAGCGTGTTTGTGAGAGGGCTCCGAGTGAAGAGCATTGTCAAATAGGCAAAAAGTTGTCATTTTGTTGCATCGTGGGTCCAAACGCCCCCACGCAGTTTATGGGGGCTATTTCGTTACCCTTATATTAAAATGACGCATGCGCAAAATTATAACGAAATGTTACATATTTAGCATAAAATTAAAATTTCAGCAAGCAAAAGAACTTATCTAGCATCATTATATTTGTACTCGTTTAGAATCAATAATCTGTAGTCAATGATAACTCATGTTAGTTAGTAATCATTTAAGAAATAGATTTAGGTTTCGCATATAATTTGAAACTATTTTGCAAAATGCATTGCAGATAGACCTTTCCATTTGTGTTTAAAATTTTTGCAGTGAAAAATAGTTATAAAATACATACAATGTAGAAAAGTTTTTACATCTTAGCAGCTAGACAATCAATTGTAATAAACTTTATATAACAAAAAAATACCTAATAAAAATTTATTTCTAATAAATCATCAACGTACTTATTTAACTTTTATACCTATATAGACTTAATAAATAAGGAAGTAAGCGTTGGTTACCATCGTAAAAAAAGTTAATAAAAAAAAGTTATAGGCGCACACAAAGCACATTATATTTTTTGTAATTACACTAAACGAACGGTAACAAATTACCTATTTATTTTTATTTAAATTTGCGGCAGTTATTCCAGTTATTTGTAGGCCTGCATAGCATAGTACATTTTGGAACGCGAATGTCGTTGCTATGAATACAGCTCCCATTAATTTAGGCTTATCCCAGGAGTTTATTGCTTTTACGTTCTATTGTGATTTTTTTGCGATTTTTTTATGTGGTCAACGAGGGGTCAGCTTTTTAGAGTCGCCCTTGTTCTGAATTGATTGACAGCCAACGGTCATTCGCAAATTATCGAATTCAACGTAAAAAATAAAGCTGCACATGCCTATTGATGCTTTTTTTATTTCTTTTTATTATTATTGCAACCATATCTTAATTTTAAATTTTATAATTGAACGCTGTTTAAATTCTAAACTATGTAATTATTATGCAATTTATTGACAACCTTTATAGAGCTTCAAATACTTAGTATTTTAAGCTTTTTACAAATACTCATAGTAAGAATGTCATTTCGTTAAGCTTTGTTTTATAACTTAACTTTTCATCGAGAAAGAAGTTGTTCTCATAGTCAGATACACTTCAGAAAAAGAAAGTAATTAATTAAAACCACAATTGTTGTTTTGATACAATTGCATTTTTAATATAAAACGTCGATCCTTATTATCACGCCTATTGTGTCGGCCACGCGCGAGATTACTTTTTTGTGGACATTTTTTATTCGACACTTTTTACGTAAAAAAGTCCATCCTCCCCTATTTACAAAAGAGCATGGCCTTTGATCCGAGTGCTTATTAAATATAAATATTTCACGAAACATTATCGCATTTTTTATTACCTTTTTATGGACGGTCATCAATACCATGATTTGATCATTAATGGTCTCAAAAAATCCTTTAAGTTTAAGACTGTAATAAATCAAATTGAATATCAATTTATCTGAGGGTGAACTTTAAACTATCTTTTTCTAATATAGTCTTATCATTTATTAAGAGTATGTAGTAAATTATATGTAGGTGCAATATTTTTCGTGGATTTCCTAAAAATTACTAATATTATACTATAGGCGTAAAATAATTGATAATCTACATTTCCAAAATGTAGAGCGTTGAACATGCAGTTGTATTTGTGATTTAAGGGTGGATCAGGTAATATGTACCAGGGTAGCCATGTTACTGTCTGAAGTAAACTTGTGTGTAAATTTTAAGGAAAAGTCCATTATAAAGAATTGCATTATCATATGCAAATGCAGCCATATAAGTTTAGTTTTGATTTCTCAATGTTCACTGTTTTATTTATAATGAAATAAAATAAATACTAACTAAGTACGTGAGTAGACAAAATTACATGATTCGATCAGAGGAAGAGACAAAGAGATTTTATAGATCTATTTTATAAGCTTTTAGGAACGGGCTATATGTAGTTGTTTATATTAATAATTGATATAGGAACTTGAAAAGCAGGCCGACTCAAATAAGGCAAACATTGTCTATATTTTCTAGTTTATAGTCATAAAATAAATGCGCTCAAAAATGGTCTAAATTGTACCCAAATCATAGACACAGGAGTGTAAGCATTGTGTCCACGAGTTGACCAGCAGATGTGCGGACGGCCGGCTGTCTGCATTCACCAGTACTGCGCATGCGTCGCCAAAGCTCACAAATATGGCCGCTAACAACATTGTATTATATTTTTTTGATAGCGTTATTAAGTAACAGCAAATATTTAATTTATTTAGAAGCCCATCTAACTAGTACTTGACAGAAAATATTTTAATGACAAAGATTTTTTATTAAGTAAATAGCGCTTTTTGTGCTTGACTTTTGATTTAAATAATTTTTGACTTGATAAGAATTAATGATGATTAGTCGTGTAAATCAATATCAAGTAATTAGTAGATTGACAATTAAGAAATTGAAATTGAGCTCAATTAAAAAATATGTTCAATGTTCAAAACAGAAATGTTCATGCAAATTATTTAGTTACCTCCGTAACGTACGGTGCGGTTAAATTTATATCATTTAGCTTATCTTTTATTTTAAGCCAGAAATCTATTTAAACAATATTTATTAAATCATAATATAATATCCAAAAGAATCCCGCACAAGCAATAAGATAAGTTCTTCTAAAATTGGAAATTCTTGTAAGATTTTTATGCGTAGGTACCTATTTGTATATTTACATTTGTAAATGAGAGCTGCTAACAATTATTATCTCACAATAATATAATTTTTGATGTCTATTTTAGTAATCTACGTTTTATTCCTATTTATATTCGAGACCTAGTCCGTACTGTTAACTAAGATGGCTCAGTTTTTGTTTATTGTAGAGCTTGTTTTTTCATTTATAGTTTTAAAATTTAAGAATAGACGATTGGAATAGTATTTTTAGTTTGTACTATTTGAAACGTTTTTTCATCAACTGAATGGGAAGATCGTTATAGAAAAATATATCGTTGGTTTTTTATAAAAACTACCATCGAAATCTTCCAAATAAATTGAGTACATTGTAATCAAATCAATGTTTCTAAAATCCCTAAGCCAATAAAAATCTAGCTTATATTTTTAATTTCACATTGTTTTTCATTTATAGTTTTAAAATTTAAGAATAGACGATTGGAATAGTATTTTTAGTTTGTACTATTTGAAACGTTTTTTCATCAACTGAATGGGAAGATCGTTATAGAAAAATATATCGTTGGTTTTTTATAAAAACTACCATCGAAATCTTCCAAATAAATTGAGTACATTGTAATCAAATCAATGTTTCTAAAATCCCTAAGCCAATAAAAATCTAGCTTATATTTTTAATTTCACATTGATATCAACCTCATTATCTACCAATGTATTAATGTACAAAACAATTTGTATAGCTCTATTGTCCGAAAAAATACCAGCAAATAATTTGCTGAACTTTTGTAAAATCGAAATTGCTTATTTACTAAAAATAAAGCCAGCATCCCCATTCTTGCGCGTCACCCTTGGTTCACGCAAAAATTGTACGCAGTTCTTCGTATAACCTCATACGCGCCACGTCGGTAGCATGTTGATTATAATTTATCCTATAATTATTAATGATGTTACCGCCGATGTGATTTAATTGATTTTAAAAAGCGATTAAAACTCTTTTATTACTAAATCGCCGTTTAAAATAAGAGTCGTTAATTTTCGCGCAATTATCATCTATAATCATCGATTTTTCAAAATGGACTCACATTTATAATCAAGAATTGTTATGTGGTGATTTGGGGTGTCCTTTATCTTCAGAGTGGAGGGCTATCGCATCCATGAAGGGTGAGAGCTTGTATATTTTATATTCTATGTAATTTAATTTTATACCTACGTAAAAATATTAGCATACGTATTTGTAAGAATTGGCTAGTCTAATTAGCTGATGTAGCTAATATGAAAACGGTCTAATAGGGCAAATCAATTCTTATTAGTGAATTAAAAATATAATAGGATTCCAACCAGAACGTTAATCTATCGATTAATTAATACATAATTGTAAATTCAGGACAATGCAATAAACTATTGAAATAAATCTTTTTATTAAATATAGGTAGGTACCATATAAGTAAAATTTTCAAATATAAACTGAGATAGAAGTAAGGCATAAATAGATTAAAAGATAGAATATAATTAAACAAGCAGGCAAAACTGTCGATTTTTTATTGTATTAGTGGGTCTATTTATTAGTAAAATTGTTACAAAATACCGCGATGATTAATATCCGTCATAGATTATATTGTGTTATTTAATAATATCAAATGTACATGAAACAAATCCAATGCCATTCATCTCACCGTACCTAAGTACTTACATATTTTTGACAGTGTTGCTCTTTGTGGTGGATATAATATAATTTTATTATATTAATAAATATTATTCTCTTTTCTTATATATTATTATCGTTCAATACCTGAAATACACTGTAAAGCATCATATTTTTATAAAAAATGGAGAAACGTAGAGTTCCAGTATAACAATAATTTTTATCAATATCTTTAGATCATAAAAACATATTTTAAATATATGTATATACATATATACAAACACACGATAACGATTAAATTATAATATAGTTTGTTGAAATTAAAGGCGAGCCTAAAATCTCGTAGCTATCATAATGTACTTACGTGGTATATAGATCTAGGGAAAGGTACGTAGAGATCTAGGAATCTTTCAAAAATCTTATTTTCAATTTAATTTCATTTTAAATTTTTTAGATAACGAAACAAATTAACAAAAATAAATATTAAGACATTTACTTAGGCGCCATATGTTACGATGTTATTTAAATTAATTTTATCGTCAGCCTTTTACTGCTTACTCTATTATATTTTCAACTAGTGTACTTTATATTGAAAAGAAATTAACACTAGGAACATGAACGATATTAGTGTTTGTATACCTATTTGATTTTATGTTAGTTGAACATGCAAAATCGGTTGAATGAATTAGGTACATGGATAGTATTCCATAATAATGAGATTTGCAATTTTTACTCTATTTGCATGTATTTTAGGTTATAGTTGTATCGCAATATTTCAATATAATTACGACTGACTAGTGATATATGGATTCTAAGCCGATTCATATTATCTATATTTGATAATGTAATCATGTAATACAAGATCCAATTTTAAACATAATTGATTACTACTCTATTGTTATAATAAAAAAAGCGCTTCTTGGTATCTGGATACAAAAACTAACATTATTCTGAGCTATATTTATTTTAACACATAAAAAGCGTTTTCATTGAAAATGTTGACAAAACTCATCAATAACTAAGGCTTATATACTCTGAAAAACTTATTAGATAATATCATTAAGTAGAGCCAAACATCTAACGAATTCTACACAAGTCCTAACTAAACTTTATTTCAAATATCTGGCTTGGCTGTTTTGCGATTTAGAAGAAGCGTAAGGTGAAAAGTTTAATATTTTTTTTTTATATTTCGTCGTATTATGTTTGAAACATTGCGAGAATCCCCCAGCTAGATCGGTATTAGGAAAATTGTAACAAACTTTCTGATCACTCTTTATCTTTTAAAAATTAACATTTAATTTAGCATCGTTTTTCTGTTCATGTCTCACTGTTCCGTACATACTATATAACCGAAACAGAGTCTTGCTTACCAACAAGATGTTACAACATTTTCTAAACAATACGCAGTTTCTTGCCAAGTGATAAGGTTTATTAAATTAATGTAGTATTATTGAACTAATAATAATGCGATGTATTTCCAGAGTGCAGTGTATGCGCGGCAGCGGCTGCGGCTGCGGCAGCGGCAGCCGCTTCTTGGATCCCGGCTCATGAGCTTGAGTACACGAAGCCACCACCTGTACCCATCGTCAATGGTACATTGAATGGCGACGCAGCCGTATATACCAAAGTTTGTAAGTTATTTACCATAATATGTATAATAAATATATGCATTTGCAGTTATGTAATTGGCAGTGTGCTCTGTCAAAATTATTGATAGAGCAAATCTCTATAAAAAGAGAGAAAATAACTGTAAGTAGGTATACATTTTTTTTAACAATTTATAGGTACTTCGATATGTAGTTTAATATGAGCCTTTTTTGACGTGACAACATCTTATAATTCGATAGAGCCGGCTGCACGCACGAAAAAACATGACTCATGCGGCGTTACCTCGCTCTGAGGCGTTCCATGTAAGGCTTGAAGTGCAAGCGAGAGCGCGGAACGAGCGACAAAGAAGCACAATCGGACGTTGTCACGTTCAACTATCGTCAGTAAACCGACTTTACAGACAACCATTTTTTTACATTTGTTTTTTGTCGTATGACTATCCAAATATGATATGAAAATAATATGCAAAGAATTTTTGGCAAATTCGTCAGTGCAAATGCTTATCTGTTGTATTATAGTAGTCACAGATTGTGGAATATAACACTCCAACAGAGACAGCAAACATATTTGTTCGTGACTTCACTTCTTGTAAATTCTTTGAAACGTGATGTTAATTCAGTGAAAGTTTACAAACTAACGGTCATAACAAGAAAATAAACCATAGTATGAACGTAATGCCTCATATATTATCTATTGTATTAGTTATTTATTTATTTTATATATATGAATACTATTGTACTCATAGAACATACAAAGCGTACAAGTATACATTAATATCATTATTACAACAACTGAGGGGTGAAAATTCAAAGATGAATATAAAAGAGTAAAAACAGTTATGTAGCTATATTTACGACGTGATTTCAATCGGAACATCTATTTATGTATGAATGTTTATGGAATAAAATGTTCAAGGATTGGAAAATAGAAAAACTAAGGATGAAGGATAATATTAAACTGCTCTACATAACCTAAAAAAGGGTAGCTCTATCCACAGAAAATATAATTACGGCTAATATTTGATATTGAATAATATGTAAAACCAAATGTACGAATAATCTTTTTATGTCTATTTTTAACTTAAAAGTGTTCTTGTAAATTATTTTTACATTCAGTCACTTCTTACAATACAAATATCCACATAAAATTCTTTACTTGCTCACGAGATTTCCCCTGATATTATAAAATACCTAAAAATGTAGATACAAAAGGTAACACCCCCTAGCACCGCCCCATTTCAAAGTGAATAATATATTTCATGAAGGGTGATTTTTCTTTCCTCAAAACTAACTACAAAGCGTTGCCAAAATGTTTTGATATTGATCGCGTTAATTTCCTCATTTTCTACTAGATGGCAGTGTAAAATACTGCCATGAGGCTGCCATCTAGCAGACATATAAAATACTCCATTTGCAATAGAAATATTTTAAAACTGCCATCTACCAAAGGAATAACGAACTAAGTTTATGGCAAGTTTAGTAAGCTTAAGTTAGTTCAGTATACCTCACAAATCGCTAGTGAGCTTTTTAAGCTTTTACCGTATTAAGGGCTAGATTTTTTTTATTTCTTTGTAAAATAATATTGAATATTTCATACTTCCTATGAAAGAGACCAGAAAAAAAATTCGTTTTTCGACTAGTAAAAAATAAGAATCATGTTTAAGATATCTATATATCTATCTAAGTATATCTACGTAAGAAAAGGCAAAAATTATTAATTAGAATTTAAATTTTCTCAAACGCTTTAAATAGATTGATAAATATATTACAGCTTTTAACAGCAATCTATATATTACGTAAATGTTAATTAAAACGACATTTTTAATTTACCTCCATTAAAGTGATTGGAAATAGATAATACGTTAATCTTTTCTGTTGAAACTTACACCTTTGAAAGTTAAATGCAAATGCTGTAAGTGAAACCTGCTCAACTAGTTTAAAGTTTTCCTTAAAGCTGCGCTATGCAGGTGCAACGGGCAAATTGGTTGAAACATATGTAAATTGTGATGCCCTAATTTTACTCAATACATTCCGAAATCGTTTTATTCAAATATACGTAAACTTAAGCTAACCACAAAAACACTAGCTTGTATTTTACTAATTTCTTTGAGTATTTAGAATGACTCAATTCTATATATGTGGAGAATAATCTGTGTTATTCATGATTAGTTTTCATGAAATAATATGTAATAATTTTATCATTATAGTTAACTGGGTCAAAGGGCTGTAATGAATAGATAAAGTTCGCTATGACGGTTTTTAATAGAACATGTTTAATAGTTTATTTTATATTTATCGTTAACGTTATTTTAAACAATAGAAAAATACTTAGCTTGGCCAGAAAACAGTGGACAATTAAAGCCCGTTTGATTTATATTACGTTATGTTTGCTTTTGGAGAATATTACAATGTGTACAAAAATTTTTTCGATTGTAAACTAATAAATTATATTAAAAACTAGCTTCCGCCCGCGACTCCGTCCGCGCGGAAAAATTAAGATTTATTTTTTTTCTACGTATTTTTCGGGATAAAAAGTATCCTATTTTATGCCCAGGATAATAAGGTACAATTATACCAAGTTTCATCGAAATCGAACCGTTAGTTTTCACGTGATGCCTTCACATACAGACAGACAGACAGACAAAAATTTTTTTTTATCACATATTTGGGTTTGGTATCGATCCAGTAACACCCCCTACTATTTATTTTTTCAATATTTTCAATGTACAGAATTGACCCTTCTACAGATTTATTATATGTATAGATACTCAATCAAAACTATCAATTGATAGGTATATATAGTAAAAGGATATTAATTACCGATATATAATATAATCGATATTTAATTTTTAAATTTTACAAAATAAATATGTGGATTTATCGTAGAAATCTAAATAACAAGGATTTATTAATTGTTCTGTTTTATTAAGCAGCATAAAATAAATTGCAAATCATAAATCATCATTAAAAAAATAAAACCTATGGACTGACTGTAACTGACTTAATTACTACACATACTATACTATAAACCGACTACAAAATATCTAAGATATAATAGTAAAGGTTCCACTTATTCATAAGGGGAGCGAGCTACAATTGTCTAAATTAGTTCATCTAATTTATTTTACATTTATGCGTATAGAAAAATAATATCTCTAACTAGCTAAATGAATAATATACGGGGTGAAAGTGAACGTGACAATCAGTCGAGTTTTATTATTTTCCAAACTTGTATTTTTTCTTTTTTGTGCGCGAACCATTGTTGTTGTATAATCATTCATGGATTAGATTAGCGACAATAGTCTTGACGAGCAAGTTTGTCAGAATTTGACAAGTCCATGAGGGGACTTCCTTCTGTTTGGGGTAGGTGAAAATACTTCAACCTCATTTTAATCTGCCGTTTATTTCTTAAGAGTTTAACAGTGTGGTAGCGAGCAAATAAATGTTTGCTTTATACGTTCAGCCCTTTTATTTGAAATTGAATTAAACTAAAAATTAACCATATTATTTTTTAGCCAAATATATTATATTTGCCTCGCTTCAAAACACTTCCTTAAAATGTGATGATAGTTAGTGTAATTTAATATGATTTCAATTAAATGAACTATGTTAAATTCAAACTCTACTTATTATTTTATTAAAAAAGAAATAAGTAAATTAATTTGGCACAAAGTTGGATTTGTTTACTAGCTTCATTAGTTGCATATTTAATAGTGATTGGTATTGCGTGAATGGAAGTGGTCGGCGGGAGGCGTGTTGTTGTAGTGTGGTATTCCGTATCTTACGACTGCTAGGAATGTTCTCCACATTGCGCCTCGCCTACAAGTGACACATTTTGGATTGGGGTAAAGCAGCCGGCGCTTTCGGGCAGCGTACACGTTCCGTTAACTTCTCTATTTTAAAAACTACTTGCTTGGCTATATCCGGGAAGGGACAGACCGCATCAGTGCGCGCCGAGTGTCGACACTATTTTCGTTGCAGTCGAGTCGAGTTGTCGGCCTACACGCCGTTTGCCGCTCCGCGCGCACGCGCTCTCCGCGTTCGCTCTCATGCACTCCACTCATTTTGATAGTTGATAACTTGTTTTTAATTTACCGAGTACGTTGAATGAACTCGATGTAAATAGTGATTTTACGAAATAAAGAGGATGGATTGTAATCGGAGGTGATATTTATGGTGCATGTTGTTATATTTTTGTTAACATGAGCGGAAGCACGAGCGGAAATGCAGTTCCGTCTTCGAGTAAGTTTTTGTTTCTTATTTCATTTTTTTAAATAAGAGTAAAACAACTTATTTGTGTTTTTATTTTATATAATCTAATTAATATTATTAGGTTCATCGAAACTAATCTTATGTGTGACAAGTCTTTCTAAATATGTATCTGTTTTTAAATTGCAGCACAGAAAGTCAACATTAGAAATTGTTTACTACACTGATAATATTTGAATTGAGGTTAATGTCTCGTTCATTGATGTCGCACATATGCGTACCATTACCCAGTATAACGTTAATCAACAACATCGTATATCTAATTATAAATATTCCATTACAAAGGGTGCATGTTTTTAATGAATTAAATACATTCTACGTTCTTAATATAGATTTTGATATTAATATATTGTTAAGATATTCATTGGCTATTTTTAATTAAACACATAAAATATGCATTTTAATTCACATAAATAATTTTTTGTCCAAAGATATTTTTAAATAATAAAGTAATTTAACTTAAATTACAAATGTTATTATTACTTGTATTATATATTCATATTTTCGTATTTATTGATAAATAAGTTTAATAACGTTAATGTTATTTCAAGAAAGGGAATAAAAATAACCGAAGAATTGTTTACTGTGTTCAAGCAGCGCTCTACGTTTCTGTTCTAAGTTACTGGTATCGCGGTCGCGCCGTGTGAATACATCGAACGCATTATGCCCAAAACCAATGAACTGTATTTCTTTGCAATAGAGCTTAAATTATTAAGGAATTCGGCGCTCTTTAAATTTGTGTGAGTTAAAGAAACGTGTGTGCGTTATAGGTCGACTGCATTTTCGAAGGACTATAATCTTTGATCCCCACCACTACTCTACTACGTGTTTTTGTCGTTGACATACCGATGTTTTGGTTTGGAGAGTCGTATCGACATTCTACTCGGTTATCGCTTACAATTTTATTGTTTACAAGTCAAGGTATGGATATCCCCTATTGCATCGTGACTGAGTATACATTGAATTTAAATTAAGTATTGAGCGGTTGTAATACTTCGATCGTGAGGCGTAACTCATTCAGATTAAACGAATGCAGGGTATTCCAAAAAAGAATTGTTATTCATACAGAGTAACCTAAGAACTACACATTTGGAATTTTTAGAAAGTCGATGTTAAGTAACGTTACGTCCCTACGGCCGCGGCAGGGTCCGAGTTCGTAACCAGTCAATTAAATCTGAATGGTGGCACATTTAACTATCTCTTTCACTCCAAGCAAAAGATCCCGAAGAGTACGCGCCACTTGACGATGATTCATGTTTGAATTCCATACCTGCGATTGATAACAGAACTAGTGAATGACACAACATTTTAAAGTACGTATCACTCAAATACTGAATAATCATTTTTAGCTATAAAACACGTTTCTTAGAAAGATAAAATTGTGCGCATTTGTTTTTATTCATATCAGATGAAATCAATAAAAATAACCTAACTACGCAGTATAATCACTATGTACCTACGTCTTGTTTTTTATTTTATTAATTTCCTTAATAAGTATTGCCATAATATTCTACACACATAACAACTAATAAATGTTCCAGCAAGTTGGTTAGCTGGGCTTTATCAAATAACTATCATTCCGGCCTCTCCTCGCCTCGGTTTTAGTGAAAATATGTGACCGCTAAAGTTAGATCTTCACGTTGTATAGAGCAGTATACTTAATAGAGATCAAGCGGCAAATTTACATTTCATTGATAGATTAGGTATTTAGACCTAATTAAAAATGAACTATTTTATATTTATTATCTATCTAAGACTAAGATAATGGTAAAGTATGTTCAACAAATAAATAAACATGTTATGTATGTATTTATATTGTCCTTCTCAGAAACTCTACCTTAAACTCTACCCTAAAATAAACCGTTCTTTTTTTGTTAATGTTTCCCTATCGTAAAAATATTTAACCAATCAGGTGATAAACTCAAAATAATAGCTGATATACAGTTTTTGCTTCACAATTGAGTACTCCAAGAGCTAACTCACGTGCGCACAGGAGGCAACATAAGTTGTGGTAGAAATACTCGAAGCACGCAGTGTTTCCCTTCCTGATTTTAAAATAAGTCGAGCTTAAATTAACTGCTTTTAAAATAGTTTAGATAATCGCTAAGAACAAGTAATAAATTGGAAACGTCACGACTTCCTTGTATTTGTTATTTGATCAAATGTATTTGGGGACGCGATTTAAGTTTTCCATGTTATTATACTTTCACGGGTTTTGTGTGAATTTATAAGGATGCTTAGTAGATGTAGGGCTGTTACAGCTATAAATTTACAAACTGACTAATCATGTAAAGTATATGTGATCAGTTTCGTTTGTAGAGCGTTATTAATAAAGCAATGTACTCATAACATTCTACCTGAAAAGGCGATGTTTTTTTATCATTATTTCCAAATCCTCCGCTTGCCGAAGAAATTGCATAATAGTAATTGCAGGCTGCAGCAAATTAAACAAGAAAATCCATTAATTAGTAACGACATCAGAAAGTAAACAAAATAGATATTGCGAATGATGATGGAATTTTACAATTAATCAATAACAACCGTGTTTAAATTAACTATGTAAAAATTTTATACTTTAAACAATCTGTAAAATATATAAAGAGAGAAAAAAATATTTAACCAAAACATATTTACTGACACAAAGTTTTAAAAAAATTAACTGTATAGTATAAAATTGTTTAATAATTGAAGAAACCCGATGGAACTGTAACTCATAACATTTTTTTTATCTCAAATAATTATCTTGATAAAAATGTGTTAATCTTAAAAGATGTTAATTCCAAATAACAACCCTATATACGAGGACGGGCGCGGCGCGAGCGCGTCACCTCGCACCACGCTGAGTAAACATAGCCGCAACACGACGCGGGTGCGTCTGCTACCAGCAACCAGAATGCACTTGCCTTCCACACACATTCTTTTCAAAGGTACTACATGATACAAAACAATCTTTGAACTTTTATACCTTAATCCCCATTGACTGCTATTCATGTCACAGATGACAAGGAAAAGCTTCTGTTTTGCTCGTTACTTTGTAAAGTTTAATAAAATAAAGACGTTGAAGAAAATATTTGAATAGCAATGTCTTTTTGCATTAAATTATGTTAATTTTCTTAAAGCCCGTTTAGTAACATTTAAAAATGCAGTGTTGTGGTATTTTCTTTCTCCACAAAGGCTGTGTACAACTGCCTTACGACAAGACCAGATCTTTATTTTGGAATGTTTTGTACAAATATTACTCCTTTAAGTCCATAGGTCAACACGATAGTAGGAGAAGATGTTTGTGAGTAACTCCACTTAAGATGTTAATGTAAGTATGTGAATGAAATTTGTGTGTTGTTCAAATTAAACACGCCCTATTCGTTTTAAACCAAATTGCTGCTAACGTAATTTTCATGGTTTATAATTTCTTCTCTTTATGGATACCTATCTAATAAATAAGCTTTTTATTTACTAAAATGCCGCATAATATGTTATGACCAAAAGTTTGTGGATAACAATTTAATTTTTCGTGAAATATAATATCTAAGCTTGAAACATAGAAAAAAGATCTTTATTGAGAAAACTGTAAAATAAAACTACCTAACTTTTCTACATTCTAATAAACGTTGACGTTATAAATGTGGACAAATGAGTAAAATGTAAATATTGGTCTTAAAGAGCGCCGGCATCGGCATAGTATACGGCATGGTGTCGGAACGCAACGCACGGTGCAATGTTACGGCAATGAATGAAGAGGTACCAGAAACGCAACCTAAATACCGCACATTCTTTAGTCCCCGTCGGTGCCACGTGTGCCGTCGCTTTTACCTACCGCCGGCTACTTCTCTGAACTCTGAAATGCATGGAGTGGCATCTCAGTTAGATGCCACTCTACTCTCGAGTCTCGACCGACCCGAACAAACAATTAACCGACTAAATACTATTTAAAATAAATACAATCTTACTCACGTTTATCGACTTAAATTAGTCATCAAGAAAATTATAGCTTAATACGAATTCTTATTTTTGGCCCGGATATGTGCCATTAAAATAATTGAGTCAAAATATCCGGAAGTACAGTCATCAATACTAAGAAATATGAATAATATGTTTAAAACTATTTGAATACAAAGGTACGACACGTTGTGTGTTACCCCGACGCTTAATTAAAAGTGGGTATTGGTATTATTGAGTCCCTTGAAATGAGGTCTTTAACCTTACCAGCTAGCTTTGGTGATATCTACACATAAAAAGAAGAGTTCATTCTTTCATTCGTTTCCCACGTTATTTTTTGTGAAGAAGTCCGATAAGGGGAATAGTAATACCCTTTCGTAGTCCTGTAAACGATCGTGGGCCCTTATTTATTGCTAATAGATTTCCAAACGGTAAAATGTCTTAGTGTGTATGCATTTAAAAGAGGGGACAATCCACTTAATGCAATCTAACAAAAAATCAATTACGTTTTAATATTCATTTAAAATAGTTTCTGAGAACGCTCTCAATATGCATTTAGTGAATAGAGCCACGAAAATAACAATTAATAGAAGGACATAACTTTGTTTGTTTGATGTTAAATATTTTGTTAAGATGGATTTAATTTTTGATCGCATTCTCTATTTGTTTCATCGCCCTGTTTTGTCGAATACTATGGAGAAAGTTCATATCTGATTATTTATATTAGACAGAACAATTTAATTTATTCATAATGTACAGCAGTTTTGAAATTCCTCAGGAATGTTATATGGGTAACAGTATTATATTTATTACAAAACAACCGCGTATAAATTTATTTATTTAGTGAAGAATCGCTGAGAGTTTATAAATGTTGTACTTGACATGTATAATACATGTTCTTACGATATAGAATTGAGTCCTTATTCTATTTTACCTGAATACAAATTGCGTAGATTCTAATACAAAGCGCGTTTTTTATTTTCGAAATGCGTAACAAAGGGTTTTTTGCTGGCTGACAAAAGGTGTGTTTTTTACAGGTGCGGGTAGCGCGAGCGGCGGCGGAGTGACGGGCGTGACGCGGCGCGGCCGATGCAAGTGGTTCAACGTGGCGAAGGGCTGGGGCTTCATCACCCCGGAGGATGGCGGCCAGGACGTGTTCGTGCACCAGGTGATCCTGCGTTCCTAGTAACACGTGTAGCACGTGTGTGCAAGTTGCTGCTTACAAGAATACCTGCAACAAAATATTTCTATTTTGTACTTGCGGTCGGTGCCAGTCGTTCAACGTATAGAAGGGTTTGTGACTTTACTATCCCGGAGAGAGGTGTTCATGTACCAAGTTATTCTGCGTTCCTAGTAACTAGCACGTGCACTAGTGTGTACTGTATGTCACTGCTTTACGAAAATTGCCCACAACTTTTTTGCAAACAAATTGTTTTGTAATAAATAAATAAATAATATGTAAAAGTTTCGGACGAATTTACTGATTGATTTTACGGTATTCATGGCAACTTAATAAAAAAAAACAGGCCTGAAGTTTCGAACTGTTGAACTTGGTTATGAAATGTTTCTGAGCAAGCATTGTGCCTGAAAACTTCATTGCTGTTATCTCCTATTTTGGTGAAGGAGAATTAATTCACTCATAACATCTTACATTAGAATCACACCTTATTTCGTGTTATTTCTGTAGTACTGATTATTATCAGTTTCCTCATAAGTTTTTAATATTCAACTCAACAAAAATATAGTTAAATTAATATTAATTTTCTGTAAACAATTATGAGCACTTTTTTATAAATTCTATTTGTTCCTTAATTATCTTTGCATATTATGATTAAATTATTATTTGTAAAAAGTTCCATATTTTAAAGTTTAAAAAAAAGTTTAAAAAAAATCCAATAGGAACATAAACGAAATAGTCGTTCGACACGGGCTGATTAAATGTTCCATTCAATTTCAGTGTGTAGACTAGTATATTATTAACATAGAACTGAGAGATTGCATCATACCACGAATCTTGTATCTATTCTCTAGTTGATTTATTTAAAAGAAATCGTAAGAGTAAGAAGCCCGTTGACAAAACACAGCGTATCTAGCGGTTGACCTGATAGTGAGCTTATTTGTTTGTTCGGCTTATCAAGTCCGGATGTTTTTTTTTATATACATTTACGCCACTAAACTTGTACTTCGGTCGACTGCAAGCACGTTAGCTAGCATTTTGTAATAACAAGGCAAAAGTATGTAATTGAGCATCGATAAGGTTCATTTTATTGGCATGAAATGTTACTTCATTTTTCTATCGGGCACAGGGTTACGATAACGTTATTTAGAGTACAAGAAAAACCCGATAAATATATGGATTGAAATTGATTGTATTTCATAAATGTTTTGATTATTATTGAAATCACCTAAAATAGTAGATATTCAAGGGTTTCAAAAATCATAGCTTTTAAAAATTAAGTTACGTTAGGTGAATATTAATACTTTGCAATGTACATATCAAAGCTAGAAAAACAAAAAGGCAATTTCTGTAGTTTAGATCTAATCGCATGTTTGAATAGAATATATTCTTACACACCACGAGGGTGTGTTGTCACTGCTGTCACATAAACACGTGCACCATGCTCTATGAATTGACTTGAAGAACTAGCACTAATGACTACGATAACAAATCTGCTTCTTGAATCTGAAAGTATTCAATTGGTTTAATTTGAATGTAAATAGTGTAAATGCTTTTACCATAGCAAGGCAAATGGACTCGACCTGTTTATAAACATCAACTGCTCTTAGTTACCTTTGTGATGCCAGTTACTTCTCTCAATACTGAAGATTTGGTTTCGATAAAAAGTATTGAGGTTTTACACTTACTAGCTGTTCTTAATATGTATATAGATATAAAGTTGTACAGGGACAAATTTTAACCTGTTTAACCTTAAGTTGCTCTACCACGTGTTCTTTACTACATATTTCCTTATAATATATTGTTCTTCCAGAGCGTCATACAAATGTCAGGCTTTCGGTCACTTGGGGATGAAGAAGTGGTTGAATTCGAATGTAAAGAGTCGGACAAAGGGCTAGAAGCGACACGTGTATCCGGACCTTCGTCTGTGGACTGCCAGGGCTCACACCGACGCCCACTTTCTAAAAAACGCTTTAGAAAGATACGGTATGTTATCTATATTATGTTTATATATTTTCAATTCATAGTCTGTCTTAAATTCATAGCTGTGTCTGAGAAAAGATCAACTAACTAACCTCAAAATTAACGCTAACGGATATGCAAATGTGGCATAAAAGGTTATAAAATCAAAAATATTTAGTTATAGTTAGTTATATATTCTTTATTGAACACAATTTTTAATTTTACAATATCAGGATATCAGAAGCAATTGGCGGCTTTATTGCTAAAAAGCAATTTCTTCCAAGCAACCAGTACTAAGCATAAAGTTTACAGTTGCAAATTTGGAAAGATAGGGAAGGGATTTACCCTGATCTTCTTTAATATTCCTGCATTTTGTCAAGGGATCGATAGGTTTTGCAAAAAAATAATAATTGTAGAGCCACACTATTGTAAGCAAGATTAGGTTATGTCACACTTTAAAAACGGATTTATATGACCATAAGCCCACTAACATTTTTTTTATAAAATATCACTTAGGCTACCAAATTCATTTATCTAATAAGGTATCATTTAACTAACCAATTCTGAAATTCATACAATTTTTGCGTTGTTCCAGGTGTTACAACTGCGGAGAGTTCGCCAATCACATTGCAGCCAAGTGCAGCATAGGACCACAACCAAAGAGATGTCACAACTGCAAGAGCGAGGATCATCTTATTGCAGATTGCCCTGTAAACGTCTCGATTGTTTCTAGATATAAGATATGAACAGATAATGTGCTAGTCAGCTAGGCATCACTAAAATTTCGTGATTTTACGTTTAATTCTAATTTAAAACATAATTCATCATAACAGATTAATAGAATAGTTTCATTAAAACCTTAAATAACCCATAAACTATAATTATTTCACTAGGTGGAGAAGAAGAAAGACGATTCACATTCGAAGCAGTCGAGCAGTTCTCAAGGAAGCCAAGAGGAGAGCCCGCAATAATACCGAAACCGATGCTGTATAACCGGCTTCCAACATTATTAAGTTAGCTAATAAGCAGAATTTTAAACGTTGTTTTCTGTTTTAAGAACGATGCGTATACGTATCGTGAAAATTTTATTCGATTAATCTTTATCGTTTCGGTATTCACTTACTTAATTCATCAAGATTCTAAAAAATGTGGCCAAAGAAGTCGGTTATGAAAACTCATCCCATTTGCACCGATAAGAGAGAAAAGCGGAATTTCTATAATCACGTTGATATATTTCTATAAGTTTAAGTGTCATGTAACCTTAGTACGAAATCTAACTACCTCATTAAATAAAGACAAGTAAAATATTATTTTGTATTTAAGTACAAGACTGATGAGAACAAATACATAAAGTACAAAAATATTTTACTTATAGACTTTTATGACTTAAGTTTAAAAACGTAACGTAGTACAAATTTTATGTGTTCGAGTGTTTTATACTCTAATTTTTTACAAAATAATTATACCCAAAGTTGTGTGTCTCTATGATATGACTATTTTTAATATATGTTATTGTTATATTACGCCCAATTTTATGTCATTTAGGATTTATAATTTAAGTTGTAAGGTATTATTTAATTTTGAAATAATAAGGACAATGATAAAACCACCGAATGTTCAAATGTTATTTTAACTAAAGTACTGTAAATACCTCTGTAAGAATATACTAGTACGGATACTAGAAGAGACGTATCAAAGAGAAAAATAACATTTATAAAGCACTTTTTGATTATCATAATATGTTCAGATAGCAGGAATAAAATAAAGGCAACGGACGAAAATTTTGATAAAATCGCGTGTTTCAGAAAGGATAATAGGACAACAATAAGGGCTAAGCTATTTCCAGTAGTTGATAATTATTATGTACATTTTAGAGGAACATGTGTGTTGCTACAATTATCTTTCCATTTTAAATCCAAATCTAACTCTTATTGACTAAAGATTTCATATCAGATAAACACAATTATGGATATTTATCTTTATTTAAATGTATTCAGATTTACTTTCAGAGACTTAATGAAATATTGATTCGAAAAATACCAATATTTTGGAAATCTTAAAATTATATAATTTTTTTATCTATATTCGTTCGTTTCCTCGATGCTTATTTTATATCTGTAAGTAAAAACCCTTTGTTTTTCCTGTTATTCAATAATTTGCCGTAGTGTTAAATTCAATGATTTAATATTTGAATATTGCGTTTGCTCAAATTGTTTCATTATTGTAAAAATCACTCAGGTACTTAAGAACATCTTATTTTTTCCCAGTACCTAATATAAATATTATGAGTATTTTGTAGTGAATAACACTATAAATTAAGATTTCTATGAAGTTCAAGAGAACAAGCGAAGGAAACAAATAAAACAAAAATTTACTTATTCCTTGTAATTTTACACAAGAAAAGGCGAGAATTGTTAATTAGCATACAAATTTAATTTTTAGAATTGTTGTTAAATAATATTTGCACGTGTAAAATACGTTTACACTACTCACGTCTAATCACTCAATGGGAGCAGGAATCTTTTAAATTTTTTGTAAAACATTTATCTACATTTTTCCGTATTTGTCGTTCCCGATAGCCTTTAACTGAAGCATTTTTGATGTAATAGATGGATTGTTTCTACTATCAGTGTATTTCAGGCTATCTATGAACTAGTCATTACGATTATTTCTGCCTATATACGACGAAGTTCCAAGTAACTTCATAAAAATATAAATGTAGTATTTTTGATTCCCTAAAAAAATTATAGTGTTCTTGTCTTGAGTGCGATGATATAATTTAATTGCCAAATTATATTTATAGAGGCAAAGTATACTCGTTTGTTTCCTAAATGTAACAAAATTTCACCATCTATTCCTGTAAGTAATTATCTATCATACTCACGCGGGGACACGCCGAGTGCACACGAATTTAAATTTAAAGGAAGTCCTTTATCACGTTATCGAAAACTTTTGTCTAATTGATGGAGCAATTAACATATTCGTGTCACATTTACAATTACACTTGATAAGCTCTTCCACTACAGATCTGTTAAATTTAATTGGATTGTAAAACATACGCAACTTATAAATATAGCCTGGTCCTGTAACATTAAATTGCTTTTTAAATTAAGCGTGCGTGCAATTGTTAATTAGAATTATATCTTCATCGAAATATAAAATTACCAATCGATTTTTCAAAATTATAAAATGTACTTATTTTCTTTAAACAAAGCTGTATGAATAACATTATGTATTTTAAAAATGCTTCTGGTGACACTGGTGGCGTGGCGTGGCGTTGAGTTACTTGAGTGATACGCAATTATTTAAACTTAATCTTTTGTCCCTTCTGAAGTGTTCTGAATATGAATACACATACAATTTCTAGAAATAAGCTGTAGTATTACATTTAAACTGATAAATAAAATTAGGTATTACATATACGGGTTTTAAGTGTCTAATTTAGATTAGAAGTGTAGTTATTTATAAGTTTTTGAAGACTATTGAAATCATCTACCTCACAATTTATTAAAATAAGAGAGTCTATTGATAAGTTAATATCGTAAACATATACAAAGTCTAGAATTATTATTATTTTCAACGTATCTTTGCCAAATGTGTAAAGATTATTAGTATTTCATATGTTTAGAGTTTAATTTTTGTTCTTTTTTATTTTTCAAAGAAAAATAAAACTTTAAAATGTAGTAATGTTGTTTTATTGAAACGAACACAATTATCCATGACTCTTTCCCAAAATGTTCATTACCTTTATCCATAGCCATGTTGACAAATAAATAAATTGATTAAATTTTATTGTTTGTTTAAATAGCCATTAATAAACATGACATTAATTAACCAGGTTGGTTTAAAAAGTTCGCACTTCGCAGCCATATCTACTTTAATGCTATTTAAGTAAAGGACCCTTTCTTAGTCACATCAAGTGAACTTGACCTATGACTTTTTTCAGAGAACATTTTTATATCCATTATATTAATAGATCTCGAAAACACCATACGGAAATATATTTCAATAATTTTTCGTTTTATCACTAAAGTACTGAAAGCTATTTAAAGAGGAACGAGTTAGTGGAAGACAGTCTCGTTTAGAGTGCAGCAAGTAATTCAACTCGTGTAGGACGTTATTACTCTTGTAGAGAATCGCGGGGGCGATCGACGATGGCACGTTTTTCAGCTGCGCTGGCCCAACCGCCCAAGGATGGGCGCTCCGAGGATGCAGCAGTTCGGAACACGTCGCCCCGCCGCGCGCCCCGCGCCCCCGCCCGCGCCCACCCCTCCGGCCGCCCGCCGCGACTTTCGCCCCTCACTGACGTAACGTTGCCGTGGCCGCCCGCCCCAGTGTGTGCCGCGCCGCGCTCCGACTCAACGGGCGTCACTCACTCGCTCGACTCGAATATAGTGCAAATCACTTGACGTTTCACTTTCTGATCTTCACACCGTATCGAACACAATTAGCAGGTGCATTACGACACTGTGCACGCGATCACGTTTAAGTACCGCTTAGGATCTATATCGCCCATATTACCTCAACGCATCGATGTCTTTCCTTAATAACATCTCCTTAATAACGTTGAAAATTCGCCATACAGTTCTATCTTATTGATTAAAAACATATTTAAATAAAGTTACACTCTATTTTGGATTTCTTAAATAGTAATATTTAGTTATTCTTAATATCAATAGATTTCTGTTTACGATTAAGATTCTTATAACGTCAAATATTTGAACTGAAATAATAATTATTTAATTATGACCAATTAACTGCTTTATCCTGTATTTATAACTATAAGGAGAGCTAAAACACCTAACTACTCTCTTATAAGAGGTAGGAGTTTATGTAATAATAATAATTCATAGATAACTAACTATAACCGTGATACAAACTGCAGCCATTATTGTACTATTTCTTTGATAGATATAATTTATTTCTTGAGTTGTACAGTTGTGATCGAGGCTATATTATAATGTGCAATTATATCAATCAGTTATAATAACCTAAAAAAATTGGACTATAATTCGCACTTTTGTGCATATGGTAAGTTAAATGTGGCTGATTAGGAAAATGTAGTGTTACTAATTTGCTTAATAGATATTAGAGCCATCATACTGTGTAAAACAAGCTTCCGAAAACGATCACTTGAAGAACGACTCATTCTTGTAAAGCCATCATTCGCAAACATTAGTTGTCTTAAATAGCAAATTATATAATAGATTCATTTTAGTATCATTATACGATTATTATTACTTATAGATTAGACTTCTGACATACTAATCATTAAACGACACCATTAGTTTTCAAGACTTGAATGTTAGTTTTAGCATGACAGCAAAATATTTAGAGATATTTTAATATTTTATTAGCTGAATTATATTTCATCATATTAGTTAAGAAACTTATTTTAGATTACAGAATATTAAAATTGCGTCTCTTATAAATTCGTATTCGCATCTGAAGGGCTTGCCTACTTTGCCTGCAATTCCGTTCGCATGAGTGTCTTAAAACGTTTGCTCGGACCATGACCTCAAAACTCATGTATACATAATATATATACTTAAATACTATCAAACAAAAAGCTACCTAATTTTATGTAACGTTAAATGTATGTCTGTTTTTAGTTAAACGACTGAGTAGACCGAGTAGATAGTAAACAAAATAATCCATATAAATATTCAGTAATTACCTATATTTTACAATTTAGTGTTGTTAGTTATTCTTGTATTAGATATATTTGAAAAAAAATTAATTGCATTCTTAAGAAGAGATATAAAGAATATGACTTGATGGTACCTAGGTATGAATCACGGAGGTAGAGCATGCGCACGTCTTAAAGGCGGTAGATATATTTCCTTTATACTGCAGAGACTGCGAATAACCAGATCAAGAAAAATGTGATTTTTAATTACATGGGTATTGATTTGACAAATGCTAATTTTACTAAAATACATAGCCCACATATAAACGAATATAACCTGGGATACATTAATAAAGATATAATATACATGAACGATTTGATAGAGTTGTAACAAAATAAGGTGATATGGTAATTACATTGGTTATAAGAACATTAACAGAGTAACCGTGTTCAATTTATAAGGATGGAAAAACATCTATGACATTTAATTTAATTTTAATATAATTTGCGTAATAATGATTTGAGATATATTCAAAATCAAGAGCAAATTGTACATAATCAAACGTATACTTATCTCTGTGTATCAAAACCAACATGATTATAGCCTCGCCAGTATTAATAAATTAAGGCTCAGTTGAAATCCTATATAAATAAAAAAAAACCATACACTCATTAGGGATATAGCATTACTATATTCTTACGTGTACTTCCTTCTGTAACATGAACCCTGCTTAAATCCCCTCGGGAGTCGAGGCGATGGTTATTTATTTCTTACTGTTGGACTTAGGCTGCATATACCAGCTTTTTAATCCAATTTAACTCTATACGATTGAAATACCAAGAAAATGTTCACTATAATGTCATTGCCACACATAAGTATTATCTTATATATAAAAATGAATCGCAAAATGTGTTGGTAAGCGCATAACTCGAGAACGGCTGAACCGATTTCGATAATTCTTTTTTTATTATATTCCTTGAAGTACGAGGATGGTTCTTATGTAGAGAAAACGTAAATAACCGCGGACCGCTAGTACCAAATAAATATGGACATAGTTGCTGGAAAAAAAAATTACTTACAAATACATGCTTATTAATAATTTTGTTTAAATAGCATTCAAATGAAATATTTTTTCATAATAGTACGGACACGATAATTTTTGGGTTTTACTTCTGTGAAATTTTTAATATTATACATAAATTATAATTGTCTAATATCTCACCGCAGGATTGGTGCGTTCATAGTTTTTTTTGATGAAACCAAAATTGTATGTACCAATATTTAGGTATAGTAAGAAGAATGCGGCCAAATTTTGACTGGCAACCTAGTCGATATAATATATTCTCCTAATTATAAAAATACATAAAATTTTGGTTTCATCAAAAAAACTATGAACGCAATAATCTTACAGTGGGATCTAGTACTACTGTACTAAAAGTATTATTATTAAATATACATATTACTGCTAGAATATAATGTATTACAGGTTTATTATCGTTTAGAAATGTAATGAAATCAGAGGTGTTGTTAAAAATATTACTCGACATAATATTTAGGTGAATATATTACATACTATGTGGTAAATAACTTATTCAATATTCATATAATCATTGTAACGAATCAATGATTTCGAGGGTTTTATAACTGATTCATCTTATACTACTTTAACGATAAAATTTGAATATTTTTTTATGAAATACTTGAAACAAAAAATAAATCCCACTCATATTTTAAATGCAAAGTTTGTGGGATGGATGGATAGACGGATGGATGTTTGTTACTCTTTCACGAAAATACTACTGGGCCTTTAGACAAACGTACGTCACGCCATAGAATAGAAACTGCTAACACTAATTATTGACATAAGCTCATGATATTTTGGTAATGGTTCGGTCACACTACCAACGACAACGACAACCACGACCAAAATTCCAGTCTTGCCGAAATTTGTTCAAAATAATTATTAAAATCTCCCGTCACTCTGGTACTCGGAAATAACAATTATCGTTTTTTTGGTTTTACTGGTGATGCAATATATACCAAACGCAATATAAAAGAGCTGAAAGACTCGTTAACGAGCCAAGTCTCACCGATAGGTTTCATACTTTGGCACTGAGATGTCGTTTTCTTTTGCGTTCTCTATCGTATTTAACAAAGTCCTCTGAAAAAATTTTTATACATTAGGTACCTACCGCTGAATTCTATCGTCATACCACACGACATACAATACCATCCTCACCTTGACTGTGCAATCGACAACTGTGCGCTTTAAATGATGATTCTTCCCGTTCCTGAATATTAGTATCAAAATGTTTCTGTGCTTTCTGTTCGTCGTTCAAATCACTACTTTTCGATGGTGAAAAAAAAAATACACCAGGAAATCTCAGAAAATGCGCAAAAATGCAACATTATCTGGATTTACCAAAAAAGAAAGAAAAGTATCGAAAGTTTATTATTCGACGTTAAAAATTTAAAAATTTGTAAAAAGTAGTAGTAAAAAGTTTGTAGTAAGAAAGATGCATAATAATCGGCCAAGTGCGAGTCAGACTCGCGTACCGAGGGTTCCGTACACACATCTTCTACTTTCAAATTTGTCCAGTATAACTTTTTTGTTTTCAAATATTATCGACCCTGTGTAGGTATAACTAGTGTTTTCTGTACCTATGTGGTTCTGTATAATGTGTTTAGTGGGCAAATCGAGTACAAGTGCTTGAACGTCACTGTTCATTCATTTTCAAAAGCGTCGTTAGCCCATTTCCTATATATGAAAAAGTAAAAATATGAAAAAAAAAGCTCGAACTATCGATTTAAAGGTAGTAACTATACAAACAGTTTTTTTATCATATACAGAGGAAATCTTTTATAAGTTAGTAGGTATGTAGTGTGATTATTTTCAATAAATGTAATTTCTCTTATAATTTGCAAAACATTCGAATTATAAGCATTTCATATACACATTAAGCCTTAATAAATTCAAATGGGAAAAATACAAATGGGAATTTACTTAATAATTATTATAATTTCATTTTACGTTAATTAATCTCATCGGATTTGAACATAATTCAAACGTAATGCGATAAACCGATATTCGATGTAAGTATATTGAATATTGAAGGCGTATTGAAATTCACAAATTTATTATTGCATTGAAATTATTTTAAATCACTTATAAAACAATAAATTATATGAGTTCTCTTTTAGACGATAAATGAGTTTGTAAAATATCATGTAACAAAATATAATAAGTCTATTATGATTAACTTTTTTCATGATGATATAATATTTTTTATTTTACTATGGTAGAAGCAGCGAAAGGTGAAACCAATATATAAGTAATATAAGAATATGCACGCTAAATTAACTGTTATGTTACATAATTAAAAAGTTGTGATATTACATTTTTTTTTAATTTTGAATCTGTGGTATGAATATTGTGCGTACGAGCAATCGTACGAGATCATTATATTCGTTGAATAGCTAATTATTGTAGAGTTGATTGTTAGAAACTACGGATTAATATATCAATATAGATTATTATCATACTAGCAATGCCCTGCGGTTTCACCCGCATAGATAGCGATATCGTTACAGTGAAAATCTACTATAGGTCGGACTATAGGTTTAATTTTTCACCTTTCCCAAAATCACCTTTACCCCGTCACGCACTACGGCCTTTTTTTTTTTTTTAGTGGGGAAATCTTTCATAGATACCCACGGCCTCCGGGGGAGGGGCCGTGGGTTATGTCGGATTCCTACCGACCAAAACCCCAATGTGTTCCGTCAAGACGCATATTGGTAGAATTCCTCCGTGACTCCTCCGCACTACGGCCTGCTCGAACAGTATACCTACTATTTTCTGTAGATTGACACTTTTAAAAATTCGTTATATCTTTTGAATGGAATATCCAATTCTTTTCATTTAAAAAGTATTTTGCTGGTATTGAAACAGTCTATAATAAAACATCATTTAATGAAATAAGGATTAATATATGTGTATGGATAACATGGTTTGATTACTGTCGGCACTTCTATTTACTTTGAAAACGTAAAAAAGTTGTTGTAGTAACATAACTACTGAAGATGGACATATGGTATCGCGGACTTTCTTGTAGATATTGATCCATTCTATAATACCGTAGAACATTTTTTTGTTCTATCTTCAATAGATTCCGCAGCGCACGCGATGACAGAAGTTTTATTGAGGATTTTTTTACACCTTGGGTTACATTATTGCATTTTTGGTAAGGATCTCTAATTTTTTTGAAAATGCAATATAGCCTATGTTGCTCAGTAAAGATGCAGCTTTCTAATGGTGAAAGAATTTTTGAAATCGGTCCAGTAGTTTTTGCGTGAAAACCATACATACATACATACATACATACATACTTACAAACTTTTCCTCTTTATAATATTAGTATAGATAGGTACCTGCCTAAGACATCAGTTTGATATCTTTTACTTAAATTATTTTTATAATTACCCATATTATTTTATTAATTAATTCTATATAAATACTAGCGGTCCGCCCCGGCTTCGCCCGTGGTACATATGAAAAATAGATGTTGGCCGATTCTCAGACTTACCCGATATGCACAGAAAATTTCATTAGAATCGGTCCACCCGTTTCGGAGGAGTATGCAGACTAACATTGTGACACGAGAATTTTATATATAAGAGATATCTTCTAGACAAACTGATACACATTTTTTTGCATTTGTTTAATACATATTGTGCTCAGATGTATGTTTGGTATAAAAAATGTAGACGAATTGAGATATGGGTGGACTGTAGAGGAAACATACCCTAAGTTAAATTCTTTAGGTTGATGTAGAGTTTGGATTTATTTAAATATGAATGTAAGATGGATGTGTGGTGTGACTAGATAAGATCGGGAATGAATATACTCGATTTAGGGATAGTCTTAAAGTGTCACCAGTGACAGAAAAGGTAAATCATAGGGCTTGTTATGGGTATGGCGAATTTTGGATATGTATGTGGATGAATAATATGGTAGTATATACTTATTAAGCTTTGTATGAACTATTTGAGAAATTAGTAAATAGTGTGATAAGCATAACATTTTGAAGCACATAACTTTTTGATAGCACCCTAGTTAAAGCACAGTGGCACTCGTAGCATCACAATAGTAGCAACGTCAATATTATGAATGACTTTTACATGTAAAAGTTCATAGTTCAAGCAAAAAATCATAACATAGACCTAGATGCTAATCTTAATATCTTATTGCGAACAAAAAGTGTCGAACATAGGTAATATTTCAATACGTTTTATACTTTTATGTTGCAGCATTAAATTACTAATATGTATCAATTTGGTCTCTGTCAATCCTTCGCTATTAGTACTCCTCTTATATCTCTTCCTTGCAGCCCATACGTGTTTGTATGTAAGCGGCTTATAACACTGTTCCTCTATAGAACACTGACTATTCAATCAAATGGAAATTATGAACTTTAAATAAAATAATCTGTGTTTTAAAACGTGTCATTGCGTAATTTACAAGATACGTTTAAACGTTGTGTGAGAATTCGCATTGAAAGGTGTTGTTGGTTTATGAAGAGAGGGGAAAAAGGTAAAGAGGAAAACCTTTGAAGTGTTAGTCAGTGATGCTGTGGGAAGGCGGGTTAAGGGTGTACACTGTACTGAACACGTGTATGCCACTTTTTGAGCTGACTTGCACGACGCACATTCCGTAACGTTAACCTATTTTAGAATTTACCTCAGTTTATAAATTACGACTCTATGCTTGGTAATATTCATTGAAATGTTTTACTCTGCTATTTTCCGTCCACAAACACATTTTTATTTTAATAAAATGTAATGGCCTGTTTATTATATTAATTAAAAGCAGTGTAGGAGCACGTAATATTTTTAACGAATTACCTGTTCTTAATAGGTACTCGTTTGTGTATGATTATAAATGTATCCTTATAAACAGCCGTTCTAAAGTTACAATTAGGCGATATTATGACTTACATTTATACAGTGGCAATTATTACATATTCCTCTACTAGAGTAATTACCCTCTATCAGCTAAGGTATCGAAAACGTCACTAAGGGTTTCTTTTCGTATTATGCAGCTAAAAATGCGCAACAAGTTCGCGACTAATTGATACTGATGCTCATGAGTGTTGTGTGCTTTTCAAAGTATAAAATCGTTGGATTTATAAAATACAGCAAATAAACACGTAATATTATTTTATATAATGTTACTGGAGAATCAAGCGCATTGTGTAGTTAATAAGTATCTTATTAGGAGCTCAAATAAAAATCGCTCGAACACACTATGTATTAAACGTGAACACTTTTCTTATAGGTATCATACATAAATAATTGCGGAAAATGATTATTATTTGCGAAAAATCCCAGCATTTCCAGCACAAGGTCTTGTTAAATAGCATGCCCAAACATTCAGTTATGTCAGTTATTTCAGTTTCAGTTACAAAGAAAATATTTCAACAGATGATTCGGTTAACTTGTATAATGTTTTAGAAATCCAATAAAAGTTTTGCATATTATAACAATTTTAAAGGGGATGTATGTAAATTAATTAAAATATGTATGATTCGTGTGTTTATTGCTCTTTCACATAAAAACTGAGATTTTTTAGAAAGGAATTAGAGGCTTTTTGGCTGGGCACCATGCGAGTGAAGTCGCCTGCTTTAGGTAGTAATTTCATACACTAGTTTTCATTTCACATTTGATATCGGGACGTTTTAACCACTTACGTATAAGTAAATAGTTTTGAATGTATTAGTACACTGAGAGGCAGTTTAGAACATACTTGAAACAATGCGCAACTACTCAATTCCATTAGATAATAAAGCATTCAGGAAATTAGATTTTAAGGTATGCTTTCGCTATCTTAGTAGGTCAGTCAAGGATAAGATTGACCGCCCATCTGTTCTCAGCCAAACTTACTTACCTACCTATACCTAATGGTTCGATTGAACCGAGAAATATTTTCGAAGATACGTCGTATTGATGACTACTCATCATTCACTTTTAACATTCAATAACATTACTGACAAGTTAGACCGGACTCTCAGTGGAGTTTCGTTTGCAAAAATCGCGGACCTAAATCTGACTTCTGATATATATTGTATAGATCCCAGACATCCTATAGACAGATGTTGCCAACCAGTTTTGTGGTCCCCCTGCCCGCACCCCGGTAATTAAATATGGCATACAAAGAAAAAAATAAAAATTTCCAAAACATGCCGTGTGGGGTATCAAATGAAAGAGCTTATTGAGTAGATCACGAATATATAGCATACTATATACATTTCTTACACTTTCTCTAAGATTTTTTAGAAAATTTACGAAAATGGTCCATTTTTGAGTTAACTTTAAACCACTATAGATTGAAAATACATGAATATATTTTTTAAATTATTATTTTAAATAATTAACAATAGTCCATTGTTTACGATTCAATATTTCGTACAGTGAAATAGTTGCATGGGGGAGTGGGGGGAGCATTCAAAGATGGCGAGTATATTTTCAAGTTCATATAGTATATAGTTATTTTCATCAAATCCACCACATAGCTCACTTATATTATATTACGAACTATTGAATCATAAACAATGGACTATTCTTAATTATTTAAAATAATAATTTAAAAAATATATTCATGAGTTTTCAATCTATAGTGGTTTAAAGTTAACTCAAAAATGGACCATTTTCGTAAATTTTCTAAAAAATCTTAGAGAAAGTGTAAGAAATGTATATAGTATGCTATATATTCGTGATCTACTCAATAAGCTCTTTCATTTGATACCCCACACGGCATGTTTTGGAAATTTTTATTTTTTTCTTTGTATGCCATATTTAATTACCGGGGTGCGGGCAGGGGGACCACAAAACTGGTTGGCAACATCTGTCTATAGGATGTCTAGGATCTATACAATATATATCAGAAGTCAGATTTAGGTCCGCTATTTTTGCAAACGAACATCTCCTTGGAGCCTGCTCTAAGTAGTGTGCTCTGTTACGAACGAAATATACAATCAATTTTTAGCTGTTGTTATTAGAATAGACAGTTTATGTTTTTTTTTCAAATATCTATAGATAGACTATTTTGCATTCTGGTGTTTTGTTGGTATATATATAGTGACCTGAAAATATAATACAGATTTAACTTCAGAATATTATAATCTCTCGTACATGCGATTTTATTTTAGATAGCGTGGTGGTGATTTTTTTATTAAACATTTTAGAGGGTCCGTTTGACCTTTGTATATTTCGTGTCTATTTTATTCTTCTCATGAAAATATTTTTTAATAACAAGTTATCTGCTCGCTACTTAAGCCTGAAATGAACCATTAAATCACTTGGTAGACCACAGAAAGCATCCAACAGTCATGGACCAAAATCGAATGTCTCGGGAAAAGTGCGCGCGCAGTGCCCCTCCCCACACCGCTCCGCACCGCACCGAGAACTCATTGATGATCTCCTTAATCTCATCATATATTACAATTATTATAACTAAAAGATCTCGCATACCCCAAATTTATGTATCGATTAAGAATTTGTACGTAGGGAATCGAAGTATTCGTGGCATTGTACATATTTCGCAGAGTTAATCTGAAATTGAAACGTGAATAGTAAAGGTTGGGCGCTGGCCGTCATATCTTTTGCTAGGTTTGGGCGTCGGTGCGTCTCGGCTTTCGGGCGGTCGGTGCGCACCGGCGACCGGCGACGTGCGCCACAGCGCCGCCACGCACGCTCGACTCACGACCCAGTCCGCTCTGATGTTTAACGGAGCCGCCGGTGTCGACCTCTCGCACCGTCGCTCCATCGCGTTGGCGCATATTTGAGACGCATATAGGGATATAATGGTGTTATCGAGAGTAGTGCTAGTCGGATAGGTGGCAGGTAAAGCGGAAAGTAGCTCAGTAGCCAGGCCGGTGCGGTGGTCGATCGGTAGCGCTTGTGGCGCGAGTGGGTCGGGCTGCGGCGACTCGTTGAGCGCTCCAGAGCCAGCTGGCGGTGTTTACACGCCGCGCCTGCACCCACGTTCCGCACGCCCCGTGCGCTTGCTCGCTGCAACATACACCCTTCATATTACATTCGTCGCTGTGAATATTTAAACTTTATGAACGAGCAACGTTAGAGGTATTTAATGTTTATTCAACCTGACTCTCCACAGAGAGCACAGTCGTAGCGCACATTGTCACAGTGTCACGAACCCAATACGCATACGATAGAATACATATATTTCATTTAAGTGATATCGCGATTAAATAATCATGGGTGCTAAAGAAAGTGTGGAGGCTGCTAAATTTTCTTCGCAAAATTGGAATAATTTCGAGGTTCGTAATACGTTTAATTTGCACTTGAAGTGTTTGTACCCACTCCCTTCCGTGTTGCTGTAATGTAGGCACTTGTGTTATTTAATACTAAAATAATAACATAAAATAATTAAGAAAACCGATTTGCACAGTATTGTGATGATAATGTAAGAATGTATGCATGATCTTGCACTTTTTAAATCTATAATTGATGCTAAATATACTTGAGGAATATACCTAGACAATTTTAAATTAGTCTCTTAGGTAATTATATATATTTTAAGATTTACATGAACATAATGTTCAATTGTTGTTGCACAATAACATGAAAATTGAATGTTTTCCGAATATATCAGAAAAAAAGACAGGAAAATTATAAAAATTATATTTGTTATATTTTTTTATATATCACAAGAATCAGACAGCTTTTTTACTTAAATATTTGATTGAAGTTCAATATTTTCAACGTGTAATTTCATATCCTTGATAGTATAAATTTCGTGGTTAAATGGGTTGACCCACATATACATACATAATTTATCTCTCACGGTTGAAGGCTCAACGTCAAGAACGAAATGCGACGCTTGAATTTTAATTACTATTTGATAGAATAGACTTAGATATTGCACAAAATCAATATAAACTTGAGATTATAACTACGCAACCTATTTAGTTCGTAGAATACATTTCATAGTTATGCTATAGAATATATATTCTACGAGTACAGAGATAATATCTATTTTAACATACATTTGTCTACATGCTGTTACAATATTTACAAGTGATTCACCGATGAGTGTAGGTCAGCGTCACACATAGTTCATTATAGGGCTTCGGAACTAAATCAAAATAATGTTCCAGAAGCCGCTATGCAAATTGAACATTTTTATGTTTCATTCTCTACTAGTTATACAATGTAATGTTTAAGTAATGCATTCAAACGGTTTGACTTTAGATATGGTTAGATGATGATTAATTAATTAGGTATTAGACGCTGTTTCCGACCTAACATAGGCATGAGCTGCCTTGTTTCAGTTTCAAATAATGCTCTTAAAATTAAATTAGCATCAGTTACATACATAACCAGCTTTAACATAACATATATCTTTTGTATATTTCAATAGTGTGCCTGCTTTTTTAATTCATGCTGTAGCTCAATCTTTACAATAATATGGATCTTATTCTAGGAAATTGATGTAGTACTTATTATTGAATACTTAGTGGGATTGTATATTACACTATTTATTTAGAAATAGTACTAGAATGAATAAGAACCATATTTCTGCATGCTGGAAAGTGTTAAAGGAATACTAAACTGAAAATGTAACTAAAATGATTGATAATTCCTTACTCCTCCTAAATAAACATAAAATATAAAAACAAAGAAAATAATAATGGATTTTGAGTGTGTGAATAAAATATTTCCAGATAATGGTGTGATGTTGGTGATCCTTGGTGAAGCGGACTAGACCAGACTCTCAGTGGAGTTTCGTTTGCAAAAATAGCGGACCTTAATCTGACTTCTGATATATATTGTATAGATCCCAGACATCCTATAGACAGATGTTGCCAACCAGTTTTGTGGTCCCCCTCTCCCCACCCCGGTAATTAAATATGGCATACAAAGAAAAAAATAAAAATTTCCAAAACATGCCGTGTGGGATATCAAATGAAAGAGCTTATTGAGTAGATCACGAATATATAGCATTCTATAACATTTCTTACACTTTCTCTAAGATTTTTTAGAAAATTTACGAAAATGCTCCATTTTTGAGTTAAGTTTAAACCACTATAGATTGAAAACTCATGAATTTTTTAAATTATTATTTTAAATAATTAACAATAGTCCATTGTTTACGATTCAATAGTTCGTACAGTGAAATAGTTGCATGGGGGAGTGGGGGGAGCATTCAAAGATGGCGAGTATATTTTAAAGTTTATGCCAGAAATAAAGGCCTAATACAAAAATATCGGTGTCAGGGCTTAGAATAATTATCTCTGCAATATGGCAGAACATTCTTGAATCAGCGTCTGTGTGATTAGATTTCAAATCGGTAACTTCAGTGAAAGTTGCGCCTTGCAATTTAAAACATTTTGTGGGGTCATCAAATCCACCACATACATATAGCTCACTCATTACAAACTATTGAATCGTAAACAATGGACTATTGTTAATTATTTAAAATAATAATTTAAAAAATATATTCATGAGTTTTCAATCTATAGTGGTTTAAAGTTAACTCAAAAATGGAGCATTTTCGTAAATTTTCTAAAAAATCTTAGAGAAAGTGTAAGAAATGTTATAGTATGCTATATATTCGTGATCTACTCAATAAGCTCTTTCATTTGATACCCCACACGGCATGTTTTGGAAATTTTTATTTTTTTCTCTGTATGCCATATTTAATTACCGAGGTGGGGGGAGGGGGACCACAAAACTGGTTGGCAACATCTGTCTAAAGGATGTCTGGGATCTATACAATATATATCAGAAGTCAGATTTAGGTCCGCTATTTTTGCAAACGAACATCTCCTTGGAGCCTGCTCTAGACGATACATACATGTTAATTGAATAAATAACTCGTTTTGTATATGACGCAATGAACTGATGTAACTTGCAGCATGGAGTCGTAAAGCATCATCACAGACACGGAACCCAACGTTCTCAGAGTCTCAACCGCGGGCACTCTCTGTCGCGCTCTGATGGCACCTGGTGACATCACGGGACCACGGGTATTTATGTTATATTTAGTATATTAATTCTAATAATAATCAGTCGAATATCTCATACATACAAATTAATTAATCGTTTAGGTACTTGAGTATTGATATAACATGATCGTGAAACAACTTTTTATAAAAAAAAAATTTCTTCCACACAATACAATAGTATGCGCTAAATTCAGTACACATTCAATGGAATCAATCTTATAAAGATGGCTACGATGAATGTTTAGGCAATAAAACGCTGTCAGTATGGTATTTCCTGGCTAATTACGTTCAAATTGGCAAGCAGAAATAGAGAATTTCCTTATTAAGTATGTTGTTTCCAATACAAATTGTGAAATACTATAAGCTGTGATATGTTTTGCAGGCAGCGTAGTTCAGTGCGCCGAATGCGGCGCGCGCACAATGGGCAACAAACTATCTTGCTCTTGCGCGCCGATCCTCCGCAAGGCGTACCGGTATGAGGACAGCCCGTGGCAGAATTCTAGACGCCGTGATGGACATCTATTAAGGTCTGTACACACAGATAAAATATATTCTCAATAGATTAAAGCTACATAACATATTTTTACATCTAATAAGGTTTGTTTATAAAGTAGAGGTACAATATTATCGTGGGCATTATACATTTGTGGACTATTATTGTTAAGGATTAGTACTGCGATGGAAGATTAATGATTTTTAAGAACTTATGGTTATAAAGCGGAGATGTGTATTAGGGATCTAAAATAACAATATTCATGCGTATGATTTTAAATAATTAGCGGGAGTTCAATTGCATAATGCGTATAGGTACCTATACTAAATCATGCTCTGACTAAACATAGTTAGAAAAATTTTTTGACGGATGAAGATGCTGGACATTTTTTATAAAAGTAAGATATCATTCATGTTAATGTTACTTAATTGTTTTTTTTTGTTTTTCAATAATGGCTATAATAAATCGAGTTAAAGTTTTTCTTACATATTTTGACTATAAACTTAAACTCTACCATGACTCAACAATATAATATTAAATATTATGTATTAAAACTTCTGCAATATTAACACGCAAATAGAACTAAAATGTAGTGCGGTTGATGTTCTGATGATGTTCATTTTTACTTTTTAGTATTAGTCAGACAATTAAATGTAATGATCTAGTAGCTAATCATGTACTATAAAGGATCCGGGTAATTTAGTGATGACTACTGATAGTGATATTGTTATTTTTACTTGTATTACAGACTATGGGCGGAGGTATTCCACGTGTCTGCGAGCGGTGCAGGCACTGTGAAGTGGCAGCAGGTCTCCGAGGACCTGGTGCCAGTGAACATCACCTGCATCCAGGACTCGCCCGAATGCGTGTTTCATATCACCGCATACAACTCTCAAGTGGACAAGATACTCGATGTTAGACTATTGCAGCCTGGTACGTGTGATAATTTAGATAATTTATTTCTGTTAAAGATGCGGATATAATTTCAGTGATGTTTGTATATCTAAGAAATGAAAGGACTTCCTTGCCTTACTTTTAAGGCAAAGTAAAAGATGAAAATACGGTAGAACTCATTCACTACATATCATTACAGTTTATCAATATTTCTAATTAAACAAATGATCAAAATAGCATTTAAAATATAATTATAATAATGAAAATAAAGTATTGAATCGGAATTAAATATGACAAGTGATATTATCATGATATACGAACGTGTCACATAATATTTTATTTAAAACTAGCTGTGCCGCGCGGTTTCACCCGCATTACTCCGCTCCTGTTGGTCTTAGCATGATGATATGTAGCCTATATTACTCGTGGATAATGTAGCTTTCGAATGGTGAAAGAATTTTTAAAATCGGTCCTATGAGCCTATTCATTACAATCAAACAAACAAAGTTTTCCTCTTTATAATATTGGTGTAGATTTATGTCTCTATGTACAGCACTTTTAAATTGCGTAATGGATGACTCTCGAATGAGGCCGTTATGATGACATATTTATGTTTTACCTCAAAAAGTTTATAATGAAAATAAGTAAATAATCATTTAAAATATATTATGATGAATTTGATTCATTATAGTGTTGCTTTAAATCTGAAAGAATAAGTGATAACTGAGCAGTGATCGTATTCATTCAAAAAGTAGAACACGCGTGCTAAATATAACTACATAACAACATACATTATTGTGAAGAACGGACTAGTTCAATTAGGATTCCCTTTGTATTGATTATGTTGTCGAATCGTTTTGAATTATCTTTAACAAGTTACAATTTCTACTAAAATAACATTACACTTTTACCTTGACCGTTCACTGAAGAACTCATTGCCCAATGAAATTCATCAAAACGTTTTTATGAGGTTGTTGATCCTGGTATTCATAATTATTTTTCTATTACACCCTTTGTAAACAACGTATTCACTTTCATGATCAAAACATCATACATCAAAGTGCAACCTAACTTCAATGTTTTTAAGTAAACGCAAAACAGATGCATAATAAAAATATTTATGTTGTGCTAATATTGTGTGCTCAAGTCCACGTAGGTACATTTAAACAACGTTGAAGTGGATTTTACGAGTATACAAGAATTACAAGCCAGTCGCGACTGTAACCCAGTTTTAAATTTACTCTAGATAGTATGTACCAACATAGCAATCGACCGAAATCCGCACGTACAAAAGTATGGAGAATTTTTAGTACGGCACTTATTATATATGTGCCGTACTAAAAATATACGGAATTTTTAGTACTCTTTATGGAATATAGAATTTGTAAACTATTTCGGAAGTGACACGAATTACTTATATAGCAACAGCATTAATGCTTTGAGATCTTTCGAAATACAATAAGTTGAGTTCTGGTTGAACAATTAGAAATAAGCAGAAATTTCTGTGAATTAGAGAAAAGCTTTTCTTTGCCTTTTACGTAAATGAAATGTTAGTATTTTAGATATTTTTTTCACATTCTCTGCAATTCTCTCCTTAGTTTTGGATATATTTCCTTTAATGTGAACAGTTTTCTATTCCATGTAACCATTTTTAAAGTTAGCAATAAATCTTCAGAGGCCTATAAATGTTAGATGAATATCAACATGCTCTTTAGTCTACTGTAATTCTGATCCTAACTAATATTATATTACTAGAGCAATTTTTCTGTCTGTCTCTTTTTCACGCCTCAATAACTGGACCGAATTAGATGTTATTTGGTACAGAGAAAGCCTGAATAATAAATATTTTACAAGTAAAGAAATATTTTTTGACATTTTGCATTTGCCAGGTACTCGTATCGGGCAAGCATCTGAATGCTTCGTCTATTGGAAAGATCCCATGACGAATGACACTTGGGGCCTCAATTTCACATCCCCGATTGACGCAAAACAGTTCAGGGAATGTTGCGTAAGTAGATTTATTAGTTACGCCGCCATCATTAAAATTTATTCACCTTTAAAAAAGATAATTGATTAAACCATAATTTTTATTATTTAAATGTCTGTTAGAAGCGACAGGACAACAGAAAGGTACTTCAAATTATACAAAATTTAAACAAATATAAATTCCATCCTAACGTGATGATGAGTTTTCTATATAGACATTGAATTATCTAAAAAAAAACAATGAATTGAAATGTTATACATATTCTATGTATATTTCCGTTTCTGAATTTCAGAAATATGTGTCGCTTCATATAAAAAATATCACAATTTTATCTTATTATCTTATTATCTTTTACTATTTATTTTTCATCATCAACAATTCATTCATCAGCGATATTTTATTATAGTCGCCTTCATTTAAATTCTCACGGAAGGCATCGTCGAGCTACAGCCTCAAGCTAGAGCCCCCGGGGAGCAAACAGAAGTTCAAAACCAAGCGGAAACCAGTCTCTACACCAGCTAGTCCAAATCGATCAAGGTAAAATTATTTTATTTATTTGTAAAGTGGCTAAAGACGAAATAAGGTACATACTTAGTATTGCATAAGAAATATTTGTGTTGATGCAAACATGGCGTTTATTTATGATATGAGTATCTCAATAAATTTATTTTACAGTCTCACCTACGGTCGTGAACCACAATGCACTTGCATGACTCAAGAGCAATATGCAAGGTTGAGAGCTCAAGATCCAAGATATCGTAAGTACAATAATATTTATGTTTAAAATGTGCCTACACAAATATGTAGGTGCAATGAATTCGATAGGATCTCACACAGTTTAAACGAAAATTCTATAACAATTCATACAAATATTCAATTAAATAAACGAAATATACGAAATATGATGATAAGGATCTGTTAAATTAGAATTAGATTTAGTTTTATGTAATAAAAATGAGATTATTCGTTCAACACAAATTAGATTAATTAACAAAACACAGAATAAAATAATAATTTACTGCACTTGTGGCATGTTCATTTGTCCTTCTGATTGTAACATAAACATAAAGTGAAAATTAAACAGAATGAACCATTCATATTCACAACAATTTTCGTAAAACAATTATAAAATACCTATTGGAAATCATTGCAAGTATCAATGTAATATGTAAAACTACGTGAATACCGACTAAAAAGGAAAAAGCTCTTTGTTGTAGACTTTATAAAAAAACCTACAGTTTTTAGCTAGGGAATGGAGATGCTATTTTCGAATTTGTTTCAACAAGACTACCTACTAACAACAAATATATTAATGTGCAAAAGCTTGAAAATATGTTTTGTAAAACCATGTAGCTTGTGTTTTATATGTAAGTAAGATTTTCAAAATTCAGTTATTCAGTCAATGAAACTAACTAGTTGTCTACATAAGCAGCCCCATTATTCAAAGAGCTATTTCTGGTGTTCTTATTTATAGCATCTGAGCGTTAAATGTTTCCGGCTCACATAAATTCTATGTGAAAGCTAATAAAGCCTTTGAAGTACCAATGGCCAATGGGTTCTCTATTTTTATAACATTAAACAAAAACCTATAAAAAACTGCAGCAGATAATGCAGTTTATCTGCTTTTCTCTAATGGTTGCAGAATTTTAAATCAAACTAATTTTGCGCCAGTGATTTCTTCCATAAAATTCCGCATAGTTCCCGTTCTTTTGGAATTTCCGAGATGAAACCTATACAATTTCCTTTCTCAGGTGTCAAAGTATCTTTATCTTAAGAGACAACCAGACAGATAGATAGAGTTACTTTCGAATTTATAATATTATAAGTATGTAAAGAAAATGGCGGATCCTTTCCCTATTTCAATTCCGTAAGACATAAGGCAAGCGGTATTCGCATCAGTTTGATACCTAACGCATAGTATATGCGTGTAGGCTCATCAACATTACCGCGTACAACAACTCGCGCTATAGAAACAGACGCGAGCGCGGCGGGCGCGGGCCGCTCTGAGAAGGTCGCCGCCGCCACATCCTCCACATCGCTCTACGACAATGTCGCCAGCACCCAGCCGACCGCACAACAACCACCCAAACGTAAGTCATCGCTCATTGTATGAATTCAGTTACACTACCAACTATATGGTATCTGGCCGTATTATGTATGACCTCTTATATCCAGACAGTTTACGCCGTGAATTGAACTGACTGGCAAATTAATTTTATACCATAACTACTGGTCTATTTCTAATATAATCTTTTAAAAAAATTGACTTATACCCGTATCATATTCCTTGAAATAAAATTGTTTACACAATTATTAATACGCTATTTTTGTAAAAATATCGAGAATGTATCATGATCGACATGAATTATTGAATTTGTCCTATTGATGAGATTTAATGAAGCTGCTCTACGCAATGTTATTATTTTCGCTAAGGGCATTAATGTGGGATTCTTTAATAATATTACCAAAGAGTTTTAATAAAATATCTTAATATCACCCGCCTAACACTTTTAGTGTTTGGCATTCTGCTCATTATTAAGGCCGGACTTCACTTTATTAATGAATAGAACTTTCTTAGGCCATTTTTTTACAACTTGAGAAAAACAAATTATATTATTACCCAATAAAGTATACTCCACCATTAAAATAATATGTATAATAATTTCTTCCATAAGTGTCTATATTTATTATATTTTGTGACCTACAGTGCATTTTAAGCAATATTTTTCTGAACTTTCACGAACTGATAAACCATCAGATTTATTCCGATAATGATAGTTCAATGAAACGTGGGTTGCATTCATAGGTTGCATTAAACCATTAAATTGACAAGATAATATTTTGTTGATGTATCTGGTATTATTCTGAAATCAAAATAGAGTTGAAAACTTTAGTTCTTGAAAACTTTTTTTATACATACTAAATTAATTTTTAAAACGTTTCCAATAAAATTACGTACACACAACATTTAATTCAATTAATACAATGCTATAACTGTACCTTATAAATGTTTGAACAGCGGCAGCACGTCAGAGCGACACGCAGCCACCGGCTCGCCCCCCCAAGTCGCAAGAGACTTCCACAATGACTACCAACACTTCTACAGCACCGAAGACTGTTACCGCTTCTGTTGGGACACATGGCACTAGCGTAAGTTATAATGTAATATGTATACAGAATATTAAGAGCATACAATTAGGCGGGTCCATACAAAACGAGTAGCTTTGTGAAGCAATTGTTGCGCGAAGCAGCTCAGTCTATGTCGATGTGGACGGCCGAAAAGTTTCCTCGACTGAGCCACGTTTGGACACGCCCATTTGACTAGGTTCTTGACCTTAAAGGTGTAAAAGCTTTTTTCAACTGCAATAAGTAGTTAATTCCGAAAGTTAATTAGCCTGCTTGTTGATTTTTTTATTTAAACTTTTAATTTGACGAACACATCTAATAGAATTGTAAATAGCTTTTAAATATCAAGTGTAATCTTACAATTTTGTTCTTTCAGACTGCTGAAGATACAGCGCAAGCCAACACAGGAACAACAAACCAACACGGTCAAGATCTGAAATCAGAGGGGGTGCAAGCCGGAGGGACATTGACCTCCTCCAAATCCTCTGCAACATCGACACGCGCTGGGAAAGAGCACTTGCAGCACATGCCAAAGAGCATTGATTATGGCGATGGAAATGAATCGGTATGAATATTATTTAACAACTAGCAAACCGGGCGAACTCCGTTTCGCCACCAGAAACACCTTCTCTTTGCTATAAACCTCACGGAGCCCGAGACCTTTCCAACAAATGCGTAACCATTACTTATTGTAGATAATTAAAATAGTGGTCTACAACTCAACCATTTCGTAACCATATTATGGTATTGCTAACTTATCGATTATAATTTTACTTACCATTCGATATATTTATTTTCCAGTCTCGTGAGTCGGACAGGCACGTACACAATCACAATGTGATCAACAACAACACTTCGGGATCACGTCGCACAAAGTCTAAAAGCACTGAAGATATGAATATGGGTAAGTAAATTATATATTTTGGTAGATTTTTAAAATTGTTATTTAGTCAGTCATTACATTGCAGAAAACTTGCAGCTTAGAATTCTAAATAAATTTAACAAAAAAATTTAAATAAGAAATAAAATATCGATCTACCTAATACATACTATAGAGCAACCAACTAATGCTCGAAGCCTACTATACAAATTGTAATTTGACTATCTAACGTTACTTTATTAGAGACGTAGTTAATAAAACGATACCTAAGTAATAGTAAAAAATATTTTTAGAAATTGTTGATACAACGTTATACCTTGATCGTACAACATTAAACTACTACTACTCTCATAAAACGTCAAAAAATTGCAAATTTCATAATGCAAGTTGCATCGAATAGCTATCTTGAAAAATAATATACATTGCGTACAAGCCCAAATATAGTATTATGATTCTGGATACACACACTAACATTTACACTCCTTGCAGATTCGAGTACCCTAAAGCGGATGCTAAAGCCCATGCCATCAACGGAGAGTCCCATAACCTCACCAGAGATGGGTCGGCGGCGCTACGGGGCGTGCCCATCATCCTGCTCGCATGGACACCGTCACCCGCACCCGCACCACGGCCACTACGCGCACGTGGTCAACAATAACAGCCGACAGTCCTCGCAGCGGTACTCGTCTGCTAGGTTGCTTTATTTTATAGACAACGTGCTAGCGTGTTTGTGTGTTGTGGTATGCTACGAGAACTTGTTGGATATTAGGCTGATCAAATGCCATCTGTGCAAATTTCATCATCTGTATAAATGCATCAGACTGTAGCTAAAGTCACTTAGGTATCCTACCGTTCATGTGAAAGCTTTAAATTTACGTTGTTTTATGTTTATGAGCAATTAATACATTAAATGATTAAACCATTCGAGATATTAATATTTTAAACGTAAATGTATGTTTAGTTAAAACAGTTTTCCTACATGATTTACATTACTCATTTCCAAATCTGTTGATGCAGCTTTGCTGCGGCTTGTTTTGCTTGTTATTTTAGTATAAATATAGTCTTTATTCATTCATTACTTATTTCATGAACTCATTCAATCATTTTCAGTAACTTATTTTGTAATTAAAAGACTAAAACGTCACCTTATATTTAGCCGTGGCGTTGGCGTGGGCGCTGCACCAAGCGGTTACCCCGGCCGCGGGCTATACCTGGAGCTGGGCGGTGAGCGCGACGTGTCTCCCCCATCAGATAACGTTATGTTCGACAACCAGTGCTATGCCACCACACCCTCGTCTTCGAACGGCAATTCCGATCAAGAGCACTGCCAACGCAGGGACCCGAGGCAGCATCATCATATGGTAATTCGTTTACTGATATTTGTTTATTATCGCTTGTTAATTATGTGTAAAAAATGTACGTGATTTTTTATAACACTATTTCCATAACATTATAGACTAATAATATTACTATCAAAGTGCAAATTATAAAAGTAATAAAGGAATTCTCGCAGCGGCAGAAAATATGTATAACTTAATTCTTACTAAATGTCTTCCTAAAATTCTTACTAAATATTAGTGTCCGACCGAACTTTCGGTTTCGGTTTCGGTTTCGGCCGAGTTTCGGCCAAAAATCAAGTTTCGGCCACAGTTTCGGTTTCGGCCAAAATCGGCCGAAACTTTTGCCGAAACCGAAACTCATTTCACAAGTTCAGTGAACTTAGTTCACACACGTTCACGCTCGTCTAACTTCGTTTTCCTCGGCAACGCTTTGACGGACGCTGTCAAAGCGTTGGTTGACCCACGCTGGTGGAAACAATTTTTGAGATTGGAACTGGGTGTAATAGTAATTAATAATTATTATTTTTATATAAGAGGTACCTAAAAGAGACTGATTATTCTTCTAAGTACAAATACCAATCCAAAGTATTAAAGACTCTTTAATAAAGAGAAAGATCTCAAAATACCAAAACTTAGTATTTAAAGTACTTAACAGTAACAATTACTGATTTGATTTAGATGACTGATTTTACTGAGAATTTAATTTGAAAAAATAATAAAAATTAAAATTGTTATTATTAATATTTTAAAAATATTATTTTTTTATATTATATTAAATAAATTATTACAACAAATTTAATATACTGTGTTTTCATTTCATGCCCTAATTAAGGCAAAATAATAGGTAAAATGCACCAAAGTTCAGTATTTTTAGAAATTTCATACTTGACCACGTGAGTTTCGGTTTCGGTTTCGGTTTCGGCCGAAACTGAAGCCACGACCGAACATTCGGTTTCGGTTTCGGTTTCGGCTTGGAAACCAGTTTCGGTCGGACACTACTAAATATGTAAAATTATTTACAGCCATGACATCAGTATCGTATTGCATGTGTGTGTGCTTCTGTAGGCCTAGCTTTTAAACAACACAAGCAATTAATGATCCTAACAAGTTTAACCTAACAAGTTTTTTTTTTATATAAATCTCAATGTACGTACAGTAAAAACTAAAAACATTATAGTATGTAAATTTCTAAAATAATATTTGTAATGCAAGTGCACTGATAAACGTAAAGAACTATAACAAATCTTAAACTGAACTACCTACTTATTTATTTATAAAAGGCCCATCATCCATCAACAGCTGAATACATTTACGTATCTTTCTCCTTGTACAATTACAATTACTTTTATAATCTAATATATACGCACAACGTTTAACGATGATCACAATTCACAACGTTCACAGAAATAAGTATAAATTAGGCGATAATATCTATACAATTAATTCAGAAATTGATTTTTGGACTAATCTAATAAAATAATGATAATTTTAAAAAGAGAACTTACCTACTTCCATGGACGTATAAAAAAAGACGGACGGTATATCGCCTAAACATTGAGTGAAGCCTAGTAATGGCGGCGAAACATCCATGTGTGTGTGCCATGTTGCCATGGCAACAGCTGTCCTGTTGACAATGGCGGCTGTATTTTTTTCTATAAATTTTGCCGTAATAATTTTGTCATTAAAACATAAAAGAAATAACTTGCTTCCCTGTGGAATGTAATCCCTCGTGTTTTGTTATTTAAAATTGTACTGTTGCGACACCATTTAACCACGCAAGACAGCATTTTAAATATTTTTTGTGAAACAGTGACGCAGTTAATCAGTCGGTAGTTCACGACCAAAGACTACTATGTATATATGTTCACGACGTAATGGCGGCCGACTAGCTTACTATGGTGAGAGTGTGTGCGCGTTTATTGTCTTTACACGATCGCTAGCTTACTATGGTGGCTTCACGTTGTTTGTTCGTAATACGGCGTCCGTCTTTTTTTATACGTCCATGCCTACTTCATTAAACGCGCATGATCATGGCCTTCCGAAACTTATAAATTATCAACTTACCATTTTATTATGTTCTTACCCATAAGAATAAAAGATTACAAATGAAAATCAATATAAAAATGAATATGTACGTTAGCTACTAACCTTACAATACAAAAATTAGTAAGTAAGTCAAAACTTGAGACTAGTCGGTACCAAAAAAAGTTCGAAAAATATTTCAATGTTTAAAAATGGAACATTCAAAATATTAGATGCTATTTTCTTTTTATTTAAATAATGTGCCTACTTTTTGCTTAGGTAATAAAAAAATAGGCACTAAAATAATTAATTATTATTAATAAGAATAAAATGGTTAATAATTATATATTTTACATTATTTATATAATTATTTTTACAACTTAAAATTTGTGTGCAACAAACAAATTTTAGTGCTGGCAACTTTCATAGATAACAAATTTACATCACAGAATTATTTATCTGTGGTAGTGGAACGCGCTGGTGAAAAAAGCGCGAAATAAAAAAGCGAGATAAAAAAGAAACACGTAGTGAATATTTCCAGTGATGTTAATTTAAATAAAATTCCTGAAAGAAAAAGTGAAAAGTGATTTGTATATACTTACTAGATACTAGGCTGATTTTTTGAATAAGTATTCAATACTATCTTGCATATCGAATATTTAGATTAATATCTTGTACCCTTGGTTTTTATAATTTTATTAGATTAAGAGAAGGAACGATATCTTTATGTAATATATAAACTTTTACTATAATTTTGATATTTATTCACAGAAACCATGTCTTTCGCGCCAAGCGTCCCAACAAAGCGCAACTCCAGCGCCGGGGTCACCGACCTCTCGGCTCCTTCTGGAATACGAGATGCATTTGAGGAATACACTCGCGAAAGGAATGGACGCTGAAAGTTATAGCCTGCACACCTTTGAAGCCCTGTTGAGTCAGAGCATGGAGGATTTGGGTAAGGGATTAAAATATTATTTTCATTTAAGACCAGTTTCAGAACTTCTTGGTATGATCTGTATAGCTTATCTCCACTTTTCTCTCAGTTTAAATAACAGTTAATGAAAGAATATTTAAGTCAAAAAATGATAAATAAGTATCACGGATTATTAGAGTCGAATATAAAGTCGATAAATCATCAAGGTAATAATTTTAAGTACATTTTAAAGTATAGAGAATTGTAGTTTCATATGCGTAAGTTTTAAAATACAATAAATTAATTTTAGTAAATTTATTAGTACCTACATAATATGTATAAATTTTATTAACTACTGTTTAATTTCACAGAGTACAACGACAATCTACCTCCTTCAAACCAGCGAAGTCCCTATCCACCAAGGAGACGTAAGTAAACATTACAACTATGTAATCGATAATTAGATAACTTCAGTAAAAAAATTGGTTGTCTGTAAAGTCGGTTTATTGACGATAGTTGAACGTGACAACGTCCGATTGTGCTTCTTTGTCGCTCGTTCCGCGCTCTCGCTCGCACTTCAAGCCTTACATGGAACGCCTCAGAGCGAGGTAACGCCGCATGAGTCATGTTTTTTCGTGCGTGCAGCCGGCTTTATCGAATTATAAGACGTTGTCACGTCAAAAAAATTAAAAGAAACGTTAGATATTTTAATAAAAGCTTTTGGATTTCGTATAGGTATTACTAATTTACTTTTGTATCAAATATTTTTTGAGGATATACCTCCATTATACCTATTATCAGAGGCGGCTCGCCCTAAGGAGCGCTGGTGCAGTGAACTCCCATAAATAATTATAATAAAATCATAGTCCTTAATTTAATTATTACCATTAATTATTACTATTTAAAATCAATCGTAATCTTTAAAACTACTGTTAATACGAATGAATATATCCATCATTCCATCATCCCATACACCTGTATAATACCTACTGTATTATGTAACGCGCGAAGCGGAGCGCTCACGATTGCGCTCCAATGAAAAAAGATTTAGTACATTTCCTAATACGAAATCCAATAGGAGTGAAAGAGAGGGTTTTGCCAGAGCCCTGCGCGTGAAACAAAAGATTTTCTATGGAAAAGTAGCAAAATTCGGAGCGCCGCACCCGCAAACGTTGCCGGTTCGTTTTTACCGCCAGGCAGGACAGCGATTGCGCGCGAGGTTGCCAGTTACCACTTCTATAATATAAACAAACACTCGAGTCAACTTCAATGCACGCGCGCGATTCATGCAATTTTCTAATTAAAATTATAAAATACGTGTTGAAATAGCCTGTAGTTATCAGTATTACTTGTGAGTGTTAAAATGAACAATAATTATAATGTGGCGTTCATTAAAAAGTGTGATAAAACGTTACAAATTCGGCTTGAATGTAAAGCTAAGGGACCGCCCGCGCCACGGCCTGAACTTGATCTTACGCAAAAATGTACGACAAAAACAAAAACATATACGCGTGTGTTTAAATCTGAACAATATGTGAAAACACCGTGGTTGTGTGGTTGTGATGAAAGCAACAAACTATTTTGTTTTCCGTGTCTTTTATTTGAAGCGGGCGCGGCCGGCGGAGGTGAGAGTGCTTGGACTGAAACGGGCGTTGACGACTTAGCTCATCTTTCAATCAAGATGAAAAAACATTCACAATCTCGGTACCATTTGTTGAATGAACTGCAATTGGCGTCTATCGGTCTTGTCGCTTTAAGTTATAGATATTTTTGCACACCAAAAAGAAAGACGTATCACGTATGCATTTTCTTTATAAGTAATTTTTTTGATAAATTGTACTTATCACTTTACACCGTGTATTTTCAGTGTTTTATTTCAAGTGAACACCCATAAAATTTTGTCACGAGCCGCCTCTGCCTATTATTAGTATTAATTATTATTTAATGGTGTAGTTAATTGTCGTACCTATAGTACAATATATCATCAACAACACCTCTGCTATAAATGGCATTGATGTCGTCATCAAAACCCTTAAAAATAAAAAATAAACTTTATGGACACCGGCATTTTGGGAAAGGTTTTAATAACTTATATTGGCCTGATAAATACCGGAATTATTTACAAAACTTTTCACTTGTCCACGTATATTATAGTCCTTTCCACCTAAGATGATTTCTGTGACACATCGATTTTTGACACGTGTAGAGATGTCGGTTACTGAAATCGTATCAATTGTTTCCGATAATCGATAATATTCTATATGGAAATGAAATCGATTTGAATAAATTACCAAAATTAGTTTTTTCGGCATTTCGCCAACAATTAACTAAGGAAACTTAGCAAACAACAGCAACAAAAAGTCAACAATAACAATTAGTAACAATAACAGAATACCACGTAAAATATCAATATAAAAATGCAACTTATATACAAGGCTGACGCACTCGTACAGACGATTGACTCGATTGACAAACGATCACAAGATGGGCGCCGATTATATGATTTTCCAACTCTATGATTTTTCAACGATCCATTTCATGTACACGAATTGCGTAGGTATTATATTTTTGTGTTATTTTATTTTATTTTTCATTATATTAAACTAAACAATACTGTTTTTTATTTATAAGCTTACGATGTTTCATTTTTATATTTTTGGTAATAATGCCGCCATAAAATAAAAATATTATGCACTAAAATTATTTTGACTTTTTAAACATAAAATACGTGATTCGGAACACGATGAAGTGTCACAGGAATCATCCTAGGTGAAAAGGACTATAAATGCAAACATATTACTGTTTGCACGCACAACATTATAGACGACTTTTGAAAAATATAGAGAGAAATTATTGTCACCTAACAAAAACAAATCAAGTTCTATAACTTTATATAATTTTCCTCCCATGTAGAATGTTTTTAAATCACACTATGATTCAACTAACATACTCGAAACGATAAAAAGTACTAAATCACTATATTTTATTGATAAATTTCATTAGGTCCTGGATCCCAATGTTCAGGAGGAGGCAGTCGATCTTCAACATTGCCTCTACCACATCGCATGGGGGTGGAGAGACAACACAGCGCACGATCTGATAGAGATGGATATTATAGGTAAACATTTTATTAATTATATTTTAATAAAGAGAATAAAAAAAGTTTATTTCTAACCTTTTTTAAATTGTGTGAAATGTTTTTGAATTGTTTCTTATTGTTTGAAACTCTGAATATTGAGATAAAAGTTGTGGGAATGGTTTTATTTTTGTAGGTTTGCTATAATATCGTATTATATTGCGTGTATGTAGCACTTCAATTTAATTTTTATATTTCTGTTACAATATACTAAGTCTACTAAAATAGTTTTATCTTGTACGTAGATAATCACATTTAGCTAATCTGTACTAGTAAAGAAAGAAAAATTTTTAAATATTAGGATATAAGATGAAACAATATAATAATGAAAGATCAGAACTTACTAATTTTATAAAACCACCTCTCCAATCTGTTTTGAGGTTCTAGTGTGCCTTTCCAAATCCTAATTTGAGTAGATTGTAAGACAATCAAAGAATTTCGATGACGAACTTCTGCAACAACTGGTTTTATATTTATTCCATATACTCTTCACCAACGAAGCAGTGGGCATTCTTTCGGACTATAAGAAGTATAATTAAAAATTATTTAAGTCTGTATTTTTTTGACAATGGGGAACGTGGACGCATTTAACTATGCAAGCAAGCTTGCTGAGCTATAAAGGTCACCCTTTCATATGTTCTAACCGAAGAGTTCTTTTTTTAAGATTATAATATATAACACACTTAATAACACGTGTTCTGAAGTATTCTATATTTTATAAATTAAAATCACATCTGAACAAGAACTTTGCGGCCTTTATTTTTAAATCTACACAATACGAAGATTCCGGCTTTTTTTTCATATGAATGTATGTCAATAATAATAAAGTTAGTGTTGTATATATTACCTATCTTTAATTTAATAAATTTATTGTTTGGTTTAAAAAAGCATTAAATTTATAATCATAAAGCAATTTTATGGCATGGTCACTTGCCACCTCTTAGAAGAAAGCCCTCAAATATATTAAGGCCAGCAATATTATGTTTCGTAGCATAGCGAAAGATTATATTATGGGCGGCGACGAACATCCTGAAAGTCGCCTGCTCTTTTGCAGGTGTTTTACGACACAGTTCAAAATTGAAGTGTAACTGTATTTAAGTTTATTTAACAAATATCTACCTATATACAGTGTGGAAATTTTTGATGGGCCCCGAACTGAAAGTACTTGTTATACCAGAGATAGCAAATTTTGCTCAAAGGAAACATTCCTATATTTTTAAAAAGAAATAGAACTGCATTCAAAGAAAATATGTGCATTAAATTAATATTATTAATTAATGACCAATGAATCTATTTTATTACGTATTCATGTCTTTAATAAAACATCTTCGGGTACTAATTACTTAAAAGTTACTTAAAATAAGAAAATATATAATGATTGTTGTTCACTTCATCCTCGACAGACGGACAACTTTTAGTAGACCTTGATCAAGGCCTATGTGTACTCAATAATAAAGATTTAAATTTTACAGATAATATGTTGTAGAAAATAGACCTATAAGAAGATAAAATGATAAGATGTAGATTTGAAGAATAAAATATAAAATTTAATTTTTAAACATTTTTATTTCGTTCGATTCCCGGTAGAAGCAAGTGATTTTACGAAAATGTTCGTGTTCGAATGTTTCCTTTCAGTAAAATTTGCTATCTCCAGTATTTCTGGTACTTTCCCTCCAGGGCCCATCGAAAATTTCCACACTCTATAATACTTCCATCGCCAAAAAGGAAAACACCCCTGTGTTTTCCTTTACAACTCTGTTAATAAAATATCGTGTAGTCAAAGATGTCCAGTGTTTTCGCACGGAACATGTAAAATATGTATATTTAAAGTAAGTACCTAAAAATTAGGGTTGTATAATCGCAAGTGTCCTCGAGTTTGTATTGATAAGTATTTTAATCCTATAATAATTAATGTAAATATATATTTATACAACCTAAGAATACCATTATGTCATGAATATTGCTAATAATCAAAGTAAATTAAAAACACTTAAAGATTTGAGAAAAGAACAACACGTCACACGAAATTTTTCAAAGCTACATAGCTACATTTACATTTTCTGTATTGATAACAACATTACAGAACATTACTGTCTCCACTTTTAAATAACAGAAAATAACGATTTCCTTATCCAGATAAGTTAATGTTTCGCACGCCACCCAACGCGAAGCGTGTGGGTGTGTTCTTCTCTCGAAAGACTGCGTTGTTAAATTAGTAGTGAAGTGTTATAGAATCTACGTACTGTGGCTAGCACAAACAAACAATATATAGTTTGAAAACAATTTAGATGTGTTTCATCCGTTTATATTATTATGTAGCGTTTAAAGAACGTATACAAACTATTAACATTGCAGCTGTTCGACAAAAAAAAACCGTAAAGCTCCATCGATTTGCTTTTGATTAAAAAGTTGAACAACAGCTATCGATCAAATGCTCAATTTGTACTGCAGTGTGCAGTACCTAATGTGCGCAAACCTCGATATCCTATCCTATCACTACAATATAAATTTGTAGGCTTAAATAAATTTCTAAATGTAATAATTTCTTAATTCAAACACATTATAAAATAGTATATCAACCCAATAATCGTCCAGCGGCTGTTTAATTGTAGTTTTTTTAAGGTTCTATAAAGTAAAGCACTTAACTTTCTTGTTAATAGACATTGTTAGTTCAACCTACTCTTTAACGTTGACGAAAGAAGATTGGTTTTATCGTTTTTATCCATTTTATGCGTATGTATGTTGTGTGAAATAAAAAAAAAGTAGGAACAAATCAACTAAACATTATATTACATGTAGAAGATGTCTGTCTATTTAACGTATGCGCTATGCCTAAAGTGACCAATTACTTATTAATTTTGGTTAATTATAAAAAAAAACCTTTTCAATTTAAAATGTAAATAAAATTTATAAACTCGGGTAAAAAAACGCTATTCAGAAGTTGAAAATCTAAATAACATCTCTTTAAGCACATTTAAGAGGAGCAGACTTGTTGAAAGTTTATAAAAACCTCAAGGATTTCTTTTTTATTTACACTTACAATTTAATTAATTAGGAAGGAAACTTAATTGAAGTTCTTCGATCAAAAATGTTCAAAGCCAGCAGATAATTACTGATCTATTCAGGTGGAAAACAACTTTTATTCTACATACATTTGTTAGAATTTTTTTTATATCTAACACCATGTTTCTCTAAACCAACCTTCAATGTTTTTTTAAGTTTATAATAATTTCACACGGAGTAAAATAATTCGTATTCGTATGATAACGTTCGAAACTTTCATTTCGCATACATACGTATTCGGATAGATATACGTGAATGCACGTGTATTCAGCCTATATTTTTCTACAGACTAGACGTAGAAAATCTAGATAAATATTTTAACACCTCAAGTAATGTGAATGCAATTATGGTGACCTAGTTGAAATAGAATTAATGAGGAATTTATATGCAGTATAAAAACATTGAGTGGATTACAACTCTGAAAAAGTTATCAGAATTTTATGAATTATTCAAATACATTTCCAACAACTTTTATCTCGAGCTTTGTTATATCGTACAATCAATAGATCTTCGGATGTTTTACTTTTTCGCTTTACCAATGTTTGTATTGGATGTTGCGGTTGTATATTTTAAGAAGAAATTGCCTTCTGATTGAAATTCTTTATCTTTTACATTGTTTTAGCGATCGCAATGAATTAATGCGGGGGCGGGAAAGGGAACGCGAGCGTGAAAGGGGATATTTGAGCGATCATAACACAAGGTTGGTCAATATTATAATAATTGATTCTCATAATTCATCGTCCTCTTATATTATGCAACGCTTATATAAAACGTAAGAGTTTTCAACTCAGTTAATATTCTTTTTTATATTATATTCAGCTGCCACAAAATAAACTGAGAGTTCCTTTTCATGATACATTATAAATAGTTTTTTGTTCCGCATTTTATACAAGTATATTTCTACAGGGATCGAGTGAGGGATCGCGACCAAGGATACTTGAGCGATCATCAATCAAGGTAAGTTCCTTCATAGAAAAAAACTTTCCACAGATACGTCTCACTTACTTGTAAAGTTGTAATAAAAGTTATTTATAACTTATAACTATCCAAGTAATTATTTTCTGAATCAATGGTAATATAGTGAAGTGTCAACTCCCATCATGATTATTCTTTATTTGTACGTTTGTTTAATTAAGTTATAACCTTCCATTAATATTTTAAAAGGTATCTTCCCGTAATGTGCCAATCCACGTGGCATTACACCTAAACTTGTATTGTTGTGTAATTCTAAGTCTGACTTTTATTTTTATTAAAATCTCTACTATCAGATATTTGTTTTTGATTGATTTTCTTAGAACTCTTTCTATCATTATGTTTTATATATTGTATTGTCATTGTAGTATTTCATGTTATTTAGATATGACTTAATTAACCAAAAACAACTGATTTAAATATATATTTACTTCTTCAATCCAAAATAATCCTTACTTCTGAAATAAGGATTAAATAATGATAACTCAATAAAAGGCTTTTAAATGACATCCTTTTGACTTAAATACTTGAACTTTTTATGTCGTTACCCGCGTCATTTATCTCAAGATTGTCCTCCAGAGAATTCCACTTCGGATTTTCTTTCATATTTTACCCTTGTACATTACTCTGAAAGATAGTTAATGAAAAGGGTCAGTAAAGAGACGATATATAAAATAATATTTAATAAATAATATCTCGAAGATTTATCCGTCTTCAATTATTTGATAACGCGATTCAATTATAAAAGTAATTTCGATTATATCTCATGGTCTGTAAGAGTTATAGTTGCTTTTCCGAATTGCCTATTTTTATACGCTCGGATAATATCAGTTTTTCGGCAGTAAAAAGGAAATGGTCGTAGTTATGTGACAAAATGATCATACTTCATAAACCTTAGGAGTAAAGGTCAAAAGGTCAAATAGGGTGATAAAATTATGATTATGGTTTATACTAACTTTACCCTGATTCCTAATAATAGAAGATAGCTATACTAACAGAAACTTTTTTTAGTATTTTACGCGAAAACCACTAAACGAACGGATTTTGATTATACTTTGCAGTAATGTAGATGATTGCTTATGCACCAGAATTATAAATAGGTACGCTATAGAGTTATTTGCTTTTGTCCGTGGCCGTTGTCTACGGCAAAAATGTGGCATAGTTACTTCAAGATATAATATAATTGTTATTCTGTTAATACAATGCATCTCTATCTAAATTATTTCAATAGAGTATTGGTACATTTATGATTTAGCATCAGTTTTTTGAGAAGCAAATTTTGTATTCGTAAATTGTAAATGTCAGTGTTTAAAAAGTAATTGAATTATCTATTACTATACATATTATGTTACCTTGATCGTGAATTATTTACAAGCTTTCCTTTAGTACTTAAATGTACAAAAATTCAAGTATTGGTAAAATCCACACGGCTACTTTTTCAAAGAAAAATAAATACCTAAATAATTTTCAGAAATACGTTAGAATTGATGTTAATTCAATTGAAATTGTACTTATAGCTTGTTGTCATATTTTCATTATTCATCAAAATGTATATTTAAACGATTCAATTAAATACTCATAAAGCTCTGAAGTAATCTCTCTTCATCATTAACGTCAAAACATTTTCCGGATAGAAAAGGACATTGCCAGTGTTCGGACCAAGTGCTGCCCAGGAATGAATGTAATTGCAATGGGATCCTAGCATTAATATACATAAAGAAAAAATATTAAAAAAAATATCCCCCCCTGGAAAACATATAAAAAAATCACGAATGTGTACCATATGTCGATGGCCCGTGGAGGTGGTAAACGGCAGATTGAAACGGGATTTCAAGTTATTTCGCCAGGAATACTGCAACATATCCTTGCCTCACTTTTTTTCCGATCTTAAAATCGCCGCTGAGCTCACTAATGCATTTCATGTGGATTTATTAGATAATCCTCATTGCCGTGATTTCATCAATATAGTTAGAGAGGGGATGGACTCTAATAATGATTTGGCTGATTACGTCTATTCCAAAAGGCTAAACCGAAACAGAGTCGCTTTTGATAACATTAATGTTGTTCAGAACAATGTATTTCCAGTTCTCACCGCTGAGGAATTGACTTTATTCGCAGTTGGTACATACCAAATAAAACTCGCTCCGAGTTACTATAGCCAGCATATACGAAATGTAGAAACATTTGTTATCCAACAATATAACGGAGATTTAAGCGATCTATCAACATTTAATATGCCGTCTGAAAATGTCCACCTCTTCAGATTTAACTTAAGAAGTAGACATACATCGTCTAAAGTCTACCATTCCTATATATTAGTCGATTCCAGCAATACCGGACTGGCAGCCATAAGGAACTATTGTTGCACATGTTTTACGGGTCGGAGGACTATCGGCTGTTGTGCGCACACCATGTGCTTAGTATGGTTTTTAGGGTGGGCTAGGCACTAGGACGTGATAAGGTAAGTAAGTAAGGTAAGGCCCTGCTTTATTCTTAGATAGAATTATTATCGATGACGACGACGATGATGATTAGTATAATTATTGTATTCTGTACCAATATGCAGTATTTTATATTTTGTATCGTATTCTGTACCTGTTACACATAAAAAATGTGTATTTATTACATGTTTTTCTTAAAATCATTTTTTTTTTTAATAAATAATTCAAAACAAAACATTTTTTTTCTCTTGACTCCTGGGATAGATTTTGATGCGCTTTGGTTTACATGTTAGTATTGGCCTGAGGAACAAAATGTACCATGTCTTCATTCTGGGCAGCACTTGGTCCACCTCCCATACAAAAACTGTCAATGTCCTTTATGTGAAAATAAATTAAAAACTCGTTAATTACCGGAATACGGGATACTATCATCATTATTTATGAATTTAATTTAACTTTTTGGTAATTGTTGTGCATGATATAAGCACGAAAATAACAATAAACATTATTTCAATTAATTTATCTCTTTACTATTCATTCAATAGCTTCTGTTTTAATTAGACATGCAGTTAAACCCATTTTGAAAAGCCGTTTAATCCCGTTGTATTAGAAAAGGATCAGTAAACAATTTAGGATTCTGTGACTGAGTTACTACAGGCCGGTTGTGTGCTACTTTTTTCAATTTTGTGTCGGCACTTGTTTTCATTTTATCGTTCGTAAAAATCTAATCCGCAATAATTAAAATATGTACCTTATATCAATATACATATACCATACTTTTTCAATCTTATATATAAAAATGAATCGCGAAATGTGTTGGTAAGCGCATAACTCGAGAACGGCTGAACCGATTTCGATAATTCTTTTTTTATTATATTCCTTGAAGTACGAGGATGGTTTTTATGTAGAGAAAACGTAAATATGTACCACGGGCAAAGCCGGGGCGGACCGCTAGTGTAGTATAAAAAAATCTTTAATTTATACTTTTAAATATCACAAACAAATGCTCTACGATCGATTTCGTAACAATGGTAAAGCTTATCATAAGTTTCATAAGGAAATAAAATAATTCTTGCATCCTATCATGCGATATTTAGCATCAATATGCCTCACTCTTATCTTTCTATATATTATGTACATTATTTGTAATATTCAATTATTCTTAATTTTTAACAAAGCTTACTTTACTCGCTCGTATAATATTATTTTCTAAAATCAATCAATGATAAAAGATATCTTACTAGGTAGGTACAGGTAGGTACCTGTAGCAGTGTCATAAAACTAATGGTATATCGTTTAACAGCGGCACTATCTGGTTAAGTTGTAATAATATGTCGCTCACACGTAGCATTCGTCTTGATATAGCGTCTCACGAGGCAATACCTGCTCATAATAGAGAAGGTATTAAAGTCGTTATAGACTCGAAAACTCGTCTACCTAGCGGGCGGAATGGTGCCGTATGTCTTGGGAATTTCGCAAATACGACCAGCTCACATTTATTTAAATACCTAAATGTTTTGACGTGGATTTAAATTATGCCAAGTTTCATATTTTAATAATTTATGAGCATGAGGAAAAGTTTTGGATAAAGTTTTAAAAGTAGGAAAACAAAGATACTTATTCAGGTCAACCAGCATAAAAATATTGTGACGTAAGCTACTAACAGCGTTTCAAGATATAATATTGTGATGCTCTAAGCATCAATTTATAATGGTTAATTTTCAAACTACACATAGTAGCAATAATGTTATGACACGCAACACTTACCACAGTCTCATATGTTAATCTTGCAGAAATTGCTTCAATAACCTAACTAAATCATGTATAAATTATTACGAAGCCGAAGGTATCCAATAAACTCGCAACCCCTCAACAATGTAATGAGAAATGCTCATCTTGAAATACAGCTGCGACCTGCGAACATGGAATAATTGCTTTGAAATAGTGCATTCCTATACATACAAATTGCACGGCAACAAAACGTTTCCACGTAAAGTTACATTGAAGGCCATATTTGTGAAGAGAGCAGTACAATATACGTAGGTAGTTCAGAGGGTACACGAGCCTCGAGTGTGCAATTGCAAAATACAGTGGAGTAGGTACTTTTTACGTATGGGATAATATCTTTTATGATATAAATTCACAATTCTTTTTGCATTTTTCTGAAAAACTGGCGTTTTTTACTGACCAACGAGCTGATCTTTTATGGCTACATCGTACAAAGGTTACTAAAAGCTTTATACGATATAGGAACATTTTAAGAGTGCATACATTAAAGAGAGATTTATTGTTACTATTTTTGACATTAAATGTGAATGTTTTGCCGTAAGTTAAAAATAATGTGTGTAGTTTCGTGAGCGCGTCCCGTTGCGCGTCGTGCATCGGCGAGTCGGCCCGCTCGGCGTGGTACCGGCACTCGGACGGGTGGCGCGGCGCCCAGCCGCCCGGCCCGCGCCGCTCGCCCTGGGACTCGCTGCCCAGCCTGCGCCACGAGGGAAGCCTAAACGACTCCGGATATAGAAGCAATCGCGCTGATAGCTTCGAACAACGGTAAGCGTCCAATATGTAATAAAATTTCATTTCAGTTCTCGTGTAAGTGTTTTATAAATCGACGAGTGTGTTCTACCATTTTCAGTTTATAGCTTGCTATCTAGAGGATATTGGATAGTCCACTATCATTACAGCCTATTTTTGTAATAAATTGGCATGAAAATTGGTTGACCCTTCTATTTGTACGATATATTTTATCACTTTACTGTTATGTGATTTTATCCTTTTGACATATTTACGGCAGTGAATGCGGCCAGCAAGGATTTCAACTGACAACCATCATTATAGACGCCTCAGCGATCGAGAGTTTAGCCCATTTAGTTGAAGATCATGCCCGAGGTCTAATCTCAGTAACAAGCTAAAAAAGAAATCAGACGTAGAAACGGGATTGTTGCAATTCCATAACTTGAAGAGCACGTGAAGCGGAATAATAGGTCCTCCTACGCCTAATCTCGCTTTCACATTCCCTCTTATAAATCGCATTTTTTTCTCGCAATACGTTCTAAATAGGTCTTTGAGTTAATTCATGCCTGTATTACGTATAAAGGCACCATTTTCGTTTTTAGACACATTTTATTGCGGAAAAATTCATTTCCTACAGACATAAAATAGAATTTGACTAAAAAACTACAGCTGCAGATTTTCCTGAAAATCAATTTTGTTATGACCTGTGACGTCCGCGTTGAATTACTCATTAAACATTCATGCTACAATTATAAAAAGTAAAAGAGTTTTCAAAATGAGTATGAACGTATGAAAATTATATTTCTATTCCAATATTATCATGAAGGTACTTGTAAACTTGAATTTCATTGTATTGATGCGCTTCTGGGAAACGTCTAAACTTTATCAGAACCGCAAAACTATTTTCTTAATTAGCATTATGCCGATACTTTTGCTACTTTCTATTCAAAGTCTTTTCACCGTCAAATTATAATTTATACTAACTTCTGGATTATTAAATATTGTGTTATATTTTCTTAATTATGTTATCATAAGATTTTATCGAAAAGCTTATCCGGAAAAAAAATTATGCATGGAAAAATTTTCTTCTTTTTGCGCAGTGCTGTAAAAAGTTGTTCAATGAAGGATATAAAATCACGTAAGTGCCGGAATGAGGAGCTTTGGTGGAAATAATCACCGGTTATTTGCAGCAAATCACTGTAATAGGTACTTGAGCCATTTATAATACACTCCATTGAGTTAACGCAGTAATTTCTACTGTACTCTCTGATAAATGATGATGCAAATTACAATCGAATAGCTTGTCATTTTTATAAAACTACCATATATAAAAGTTTTATAAAAATAATAATTTCCTCATACTTATTGTAAACTCTTATGTACGATGTAGATAGATACATTATCATCAGTTACACCAATATTAAATTCTGTCACTCATAACTAACATAATAACATTTATACTATAATAATATTTTACAAAAATGTAACGTAGGTATCTTAAATTCAAGAAATTCAAACAGGGGTAAACTCACTAATCGATAAACTTCTATGTGGTAACTTATTATGAGTTGACAAATAGTCCCCCTCGGCTTCGATCTTTAATGAGAAATTAATGACAATTCCCTGGTGCTAGCCGATCCGCATGACTCGATTATTACGTAATAAAATATCTTCCTTGAATTCTGTATACGTACGTAAGCAATAAGACCCACATAATTCGTACAATTATGTTTTTTTCCGTTTATTTCTCCAATATACCAAATAGTTATTCTGCTTTCGTATATCTATAAAGATAAAAACACATCGGAAACTATTAATGATGAGTATAACATGTAGCTATTTATGAAATGTATCAGTATGTCGTACAAGTTTGATATCTATCTAACCTTGTGTTTTATGTGTACATTCTGCTTTATGGCGACCACCACTTTGAGGTAATGAATAAGGCGTGTTCTGAGCGCTCTTTCCTCGTAACCAGCATTGTACATCAGTCGTAAATCCTCCGCACTAGCTCATTACAAGCGAATGCTTGTGGCGATTTTGCCTTTGCGTAACAGTTGAGATTACTGAAGCTGAAATTTCGAACTCTGGCAAAATCCATTTTCATCACTGGCTCAATACAGACTCCGCAAATTAACTTTGACGTTGCTTTCAATGCCTGTTCATTGAAATGATTCGGTGAGACAAATGACAAAAATAAAAAGTGACGAGTTAATATTATAGATCCTTTTCCTCATACCACTCCACGATATAGAAATGTTTCGTATACATCGTTTAGCGTACATACTCCAAAAGGTACATATTGACATTGCACATCGAACGTCTATAACGTTTTGCAATTCAAAAGTTGAAGGATTTTATATATTTTTAAATTAAATGCATCTAGTTTATATAAAAGTATCAAATATACCTACTTTGAATTTGAGCATAAGAAGATGTCTGTTCATATAGACAACAAATAGGTAAGGGAATAGTGACGAAGCAAGATAAAATAATAAAAATTACTATTACAATTATTTTCTTTGTGGTAAATCCACATTTTTATCATCATCATATTATGTATCCTCTGTTTGGTCATAGGCTCCTAGTGGTTTTAGCCACAGTCTACTTTGATAGATAGGTTCATAATAATTAATAAATTGATATCACATTCATCATACTTCTACTAGATGTTTTTCCCATTCTACTGGTTATTTCCCACACGATTTTCCCTCAACAATTAGATCAGGACTATCGATGGTAAATCCAAGTCCTTGTTGCAGCGGTGTATTCGATCGGCAAGACAGCATCCGCTCTGAGTACACGAGCGACCGGGAGTCCACGCGCTACGGCATCGTGCAGCAAGCTTCCATCGATAGCACGGATTCCAGAATATGCTATTTGACGTCTAGTGAGGTAAGTGAATGATAGATAATGAATTTTCTTTAGCTATTGCAGTGTACGGACTTATCTGATGTTTAGAGGCATCGCCAACTCTTAGCTTGAAATCGGGAATGTATTGAGATGTTAAAATACCATATGTTTATCGTGTTGGTAAGAAAATGCAGGCGACAAAGTACAAATTCTGAAATCGAATTTTATATGTTATCAATCTAGGTCACTACAACTGAAACAGAACAAATAAGAAAACAATCATTCAAAATAAATTTCAATTTTTATGTAAAGTAATGGATTTGTTAGAGTTTGCGTTACTTAAAAATTCTTTACTTTACTTAGATAAACCAAGAACACTCTGAACACTTTAAAAAGTTGTTAGGCAAAATTTAAAAACTACCTTCTTCTTGAAATATTGATAAAAAGATAAAATGAGACGTTAGCGGCTGTTGACAAAAATAACTTACACACATAGTCACTTTATGTAATATGTATATGTGTTGGTACTATATATGTATATAGCACTGTCTGATAAGCAGTAGGCTGTAGGCTATTTAACCCTTTGATGTGCTCTGAAGCGGCTAACATCATCATTGTTAGCTATACTGTGTGTATCCAAATGAAGCGATCGTTAACGCATCATTGGAATTGTTAATAGTCATTCCTGATTATTTTGATATTAATTATACATCTATAAAGGATAAACTATAAAACTTAACCTAGATAAATAACGAGATTATAAAGATTATTTCACCCTTAGAGAGTGACATATTTCTAAAGATACGTTTATGGGGATATTTTTCTTTTGTTTTTATCCCGGATCATCCGATCCTGACTGAGCTGGCGCGAGGGGAATCTAACAATTTATAATTTCATTTTTATAATACCTATAATAATCATATTATAAAAATAGAGTGGATTAAAAATATAATATGAATACGTATTTGTGGATCAAAACAGCTGTATCAAATATTACTTTAAGATTTTAAAACCAATTATAAAAATTTTATATAAAAAAAAACACATAATATAACGAGAACAAAGCTTTTAATCAATGGCATAAGTATTTTATTATTTGAATGTATTTTGTTATTCATAATTACTTGTAGCAATCTGATCTAAATAATATCTGAAATTCAAAACAGCCTTTCAAAATAATAAAGCCAATTTGTCAGCGAGTTGATAAAAATAAAAACGAACAATAACGGAGTTACTGCTAGTGATCAATAAGTAGGTACTCGTTTAAACAGCGTGGTATATATATTACTTACTAGAGAAATAGTATTTACTTCGATCTATAATCTATATTAAGGTTTAATATTTTAACAATCAGCACGTTAGTTAGAAGCCTTACAACGTACTGCTCAAGTTTCACATTACATTATAACGCTGGAAATTCCCCAATAATATAACATCTTGGTATCAAAGAAAATTTCACATAAAACTTAAATAAAATAATTTATTAATATTTTAATAACGTATATGTTTCGCTCATGTATTATTAAAATACATAATATTTCTTGTCACAAATGAGTGTATTCAAATAATAATATTTTGTTAGTAGAATGATGAATAAGAGGCAATTGTCTGTTAATTAATTTTTATTGTATGAGATTGATACTCGAAGTGAAAAACTTGAGTATGAAATTGGTGATTGAACTTATAATTAATTTTTATTTGTGTCATTACTTTAAATACCTTCAAAAGAAAATATAAAACCAGTATTTGTGTTATAAATTGTTCTCTTTTTTCAATTCATAAAGAATAAGTTTTTGTTTGTAGGTATAGGTATGATATGTTATCAAACCGATTTAAAATGACATGAAAAAGCTTTTAAATTACCTAACTTATGTTAATTAACAAGCTATGATTGAAGTACAAGATATAAGCATAGGGTGAATCTTGCACCTTTTATTATGCACTATTTGGAGCAAGCATAGAAATGTAGCGGATGGGTATAGCGTATAATATAGCGTATTATAGAGTACAGAGTATAGAGTAGGAGCGGATTGTCAGGGAACGGTCGTGCGAGGTCGGCGCTCGTCGCCAGGGCCTGCGCAATGAGCAACGCTCGCCGATGCGCTGAAACTCACCAATCGTATCCTGAACGTGGCATAAAAATATTATTTGAGGTTATATTTCTAATTTCCTGTGACACGAAAAACAAACAAACCGTGGATTCCGAACTCTCACACGAACCCCTAATTAGACGTGTCGAATGTCGCGAAGGAGAACATTGAATCGAAAGTTGAGACGTTTTGTTTGTGTAAATACAAAGCTATTACTGTCAAGTGCACGGACAAAGAAGACCCCGACGGAGGCGATACGTTACGAATGTTGATAGTAAATTCGTTAATTAATGTTAATTTTTATCATGGTTGTTATACACATAAATTATAGACTGTTTAGCCAGTTAAATGTTAGTGTTGTTGTACAACATATCTCCCGATTGTGCGTCGAGTCAATTGTAGAGGCCTAGACTGGATATAAATACATCGTTTTACATTAACGTAGTGTTCTATTTCTTATATAAAGTATTAAGGTAGAGTTCCTGCTTCTGTGTTGCTTAATCCACCTGTGATAAAAACTTAATTGTTAACTGTAATATTCTATTAAAGATAATAATTTCTCATACTGCCAGGCTCTGTTAAATATTTCTAAATAGTAAAAAAATCGTTAATGGAATTGAATTCTTTATTAGAGTATAATTTCAATGTCGTTGTTGTGGTTTACTTAGTAATATAATATCATAGTACAATGAACAGTTCAAATTTATAAAAATATAAGTCACCAAAATGTTAATATGGTAACTGGATGGGGGCCATCAAATCGAAGAGCGCTGTTTTTATTCAGGTAATTTAGTACAAACTATATTTTTAATTAGAAATGTTACTATTTGTATCTGTTTTGTCAAGCATAGTTAACTGTCCTCTTTTCTCCTTTCCTGTGCGCGTATAGCCTTGAAAACGTTAGAAATAGTAGAGCAACAAATTAACATGTATAATTTACGTATGCGAATATCATCTATAGCATATTATATCTAACAATAACAAATTCGTTTTATTGAATGCTCTGATATTAAACCTTGACATTAGATTGTTATTGGCCTAATGAAGTAAGCAGTTGAATAAACATTTTTGCATCAAACATACATTAAGAAGTATTAGCATAGTCAACAAACAACACAAACATCTCACATAACAAACAATTCATTAATAATAATTCATTTCGTGTATGTAGAAGTATGTTTTTCAAATGAATTTTATGCAAATGATTATTTATATAATAATATAGGCATATTATACAAGATATATATGACATTGTAAAATAAAATTATGCTTTCATTCGTTTCCATTATATTAACATGCCTACTAAAATTATTTAATAACCTTTTAAAAGTCTTTCATTAAATCTAAAACTGCGTTGTAATATAAATAAGGGTCATCAAAATATTAATAGATTTTTTTCCATGCAATTCGGAAATAAATTATATTAAAACAGAATATTATTGTATATTCTGTTAATAGCATTCTGAGGTTTCATTTACTTTTTGTGAACTCTAACTCGTTGAATCAAAATTAATGATGGAAAATACGTTTAAAATGCTTATGCGCCTCATAGTTACATTAAAAAATGTAACTACAAAGTCATTGTGTTTAATATAAAAGCATAAGGCTCGTGACAAGATCTACTGAAACGTGTTAAAATAATCTCACAAAAGAAGTCACTTCGTTCGACACCCCATTATTCAATCTTAATAGATTCTAGAGAGCCAATGTTTATTCTCAACCACGACCGCAACCCCGTCTGCCTTACGGGCACTGCAAATTGTGTCAGGGTCGACTTCCTATTGATCTCGGTTCTTTCACTCTGACACTCGACCCTTCCTGTAAATTCTGTAGTTCCATAGTTAAAAATACACACCTTTATAACATTGTTTCGCCTCACTTCAATTTTATTTTACTGGTATTTGTGTGCATTCAAACAAAACTTGATCGTCAAGGTTCAGTTCGTTAAGCAGAACTTACGTTTAAATAACATATAAACTGAATTTATTAAAGTAACTAACAAGGAAATATTTACCAAAATTATTTGTTCAAAAGCACATTTTAATCGAAGTTAGCAAGCAATAATAAATATATTATCAATAGAGTGTTATACTAAATTACGTTGCAAATTGACAGCTTACTTGGGTAGTTGGATCCTGGAGCGGTATCCCATTTACCCTATCCTCATTACCACGTGTCAAAAATTAATGAAGGCCTGTCGCACCAGTCACTTCGTTTTAACACTTTGAAATATGAATACTTATTGAGTATAATAATATATTATCCAAAAATAAATTCATATTTCTCCAATACGTAACACGTTTTTTGTACGGAGACCCTTTTACGAAACGAGGTTGAAGAGACCTCTGTCTGTCAACCTCCACATTTTAGCGATTTCATTAATTATTCTTACACGCGAATATTTTTTCGCTCTGACTTATTGTGTGTTACATAAAATTCTAAAAAGCTTTCATATACCTTTCGGTCTTAATAATACGTAGTCTATATAATGGTACTGCTTTTTATAATATATGAATAACATTTTCTGGTATCGTCAATTATTGATTATAAAATAATAGTAAAAGATTTTAAAACAAAACTAACTTTTAAATCTATTTCTCTTTTATTGACCGATGAAAAACTTTTCGTTTGCACCTAAAAGATGTACCAACCTAAAAAATATCATAGGGAATAGCCTTTTTTATAATATATATTTCAATAAAATAATACGTAGGGTCGTAGGATAAAATTTATTATGACTATTTTAGCTCATCCCCAATAAGCATTTTAAATAATCTTTTAAATATATTAATCTAATAAATGACTTCTTGTCTTTTTTGCTTCATCAAATGGAACACCAAAAATGAATGTTACGTTTGATAGTGAGCTCGGTGATGCTTTTAAAGTTATTTGATTAGTATCTTTATGATCAACATCTTTTATCTTATCCATGAATCTAGGCCATCTCACCTCTGCCGCCTAGACAAAGAGGTGGTGCGCTACAAAACTTAACTTATTTAAATATTAGTTTTTTTCAGAAAAATAACATCCAAAACGACAACAGTATTTTTTTGTTGTTGATGGTTGATGCGAGGTTAGATAAACATTTCTGATAATTTGCTATTTCCTACTAATGGATTCCTTACGGTTAAATAAAGTTTTCTACGCTGTTTAAGTAAAAGCTTTTAGAAATATAAGGCGTTGTTTACTTCCCAACTGTTATTAGCTGGCTCGGACGATGTCGAGGTTTCTATTTCTCTTACAAAAATATATACATGGATTACTTTAAGCTCATCCTGAAGAAAGTAATAAAATAAGTTTTTTCGTAATGATTCAATAAAATATTTAAACATTTCAAGATTCCGTTAACCATTTGAAAACATTTTTTTTTAAATAAGTGCAAATATAATAAATATTATGGTACAAATATGTACATATATTTTTAAAATTGCCGTATTGTAGTATTATTACGTTTTATAGAAACTATAGCATTTACTTTAGCTGTAACCTCTTTTCTGTTCGCGGTCGGAAGTAAAGTCCCTATTGTTACTACGTATAATAGCTGGCGGGACTTATATATTTTTTGTTAAAACAACTCAGCTACTTTTTCATAAATAAGAAAACGTCATTATACTACGTCAGTCATAAGTCTGTTTGAAACATTAAATGTTTAAGTAAAATTAAAGAAATCATCATTCAGAACTTTTATTGGAGTCTCTTTTTATGTAGATATAATTTTTATCTGTGTAGAAAATGAATAATACACAGATCATGTGGAATAATACAATATATTTCTCATATTTAGAGTTTTCACTTTATGCCTGTGAAAAATATTAACTCCGTCACGTAGATCTGTTTCCAATGCCTTTTAACACAGATTGCAATGGAATAGTGCCGATCGTGACGTTGTTACTCTGAACGGAGCTGACAGAAGCAGTAATGCTGGTGACATTCTCACAGATGTCGCGTCGCATCTCCATTTGTGCAGCGAGCACAAGGGGAGTGTGAGAGGGACCTATAAAGCCTCACGCCTGCGCTTAACTACCAGCTCTATATTCACATATAACATGCTTTCATTTCATTTGCTCTACCAATTATATGTGCCATAATTGTTAGACGAGACAAGTGTCAACGTATATTTCATTAATTACATTTGCACAGTGCAAAAAATAAGCAGCGTTGTTACGATTAAATATGTATGTGAATGAAATGTTGTACACTGATAATTTTATAATACATACACATGCAGATAATACACAAATAATAGAGAAACAAATTTTTGACTATATTATATTCTTTATGATAATATAACTATGAAAATATTTGATTAAATGTATTAAGTGCATAAATGGGACACTGTGGATTTGAAAATGAATATCATACTCCAATAAAATTACACATTGACATCAATCAATATTACCCCACAGCGTTATCCAAGAATTTCGTAGGTAAATAATTTGCAAAGTACATTAACCCGGAGACCACTTACAAAATCTAAACGCATTTCCCTTACTGGTATTTTCTTTTCAAACGCAGGCTGCGAATATTTTCCGCGTGAAACAGCTCACTTCACGAAAGAGGGGTTTGCGCCATTACGTCTGTGCCATAATTAAATAAAGTATTTGCATCAAAACATGTTTTGCATTTTAAGTTTCTAAGTTATTTATTTTATTATTTAACATGAGAAACAGATCACATTTCCCTTCTATCTTATCTTATTCTAATTCAAACTTAAATTCGTATTTTATAACATTTTATCAAGATAAATGTGGCATTATTAATATCTTATATTCTTCACATTTCTAAAATTACGAAGATATTCCTAAATAGAAAAAAAAACCCATGTTAAACATAAAACTAACATTAATAAAGTATCCATACCTTTTCAATAGTAGGAAGGAAATGAATATCAAGAGCAAATACGTAGGAATTTTACGTTTGCGTTAGATACATTTTCAATATCTATAATCTGTTATTTTCGTTTCGTTTCCAATTGAGTAATATAAAATGTTTATTTATGTTTTATCTTCACGTCGATGATCTAAACTTTTTGCTGTGTTACCTATGTACAACGCAAAGTACTTTTTTTATTTTTATATTGTCATATACAGGAATGATTTCATGTCGCTGCTATCAAATCCATCAATAAAGATACCAATTAAATCGAAATGTGCGATTGGATAGGGTAAAGTAGAGGTAGTATAGTCCGAGGCGCATAAATACTGGTACAGAGGCGCCATGGCGCCGCCCGCCCTCTGTCGCGCTTGCTCCAAATCGGACGATCGTTTCTCTCCGAGAAGTAACGATGTTTGACGATTACGGCCACCCTCCGCGACGCGTGCCGGATCCAGTCGCAGTGAGAACCGCTTGGGCGTTGGAGCAATTCTGTGTTACCGGTGCTCGATTATGTAACTCATAAAGTTATTTATTTATGAACTGAAAAAAACATTCGACCGCGGCTTTAACTTATACCGATGTCTATTATAATTGATACTATGGATTGGGCTTTATCGTAGTACATGTGCTAAAGTGATGTGTACCTACGCCTTTACTCGCGGTGATAGACGTCATCTGAACAGGTTTATCGTTTCATCAAAAATTGTTTTAATCATTCATAACTGCCCGCTTATCAAAAGACAAGGGATAATCGAGTTGAGTTATTAGTACAATTATTTTATGTTTTTATTCTGGTTTTAAATTTGAAAAACACATCGATAAGTTCAATTCACCAAAATTAAGGAAAGCAAATACATTCTACACTCATTTCATATTATCCATGGCTATTCCCTTATATTATTCTTTTATTATCTTATCTGGAGAACAAATAGAACTAAAACCAATGGATATTTGGCGCAATGCAGGACGCTACCTTCTATTTAAATATCCACAAAGTTAAACATTTTTATTATAAACATTTTTCTTATTGCTTGCTCGTTTAATTATTTAATTTATAAATAGGTTATACTCGTTTAATAATTCAATCTAAGTAAAATATAAATGGAACTGTAAAACAATAAAACAAATACTAATTAATTTTATTATTTGTTAATGTAAAATAAGATATAGGTAAAGAGATGCGGACTGTACCTTTTCTATTAAACCAATGATACGAGCCTAAATATACAAAGACAGAATTAATGATCAGATTGGTACGTAAGTGGTACTTCTTTTTTGAAACCTTAATAATTTGGTTAGGTATAATTACATTGGACAACGAAATGTATAAAAATGATGTCTTTTATTTATTTATACAATTTCTTATATTAATTAATATTTACTGATTTAAATTCAATAATATTTACTGACTTAAATTCAAAATCGGTAAATGTAACATTACTATGCAATTATAAGCCGATAAATTGTACTCTCTTCAAAACGTTTATCTTTTAAGGTAAAATAGATTTAGAACGTTAACAGATATTTTTAAAAGGGATATCTATAAATTATTAAAAAAGGTCTACCAACTCATATTAAAAAAGTTCACATTGTAGATATTAATAGATATTTAAATACAAAAATGTTGGTAAAATTGTTCCATTGGGTATTTATTAGTGTTTCGAATTATTAAATTGTTTTCAACGTTCTATCAGTAGTATAAGTAGAAGAGATATAATTTTTAGGATTAAAAATATTATGAGATTTTGAAGTTCTATGTATATATTACGTATATTATGCCGTATACTCGAGATATATTTTGAGTAATCATGCTATCCGCTGCGCCAACTTGATGAGTCCAAATGTGATGACACTTTACCACGATGCGGCCCAACTCACCCCTCAGGGATTTACTAGCTCTTAGCGTAATTAAAATGTAAAAAATATAAATTCATAAATTTAATGATTCTCCATAACAACAGCAAATATTTTTCATCATATAAAGGACAAGTTTTAATTTGATTTCTTATTCAAAAAATTAATTCCATTTCATTTAAAAATAAACTAAAAAAAATATTTTGTATCTTGTACCAAAAACTAAAATTTTATTTGAATCTGGATTTCGTTGCATTTAATGTCATTTTATTATATTATTTTGATATAGGTACATTAAATTTTATCAGTCCCCCGTATTTGCCTAAGAAGCTTCATTAGCACTCCGCTTACATTTGTAATACTGTAATACGTAAAAATAATATATATGTATATTTTAAATAAAACACAAATAGCAGAAATCCACTGATATCAACTGACATTATGAAATATTTTAACGCAATGTGTCTGCCCTCTGACGCTTACGAGCAGCAATATACATCATGATAACTCGTAAAAATAAAAAATAGTTTCTCATTTCTGGAAGGACATGTTATTTAACCCATAAAAATAATGGATATAACAAAATTGTAGCATATGGAGTGATCTTACAAAAGATAAGGATAAAATTTATTAAATGCGATTGTAATGAACGTCGAAGCGTTGTAAATAATTTATCGTTTTTCAATATAGATAATTACACTATATTAAACATACCTACTCCTTTTCGTTTGTACTAATAACTCAACTTTTAATAATAATTAAAGGGTAAATTGTATTAATTGAAGAACATTCCTAAAATCAAGAATAAGTAAAAACGTGAAAATGACTTAAACTAAGTTTTTATTTCTCAAATAAAATGGATATGAAGAACATAATATAAAGTTGAGTTGAAGAAAGGGGAAGCATAACAAAAGCGAAGGAAGGAGTCGTAATGAGGTGACGCTCGCGACCCGGCCGCTGACGCCGCACCTCGCCAATGATGGTGGAGACGCACCGCGCGCCGCCGCCTCGATGTGTGCGTGCGCCGGAGCACCGCGGCAAGCCCACGTCGGCCTCCGCACCGGCTTCCCTCTCCGGGAGCGGTACCGTGATGCACTTGCGTCGCCGTCGCCACAAGACTGTGCATTTTGGTGAAAACCTTCTTATGCAAGTATGCGCCGATCGGGCTCACTTGGCGGCTTTGGGGGCGAGAATACCAGATATATCGTTTTGCCACAAAGCTCACACGGGAGTAGAGAAGGGTGACGCGCGCTTTTGCTGTGTCGCCCATCATTGCTGTTTAGCTTCAGGTACATTAGCAGCCCTCACTTCGAACGGTCGTCCAAAACCACGCAGGGAAAGAAGCGGTGATTCACACTCGAGTGGTGGGGAAACCGGAGAAAAGGGGGAAGGCGGCAGCGAATCGGCTGCGAAAGAAACTAAACGCAAATTAAAGCACCATCATCACCACCATCACCATCATCATCATCACAAAACCCACACGTGCCCTTATCACGACGTAGCTCCGCCTCCTGAAGATGAGCCAGAAGAAAAAGCTATTGTGCCGAAAAAAACTGTATCTCCATACCTTTATATTCCAAGTAAATTAGAACCGAACGTGCAACAGTTATTTAGTTTTATTGAAAGCGTATTGAGTGCATGGGCTGCCGAGGAGGGACTCACAAGTACCGGAGAATATTCAGAGCCCGATGAGCGAATAGTTCGTCGACGGAAACTGAATAAATACAAAAAACGTACAGATGTCCTGAATATTCGGCGTATTGTATACGAAGTTTCAATACTACAGGGCGCTAAATTACTAGGCAATGTCCGCTTTAGACATTATCACTGGAAGGGTACTGCACAAACATGCAATGAAACTTTTTTGACAAAGGTAAGGACCTCAATTTGAATATTTAAGCTCTAACGTATGAAAATAATTTATTATACATATTACTAAAGCAATTACACGTAGGTATAGACCTACGAATATCACTTCTACGAAGAGCTACGATATTCGTAGATGCTTTTGTTGGATCACAACGAATAGTTAACTACTATAAGTGTGCTTTAAATTTATGTGATTGTTAAATATTTAGGATATTATGCTCTGACCTACTACTACTGCCTATAACTTTAATACTATCGGGATATTGGATTACGAACACCTGAATCGTTTATACGCTCAACAATGCAAATTTTGTAACAATCGTAGAATAACCTATATACGATACCGCAATATCCATATTATTTGCACAAATATATGCTAAAAACTGCGAAAAATGTATATTAATAAATGGAACCTGTTGTATTCTTGTATACACCACGCTTTTACCATTCCAAACGGAAACTATCTAAACAATTGAACATTTCCATTGTTGGAACAACTACTGGTTTGAGGTTTTCTGTTGCGTTTATTTTTGCAGCTAAACATAAATCATGATAAATCTATGAATATAGCGAACGGTGACCTTATTCTAGGTTTCACCGTGAGAAGCTGCAATTTCCCTTTTTACTAATGAGGCCTTTTATATTTCCACTCTGTGGCAATGCAGAAGTGTCTCAATTTGCATTAAATGACTATTCTTCGAGAACAAATTCACGTTTAGCATTAATCTTTTAGGATAGTTTCAGTTTTTAATATTTGTGACTATTACGGGCAATAACTGCACTGCAGCAACGAAGCTTAGCAGCTTGGTTTAATTTTTTACATATTTGCTACATTTAAGTTACATAAGAATCGTGTCAAAAATTGTATTATGTTGCTTGCGACGAATTCAAGCTCTACTTAAAAGATAAAATAAATATATTTTTTTAACTTTCGAACACTTCTGTCACCTGCTGAATGCAATGTTTATATGTTTATTAAATTGAATAATTGGCTCCGAATTAAAGCAATCATTAATAAATGTCATTACTAATTTCAAGCCAAATTACTAAACAACGAAACTCTGCTTAGCTTGCATTATTTATTTTATTCGTACGCTTCTAAATCCAGGTTTAGATTTTCGAGTATAATATGATAAACTATAATATTATGTTAAGTAAAAGTTTCGAAACTACCTCTTATGGAACGAGTGAAGTATACATAAGTATACCATTATGTAGTTGTGGTTATAACTTACCGAGACTTTGAGATGCCGAGCGACGATTAATTTAAACTAAATTTAATACCTCTTTGCACTGGTCTTCTCTTTAAAGTTTAATAAGATTTAAATTGCTATATAATTAATACAATACGATAAGGTAACTAAGCACTTTACTAAAGCTGATTACAATTCAATTGTTTTAATGAAAGTGTAACATCGTTATCATTCAAGTATTATTATAATTGTACTTTTTCTGCCTTGTGTTTAATGTTCATTTTTGTTTTTAAAATGTTCCTTCATTTTTTTTTGTATGGACGCTATCTTCTGTCCCATATTCATTCTTTTGTGCTATCACGGAGACTATGCTCCATTACATATCAAATTTTATTATATGATGTACATATTTTTAAGAGAAAAGAGGCGAGAGCGCCGGTGGCGGCGTCAAGGGCCATCGAGCCGAGTGCACCCTGCCGTGGCCCGCATGCGCTTCAAAGCAATATATTCTTATTATTTTTAATAATAATTTATTGCTTTTGAAAGTTCTAAAGATAATCTCTATTAAATCAATAACGGAAAGAAATTCTTCGCGTAATTTATCATTTCCAAGTAGGATCCAGTGGAATTTCTTATTTCATCTGACTGTAACGCTCAGCGTCGAACATGTTTTTATTCTTGAAAACTTTTTTCCTAAATGAATTGGATTTATCAATAAGCTTAAATTAAACCGTACTTATAAAACAATTTCGTTGTCCATACATACCAACAAGGTAACAATTTAAAGTCCTAGAAATGAGGGCAGGACTGGCGGTAAATTGCTTTACACCGTGGTACACAGCCAGAATACATAAACGTAGGTATAGCTTGCCGTCTTGGCAACTTACAACATTAAAAATTATGCCCAAGTACGTATTCACGGAAGGTTGGGCTAAATTTCTTTCTTTTAACAGTGAATGTAATTTTCTTTGAGGCGTGTTGACGGCACCAGTAAAATATAAAAAACTCATTTAGATTATTAAGAAAGAACTTTGTAGTATGCTACACCTAAATGCGGATCTTCTTATGTTTCATTTCATCTTAATTTATTTTATATGTAATTCCGATTAGCACTCTTAGTATTTAGTAATATCAGTTTAGTTCATATAACAAGCTCTAATAGCGTTGATTTCTCGGAAACGTTCCAAAACATTTTGTCAACAAGATTAAAATTAAATCCTTTAAGGACTGTGAAAACTAAGATTTGCAGTTATACGGTTCCTCAAGTACAGCGTATTTCGTTTAAAGACATGAAAAAAAACTTAAGGAATACGCAGTGCCTTTATTTGGATTGCGCATTAATAGTTTTATTTTCCTTTCAATTTTTGTATAATATAGACAAAAGTCTAAAATGAATGTAGTATTTTTAACATGAAAATTATTAGGAATAATATTAAACTAAATCTTTATATATATTTTTTTGTTAATGCTGTTTCTAATTTGAAACATAGATATCGGACGACGATCGCATGTCGTTGACAACAGCGGTATCTGATGAAGAAGATCCCGGAGAGAGCGCAATGAATTCACCGTATAAAGGCAAACAAACTGGAGCTGCGGCAGCTTCATTTAATTGCACTGGTGCTGTTAGAAAAGCAGGGTAAGTCCTATGTTCTTATCTGATTCAAAACTTTCCTGAAGAGTATGAATGCCTGTATTTCAATTGAAACAAGTGACATTCAATATAAAACTATTATTTTTGATATCTTAAAGACATCATTGAATAAAGAGTGTGTCGTTAAGTACCCGTGTTGCATAACTTTAAAATTATTGCGGTAGGAGGGAAGGATAAAACCAACAAAAGAAAGTGACGTCGTAAAGAGTTGACGAGTTTCTTAGAGCCTACAGCATCCTTTATATTTCTTAAGGCTACAATTCCTGTTCCATGAATCCCAAATGACCGGAGGGAAATCTTAGCCGTGACCCATTCAACGTTCCTTTAACGCTACGCCCAAAGTATAGAGACAGGATGTTATTTCTGGGATAATATCCGTCGGTTCTTTAATATTTTTACTTTGGGGTCATCTATCTTTAGAAACTTTTAAATATGAAAACGTGAAATGAATTTAATTAATGTATTCAAATCCGATTAAGCGATTTAAACGAGTATAAAATTTTTGGAGTTCACGAACCTTCCTTGTTAAATAACGCTTAAATACAAATTGTGATTATTCGTTAAAAATAAAAAGTATAATAAAAGTAAAATGAGCAATTAATTTGAAATAAATACAAACATTTAGCGATATTTGAAAATTGACAATTGAAAACTCATTCCCGGCTTTCAATCGGACTAATCATTATTTCTGGTTAAATTGATGCTCTGAAACTATAAATACTTACTCGCAATTTCCAAATATACGATGTAATCACCGTGATTAAATTTCGATAACACATCAACCATGAGTAACGATTATTTGCGTCGATGATCGATCGCTATTCAGTTTGGTCATAGTAGACAACCCGTATTATGACAATTTAAAGTAATTCTGTGTATTTTCCTATTGTGCATCGTCTAGATTCTTGAGCGTCAAGAAGTGGTTGCTTCGTAAGAAACATCAAATAGAGCTGGCGAGGAAACGCGGCTGGAAGGGATATTGGGTTTGCCTGAAGGGGACGACGTTGCTGTTCTACCCGTGCGACTCGCGCGAGGGCCGCTCGGTGGAGGCCGCGCCCAAGCATCTCATCATCGTGGACGGCGCTATCATGCAGCCGATACCCGAGCATCCCAAACGAGATTACATATTCTGCCTGAGCACCGCTTTCGGCGATGCGTATCTGTTCCAGGCGCCGTGTCAGGTACGTGAAATATGATCGCAAAAATGCGTATAAAAGTTGAAGTGCAAGAAAAACACGGTTATGAGTTTTATTGTATTTTCCTAGGTGGAGCTCGAAAACTGGGTGAATAGCATACATAGTGCATGCGCCGCGGCGTTCGCGCGACACCGCGGCAAGACCGGAACGCTGCACCTACTTCAGGAGGAAATTTACCGTCTCGAAAAAGCCATTGAATCGGTACGTACTTTACTTTACGCGGATAAATATCGCATTTGCAACGTGCAGCTCGTATATACTCGTATATACCTCTGAAATAGACGTCGCTTTGAATAATTAATGAAATCATTGTGCATTAGACGGTTTTAGTCCGGTTTTGCAAAACAGAATAGTGTTGAGCACAATGCAGATATGGAGTAATTATGCGAGACTCGACCCTAAGTGCACAAAGCTTCGGTCTGAACCGACAGAAGTATTGTTTGACTGACATGAATCTCTAACTACTTTCGAAAACTATTGTTGATTGAGCTGACGTTCATATAATATACCGTATTTGGCAAAATACCTATTTTGCAATATTGCTGCTTTTAAAATGCATTGTTTTACTAAAAAGCGCAACATGTAATGATGACTCTGTTAAAACTGTGTATGTTATATTTATTGTAATGATTTCGGCAAACGTAGACCTAATAAGTTGCTACACACACTAATGCTAATGCTTAGCTCTATATTAATTAAGATAAAAGTTTTACGGAAAATGAATGAAAACAATGCGACACTTTTATTCGTGGATTATTTTGTAATCATTTATACTGACAGATAGGTTAAACCGTAAACGAAACATAACAGGAATCTATGAAATCAGTACTAAATGTTCAAGGCATTATTTATATTCTCGTACAATAAAATCTCTAGCAATCTATAACTTTTGTTGATCCTCACAAATATATACTGGAACAACACGAAACGTAATAATGCAACACATTCACATGAAACAGCTTGCAATAGTTTAAGTCATAGACATAATGTGGTTTGCAATGTTCCGTGCGGAGATCGCGCCCGCCGCCCGCACTATGCGACCGCCACTTAAGCCTTTGCAACCTCTAACAATCACCGCAGGCAAATATGCTTTGAGTTCCACTAAATTGTGTAAATAAGGGTTCGCATACTTAAATAACAACATCTCGTCGTTTTTCCCTCGTATCCATCTAACGACTCGTAATTAATGCTCATTGCACACTCGAAACGTTCCACTGAAATGTAATAAAATAAAGACCTCACGTTACATTAAATTTTAGCATTCATTAATTCGCGTTACTCGCAAAACTTTTAATGCCATAACAATGTAAAAGTCTTGACATTGATGGCGTGACAACATTTTAAGATTATGTTTTTGATCGCTGGCAGGTGACACGCGGCCATTAATATTCATGGCGTACCTTGTGCCCTAGTAAACTTTGGAAACCGCTCCTGTACTTCAAATTATAATATTTATATCTCAGTTTCTCTCATACCTTGTTACAACGTAGCGTTTTTAATCCTTTTCTAAGTCGATCGAATAATCACAAACACAAAATATCTACAGACTTCATTTCCTATGCCTATAATATAATACCACTACATAAATCAAACATAACAGGCATCTGCGCGTTTTTATGTTATGATAACCAATATTGAATTAATATAAAGGCTATAAATTGCCAGAACTGTATCAACCACAGGAAGTTGAATACGGCGAAGTATAGTACCATCATACTTATACGTTTTATCGCACATTCGCGCAAATACGTGCGATTTATAGCTCTTCCTATTTAACCTTTTCCTTGAAAAGTATGCTGTAGTGCCTTCCTTGACTTATTGCGTTTATCCGTTCGAGAATTTTATTCGTATTTGTGTTGGCATTATTGCAAATATGAAATAGATACAGAAACATTGTATTGCTAAGTATTTACTACGGTATATAAGAGATATAAATGTATATAGGACCACAAATTGAAACACATGGCAGACCTGCAACAGTCGGTCGTATCTGACCCGGAAACGAGAGCTCAGTTGGCGGTGCAAATGTTACAATGGGAGGAGAATCTTGAGCGACTGCACTGCGAACAATTCCGCCTGCGATGTTATATGGCCAGCTTGCAAAGCGGCGAACTTCCCAATCCTAAGGTAAATATATATTTATACAAGCTTAATGTACATTTTTCTTTTTATTTCTACTGTGCTATTATTTTATATCTTTTCCTTTGATTTATGATGATGATCCTACAGGTGATCATATGATTTTAACGCGTAAATGGTCTCAATGTTTATATAATGTATGATGAATACCTTTGCTGCTAATAATTGTGTAATTATAACCATAGAGAGAGAGAGATCAAGCGTGCGTATATGACCAAAACGCGACCTAATCGTTTAATGTGTATTGATCTGAATAAGCATCATTTGTGGCATCATGTTCCTAATATCCTATTTAGCGGTAATATCGTTTGGTACATGAATAGCGTTATTGTATTTCACTGAAAGGTCACCTGAATAACCAAAAGATTTATTATTCGTGTACTACAGGTATAAAGTTAACTTGAAATTCCTTAGTCATTTTATATTCCCTCGAGAATGAAACTGATGACCCTATCTCGCTTATATGACACCTTACCGCTTAATATATTATTAACTCTTGCTAAGTGGATGGTTACACTGTCCCACTTGAATACAAAACCACCAGTATTGGTACAATAATATAAAATATTATGTTTAACTTCGTACTCCGTTTATAATTACGTTGGTGTTGTATTCATAATGGATTTGTACCAGCAATCAAATTTTTACGCTACATCCAATTTGTCTTTCATTAGTCGTATAAATTATTGGTGCGTTACGATGTATTCTGTGGAACTGTGATTAATGAGAATATTGATTTGTACTTTAAATAATTAAAATATATGAGGTTGTTAGAGATTTTCATGAGAAATCTCAAATTTTAAATAATACCTTTCCTAATAATACGGGTCATCCTTTCAATATCCATTATGGAGCGAAGCTGACAGAGAGAATTCAATATGTCGACTTCAGTGGCCAAATTGACAAATCCATCGACCGAATGTCCAATGGATATCTGTTCATGTCACCCCAAAAATAGCTTTCCAATAATCGGGACGAGTATCCTCAAAAGGAATCAAATATGCTAAAACATACAATGTGAAAGTTTTGATTACGATATAAATGCAATATTTTGTCTTCACACATTATTATCAAAACAACAACCAACAAGTCACAAAAGTCTTATTAAAAGCATCGCGTCCGTAAGAATTGAAGAGCTACATTTGTTAGCAAATGAGCAGAGTTTTAGCCTCAATCCTGGAATTTCTAGTAAAACGCTTTGATACTTTCAGACCTTTATAATTGGCTTTACAATCCTGATATTAACATGATTTGGGTTCGTTCAACTTGTAAGGATAACTATGCAGTTTTATAGCTCTTCATTTAATAAAACTATAAAGATTGAATAGTTTATGATTAAATGGCTTTTTTAGCTTCGATGTACCAATGTCCATAACATTAAGAGCGTACGCCCCGCGGTCGTACAGTATTATAGATACGATTGAACCAATTTCAATAAGACTTCCCTACCCTTAATACACATATATGGCCATACATTCGGTTTCCGATCAGGTTTCCTGATCAGGTATTCGAATTCAGCAACTGAATTATCTACTTACATACAAAATATTCACATTCTTATAATTTAACATTCGATACGTTTTTGCGCTAGTCCTAAGGAATTCTGAATCTCAATTCTTGATCAGAAAACCGTCGGTTGACTTAAGAAGTTGGCATAGAACATATCTGTAAAATTTACGTAAAGCCGCGTCCGCGTTAAGATGTAGAAGCCCTTCTGGCTAACATCGAGAGACACCACAAAAAAAAAGACGGGTTGCACTCCGAGAGTGCCGGCAGAAGTGAAAACTTGATTATTAACGTTGAGCATGTTTGATATTTTGGAATGGTATCCGTTTTACGCTTTTTCGATCAGGTCACGTGTCCTGACGCGAGTTTAAGATTTTATAGGTACCCATTACAGAAAAAGTGCTCAACCCCGCTAAAGAAGTTTTCACTTCAATAATAATAATAGTTAAAAAAAACTAAAAAACACGCTTTTTATAGAAAACCGAACTAAAAAATAGAAAATTGTATCAAATTAGTGTATTGTCATCGGTCCTCAATAAATCTACAAAGTTTGAACGAAATCTGGCCGTTTAAAGTGGGCCAAAATCGCGCCCAAAGAAGTCGGTTACAAACAAACATACAGGTGAAGCTAATATAAAGCGTGTAAAAATACGTAAAGTAGTGTAGTAAAGGGTGGCATGTCCACAGTCGCTGCTGACGCACGTGTCGCGCGGCACGAAGAGCACGCTGAACAAGCTGGGCGTGTTCACCGTGTCGTCGTTCCACGCGTTCATCTGCGCGCGCTCGCCGTCGCTGCTGAACAACCTGCTGGCGGGCAGAGGGGCCACCAAGCGGCGCGCGCCGAACCTCTCGCGGTCTAACTCCGGCTCCAGTCGCCGATCCATGCAGGTTAGTACTAATCCCTACAGAAGCTTCTAGGCGGTGGCCGTGCTGTTCTATAGAGTGTGCAACCAAGCTCGTGGTTCCCTGATGGTACGTGATGGTGGCCGCTCCGTGAAGTGCTATAGGGCAGGCAACCGCGCGGTTCTCGGATGGTACGCGATCATCACTGCATCAAAAATTATTAATTTATAATATTAATAGCTAAAAAAATATTATTCATATTTTTTTATCTTATAAAGGACTGGGAAAAGAGAAAAAAAGCAAACAGGTTGCGATGGTGATAGCTTTCTATCTTCAATCTAGGTATTAACCACTCTGTGCCAGAGCTATTTCATGATGAGTAATAAAAATAAAAAATTTTGGAAGCAGGTTATGTCAACATTTATTAAGCTTAATCGATTCAAAACTTACAGTTTTTCTAGTGGACAAATATTAACTTACATATTTATTTCTAGATTATAAAACTTATGAAAAGTCTATTACTACACCCTCGTCGATGCTGGAAAACTACCGTAGCAAAACCTACTTTGCGCTCGTAGTGTTTCGAAACATTTTATTTTTTATTCTCGGATACGCCAGTTTGCATCAGGAGGGTTTCTTTTTTCCAATTGAAGTCGTAGTGTATTTACAAATAAATTGAAAATATTAATTTAAATTTTGCACGCTTGTCTACTCGAACTGTCGAGTTTTTGTTTGTTCTACTTTTATAAATGTTAATTTTCTTTATGACTCATTCAGGAATTGTTTTAACTGAAATGATTTTAATAGTAACGAACGGGGTATTTTTCAATGATTATAGATTGTTAGTAATTATTATGGACGTACCTTAAAAACAAAAACGTATTTTAAAAGGTATGTTTAATCGGATAAAAATGTAAAGCTGATGTATAAAATATGGGACGAACATAATCCTGAAAAATATAAAATGATTCCGGTAACCGGGCATCACGCTACGCTAACACAAATATGTTAGATTAAAAAATGGACTTGAAAAGTTGAAAATATTCCTATTTTCGCTTCTCGACGTCAGAATAACGGGAGATTTCTTATTATCCTTTTGCAGAATTTTTTGCAGGTAAAATCCGATACCGTCGGAACTTTAATCTGCTTATGTAAGATAATTCGATACCCAGTAACCGTCCCGTAATTTGAAATACTACATCTCGATTATATTGTGTAGTAACGACAAAGATATATTTTCACTTAAAAGAAGATTATAGGTGTTTATTTATAATTGTTATATTTCTTACGAAGAATCTTACCGACAAATAACTAATATTTAACAGCGTTTTGGTATCATTAATAATAAAAATAGATATTATTTAATCAACCAAATTGGAATATATATTAGAGTTATTATTTTGAAGATAAATTACTTATTATCTTCTCTAACAATTATAAGAAAATTTATGTAAAAATAACATGAAACGAAACAATAGGCATTTCTGTAGATTATTGTCGCTTGAGGGATTTTCAGGGGCTCGGTTTTAATATCCATGACTAATGACCTGGTATTGGAATTCTGTCGTAGCGGATGTACAAATATTAAAAGATAAAAACCGAATCCGTCCTCATATTTATTCATGCTATAGAAATGAAGAAAATTCCTTTTTAAATTGGTTGAATTATTTAAATATTGTGAGTAATTTACATTGATCGCAGTAAACGATCGACTAATAATAACCGAAAATAAATATGTAAATTGGTATTGGCAGAGAAACAAATGTTAATATATTTTCAAAAACCATTTATTTGGTTTTCACACTACATTACGTAGCATCGTGTAGGTACAGGTAGGTAAACAGAGTTCAGATTATAGGTCATGTTTTCATGATCAATCTTTTTATTTAATTATTATGGTATGTGAAGCAACATATATCATTATTAGGTCTATTTAAAAACGACTTTCGAATCGACCAACGAGCTTACAATTACGTAGCACCGTACCAATCAGAAAATTCTTTATGAATTACCTCAAAGAGAAGAAAAAATTTGATCATGACACGAAATTCTTTTCACCGCAACGCCTGACCGCTCGACCACCCATCATCCGTCAGCAATCGAATTCCTTCTACTCTTTCGGTTTTATTGTGGTCTTATATACCCTATGCCGCATATACACATCGTGCGAATAGCGAAGCGAGTGACGAGGCAAATTACGAACATTATTGCGTCAATGCGGTAAAATCAGTAAAATATGCATGTGTAATTTGTGTATTCGTCTTATCAACACGAAAGGCTCATTGCGGTATTAGGGGTAAAACTTTCAAATACGCATTCTTTATTCGTACAAATGAGTAAATGCGGCATACAGGGTAAACTTGTCAAAAGTTATACGCATTTTATGCAATAAAACTAGATATTAATAGTTTGTAATATTTGCATTATAATGCTATAAAACTTAAAATAAAAAAATTGGTTGTCTGTAAAGTCGGTTTACTGACGATAGTTGAACGTGACAACGTCCGATTGTGCTTCTTTGTCGCTCGTTCCGCGCTCTCGCTCGCACTTCAAGCCTTACATGGAACGCCTCAGAGCGAGGTAACGCCGCATGAGTCATGTTTTTTTTGTGCGTGCAGCCGGCTTTATCGAATTACTAGAGGTCCGTCCCGGCTTCGCCCGTGATACATATTTCACAATAAAAGGTAGCCTATGTCCTTTCTCGGGTATCAAAATATCTCCATACCAAATTTCATGCAAATTGGTTCAGTAGTTTAGGCGTGATTGAGTAACAGACAGACAGACAGAGTTACTTTCGCATTTATAATATTAGTATAGTATGGATAAGACGTTGTCACGTCAAAAGTGTAGGTTATTTCCTAACCTATTACAATGAAATAAGATGTCGCGCGAGGAGGGCGAAGCGGCAGTGCGCGTGTCTCTCCCCGAGGGCACGACGGCCACAGTGGGCGTGCGCGAGGGCATGACGGTGGAGGAGTTCCTCGCCGCCGCGTGCGCGCGCCGCTCGCTCAACGCGCTCGAACACTTCGTGCGAGTGAAGAAGCGCCGCGATATGGAGGACCACAACTACTTCGTGCCGCACCGATCCGACCTTATTGAGACTTACGTGAGTATTGCTAGTGTGTAGTGACACACCAATACCACAATATACAGATACGATATTATGACAACTGACAATATACCTTGCGATTCTCGTAAATCTTGCTTATGTGCGTGAGCGATTTCGAATGTTTGTATGAAGGTTCCCTACTGTTGGACAAAATCCACATTAAACACACACTTATCTACATTAGTCCGCAACACTGATACAGAGTAATTCACAGCTATCCACAGTAATGCCAATAATCCACATTTTCACTTTTTCAGACTATGCATACTAAATCACATTGATTCATACTTATCGACTCTGACCGCCCCCGAAACAGATGTATTCATAATGCATTTAACTTAACTTTTTTTTCGACTCTAGTTCTTCCACGCTAGTGCACAAAATAATTTCGAAAGTACTTTACTGTCAGTATCATTGTCACGTCTACAAGACGTTGAATGGATTTGATTGAATATATATAAATCTGACAGTAAAAGGCACTTTTTGTTTCGAAGTAAGTGAAGAAAGCATCGGAAGAAAGTAAAAAAATTGGCTAATAAACGTCTCTCACTCGAAAGCTCGTACAATGTAGGTACGCGATCAAATCATAGGCCTAGTGTTAAATTACATTTTAGTTATACCTACGGTACATCAAAAATTTGATGTAAATATTCAAGAACATAATATTCTTGTTAGTTGTAACATTAAAATTATATTTACCATTCCATACTTTCATAAAAGAACATTAATTTAGACAACGAAATTTCACAGTAGAATAATGGGATAACAATACATTATAAACTTTTGTTTTATGTAGAGGTATGCATAATAGAAAATCTGGAAACTGCAGTGAAAAATCTCACCAAGGTTACCTCACATGTGCTTTGGTGAAGTAAACTCAAAAGACAAAGTAGAATTACTTTGCAGCGACTTTATTTCTCACGGGTGTATTTTAAGCAATGCAAGAAGAATAAAAAATTATACCTTGCCTCTTATTTTGGAACACATAATGATTCGAATGCGATCTATTATATCGTTTATTGTATTTAATTTTTTTTATTGTATATTGTATTTAAAATGTATATTGTACATTTAAATGGTTTTATAATATAAAATATATCTTTTTTATTATTATTCTAAAATATGTATAAAGAGTTAAAACTACCGATTATTTAAACTAACATTATATTATTTGCAGCATAATATATTAATATAATACATATATATAGCATACTATATCTTTACTGAAAATTGATTATCAACCTTCCCTGATTCACATTGTTGCACGTCTCTAATGGAAACAGTTAACGGATAATCTAATATATCATCCTGATAACTATGCCATGCATTTAATTAATAACTTAGGTATCTACTTTGTACTTTACGCACCTTCGCAAATTATTATAATAATTCTCGAAAATAACAGTTGTTATTAATGATGAAATCATTTCAAAACTAAATACAACAGAAATACAAAACATTCCGTACATTTAAAAAGCTCGAAACTCAACTTATCGTTACAATACATAGAGATGATTTATTAAGCCTTGTTACTTCAATATTACAAACGAATAGCTTCTCCAGTCCAGACACTCAGACCATTCAATGATCAAAAGTAAATAGGATATCTTCAAACGAGTATCCGTCTAAGTAGAATCTGACAGAGCATATTTTAATTCCCTTTTTGCGATCTAGACAAGAGCTATTAGTCTGAGTGGTAAAAAAAAGTTTGAGAGCTTGCGAAAGCTACTATTTAATGTACTCTTTTGCAAGTTATAAATATGTATAGTGTTTCCGTGAAAAATTGAAGATTAAACCTAAAAGGTTATAATCGGATAAGTTTTGTTCAACGCCTGTTTGTATGTAACTAGCCGCCCGCCTAACTTTGTCCGTGTTGAACTGGATTACTTTGTCCGGGTTGAACTGGAAAATAAAAGAACATAACCTATATCGTTCATGAAAGAGTTTGTTTTCTGTTGATGAAAGTGTATTTCAAATCAAAATTTGATCAAGCAAGCTTCAATAACTGAATCTTTTTTATTGTATACTAGCTGTGCCCTGCGGTATGACCCGCAGTGCTCCACTCCTGTTGATCTTAGCGTGATGATATATAGCCTATAGCCTTCCTCGATAAATAGGCTATCTAACACCGAAATAATTTTTCAAATCGGACCAGTAGTTCCTGAGATTAGCGCGTTCAAACAAACAAACAAACAAACTCTTCAGCTTTATAATATTAGTATAGATTTAGAACATAGTTTTTTTTTAACTTTCGATTTTCGATTTTTTGTTAAAGAGTTATTATTAATTTTCTCTTGACAGTTTTTCTTAGTAGTAACTTGTAGGACAGTTAACAAATTAATTTTCATCTATCCGTACAGGAAGATGTAGCCCTAGCCAGTATTAGTATGGTTTACATATAGCTTTTTATATACAGTTGCACACCCACGAAGCAGTAGAGGTGTGTGACAAGATAATGTCAAGATTCTTTATCAAAGTAATATTCAATATTGTGAATTTGATACAGCCATAAAGGCGTACAAAATAAACATTTCCTATTATGAGTGACGATAAAGATATAGAACACATACATACATTCACATAGTACATCTTTCCGTAAGCAGTTGCATTCCCACGAATTAGTGGAGGTTTGCGCCTGAATCCTGTACCAAACTAACATTCAAAATTAGAATTTGATTCAATCATAATAGCATAGCTTTCCTTTAAAATTAGTGAAGATGTAGACGGACAGTTTACAAACAGCTTTTTCTATGGTTAGGGAGCCAGGTGCAAATTTGGTTAACTATTTCCTCTCAAGAGATAATTCGTCAGACGCATGAGAGTATAGTATTATTAAGCCTCGTGAACGTCAGCTGGCGCTCGGTTGGGGGGGTGAGCGGTTGTAGCCTCCCACGCACATAGGAAAAAAAATACATTCATTCATTCATTTCCTCTCAGCTAAAAATTTGTCAAATTGTAGCTAACCCAATATCTCAACGAAAAAAAATAGTCAGCTGGTTACAACATGGTGTATTATACGTCAGCTGGTGTCTCGAACATGAAAGTTAAATTTAAAGAAAAATTTATTTTCCGTTATTTCCTCTCAAACAAAAATTTACCTGATGATAGCTTATATGTAACTGTGGATAAATATATATGTCAGCTGGCTGTATCTTGGTGGAAAAACCGTCAGCTGATACGGGAGGCTACAACCGCTCTTCCCCCCAACCGAGCTCCAGCTGACGTTCACGAGGCTTCATAATACTATACTTTGATGCATTTTACTAATTACCGCTTGAGAGGAACTTGGTCATAAAATCTGCTGCTGGCTCCCGGACCACTATAAACATACGTTTACGTTATATCCTTTCGTAAACAGTTGCACACCCACGAAGTAGTGGAAGTATGCGCTAAGATCCTCTACCAAGTGGAGTTGCAGCGCACCACACTCGACCAGATGTGGGGCTTCAGTGTGGAGGCCGAGCTCATTGAGAACGCGGAGAGACAGGACGAGCTGTGTTGCTATGTGAGCCGCGTGGAGGATAAGAGCGTTGCTATGCAGAATGGTGAGTATGTTGGCAGTTTGGTGTGCCGTGTGATGGGTAAATGTTAAATTTGGGTGGTTTAGATAATATGGTGGGTGATGCAGTAATGTTAACAGGTAATATTTAATATTTAATATTTAGGAATTAGTAATTATGTATTTAAAGTCATCAATTTCTAGTATTCTTATTTATTGTATTATGTAATTCATTATTCAAAGTAAAACTTTGAAATATTCATTTGGGTAACAAGTTCCAGTTTTTAATCAAACTTAAAAGCTTCCAAATTTTCATATCACATTTTGATTATGAAATATCAGGATATTAAAATATTATTCGAATCTATAGCAAAAGTTAATTAATTAGCCGGCTGGCTGGCAAACCGATGTATTCGTTGATAATTATTCCCAAACGCAAAATGTATTTACAGCGCATACAGTGTTACGCGAAACCGCAGAACATTATCGAAATTCCGCTTTCCAGAATGTTCATCGCGATTTGTTTTTGAAAATGGTCGCTGAAATAAAGCGAAAACGGATTCGAATACCGCCAAACTCAATGAATAATTGACCGCCTCCTTGGTACAGTGGTTGACGCATGAGCGTAGAACCCACTTACCCCACTAGGGGACATGGGACTTCACTTTACACTTTTAAACTCAATGATAAAAATAAAAAATATATAATTCAATAAGAATTGATTTTGACAGGTATAATTAAAGGTGACGAAATAATGGTGATCAACGGAGCGATAGTGTCGGACCTCGACATGATGTACCTCGAGAGCGTGCTGCAGGAGGAGCTGTCGCTCGTCATGATGATGAGGTACGAGCTGCGAGCGAAGATGTTCATGCGTTCTCATTAACTTCCTTGCGCGATCGAGTTAAGCGCTCATTAATCAGTGAGCTTCGCAAATCACATTCGTTAGCATCGACTCGCTACTGACGTCATTCATCCCGATCTTTTGTAATTCATTCACTTTAATGCGAAACAATAGTCGGCTCTATTGACTGCTAACTAACTCACTCTTTTTATCTTTGTTCATTTCTGGATTGGCCCGAGGAAATTTTAATTAAATTTACCGATGTGTGATTAATTATTGTTAATGCTTTTGTTCGGTTTTAATACTGTTCTAATAAACACAACATTGATTAACTTCATGTTATTCATTCACTAAAGGTTAATAAGTGAACAATTTCCTTAGATACATTGTGGTTACAGGTGTTCTCGCACAGATTTCATAAAAATTTCCTCAATAAATCCTTAACGCCACTTTATTCAGGCCATAATAGAAACAGGAAAACGGGCGCTCGACAGCTAATGAAACGGAAGTTAAAGTGTGGCGTTCAGCGGGAGCCCCCCCCCTCCCCCCCCGCGCCTGACCTTTACGCGCTCGCGACCAGCTCACTGAGCCGACCGACCTACATCGCGCCCCTCAGGGCTGCTAACGAGAACATAACGTGTTACACATGTACACCATACACCGCTTCTATATGATCCACCACCCCCTAACCAATTCCGGCACATTGTAAAACACCGCTCGAGTGACACGACACGTGAAACGCGACATAAAGTACAGAGCCCTCGAATGGGTTACAATAATATAGTATGGTTTGGGGGCGCCGTTCCCTGAGCGGGCAGCCCTGCGGGTCGGCGCGTCACACGCCAGTGCGAGCCGCAATCGAGCCTCTCGGCGTAGTCGCGTCGCAGTGTATTAAAGTCGCTGTAAAATTATATTCCCGATCGGCTCCAGCGCCGCGTATTGTTGCTCCCGCTTTGTCTCTCGAGGAGCGAGGTGTCCGACGTTACATTACTGTTATTAATCTTAGTGAGTTTGTCGCGATCGCGCATTGTTTAGATGGCGGCGCTCCTCTTATAGAATTTCCGTTTTATCTCGAGCGCCCGACTCGTAGATATTGAAATTTTCTTTTGAAACCCTTCCCTTTCGTCTTTTGTTCCGTGTTTCGCTGTCAGAAGTTACGCCTCGCTTTGAATTCATATGATCATCTATGTGATTTGCCGCACCTCTGAAGGGAGTAATTTTAGGTTGCATTAAAAGCCGACATCCGTCGAAGCGCATATACGTGTCTGTCCATAAATATAGCCGAAGTATTGTTGTGAAAACAATGTGTTTAACGATTCACGTTGTGTGATCAACACGCGTTACGTTGCAATTTTTGGCTTTAGAATACTGAAAATATTAATGACCGTGTTATATTTAGAGGCGTTTTGTTTTATAAATATTAAATTTTTCATGAAATATAATAGTTTACCTAGTTACCGCTAACTGTAAAAGTTGATATTGTTGATTTCATTAAAACTACGGTCGGGTTTTTATTTTAGAAATTGTATATTGAAACAATTTTTTAGTCCAATATCCTTTTTTTATTCCTTTACCAGAAACTTCATTAATGATGTTCTTTATATAATTTTGTTGGTAGCTTGGTAATCTATCTCTTTATCAATACTTTCTAAATTATTGTTTTCTATTTTCTATTCAGTATTGTATTAAAATTGCATAAAATATGTTTTACGTATGTAAGATCCATATATACCTATCAAAATTATATTATTAGTATATTATTATTACGCTTTTAAATACAACATGAATTCAGAAATAATTTTATATGAAAATGATTCAAATTGTAACCGCCATAATAGACCAATTCATTGCTAATTACTTAAATTCATTAACATTTGCGAAGATATAATTTTCCATTATCATCGGCAAAATTTATAATAACTTGTCTGTGAAAATATTTTAGTTATTTCACAATTTATTTCGGCTTTCGGTTTCATTTTGATATTCTTATCTACAATAATTTTTATATGACACATATATTCCAATAATGTATCTTTTTATGTGTTGTATTAGCATTTATTACTTAAATATTAGATACAAAACATTATATCTATAGTGAATCTCAAAGTTATAGTTCACGATACTCTTATTCAGATCAAGTACCATTCTCATATTGAAATCGATCTTATCTATTGTTACTATAAAGAATATTTACAGATTTAATTGTAGAGATCTGTTTGTTAGTGGAATTGTAGAGTCTTCACAATTCTATATTAAGTCAAAGTATATAATTACAAAGACCCATTAGAATTTTTTCAATAAAGTTCGCATCGCATAATCAATTTCAAGTTTATTACAATCTAAACTTCAACTAACTTCAAGTATAATTTATTAGTATTTAATAAGCCGACAAAGCAACCGTAACACCATCGATATTAATAGGGTTTATGTCCAAGAGCCACTTAAAATCAGCCGTCACATCTTTTCTTGCTCTACGATATAAAAGTCTTAACGCTTTAAGCAGTACATACCCGTAACACAATTCTTGCTCTGCAATTCAAAAAGACATTATATAAGCAAGCGCTTTCAGCAATTCACACCGTACCGGTCTTACTCAACCAATATTACGGGTATTCATAGCCTAATGGCTATGAATACCCGTAATATTGGTTGAGTTGACATTTTTTTTATACGCTAATGCGTATAAAAAAAATGTATGCGTGTACTAGAGTACACATGTAAGAAGTGAAACTTCTTTATGACCTTAAAAATGTCACGCGTACGGCGTAACGCAAAAATGTTACACTAAATTTTTGTCCAACCCCGATAAAGAAGTTTCACTTCAAAAACATAAGAGCAAGTACCATATCACATGTACGGTAGATCGTCCCGCACGGAGCCGCCGGAGCTGAGCGGCGCGATGCGCGCGGCCACGGACGACATAATCGATTCGCTCGTGTGTCCGCCGCCGCCCACCGACCCGCCCGTCATCTCCGACGACATGATATCCGGCCTCATCGTGCCCGCGCCCGCCTGGAGTGAGTATACCGCACACCACATGCACACACACATATATGAAATATACCGCACACCACACATACACACACACATATTATATGAAACATAACACTCCATGCCACTTACGATGTGCCCTATATCATACAATTAAATATACCACACACACCGACACATACACGCAACACGCATCTAATAACATACACTTGCTACAATGTGTGGAACATAGCACGGCATGACATGTAAGATATACCATACAATACACCACGAACACCACATACGAAATACGAATACATAAAACATCTCTGACCACATTGTATGGAACATAGGACAACACGATATGTGGGATTCACGGACACAACAACATCTATATGTTGTTGTGATATCCTTAATACTATTATTAAGGATATCACAGTATACAATACACCATGACTTAGAGCATAGAATACAAAGCACGCAATGTAAACAAATACAACAAATACAGACTACATCATATCCAAGCCCACCACATTACACATAGATTACAGCACACCACACACACACCATACCACAGCACATACCATGTCACGTAATGTACAGCACACCGCACCATACAACATTTAGCTCAAAATACGTTACGTCATATCCATTAAATACCAACGTCCTGACATTACACCTTAAAGATCAGATAATATTATACAAAACAAATTAACACGTAAAATAATTTACACGTAAAACAATACTATAATGATTTGAACAACAGATGATAACTGTTGAAATATTTGTGGTAACAAACAATTAAAATATGAACGAAGATAAATGTGTACATTGCAACCAATTTACTCATTATCGCATAACACAACTTGGTTAAATATAAAGCGATACACATGTAATACTTAAATATAATATTATATTAATGCTGTCACTGTTTGTGGTAAAACACATTTCAAACATTATGTTTTCTCGTACACTTCACCACTTTACGCATTTGGAAATGTGTAATGTGACACTACAAGGTTACTCTTAAAACATAATTTATCCACCAAACAGTTACATAATAGGGATGATCCCTAATTCCCAAAGCACTATAACAAGCAAGATATTAAACCTGAAGATATATATTATACATTCATGTAGAACACACAATATTTGCACCTTGCCGTATGCCTTCCGAGTTTCACAGTTCTAAAACAAATAGATATCTCAACATAGACACCCACATTCGTGTAAACTATTGACATGTAACCATACCTCCCTCTTCAAAGTTCGTTCATGATATAGATTGATTAACAACACTTCATGTACAGAAATAATTAAATTTTATAGTGGTTCCATAGTGTACGATATCGGTCACTCAGTTTTTAATATAATATTTAAATCACTTGCAAATTGTTTAAACATTAATAAAAGAGCGGGGTTCGATGTTAAATTAAACAAACAACAATTTGAATCTAAAATGATTGTCCTGAATTATATGAAACGAGACCTCGACAGCCGCATAACAAAGTAATATATGATGTATTGTGCGCTGCCAACAACAAGAATGAGGTAAACACGCTGCATGTACACCTGAAATACTCGACAGCCATGCAAGCACTTAATCCCTCGAACTAACGAGCCGTCATGCTTTTAGAATTCAATTAAATCATAACGAGCGTGTATGCATACACGAAATATTGAGAAACTCTCGCTCCAGATGCTCGAGTAAATCATTATAACCTCATTTCGACTTCGATTGCATTATAGATTTCTGAAGAATCAACTCAATCAAATAGAACTATTTTATTACATTGGAATATAATTTATTAGAATTTTAATTTCTTATAGAATACACCAATACCATTTAATGTAAATTAAAAATAAATTAGTGTGAATTCCTTGAATAAAGCAGCACATATTTTAATAACGGCTAGAATTGGTATCTCCTGGTCTTTTGATTTGCAAGGACTTGGACTTGTAAAGAAAAGTTTGATAAAAGAACACGTTGTAAAACAGCCGCCATTGTTACGAATGTGAGCGCAACTTTTAGAAGGGACGTCTTTGCCATTAAATATATTTTAGGGATATTTGTCTGAGGGGGCTGATATCAAACCTCGAACCGCTAACAATGCATAATGAATAATGTTTTCATTACGATATTGGTGCTTAACAAGCAACACTTCAATCTCGCCAATCGTCATTTACATAATACTTGGCATCGTTTCCGATAAAAGCGGAGATTCAATATCGTGGCCGTCAGCCAGTAAAATCCTATTCCGTTTATTCCGCTCGTTACGAAAGTAATTTCACATGCAATTAATTTTTTGTTTTACACTACCTTTTATTTGCTAATAGTTTCGTATAAGAACAAAATATAGCTTTAATTTTATCCAGTTTATTTTTCATTTTTCTGCTTTTACTATACACTTATTGTGATTTTACTATACTTATATAAACTCATTTTTAACAAGCCCAGTATGTGCTTTGTTCCGTGCATATCAGTTTTGTTATTATTTAGATCAAGCTTTTGAAATTGAAACGCAGGCGAATCATTAAAAATGATCTATTTTATGAAACCAAAGCGAGAGCTGAAGCACTGGAGCCAATTAAAATAACGTATATTGGCCTGCATCGTAACGCTTGTTTTACATCGGTAACTCGATACACGGCACATCGCAGGTCAGCTTCAATACGTGTACACTGTAGAGCCACTACACGCTACGTAGCCTACGAGCGAGAGCTACGAAATTACATACGTTGAACTTACCGTTTCCTAATTGTTGGAGCTTTTAATTTCCGCTGCAATCGAACGATATTAACAACACGTAATATTTTATATTCTAGTAATTTTTTCTTAAAATATTTATTCTATTTCAAGTCAGACATTCAAAAAATACGACATTTTGGCCGACGAACGCATTTTATCTCTCGCGTTTCATTTTTTATAAAATATTTCTAGTCACAAATGAACGTTACCTGTAAAAACCCTATAAAATTGAAGAGTTACATTGAAACGAAGCTCTCACTGCGGCCTCCAAATAAAGGTCGCGACCCTTCCGTGGGCTATTTGCTTGTGCTTGATGTTGACTTACCTCGACCAAAAAAAACTCATTGTGTCACTTCTTATTACAAAGAGATCTCGCTATGAAAGTTTCAATTTTGCGTTGATGTTGAAATCTACTACTATTAAAACCGGACGAGTTATTCAAATTTTCCATTGTAACGGACGATTAGTGTTGAGACGTGAATATTAGCCGCCACTGAAATTAACTTGCTGCGCCTCTTTTGTTTTCGTCTTAATTTCGTTTTAAGCTTTGCAATTAATTTAAACACGAGCTAAATTTTCTTTTTCTTTGTTACGAACTCTGTTCTTTTATTATAATAATAATACTTGTTAAAATATAGTTTTAATTATATCCCGCTAATGGTAATTGTTATGATAATTAAAGTTTTATTACCAAGAATGTTAACGGGGTATAAATTGAATTAGTACGCCTAATTGTCTGGATAATTGAATCTGTATAATTTACAGTGATTAAATCGAATTAATAATTAATCATATATCTTAATATACAGCTTGATTAATGTCAATGTTTGAGTGCATAAAATTAATTTATTACCATATTATAGTAGATACAATCGTAAGAGGTATGGTTTTAATGGCTCAAAAATAGAATTGTTTCTAGTGAAGGACTTTATGTAATAAAAAACTTAATAATAATGCAAATCAGATTTTTTTGTAAATAATAAAAAATAGACTACCTCTGTGACGTAAAATAATGGTCAAAACACATATGACGGTCAAACTATTACACATTCAGGTATACACTAAAATGAATTGTAAACTGTTACTACAAATATACATTCGCTATCAGGTAAGGAGCTGTACAGCCCGGAGGCGGAGCACGCGGACGCGGCGACCGGACCTCCGAAAGTTAGTTCTCGAACTAATTCATTTGAGATCGAAAACCTACTCAAGGTACTTTAAGGCATTTATTGAAACTTCACCTCACCAGCTTGTGTGCTCGCAATACTTCACCCGCTTGACTTCGTTTCACGATCGACTTTACGGCGCATCATCCCTCTCGAGCGTATCGAGTCTTCCTCTCGAGATACTCACTTAATTAGTCTTTATCGTATTCCAGTGCCTTTCTGTTTTACGAGATAACGTTTTGATTTTCATTGAGTTTCGTTTTCAATTTAATAAAGTAAGTACTTTATGAATGTAAGTAAAGTCCCAGAAGGTAGGATCAATGTGAGGTAATAATTTAATAGTACTTTTATGAATATAAGCAATTTTATACATATACATATATTCATTGGCAAATAAAAAAATCATTATTTGTGACGCAATTCATTAATTACTATCAGGATATCTTCGTTATTAAGCATGATTTCCAATCAGTCGTGTTACCTGTATCTGCTATTGTATCGCTACGCTATTATCGCTGTATCAAGCCGCTGTCGCTTTATCGCAGTATTCATAACAAACAGTAGGTCAACTACGTACTAATGCTACGAATTGAAGCACTGTCATGATTCATGAACGAGCATTTTGCGAGCTGTAGGTATCATTTGGAGACAAAAGATCATGATATAATTAACTTCCGTATTTTACTTTTTTTTGACACGTTCAAGGTTGGATTTAACTTTAACTGTTATATTTTTTAAGTGTTACTTATATTATTTAAAATTTGTTTCAATTGCTATTCAAAATAATTAAGATCCTATTTATATTGAAATACTTAAATCTAGTGAAAATAAAAGCTTAACATATTTATTTTGAGATATTCGTTATATTCTTAGATTTTATTTTTGTTAATAATAATTTAGTATCTTTTGTCTCCAAATACGTAACTTATACAAACCAACCATAGCTTACTAAATGCGTAAGTAACCACTGTTTGTAGTCTTATGCGTGCTAGTGCACATATTACGCGTAATACTATTTACACCGTAGTAGGCAAGTCACTAGTGCACTACTACTAGTGCACTGTGTACGATAGAGAAACGGTTTCGAAACGGGTACGCTATTTGTGCACTACCGCGCATATTACGTATAGAACGCGCCTAGTACGCGCCTAGATGCGCATAGTACGCGCCTAGTAGCGCCTAGTACGCGCATAACGCTACGCTAGCGTGAGTGTGTGGGTGACGGTGGGTAACAGTGCGGTGTGCGGCAGAGCGCGGAGCAGGTGACGGGCTGGTGCCGCTCGCCGGGCGACACGCGCGCGAGCCCCACGGGCGCGCCCGCGCTCACGCCCAGCCGCCACCTGTCCGACGCGGACAAGCTGCGCAAGGTGCTCGCCGAGCTCGTCGACACCGAGCGCGCTTATGTTAAGGTGAGTGTGGTACTGCGTCATGACTGTGTTAACTGACGAAGGGTTTTCTTTTATGTAATATGGAGACTGCCTTCTGAGATACAGGTAATTACCTAGTTCAGAAGGCAGAGCAATATTGTATTGTTATATTTGAAGTTGCTAATAAATTTTATTTTATTTTATTAGATCTATAGTCGCTAATGAGAGTAAATCTAGCAAATTCTGTCATGACCGGGGTGCATATGCTTGTCGTTATAGTTTCTAAGCGCTCTTATTGATAGTTTTTATATGAAAAAACTGCTATTGAATAAGAGCAGCAAATTCTCAAAGAAAAAAAAATCTCACAATTCATTCAACAAAATACGCGTCAAATTTTCTAAGAACAAAAAGACTTTCTTACAAGCTCGTAGAAACTAATTTCCGATCTAAAGATACTTGTTATATAGGTAATTATTCACAAGCCCTGTCAAAAGTTGTCTTACCTAATTACGATTTCCAGCTAAAGTTGGAAGCTCCGCTTGTCTACCTCTAGTGGTTTAACATTTTATTGTACGTGGAAGCGTAGATTAATATGCGCATACGTCCATGTGATATTGTGTATATAAACAGCAATTTTAACATCGTAAATTACTACTGCTGTTTAACTATGTACTACTCTGAAAATTTCGTGTATTTTGAATTTAGCAATACGTGCTTCTACTAAGAGAGAATATACGTAGCAATCCACTAAGATTATAACTTTTTGTTATTAGATACATTACCTTACATTTCTTCACATTAACAGAATAAGCTAAAAAAATCACAAATTTACTTATTCCGTTCATAAAACGAAATAAAATTCAAATCTTTAAAGCTGTAACCGTGTTTGACGATTAGTTAACGTCGAGAGCGACATAAAAGCAAACTAGAAACGGGTAAGATCTGATCACAAGGTATTACTAAATCCACTTCTCTCGACCTCTCTCGACTGAGTGCATCATCACTTCAACGAGTGAACTGGAATTAATTCCGAAGTGTAACTCCGGTAGCTGACTGATTCAATGGATATTACGGACCATTCCATTTATTTTATGTATTACATTTATTCGAAGGCCTTCGCAATATTGTAGTGGTATTGATTTTCAATGATACAAATATAGTGTAATCAAAATAACGAACCGTAAACGTTTATAACGTTCGGTTAATAAAATTTCATATATCAATCTAGACTTCGTAGATTGTTTACGGCATATTGATGTAGAAAAGTATGTCCTCCACAAAACAATATATTCTAACGATCGTAAAACGTAATTTATTGCATCATAAGAAATAATGATAGCCTTTTGGGTGTACCTACTCTACTGCATATGGGATAAGACGATAAAATCATGAAAAGATAAATAACTGCGATACAACAATGATCGTATATCTTTTTGTAACGTTAATATTTTCACTTATTATTTGTTGCGAACATAAAGTTCATGAACGCATAAATTTATCTTTACGGAGAGTAAGTTCTAGTTTAAGACGAAATTTACCTTGTAGATGGTTTATTTATTTCGTATCGATTTTCCAGCATCTCAATAATTTATTGGAAAACTACTTGGAACCGCTGAAGAAGGAAACTTTTTTATCAAACGCCGAGATCAACGCTCTCTTCGGAAACATTCAAGAGATAGTAACTTTCCAAAGACAGTTCTTACAAAACTTAGAAGAAGCGCTTGAAGCCGAACCGAACTTCAATCATTTTGAATTTTCCAATCAATTTAAGGTAATTAAAATTAAGCTGGTTGCGTCTCGTAAAACATAAATTATATGAATACTCATTTGATTCATATTGAAAACATTTCATTAAGACTTTCGTTTAAACAATTTTGTAAATGTCCCTAAAGTAATTCTCGTAATGGTCTTTTACGAATGTTGAATTGATTAGATGTGAATAAACTAGTTTATCCTAAAAACGAATTAGGCCGGCATACAATTGAAAGAGTTAACTCAAATTGAGTACCCTATTTCTGACTTAAATCGTTTTACCTATTTTATTTTTATCCATTTTCAGAACATCCTCTTTGCAGTGGGAAACGCTTTCCTCTATTACGTAAATCACTTCAAATTATATAGCTCGTTCTGCGCTAGTCATAGCAAAGCACAGAAAGTCTTACATCCAAGTAAGTTTTGTATCGAATATCTCTAGGATTATTAAAAGTTAATCCGAATCCGAAAAGGTGACAAATAATATTCGATTGTATTTCTAGATGAAGGTAATCAAGCGTTACAAGAGTTCCTAGCGGCTCGCAATCCGAAGCAACAACACTCGTCAACTTTGGAATCGTATTTAATTAAACCGATTCAACGAATACTTAAATATCCGCTATTACTTCAACAACTCCGAAATTTGACTGATGTCAATTCTGAAGAACATCTTCATTTAGTTGGTGAGTTGTTGTGTTTGTCAATCACCAATACGTACTTTGCTTTTTGAAAATTTAGTTATAAACTTTTCAATGTACATAATATACATAATATTATCTTAAAGTATATATTAAGCATAACATCTATAATAATTGTTAATTTTATGAATAAAAACAGAGGCTCTGAAAGGAATGGAAAAGGTTGCTGAACACATCAATGAAATGCAACGAATACATGAGGAATACGGTGCTATATTTGATCACTTATTTAGACAACATCAAAAGTCTTGTAAGCAACCCATAGATCTAAGTCCCGGTAAGTCTTCTTATCAATTTTTAATTAACTTTACGTTAATAATTGTTCCAGTTACTTCAATAAAATTTTATTTCAGGTGATTTGTTATATTATGGAGGAGTAGAATGGTTAAATATATCAGACTTTTTAGGAAAAATTAAAAAAGGTTTAGAGTTACACGCTATGTGTTTTGTATTTAAATCAGCCGTTGTCTTCCTCTGCAAAGAAAGACTGAGACAGAAGAAAAAGTTGATGGTAAGTTACAACTACGTATAGTAGACGAAAATCGTGATCATAATTTAAATTTTGTTGATTAAGGAACTTATGATTAAAACACGACGCATTCATTATTCAATTAAGGTGATCACTATGGTCAAAACCGAAAAACACCTTAAACATATTGAATTTTGTTGAGGAAACTGTTGGTACGATTGTCTTAAAAAAAATATATGTGATACTCAAGGATATAATTAACAAAGTGTATTGTTTACTTTTCAGTTTAGAACAGCCTAAACATAAAAAAATACATACAAATCAACCCCTTTTTTAACATAAAACGCATTTTGTTAGGAAAACGGCTACATATTTATACATGAAATTTATACCAAAAAATATGTTATGATATTTGTAACAATTTGTATTGATTGTTTTTTTAATTTTCATTATTATCGTTAAATTATCAAGAAAAAACTCGAATTTATAATAAAACCCACATAAAACCTCACCTCTATTGCATATTTTCGACGAAATTTGACGGTGTCAGTTCGACTCGGACGGGGGACTGTACGTGCGGTTTTTTTTGCAAAATAACGCTAAAATTCACCGAATTGAATGTTTTGTTAAATTAAACCAGATTGTAATAGGTATTTACATGAGCAGTTCATGAAATGAAAGTTAAAAATAGGTATGTAAAGATATAAAAATCTGTTTGTAAATTAGTTTTGTTTTTGAAAGGCGTCATTGAATAATATCCAGTGTTGATAATTTTTGACAGTAAAATATTATCAGAAAACACATACCTATAAAACAGTAACCAGACTTTCCCTGTGCCTTGAATATTTTTTAAAAAAGATTAATTGCTGTTCTATCGAATATTTTAAGGGTCCAAAACAATCCAAAGCCAGGAGATACTGACACAAAATTTTGGGTCATTTGTAACAGGATGGCGGTTCTACAGTGGTCTTAGTACGCAATGACAAAAAGAAAAATCATGGTCAGAACAGTGGTACCGGCAGACTAGTCGCGTGGGCGTTAGTCGAACTCGTCGGATAAATTAAAAAGGCAAACGATTTGTAACACAAAAATTTTAGGATTTACCGATAGCCCATAAAAAAGAAGTAGGCGGTAGTGTCATGCCATACTTTTCCGGTGTAATTTACAGCCCACAATACCGACGTGAATGCGTTGATTTAAAAAAAAAATTCAACCATTTGTACCAGGCTAATTTTTGCACAGGTAATCATCGTCCAGTAGCCATGTACGAAAATCGCCATGCCATACTTTTCAGACAGTTCCATGGTCGCCATACCGCCGAAAATCAGCAATTTTTTTATATTGTATAAAATCATTTAATTTTATATTATTGATAAAATCGTAGGAAAGTCAAAACTGACATAAACGTATAGCAACATTTTTAGCCGACGCCATTATAGGACGAAATTCTCAATTCAACTGAATTTTTTGTTGGTTCCGTTACCTCCGCACTTTTAACTGGGTGAACCGATGATTTCTTCTACACTAATATTATAAAGAGGAAAACTTTGTTTGTTTGTTTGTTTGTTTGATTGTAATGAATAGGCTCATAAACTACTGGACCGATTTTAAAAATTCTTATTCTTTCTTTTGTTAAATCAACGTTCGGCCTAGTAATCCAAACAAATATCAGATTTAATCAGATGTCGGCGATGTCTTATAGACACAAATAATGGAAACAATGCTAAAAAACATAAATTTAAAGTTACAACATCATAAAAAATAGATTTGATCGGAGCCCTCAGTGCGCGAGTCTAACTCGTACTGGGTCGGTTTTATTTCCTCTTCAACTGTACTATAATTTTCCTGTTGCCATGACATGGTGGTACTGATCTACACACGTCACATGCATTTTTTCCAAAGCCACAACAAAATAAATTATCCAAGTTTGCACCCTTATGAAACCAATTCCAAGTTGCCCAATTTCTTCCTTGCCCGCGCCAACATAATATGTAAGACTGTTTAACTATAGCGTTGAACATTGTAATAGACCATAGATACCGACACAACTAACACTGTATTCTTTGAACGGAAGGTATGACCCATATCAGTCATAGTCATAGGCTCTGGTAACTTCAGTCGCAGGAAAATCACTCATTTTGTAATGTGTTCAAAGATAAACAGTAGAAAAAAATAAACTCAGTTTAAAACACGTTATAATATTTTTGATTTTAAGCTGCTATATAGTCGATAAATAGGCACCAAACTCTTAAAGGGGTATAATATTTTAATGTTTAAAAATCGAAACACATTTTTTTTCTCGTCATCATTTCAAAGACGTAAGGGATTTAAAAATTAACCCCGAACTAACTACAAAATACATAACAAGTGGAAAAAACGTGATTTTTTGTCCGTTCCCCTATTTTTTTCGGTGTGTGTAGGTTGCATTCATATATTCCTACTAGGTATGAAGAGATATACAGAGAACGCTAAATACATTTGCCTGGTCACCATTACCATTCGATACACCATGACATGGTAGAGGCCGTTCTATAGAATTACGTCAAATAATGTACTCCATCTTTTATATCTCTGTAGGTGAGATGTTCTCCACCCTAGCCATCATCAGGTCTCCAGAATATAGTAGAGTCCGTGTTGAATAAAATTAATTTCTAAATCGGTGTTTTCTTAACTGTTCCCCACTCTAGAACTTATAATTACTTGCTTAGTCATCTTAAGGTCTCCAGAATGGGTCATGTAGTATAGACTTTGCTTATAACGGTTAATGTTGAAAGATGAGTCTTCCTACATTACATTTACAACATACATAGTACACAATATTTACTATTCATAAATGTAATATGTTACTGCCTCTCAGAGAAAACATAAATTAGGTAGAAACCACTAACACATTACGATACAATACGATACAGTATACAATTCCATAATCTTTGGTCACTTTTACTTCAACAACGATGTATATTTATAGAGGGCGGTTAAAAAAACAAATTCAAATGTAGTGACAGAATCATTAAGGTCGTTGAACCGTGTAATTGCCTTAAGACTCAACACAAATAAATCCGTCCGTAATCACATTTAGATTTAATTTGATTAACATTGTAGGGTGTTTCATCAAAGAACAATTCGAACGAGGTAGAAATAATTAGATATCAAGTACTGATCCCGGTGACCGAGGTGCAAGTTCGCGCTTCTTCTGCCAAAGACATGGACAGTCACTTCCTGTGGGAGCTCATACACTTGCGCAGTCAGCTGCAGCGCCGCTCGGAGAAAGTCTACGTGCTGTCTAATAGGTTTGTGGGCTTTATCTTATTTTTTACAGAGCATAAAGAGATAATTGGTTATTTTAAAAAGTAAAAGGAATTTTAAGGATTAAAAGGAATTGTATGACAACTTGGTTTTTATTTTCCGTGTTTTAAATATATATATATATATATATATATATATATATATATTTCGTAGTTTAAATATGTAATTAAATTTGAACATTTGGGGTAGGTAGAAAAGCTTCTTTTGTTTCTGAAAACAGAGCAATTTGTAAATTTCGTCTAGATAAATTAAAGCTTCTTAGCTTTAATTCGAATCAAATCATTCCATCCTGACATTGCAAATAGGCAACACATGAATCAGACATGAGCGTAACAACAATTGACAACATTTCAAAATTTTAAGCTACTTATTTTTTTATTTTAATGAAAACTAGATCAAAAATTATGATACACGTATTTTTTGCTTTTTCTAAATATGGAAGTTTTCATTCATCTTTTTGAGTTTTAAAATCATCTCATTCTAAAATGTCGTAAGCGCCAAATGACGTCATACATACGGAGGAATACATTTTTTCCTTTGCCACATACCTAGTTTAAATTAAAAAAAAAATCTTGGCAGTTGACATTTTGGCACATTTGTCACTTTGATTTGTCAAGCTTTGTAAATATTGTTATTTATTATTTGCTGATCCAAATTTTAAACAAAAGAAACTTATTTACAAGTACTGATGATGATGACTTTATGCAGGATTTGTTATGGGGTACTGAACATTTCTGGGAAACAAATATACTATACCAAAAACGTTGGAAAGTGTTAAATAAATACAACTTTTAGTAAGTAAACAAAGTCTTTTATTTCAAGAAAATTATGAACACTATAGGCACTATTTGTATAATATAAATGAATTGGTCCAACTCCAATCAAACAAACATCACGCTAATGAGATTAAATTAGAAAACCAAAACACATTATCACGATTTAAAAGTTTGTTTACATGAATAATTCACAAAAATGACATTAATATGAAATTTGACACATGCCATACCCTGTAAATGTCAGTGATAGTTTTTTTTTTTTTAGCTTTTTTTAAATTAGGCTAAGGCGTATTTTTATTCCTCCGTATGTATGACGTCATCATCACTTTTATCGTTTTTATTTAATTTCTCTTAAAATATGCGATTAAAAAATGAAATAATTTTTTTTCTGTAATCGCAAGAGCAAAATAAAGAAACGGTTTTTTTCTTTCATGGCCTTATAAAAAATGAAATGTTGTCAATTCACAGCACGGCGGACTTCCGCAACGCGTTCCTGAAGACGATCCGGCAGATCATCCGCGAGTCGGTGCGCAACATGTCGCTGCCGAGCGCGCGGCCCGCGCCCGCCCCGCCGCGCGCCCCGCACCCGCACGCGCACACCACGCACACGCTCGACCGCCCCAAGCAGCAGGTGAGTGTGTGCCGTACACGCCCGACCGCCCCAAGCAATAGGTGAGTTAGTGGCGTACACGCTTGACTGGCACAAGCAGCAGGTGAGTGTGTGGCGTACACGCTCGACCGGCACAAGCAATAGGTGAGTTAGCGTCGTACACGCTCAACCGGCACAAGCAACAGATGGGTTAGCGTGTGCGCTAGTTACAATACTGTCTACCGCGCTCTGCGAGTCGTGCGGTCACGGGTCAATACACGAATACTTACTCCACACTGCGCTTTACGAGTCGTGCACGTTCGACCGTCCCAAGCAGCATATCTAGCTAGAAAACTGCATAGCATGCTTTACGAGTATTGTACTACTATACAAGGTACTCGACCTCGCGACGCTCGACCGCCCCAAGCAATAGTTGAGCTAGCACGTTAGCTCAAACATTTATTACATGTAACAGTACGTGTGTACACTTTTGTTGGAATATTCCATTCTTGGTGAATGTCTACCCCACTACGGGTGCGTGCACTTGTGTGCGTTGGTGGGAACAATGTTAACTCGTACGCTGCGCACACGCTCGACCGGCACAAGGATGAGTGAGTGTGAGCGCTAGTTAAAAATTTGCGCTTTGCGACTCATACACTCTACAAGGTACAACAACGCATTGTGATTTTTGTGAGACAAAGAGTCACATTCCGGCCCGAAGCATGTTTACTAGTTACCGGTTAACTATTTGCAACGTGACTGAATGCTGTTGTTCAGACTCGTTTATTGAGACAATAACACTGTAGAGAAATTAAACGTTATTATTTTTATTTGTTTCATTGAATGTCCGAATTATTTATGTTTAGATAATAATAAATAAATAATTAATAAATAATAATTAATTGAAATAGTTAACATGTTTCATTTTACTGAATGAACACTGATAAGTTAGATGCTCGAGGAGGTTTTGTTTTATATTTAGATATTTCATAGGTTCTAAGAAGTCTATCCTTTTTTAGACACATCAAAATTAAATTATGTACTCGGTATTCATGTTAGAATTAATTTGATGACGTCGTTTTGGGATTTTTCATCAGAAGAACAATTTCGACGACGTTGAAATTATTACACATCAAAAATAAATTCTGGTACCTACCGGTACCGGGCATTTACAATTTAATTTAGGCGAAATATGCATGACTAAATCATACTTTCATAATTTCGTGAAATAGCTTTTTTAGGTAATTTGTACGCTATCAGGAAGATATTTCCATTTTATATTAACGTTTTCCAATTACCTTATTGGCGAGTAAATATGACAAAATGTGCGGTTATTTGTAATTACTATTCTAATTTAATGGACGCCATAACAATTTTCGTGAAACATGTATTAGTTATTGAATTTCACTACTAACAGCCATTACCATCCACTGATTTCTTACCTTCATTCACACCTTTTGCTGCTCTCCTTATACAAAGATAAAATAATGCCAACTTTAAAGCTAATTGATAATTACATTAAAACGATCGTAACTTCTTAAAATATTTAACATCAATAAAATGTTTACAATTTACGTCTTTTTTCCTTATTTATATTTTTTATTTTCGTTTAGTTAGCAATAATGTTAATGAACGCGCTAACACTAGATACCCATTCATAGAACTGTACAAAACTATTCTATGCAATGTTCAATGAAAACTACAACATAAATAAATCTTGAAATTCAAAGACTGAAGACCTGATCCAAATATTATTCACCCTTTTGGTATTTAATTTAATAAATGTCAAATACTAATTTATAATCAAAAGACAAGTAAATACTGATTTATGAATAAATTAAACAACCCAATGATTTATCTAAAGCGGTGTGTGGTTACGGATTAGAGACATCATATTAGCCTAAATACCAGTAAGCATGCCGCTTAAGTAATTTCCATTCTACTATAAGATTAATATCACGACACTACAACACTAATTAAATTCATAATTCTCTAGACATATTCATTATACTAACTCTTAATCACATAAATTCTAAATTGGTCTCCTAACATTGTATATTTTCGACATCGTTCTTTTAAACAAATGTAAAGAATCGTAGTTATATATACAGCCACAAGATTTATTAATTATAATTCTTGGTTGGATCTTATCATTAGTGTAAAAATAACTTTTCTCTTGGTCAATGGTCTTCTTATAAGGAGTTAACTTGTTTTTAACTTTTGAGTGCCTTATGACCAAAATAAATTTGATATCCTTCACGAACTGACTTCTTCAATCTCAGCCTAACTTTATGTTTCTAATTAAAATTTGGATTAAAACGAATATTTAAGTGGAATTTCTAGAGACCAAACCAAGTATTTAAATTTTAAAAGTAACTATATAGAAAACAGGTTTTTCAATAATTTAAAAGTATATAGAAAACAGTTTTTTCAATAATTTGAAACGACTTAGATAATATTGAAATCTTTTGACTTCCTTTTCTACAATGTAATAAACAGCAGGTTTAAATACAGGAAATTCAATTTTCTGGAATTAGGTCACTACGAAGGCTAGTGATATTAAAGCGACGGTCTGACGATCTAAATCTTATTTTCTTCTCGTAGTCCCGTAGTCTCTAAGGTAACTATTATAGTACTACTTTAATCTAAAATGTTTCAAAGCACCGTAGACTCACAACCTTGAACGAATTATGCTACTTTAGATATTTAAATGAAGAAAATCAAAATTAGCACACACTATTTCTAAATTTTATTACGGAAATTGACACATAGAGGAAAATAATCAATAGAGAGCAGAATAGATAGATACTCAGTTTTATATTAAAGTTAATACTTACTCAAAAGTAAAACAATTTTTTTATAGTAAAATAGTTATTGTAGTTTAAAATTTTCGCACTTGCAAATTAAACACGTAGATACACCTATATATGTCTGTTGCACATTTCAAAGTGTCTTCCAGTATATTGTTTCCGGATAATTCTTTAAATGAAAATTTTCTAGTAGAATATAGCAATTTATTTTCGGGGAATAGTTTACCTATCATATAGATATAGATACAATAATAAAAGTCTCAATTAGAGTTATCTTGAACACGAGATTTTGTAAGTTACCGATATTTCTCAATTAGTATTACCTACTATTAAATTTTTTGAACTGAAAGTAAACTTTTATAATGAGATTATTATGTCGTTCTAGATACATATAAAAAGAGAGAAATGACCCGGTTATTAACATTAACTATTTTATTTATTCAGGTTCAGGTCATGCAAGGATCGCAAACACTAGGGAAAACAAAGAAGCCAAAAACATCGGGACAGCGATTGTCTGCCGGAAACATAGAGGTAATATTGATATTTTTTTGTTGAATCTTAAATCTACTTTTAGCGAAAAGTTATTATGTATTTATAATTATATTAAAAGATATAATATTATGACTGTAAAAATTATTCACTTATTTTACCTAGGTCGGTAATTTGTCTCGAGAAAATTCTCAAGATGCAGAGGATGTTCCACAAGAAATTGACGATCAATCGTTCAGGCAAAGAAGCAAAACTATGGGTGAGGCCGCAGGTACTATTAAATAACTAACATAAGTCCGTTCGCAATAGTACCTACTTTTAGAATATGGCTAAATGAAATTCTGAAATATTATTTGGACTTCACTAAAATCGATTTTAAAGTGTTGAGTTTAACGGTCGATTTTACAATTTCTAGGTATAATGTTATGTTTAGCTTACATGTCACTTAAAATTATAAGTAATGTATAATCATATTATGATCGAAAAATTGAAACATCAGTAGGAGCACTAAAACACGACCTTTTAAAATGTATCGCATAATATATCTTATCTATACTAATATTATAAAGCTGAAGAGTTTGTTTGTTTGAACGCGCTAATCTCAGGATCTACTGGTCCGATTTGAAAAATTGTTTCAGTGTTAAATAGCCCATTTATCGAGCAAGGCATAAGGCTATATATCATCTCGCTAAAACCAACAGGAGCGGTGCACTGCGGGTAAAACCGCGGAGCACAGCTAGTACATAATATGGAATAAGCTAAAACTGTATATGCACGTGCAAAGCTCCAGAGAGCGCGGGCGCGGCGGGCGGGGAGCGCGCGCGCGCAGCTCTCGGCGCGGGCGCGGGCGAGGCGGGCTCCAAGTCGGAGGGCGAGGACGAGCCGCCGCCGCCGCCCGCCAAGCGAGGGTTAGGCCGCACTCCCAACCACCTCACTCTCAGGTACCAACATATGTATGGGTCCGCCACACACGCACCTACACCCATTGGAACTCACTGGTTTTGATTCGACGCCAAATTGCCGTAGGTTCGCTCGACACTACTCATACATATGTCGCCGCACACCCATTAGTGTAGCTCACGGATTCAGTCCAACGGCTAGCTCACCCTGCCCTTCATCAGACACCCACATATGTATGGGTACCAAACTGAACTGGTCCTTGCACAGTAACAGACATCTTGTTTAAAGTTGTTTTTGTTCTATATTTTATTGCACGCCTCATAAGCGAAGCGTTGAGGTGGATACTACTGTCACTTCGCGCAAAACATCTGATTTTTCAAACTTAAAATGTCTTTAAGTATCATACATTGCACTTGTAGGATAATACATACACACACATATTAAGAAAAAACACTATTTTTAACATTCATGATATTTTTGATGTCATTTTTGTTATTTAAACTAATTAAAAAATAGTTTAAAAAAGTTCTGTCTTGGACGTCCGTGTGTCTGTATGTGCGGAGGATTTTCTTGTTAACACGATAGCGACCGAAATACTTTACTAATCGAGTCTTTTTTTTTCTCTTACGCTTGAGTATGCTCAGGAATAGACCCTTTCATTTTTCAGGGTCTGATTCGATGTGGTTTAATTGTTATTAAATAAACAAAAATAATAATTAATAAATAATTATTAAAAAAAAATTATGAGGCGTGCACTTTTGGATTTTCCAAACTTTTTTAATTTAATACTAATCATTTATTAACCACTCATACATATGTATAGGATTTTTTTTAATTCATCTCATCAAAAGTCGAATGAAAGTATGCTGCACTTTAATTACAGTTCACAAGAACATTAATACATAGTATGAAACATTGCACATCCACACCATGTCCCAAAATCCATACTTTAAGTTCCATAAGTGAAAAATGAATGTTAGATATTTGTGCAACCGGTATATCGGAAATGATTTGTATAAAATGAATGCTTAGTGTGAGTTCGAGCATCTTAATGTTTTATGAAATTTAGCTATAGAACACAATAATCATCGTTGATAAATGTATTTTAATATCACTGTACTTATTTTGGTGTTTGCAGCACTAGGAATAGACTGCAAATACTACGTTAAGAATTCAAATTAATTTCGTAATCGCTATGATTCCAGCACGACATCGACGCTGAGCGCGGGCAGCACGGGCAGCCAGGCGCGGCTGATCCAGTCGTCGCACCAGCCCGCGCAGTACCAGCCCACCATGGTCAAGGAGCTAGGTAAGCAAGAGTCGCAGTCGCTCAAGTCGTCGCCCGAGCGGCGCTCGCGGGTCGCGCGCTCGGGCAGCGGCAGCGACCTGCCGCGCGTCGTCGTCTGCAAGTCGCCCAACAAGTCGCCGAACAAGTCGAGCCTCAAGTCGAGCAAGTCGCCGGGCCGGTCCCCACGCGCCGCGCTCGACCGCGCCAAGTCTCCCAGCGTGGACAAGGCGCGCTCGCCGCAGCAAAGCTTCGACGGCGGCAAGGCCCCGCGCGGCGGCATCATGAAGTCCCGCGAGAACAGCGTCGACCGCGCCCGCTCGCCCAAGCCGGCGCCCAAGAAGGGCATCATGCGCACCCCGCAGGCGAGCTTCGATAGATCCCCCTGTAAATCGCCAAACGTCAGTCGTCGTTCATCCAAATCGAGCGGCGAGAAACTGGCCAGGCTTGGCACGAATTCTTTGGATAGAATCACCCATTACTCTCAGTTGGCCAAGGTCGAGGATAAAGCTATCAAAATGGGCATCGTCGTTTCCAAATCGACGGAATCCATCGCCAAAGCGATCGAGCACCCGACGTGCGTCGAGTGCTACCTGTCCGGGAAGAAACAGAGCAAGACCTCCTAGCATAAGGGGAAGGGCAAGTACCCGAAGAGCCGCAAAAAGTCAATGACGCCTCAGTCTATCCTCACGTCGTCGGACCGCAGTAGTGTGGAGACTCTGGACGGCATTACGCAAGAGCGCGGGTACTGCCCTTCGGCCCGACACTGCAACAACGCTGACTTCGATCAGATTCATGTTTAAGTTCGCTCGTTTCGTTTCGTTCATTCGTTTCGTCTATGGAAGGAAGCGACGTCGCTCTTACGGGAGCCGCTTTATTGAATCGACTGGTTATAATGGAATTGATTAGAGGAGAATAAGAAAATGTACTGTTTAAATTAATGTTACCGTCTAATTTATTTTCACTACATTCACGATTGTTCCGAATATATATTAATAATCTTAATATAGCGTAGAAACGGACTAAAACACCAATATATTATGTAATGTAGTAGATTATTCCTAACACCAATGTAATGTTACTACTCGTTCCCTACCAATAATTTTCCTAAGGTTCAAATTACGTATACGTGAAATGTTAACCTGTACTCGAGATAATCCATGTCGAAAGGGTACTTTATTACCACTGCACCTCAACGGAGATGAAATATTACTTACACACGATTGTGACGTAGTAGTAATTAATAGTTTTTAATTAAATAGTATAAGATAAGTATATAATATTTGAAACTTTAATTATAGAATCCAAGTGCTACCTAAGTGTTATAATATAATGGCTGTGGAATCGAACTGACGTGTAATCCTTAATCGACTATTATTATTGTACTTACTATTAAAAACTTTCCCTTGAGATCATTTATTATTTTATTGATTTTATAATATTTGTAAGTATATAAATTCAGTATAAATATAATATCTTCTTACATAGCCATGAATTTATAAGTAACCTACCATTAATTATTAAGTCTTCCATTTATTAAAACATAATAATAATTATTTTAATAATTTATTATGTTCCTGCTCAATTTAGAATTAAGTTGAAATACTTATTTTCACTATCATCTTTATCCTGTTATATTTTTAATACTTTTTAATGAGAAAATAATTTTATATTATTGTTAACACGTTTATTATTGTGAACATTATTTGGCCCTTATTTGAGCTATTATGAAAAGAAAAATCTAAAAAAAAAATCTTATCGTAATCAAATAGTGGTAGAGCATAATATTTAACAATCTATGAGTACATTACGTAATGCTATATTGCAATATTATAATATCATAGCTATTCAATGATAACCCGATATTAAATCATATTAATGTACTATTCTATTATGATACTAGTAAAAATACGTAAATAAAATTTAATGAATCAAAATTATTGTATATGACACAATTACGTAGATCTCTGTAAGTAGACTAATACTAGACATTAGCACCTGCACGGATACCTATTGTAAGTTTTTCTCGATGTCGCACCCACCGTCTATTGGTTTAACTTGGTAAGAGATAATAAATAAATAAATAAACACGCACTTCAAAAATATGCATTTATTCTTAACGCTTAAGCCACATAGAGTGTTATAAGTTTTTAAAATCGTTTCACAAAGTATCTCCGAAGTTTTACTTGAATGTTCGATGATAATGTTGACGAACGGAACCTAACGCCAATTAATCAGTTTAGCGTAATTTCAATTTCTTTTCTAAGTAAAGTGTTGTCGGGTGAACGCTTGTAAGCTTTTAGACCCACCGCAGGCGGCGAAACGCGGTTGTCGGGCGGGCGAGGCGCACAATCGCGTTTCGGCCAATGCGGTCTGGCCGCTAGTACCGCAACTGTGTTAGCGAACCTGCCGTCGTCGAAGCGAAGAGCGATCAGTTTGCCATTTTTATCGAAACAGTCTCACGTCGATCGCACGTTCCGCACGTTTAAAACTCGAAAGGTTCGCCACCACAGCTCGACGACAACATTCATCAAACATTCAACTCTTTTCGCGATTCCGCCGGGCCCTGGATACTATGTTGCGATTCTAAATTGACACGAACGAACGAATGAACTCGAAGAGTGTAAAAGAGTTCGGTGTTTGGTGTGTTGTAGGATCGCCGGTGTGGAAACCGCGCGACGTGTTGAGCGAGGCGGGCAGGGGCGGTGCGGGGGGTGCGGGGGGCGCGGGGGCCAGCGCGGGGGGCACGCCCACCACGCTGCCGCGCTCGCAGCGCCCCGCGCCGCGCGCCGCGCACCTGTCCGCCAGCCGCAAGTCGCTCGCGCCGGACCACAGGCACTAGCGCGCCGCGCCACGCCACGCCACACCACGCCACGCCACGCCATACCACACCACGCAACGCCACGCCACACGTCACACCGCCCCGCACTCGCGACTCGCGGCGACGCTTCCACTCCACAGACCACACGCTCATCACATCTAACGTCTCACTCGACTTCTCATTGAAAACTTAAGTGTAACTCGCGTTCTGATAGCGATAGAGCGAGTTTCAATACATAACTGTTGTTGACACACCCACGTCTATGTTGGACCATCGATCACACGTATCTTAGATTCGTAGTGCTCGGCTTACCCTACATAGTTTACGACCGAATGAAAGTAGGTAGGTACACTACAAAAATGCCATTGCCACTGCCACTCTTCGAAAATAATGAAATTTTAAAAAAACGGAAGGGATGAGCGCATTAATCGTACGTACCGACGATCGATAATCTATCTGATAGTGTATGTTCGCTTTATCACTGTGAATCTAAGATTTGTGTCTTTTACTCGAATCAACCAATCGACCTCAACTTGCAAAAAAATGTAAATATTGTTTTTTTGTATTTATGATAAAAATCTATGCATATTTTACGCGTCATTTACTCTGGCACGTTTTCGCATAATTTTTTCATCCTACTAGAATTATAAACGTAACCTAAACAAGGTTAATTAATCGTTAAAATTGGATAAACAGGAGATGAATGAATAAAAACTTGTTTACATTTTTTTGCGAACTAACCTGAAAATACTTCGGCATTATAAGTAGATTTATGAACACGAATGTACACGAACATACCAAAAGTTATTTTAAATAGTTTTATAAATAACCATCCCTCTAAAAGTCTTATACACAATATGATACGAAATTCTTGTATGCTTACCGATTTCATTAAAATCAACCTCGTTGCTATATTTTAAATTCCGTGAATACAAATTTCTTCGGAATGAATTTTCTCTTTTATTTATTTTTTAGTATATCGTATATGACATGCTACAAATAAATAGTGTAGAATATAATGAAAATCCTAAATAGTGAACGCCGCGGCCACCATTAAAATTAAATTAAAAAATTGTAACTCCATCAAAAGTAGGTACTTACCTATTAATTAAACTATAAATTTCGGTTAAGATTTGCACATTATCTATTTATAAAATTTATCCAATATGGCAATGGATAATAATGATAAATACATATTAGAAAAATAATAATATAACAAATAGAGACAAATTTAGCTTTATTAAACAAGGTCTTTGACTGCGGCGTAGGTACATACCTACAGGATACATAACTCCATTTCAGGTAATGTTTATTATTTGACACATATTGCTTTCGATTATGTTTTAAAACTGAAATTATTGCAATAATGTAGAACAATTTAGTGTATTTGTGAAAAATGCTTGCTAAAGATTTTGTATTGCATTTACGGTCCTTAAATGAAGCGTCGATGGAGTGAAAATACTATGATAACAAATTGACAAAAGAGTCATGTGTATATAAATAAATGAATAAATATGATTAAATTTTAATCTCCCTTAAACTTATATTAATCCTAAGCGCTGGTGCGTGCGTTGTCTCTACAACACACATTTCTCATAGGTGACTCGATATTTGTATTTAGAACTTGGGAGCTGTGAAAAGCTAAATATTGTTATTTATTTAATTATTATTATTGAAGAGACAAACAGATTTTTTAATGTCGTGTACTGAATATCAACACATTTTAATGTTGCCTTCGCAAAGTATTATTTATTAATTATTCGTCTTATTTGGTCGAAATTGCATAAAATTACAAATACATACATTAATACAGAGTTGAATCGAGAAATATTTTTAAACACAAATGCATTAAAACTACAGAAAGAAGTTGAGACTTATGTAATAATTATTAAATAAATACATGTAGGTATTCACTTCCGACAACTATGTATATATATGATATATTATACTGATAACAAAGATAATTTCTTATTGCCAATGGTGAGAAATATTGTTGTACAAGGCGGCATTATCCTGCGCAAGACACACATTATTATTTTGGACTTAGACCGTTACGTACATTCCGTACCCAGGCCAAGACTGTATTCAGTAATTTTGTCTTCGAGCAGTAGTGAAACGTGTATTCTTCTCAAATTTGTTACGCCTAATAATAATAAGATAAACATAGCATTAAAATATTTGTGTACACTTGGCACAGTGGAATTTTATATCACTTTAATTCGTTTTACATTATGTATATTGAATCAAATAAAAAACAGGCAATATTATTATGTAGGTACACGTAAAGTTGTTTTTTTTATTCTCAGCTTATAATACATATTATGTTAGGATTGTGATTTTTATAAGTGAAAGTCTGTTTTTATTTAAATATAAACGAAATCGAGATGATAACAATTGTGCAATGAATTGCCGTTGGTACGATATAAATTAATATAATATGAAATTTAAATTGAATATAATATTTAATGAATAGATATTTTAACTCCTGTGCCAAACTAGATATCCCCTCATCCTGTGCTTCGTAAATATTACTGTTAACGTTATATCTATTGAATAAATATATATCGTGGGAGTAGTTAGCTATAATCTACTTGTGTTTTATTTCACATTGGCAATACATCTCACTATAGTTGGAAATGCACTTACCCTATGGAAAAGTACATTAGGTAGTTTTGATAATAATTTCTCTTCGTGATCAAATTCGAAAGTTCTATCATAGGCTAGGTAATTGACGTCACATGTATTGGTTACTTATGATTTCCTCGATGACAGATAGCGGTAATGTTATATATATTGTTGTTTGGTTAACACATAAATATTAAATTTAAAATATATTTTAAAACCATGATAAGAAAGTGGAAGAGTTGAAAGAGTCATGTATGGAAAAATATAATAGTTAATTGAAATAGTTTAAATTTTATGTAAAATCCTTTTAACCCAATAACTAAATACCTAATAAAAAACCAACTCATAGCTGTATACAAAAATACGTGTTTTGAATGTCGTGGAATAATATAATCTAGGCAGGATTGATTTACAGGAAGGAGCAATAGTATACTAGTGATACCCTGTATGGAATAAAATTATCAGAAATACACGCACAAAATTATTTTAATTTCTTTAATTACGAAATTATTTAGTACATGATATACGTACAAGTTACTACATATCACCGGTTAAAGACGAGACCGCACTTATCATGGTTTTGAAATTATATTTTATAAAAATGTTTTACGGTGTGTACTTTTGAAATTTATTGTACATTGATACTGTGTAGATATTGTAATTATTTATAATTCACACACGAATATGTACGTGAATACTGCATTTATATTTTAAATTTATGTATTGGTTCAAATTTATTTGTGATTTATTGAAATAAAACCTGTTTATTAATATACATATGTTAAAATATTCGAATTTAATAATTACGAACTTATACAACCAATTTATAGATATTGTTATACTAAGAAAATATAATTAATAAAGTAAATAAATATAAATGAAATGTGAAATGATGATGAGCTGATTAATTGCGATTGTATTTCATACTTCAATGACATTTAAAGTAAAGTAGGAAAATGAATGAATATTTAGAAAGACTTACTGAAGTAAAATACGATGTATCGATGTTATATTAAGTATCATGATTTAATGTATTTTTGTTTCGATATTATAATTTAAATTATAATAGCAAAATAATTATAAAATAATATCTTCCTCTATTAAGAAAAAATGATATCATTGGTGTTATAATTATAGTAATGCTAAGTCACGACATCCTAATAGATACGTTGTTAATTTATTTGCATCTATCACTGTTTTATTTCATCGTTTTAGTTTTACTTTATAAATGTGCATTAATTCATGTAAGCGTATTAACAAAATGGTTGTGCAATCTGATAAATTAATATGTGTTAATAATTTACTTATGAATTAGTTGTTTGATAAGTTCCTTTCTCCATTCAATTGCCTAAATTGAAAGTGCCTACGTGCTTGGGGAAACAGAAGCCACGTCACTGGGCGTACGGAGTCGTGACTTGCTTTGCTAATTAATATAATTTATTTATAAATCTAAAATAATTTATTTGAGTAGTTCGAGAAATAATATGTTACAATAATGTGTTTCCAAATTTTAATTATTAGTATCTTTGTTGAATTTTGTGACTCAAATAAGAATTACTTTTTATTGCTTACAAATAAAATAAATGATATCTGTGAATTTGTTGTTTTACTTTCCTCATTTTCAGCTTACATTACATTTCATTTCGCTATGATAAAACATTATAGTTTTTTAATTCCAATACACCACATACTTAATTTTTACAATTTTACAAACAAACAAATTTCGGTAGAGTGACACTTAAAAATACCTGTCGCCTTATTTGAATATGCCAATCTTTTACCTATTATGCTATAAATTATTTATACTGAATAAATGTACGAAAGTTGCCAGTTGGGATGTATGAATGTTTTTAGGGTTCCGTAGCCAAAATGGCAAAAACGGAACCCTTATAGTTTCGTCATGTCCGTCTGTCCGTCTGTCCGTCTGTCCGTCTGTCACAGCCGATTTACTCGGAAACTATAAGTACTACAGTGATGAAATTTGATGGGAATATGTGTTGTATGAACCGCTACAAAAATATGACACTAAATAGTAAAAAAAAGAATTGGGGGTGGGGCCCCCCATACATGTAACTGAGGGATGAAATTTTTTTTTTCGATGTACATACCCGTGTGGGGTATCAATGGAAAGGTCTTTTAAAATGATATAAAGTTTTCTAAAAAACATTTTTCTTAAAGTGAACGGTTTTTGAGATATCAGCTCTCAAAGTCGTAAAAAGTATGTCCCCCCCCCTCTATTTTTATAACTACGGGGTATAAAATTCTAAAAAAAATAGAGGTGATGCATGCTAATTAACTCTTTCAACGATTTTTGGTTTGATCAAAGTATCTCTTATAGTTTTTGAGATAGGTTGATTTAACTGTAATTTATTATATTTGCTGCTACGGAACCCTTTGTGCGCGAGCCCGACTCGCACTTGGCCGGTTTTATTTTTAGTTACCTACCGAATCACACTAAAACAACTGAACGGATTTTGGTGAACTTTACATCATTGATTTTTAGACAATAATAGCACTGTATCTGTAGAAATACTCAAAAGGAAAACCAGCCATCATTTATTTCAGATTTTCCTTATGACAATGTAGCTTTTCTAGTTAAGCATGCTATTTTAAATCTATACTAATACATAATATTATTAATATTATAAAGCTGAAGAGTTTGTTTTTTTGTATGAACGCGCTAATCTCAGGAACTTTTGGTCCGATTTGAAAAATTCTTTTGGTGTTAGATAGCCCATTTATTGAGGAAGGCTATTAACTATAACTATAGATATATATCATCACGCTAAGACCAACAGGAGCGAAGCAATGCGGCTTAAACCGCACAGCACAGTTAGTATTAAGTAAATTTATGTATTTTGGGGGGGCATTACAAATAAAAGAAAACTTTCAAGTTAATTTATTTAATCCGTACATTTCGAAACAAAACATTTAGTTCGTCTTCGAACCGAAACATTACAAAACTTTATTGGCTCTAATTTTATTTAAAAGGTGTTCAATTAAAACAAATAACTTCTATTTACAGTGACATTAATAAATATAATGTAGATTAAAATCAACATGACTTGTAACATGAACTAAATATTATATTAGAATTTGATTTGTTTTATTTTAATTCTTTTTAACTGCCAATTGGACAAAAATCATGCCATAAAAATCAACCATTTACTAAACGTATTTAGTAAACGTATTTAATCATAAGAATTCTTCACATGATAAGAGTTTTGAAAATGATATCAATAATGGACAACATACCAAATTAAACCTAATGGTAGACAAGATTCTAGGATAGGATAAGGGAAGCTCTATATAATTAAATAGAACACTTAGTATAATTTAATTACATAATTTCTGTACCTACATACTTCTACAGTATAAATTATAAATTCCCTAAGATTTAAATAAATAACAATAGAACTATCTAAAGAGATGTATATTGTATATACATTAGATTATCATGTGGCACAAACTACCGTTATTTCATAATATGTTTTAAGATGTGACTCGATCTGAACCTTATAACTGTAATAAAACAATCTTTATTTTTAATTCTAAAATCTGACAGAGAACTACTAAATTAAAGTTCATCAAGATAAGTGCCTGATAATTGTACTATTTATCTTAGTGTTTAATGAAATAAAGGCATAATAATGTTAAATATAGTTAGCATTATAATAGTTTCGTTAACTTCATCTAGTTTTAGTGTTTCCCGGGTAAACAAGTCTGTAGGTACGCTCTAGATTTTCAAAATATCCATGCTATACTAGACTGAAACTAATATTTCGACCCGAGGTTAATCTGAAAAGTCCTATTTGTAACAGTAATGCAATATCTACTAGACCCAGGAGGCGGATTATAAAATTAATTAATAGTAAAAATTTGAATTGTAATATTTGCATAAAAACATTAACTACACGTATCCTATTCGGAAATAATATAAGTACAACAACAAATTGCTCTAACAAGTTACCTACTAATTTCAAGAAAATAAAACATGGTGTATATTTAAAAATAAAACTTTTATATTAAGTATTACGTAAGCTAGTGTTTCTTAAAATTTTACGCACACAACGATTATAATATACGAATGCTTGTTGTAGAATAAATAATAATATAACATTAAATATGATTATCACATCTACTGACTAAGAAAATATTTACTAAAAAGAAATAACTTTATCACACTAACATGGTGTCTCATCAAACTTAGACTAGAATAATTATTTGATCTACATTTATCATTTATTATATTAGTTACATAAGGCACTCCAATTCTGTTTTATAGAAAGAGGTTGTAAGTTCTAACACTCGGTATTCCACAAAAACGAAGACTCTTGGAAGTTTTTGCTTGCTTATTGGATATTTATTTAATTATATTAGGTATATGATATCAGCCAAAAAAGAATATTCATTGCAATTTGCTAAGAACTAATTAAGTCTCGTATACAAAGCTTACTTTCAAAGTTGAAAATGTTATTAAAAAAAGAGCAGATTGAATGGATTAATTTTATTTGATCAAACGTTAGTGATAATTTTTTGCTATTTATTATCTTTTGTTTCATTTCATCACGTTTAAGGCATTGTTTATGATTTTTGTACAAAATACTAAATAGATTTAAATATGCTGAACCTAAGTACTTATTTTTAAACATGTAATATTAGACGGTTATCTTTATATTTTAACTAATAAAACAAATTGTAACAGTGTTATGAAATAAGTTATATTAAAGAGACAAAGGGAAATCTAAATGTACCTACTGTCAAAATATTTTCTCATTTCTAATTTGTTGTTACTAATAATTTAGCCATGATCTAAGTATAGTATTAACGTGTTTATTCTAAAATCAAAATTTATAGTTTATTGATAATTCTACGAATGTTTTGATAGTGAAAAATAAAGCGCTAACCGTTATAAAAAGCACAAATGCGAAGAAAAGCTATAGAAAATGACAATTAATGATTAGTTAAAATATAACGGCCAATATAAAAGAAGATCGTATCATGATAGCTACTCTTTAAATTTTGGACCCTTATTTTTAATTAAAAAGCCATTCCTTATTATAAGGATTTATTAAAATTTTGACTACCTAAGTTTCCAGGGGTTTATTGTTGGTAATAAATTTTCCATGTTGAATTCCGCGCGACGTCATTGAAGCCCCGACTACCACAAAACAATCAACTTCGCTGAAATGTGAAGTTATAAAAGCAAATCTTTAATAATTTAAAATTTTGATACATATAATCTATTTAAATGACCCTGATTTATTATTTCAATAAATCTTGTAAGAGGAAAATGCACTTCAATTGTAGCAAATACATCATATATGTTTAGAGCAACTTTTATTGATATTTTACAGTTCTTTTTTATTATCTTAAATATTTCTGATTATTATTATTATATAAAGTATTATATGCATAAGCATTAGATTATCTAGCGACAATATTATTTATCTCTATAAATTTTGTAAAATTTCCTGATTGTTTAAAATTTGCTATTCGTTGAGCTTATTGCGTAGAGATGTCTTACGCGACAGGTCATGTATATTTTTCTAAACTTTGGTCCCTATAATTACTATTGTAAATAATAAATTTATGATATCTGTAACGATGGAACGGGGCGGGGGACGCCGCGCGACCAGCGGCTGAATTCGCCGATTCAAGGCACATTGATTAATGATTCTCATTCTTACTATATTTTTGCTTTATAATTTGCAATATCTAAATGATAAGAAATATCCCATATCCAACCTCCATACTAACGATGTAATTCTTCTAAAACCAATTGAATGAAATGATCAATATTAATATTCATTATGTAATATAATCTATCCTCATCCTAAGTCAGTATATAAATTAAATTAATGTCACATCGCTATTATATTATTCTTTTTCTCGTACACATTTAACTATATTTTATCACATAACTAGTTCGACGACATCGAATATAATATATCAATGACGTTGATTTTCGCTTTGGCAACGTGGTGGTCGAATCGAAAGTTGTTCATTTTCCTAAGGGTGATATCACCCAAAAATTACCTAGGGCGAAAACATCACTTTCGTTAAAAATTGTCTTCGCATTTAATTTCTCTAGTTGCGGGTGGAGCCCATTGCGGTTCGGGCGACCCATCCCATTCATTGAAAGGTTCATAGACGAAATTATCACACGATTCGATAGCTTCGTGTGTAATTTCAGTGCGGCTGAACGCTTCTGCAAATTTTCCTATTTCAGTGGAGCCGAACGCTTGCTGGAAGGCCGGCAGCGGCACCACGGGCGGCCGCGTCTCTGCGGGCGGCGAGCGGGGCTTAGCGCTGGGGGTCTCGCGGACCGGCTGCGGAAAATCTGCCGATGGCGTGTTCTGTATTGGGAAATCATTGCCACTACCACTCTTGCAGCTTTTCTCGTAGTTCGATTGATCGTACACCGGGTACGGAGTTGAGCGTCCTTCGTGTGCCGCGCTATGATTTTGAGAGTTCTGTAATATACACATGTGTTTTTAATTCACTTGACAACCAAACCTAATAAAGATCTTTATATATTATAAGTACCATGGTTAGACTTAATTTAATAACATAAACAATGAAAGTAAAACAAACCTTCATAAGTCGGCAGTCCGGTCCATAGTGCATAGGTTCTCGCGAACACATATTGTTGGGAACACGAGAAGGCCACATTCCGCCGTTGGTGCCGTTCCATCCGTTCCCTGCTAGAACACCCATCTGGAAATATTCCATTATATGTTACTCTTACATAAAAAAGATTGAATTACGTTATTAATATATACATAATTAATATTATCACGTTGAAAATATACCTGATAGTGTGACCACATTTGTGGCTCGCAGTAAGCGTGCCCGCGACTGTTCATCCCACATTCTGGCGGTGGCTGAAATGTCACAAAAGTACTATAAAGCGATTTATATGCTATTGACTATGCAACTAGTTGTATAACATGGCTGTTTGTTATTGATTACTGTAATGAACGTAAATATTTGTAAAGTATTTCGTCTTTAAAATTATTACTAATGTAAAAATTTCCTTGGTTTAGTAATTTAAACATAATTGTAAAGACTATAAATTAAGAGATCGTATAGACAAATATTGGTTTAGTAGACACACATTAATAAATATTGCTATATTCATTTTAATATAATTATAGTAAACATGGTGGAACGTGTCTTAATCCTAACACGTCCTTAATTTTTAAACTAATATTCTAACGTTGTACCAATAACGTGAATGAATTATACGTGAATGAATTAAATATTCAAATGATCGTGAGTATGCTCATAGTGAAATATAACAACGATAATTTTACATCATTAGAGAGCCGATAGAAATTGCAAGACTACTTTCAACGTATCGATTGAGCTACGACCTACGAATGACGTAGCGGCACTGACGCGCTACATCAAGTATAATATATAATATAAGTTATATGATCAATGGTAATAACTTACTACTGTAACGTGTTTATTTATCTCTATATTTGAATTAAAATATATTTTTGTTTGCTGAAAGTGAGAAATAATCTAAATCGAACTATTAAATTGAAATTAATAACTTAAAATAACTTCAAATAAGTGAGATAATTTTGAAAAGTTGTCACCTTGTTGCCACTGAATAAAACTTTAAAAATTGCGCAAATTTTCATTCATATACTATTCTGTTTATGTATCTAGACTATCTAGTTAATATTCTGTCAACTAAATTAAGTATAAAATTTAATGCGCCCCAAGTATTTATAGAAGAATAGATGATTTTGAAATATTAAATGGTAACCTTACAGCTTCGATCGCGTTGATATCTGAATATCCTTGGAAGTGATCGGTACGTATATGATATCTCACTGTTCAATATAGAGAAAGATTCCAATATATCCATGTAATAGTATTGTAAGAGAATTGAGGAATTCGGTATGAAATACAGTGTATGTGTTATTTAAAAAAGTTTTTGGTAATCCATGGTTGTTTTTGTTGTAATATGTTTTAGTCTACTTTTTATGTTATTTACCTTGTATTTTTTTGTTTGCTATAAAAACTAATGCATAATGTCAAAGCTGTGTCCATCTCTTATTTATAACAGCATTAACTTTTTAAATAATAAATAAAACTTTCTACAACTGACTTTTTTACTTAGAAAATCATTGAAGCCAAACTAAACGTTAACATTCAACCAGGATCAAATTGGCGCCCTAGTTGTTTAGAAATCAATAGCGCTAATCGCAATTCTACTAAGGTTTTTCGAGCGTACTTGCTTCTGTTAATTATTCATTACTGATTCTAACAAAAACATTCATCAAGCTAATGTTTATATCATAACAGAATCATGTATGTGGATACGAAGTACGAAGGAAGGAGTCTTTCTTTAGATTTTAAGTTCAACTGGAAGGAATCTTTATTTAGATAAATACTTCCCTATAACCGATTTCTGTAAATTAAAAAAATATACCGGCTGAATTGATAACCTCTTCTTTTTTATGAAGTCGGTTAAAAAATATATATTTACGTAGGCCAATATAAATTTTTTAATTGGCTTTATAAATAATATATTGACTATGGATATCTCACACTAAATCATATAGATATTATAAAAGTAATCATTACGCTATATGTATTTCCTAATTTAAGACTTTTTTTATTAGGTATAAAAAAATAATTTAGATGAGAAAAATTACAATCATGTCATATCAATCATTCATAATTACCAACTTAATGTACTTTGTAATATTACACACTCTAAATAAACTAGGATGATAAATTTCTCTATTTACTTTCAAATGCTACGTTAGATTTCTAGCCACGTTTAAATTGATACGAAGCACTTTCATAAGACGTTTAGAGGTATCGCAAGATTCCCTTTTGTTATGACGTAATGCTGTGCGCGATATGTAGCAGGTTGTATACAAGATAAGGTATAGGTGGAGTGGGGAGCGCGGCGCGATCGATCCTCACTCCCTCTGCACTTCTGCGTTGCAGTTACTGCATCCGTCATCTTACACCTACATAATCCCTACATGCTACTCTGCCATGATTTTATGTACCAGCCTGCTGTCACGAAACTTTTATTTGGCTGTATCTAGATGATATTTTGTAGATGTTATAATAGAGGCCTTTTTTTCAAAAAAAATTGTGGTTGGGGTTTTTCTAGGTAAGGTACTTAGATCTTAGACCTATAAATGTATTTACAATGTAGAAAATAAATAATTTTGTTTGAATTTTGTTTGAAATAAATTTTGTTTGAACGCTACGCATTACGTATTAACATTTCGTCGTAGCTAAATCGTAGCGGTTTTAAAATCTGCAAAACCAATTACATGATTGGCTATTTTATCCGTAACGCATTTTAAAACCAATGTATTATATTATAGACGCTATGCATTACGAGTTATGGGCGCTATTTAAGCGCTACTTTGAAAAACGGCTGAAAATCGTCGGTGTGCGGGTACGTGAAGTAGTGGCGGGAGATTTGCAGGCTAACTATCGAGCGGCGAGCGGCGAGCGGCGCGAAACCACGTGACTTATCGATCAGCGCGCCCACGACACTCGGAAAAATCAACCGCTGACAGCTTTCATGGGCCACCGCCGTCACCCCGCTCGCCCCCGGCGCCCTCATTAGCGCTTTTGTGCCGCTCACTTGTCTCATAATCTGACGCTATAAAACTGCCAAACATATACACCTAGCGCAGCCTAATTTTACATACACAACCGTGAAATTTTCACATAAAAATACAAGATCAAACTTCAGAACTATTTTAATTCATAATACATTCAGCATAAACTAATCCCCAAGAAGTCAATGACCGAAGCGCGCAAACTTATCCACTTTTGAACTTGTTTCCTGACAGTCGACTGACCCTTAATCGGTTAAAAAGTACCCATACCGTAAAGTTTTGAAAACGTTCATTGTTAGATAAATATGAACTTTACGCGCGGTGCGTACGATTGATAACAGAGGGTATTAAAAGAGGGTGGTTTTGCAACGTGGACGTAGGAATGTAGACAGTCCTCTGACACTGACCTACATATTTCAAACAGACGCCTCGTAATTCGTTAACATTTTGTTCGCTTTTTTAGATAATTATTTCATTTTAACAAAATGTTACTTTTGTTATTATGCATATTCATTCTTAAAATGTACTTGTCAATCAACAGTTTAGTCTGTTTGCATTGTTTATTTTAAAATTATAAATATTGATCATACTTTTAAATTGCTCTACATTTATTTCAAAAAATTATTTTCCTATTTAAAAGTGGACATTGATCATTCGCAACTAGCTGTTTGCCGCAAATACTAAGCAAACAAATAGTAAAGTCTTGGTGACTCGAAGAGCTCATTCAGAAATCAGAGCCATTTCCGACTAACTTGAATGTATGAACGAAATAAACTTGACAGCCACTTTCACTAGCCGGTTATAGCATGAACAAAAATACACGCGGAATTTAATTTTAGCATCCCGACACTGGCGGTTTATATTGTCGGATGCAAGTTGCACAGTTCGGATTTATAACATAATTATAGATGACCTTGACGTGAATTCATGAACTGATAAAGTTGTTTAACAACTAACTAGCATATTTTTTACGTTAGAATTACGTCTACGTCTGTAAACGTTTATATGGCTGGAATAAATGAATAGTAGAGTTTCTATGTTACGAACTTATTAATGAATTATTAATTGGATAGTTATTTAAAAAACAATATTGTAATTCAATACCAAAAATTTCAAGAAGTAAATAAGCTAATTTATGATTTATTTAAAAACAATTTAGAAGTAAGTGTATATGGCTACGAAAATTGACAATATACCTTGGACTCTGTAACGTACTCCACCCTGCTGACAGGGAGATACATACTGGTTTTGTTTCACGACGACTTTTTTTTTCTTTTGTGAAATTGAAGCGAAGCGAGGGTTGCTTACACTATATTAGCTGTTACCCGCTACGTTACTTTAGACCCCTACATCTTTTGCCGTGTCTACCTTTTAAAATTACACATCTGTCATATAAGCATTAAGCAACCTTTATAACATTGAGTTCATATTTTCTCAACTTTTATTCAGAAATATATATTAAACTAAATAATATCTACTTATAGTGGATTGCGGGTTGTAAATGTGTGAAATAAAAATAGTTTTATCTATAATATTTCATAATATTTTTCTGAAAGTAATAGTATCTTACCGTATGTGCGACTGGGAAATGCTGCAAAGTGGGGTGAGCGCGTTGTTCCCTCCGTGTGAGGGCTCGCCGCGCACGTGCGTCTTTCAGCGCATATGCACCGTAATCTGACAAAATAAATATGTATAACTTTAAACATATAAATTTTAATGTTAAAACCCTTTAAATAAAGAAAAATTAACGCAAGAATTGAAAACTAACGAAGCCGAACTAACATTTCTTTAAAGAATCCTTCATCAAAACTTTGTTCTCTAAATAATGAAATACTTTATTGAGACGATTGTTGCAATGATGAGTTTTGTTCTCTTAAAATTCACTAAGTACAATTTAATTTTTAAGCGACACTTGGTCAATCAAATATATTTCATTATGTTAACATAATGCATTAAGCATACTAAGTATCCTATAAAACAGGCAAGGACCCATTCATTAAATATCCCATTTGAAGCTGAAGGAAATGCTAAAATTTAAATACAAATTGTTTACAATTGTATTCAATTACCCGTCAAAAATGCCATCTGCATATTCACAATATTATTATCATAAATTATATTATAGAGATATATGAAATGCTCCCCTGTCGAACGCTGTGTGAAAATAAAGTACCTATTTGGAAAAAGCGGATGTAAAACTAAAGTTTTAGAAATTCCTTCTTTTATAAATAGAGTTATCAAAATAATTTGAAACAGACAATAACTGTTCATTGGGTTGCTTTTGAAGTATTATTTATCAGCATCAGTGCAAAATTTTTAATTATACTAAACGTGCACGTTTTCGTGTTCACGTAGTATACGAGCATAACGGTAAAGTTGTAGGCGGGATGCGACGCGAGCGGCGAGCGTCAGCAGGCCGGTCAATATGTAGAGTGGCGGTGCGCCGTGCGAGGCGCGAGGCGCGAGGCGCGGGCAATCAATCGGCGCGCGGACCACCTGTGGAGCTGCCTCCCGCCCGCCGCATCGACACGTGACGTCGACGCCGAGATATCCGCCCAAACGTAAACATTAATTCTTACTTCATTCTTCATTGTTCCGAATGTCGCGACGCGCGTGCGGTATCCGGTATTGGTAAACAAACTTTGCAACGCAACCGCATGCACCGATAAACGTACACAATACATACCATCGATATTTATAATTCAATTATACTCAAGGAATTAGTGGTTGAGAAATTGATTTTCTTCGTCGGATTTTATGACTATCTCATAACTGACTTACACAACTGTAACGTACATAATACATATCTAGATATGCTAAGTTTCATTATGATAAAATTTTATCTAATTAAAAATGTTTATGTATGCCTTAAATATTAATATAAGTTGTTAAACCACATTTAAACCTTAAAATCCTGACATATTAAAATATACATTTGTGTCACATTAAAACTGGAAACTCAATCGAATAAGTTCAATTTAACTTTTTATCACAGTGAAACACAATTACCTATTACAATAGACCCATAAGATGATCACTATAATATATTGCAATAAGGTCTATGAATGTTTTTTTAAATAAAATAATTGTTAGGTACATATGCTCTATGCGGTAATCTTAAATATGTACTACTAGCGGTCCGCCCGGCTTCGCCCGTGGTACCTACATGTTTAAACTATCCTATCTCTCAAGTTGGATCGAACTGCACATGGTGTGCGAATTATATTTTAATCGGTAAGTGCAGTTTAGGAGTCCATTGAGGACAAACATTGTGACACGAGATTTATATATACATACTAGCGGTCCGCCCAGGCTTCGCCCGTGGTACATATGAAAAATAGATGTTGGCCGATTCTCAGACTTACCCGATATGCACAGAAAATTTCATGAGTATCGGTCCACCCGTTTCGGAGGAGTATGCAGACTAACATTGTGACACGAGAATTTTATATATAAGACTAGCGGTCCGCCCCGGCTTCGCCCGTGGTACATATGAAAAATAGATGTTGGCCGATTCTCAGACTTACCCGATATGCACAGAAAATTTCATGAGAATCAGTCCACCCGTTTCGGAGGAGTATGCAGACTAACATTGTGACACGAGAATTTTATATATAAGATTAAGATTGATTAATTAAAAAAATGCACAATAGCTTTGAGTTTAAAATTTGGTGGTCTATATAAGAGTTTATTATGGCAGCTGACCTGGAGTTTGATTTAATGGCATTTGACTACTAAGACTGTCTACGATACCAACCAGTAGGCATAACATGATCAGCGTGGTGCATCGAGTGTTGCGGGTAGTCATAGCGATAGTAGCGCGCATAGTCGTGCGCGTGAGGATAGTACGAGTGCGGATAGGGCACGTACGGCGTCGGCGGGTACCCGTGGCGATAGTCCCAGCCTGCGCCCGCGCCGTACTGCGCCTGCCCGCGGTACTCCCCGTAGTTGCAACAATCCATCCTGACCCGCGCCTACGCAGCAGGCAGCGCTCCCGGCCATGCTCGCCCGCATCCGCACGCGTTTACCCGCATCGCACTTTCGAGCTTTTTAACTATTTGCAAAAAATTAGTACGGCATCGCTACTTCATATAAACTCCGCTCAGATTCATAACTTTTTAAAAGTTCAAACAGATCGATGTCCGTCGGCTGCAATTGATATCGAGTTCGAACGCAGTTTCGCGGCGGGAAACGATCGCGAGTGAGACGTTAGTTAGCAAAAAGAGGTCGTTCGAGTTTGCCGGCGTCGACGAGAGATTCGTCGAGTGAGGGTCGGGGGCGGGCGGCGCGCGGGGGGGGGGGGCGACGCCCGCTCGCCGGCGGCTCGGCGCAGCGCGCCGCTCGACGGACGCCGACTGAAGGCGGCGCGGAATCGATATGCGGCCGCCGCGTGCCCGCGCCCGCACTACCGCGCCCGCGACCGTATTGCGCGCGAACTTTGTCTTCCTGCACAAAAATTTATATTTAGAAGCATGGTGAAACAATTGATCAATACTTTGCACTGTTAATTCTAGTACTTTCCTCATGTCAACATAGTACTCGCCTAGTAAGCGGTTACTTCAAACTTAACTTTCATTTTACTTCTACCTAATCATAGCGCGCCTCGCAAAATACACCCAAACGAAATATATCTATAGGTACACTTAAGTAATTAAAATTTTAACTGATATTCGAAACTTTTTTTATCCACCCAACATTAAAAAGCAGGAGCAAAATCGCACTGCGATAGCGGGGAAATTGATAACATAACTTTTAAAAGTTTTCATAATTCAAATTCAGCAATCGCTATCTATTTTCCAGCGTGTAATGTTCCTTAGAGGAATTTTCGACTTTAAATACATTTGGCTGAGAGTACCTTATTGCATTTTAAAGTTAATAACTCATAATCAGGTAATGGTGAGACACGAAGTTGAATCGAATAGCGCGTAGGCGGCAGTGACCCACATTGACAGTAGTCATGCGGCGCGCTACGCACCGCCCAGCGTCCTTCGTAGAGACCTCCGCAAACTTTTCACGTGAACCTTATTCAAGCGCGTTAACGGGCCGCTTTATTTTTATTTTCATTTTTACATTAAACTTTCTAGACTGTTGAAGTAGAAATCACAATTGTCAACTCAGATTGTTTAAGTATTGATTACAAGACCTTATTATCTACGTTTTCTAGTTTTACACTAAATCCTTAAGATAATAAAAGCTTAGTACCTACTCATGTTGTTGAGTGTTTTATATTTATGTTTATAAAGTTTTTATTTAACTATTGTTAATATGTATCTTAAATTGGTGTTGGCAACCTTACATATGTTACTTGATTAAAATTAATAAAAATATAGAGTCTTTTCAATAATAAAAATTATTTACTGCTAAATACATACGTTTTATGTAGGCAATTATTTTTAAGCGAATATGAAACGTGATCATTATAAAACCTGAAACATCATTTACTTTTTAACTTGATATTGAGACTTGATTGAAACAGTTATATACCTTAAAATGTTGTTTAGAAAAGCATTTATACTCTTAATGAAATTACAGCTAATCTAAAATTCATACTTCTAATACCTACTCAACCGATTTTTCGTAAATTTGATTTTCGCGCCGTACGTAACCGTTCGTTGAACTTGCGGATAACTTCAGTGTCCATTCCATCTTTAGTTAAATAAAATAATTGACGTAAAATTAGGTTTCTAATTACCTCGTTTTCTTATTGTATCTTTACACCCAGTCAAACAATGATATGAATAAATATATTGGTACAGGAACCTTTTTCAAACCGAACAATTTTGAATCGCCTCAAACATTTATCTGTGTAATCTATTTTAAAGGACAAATGGTCAATTTGATAGATAAGTGTTCTAATATTGTGTAGCGAGTAGAGAATCCAAGCGCGGGTTATCATGCAGATTGCGGCGAATCAATAGGGGCGCCTCGGCCACTGACGGCGGATGACGATCAATAGCGTCCCAACGGAGCTGTCTCCGCATTAAGGGGCTTCCTTGAACGCCTTTACACATATCCACAACCTATCTACACTTCATACGTCACTCTACAATCCATACTATGCACGGCGTCTCGCCACTAAAAGTTTTCATTGACTTTCCGTTATTATTACCTACGCTTATAGATATTAAAATCCGTGCATTCAACTAGAAGATTATTATTTTTTATCTTATATGTATAATAACTGAAGTATCTTTAAGGTAAAGTTTATTGCAAAGTACACACATTGTTTAATGATATAAGGAGCTAGTTATTCAATGTGCTAGTCTACGTTAACTTTGCCATGTACCGGCATATTTTATGCAAAATAACTCTTTTCATTCAATGAACTAGTAAAAGCGAAACTCACCATTCTGTGTGACCTTATGTACACTACGAGTACCTACATTGCTAATGGGATATTTAATTGATTATAAGGTCATATGTTATGTTAATCGGGTGTGGCTATGTGATGCTATTATTTTAGTTACTGTCGAATGAATAATAATGACTGATATTAAACATGTAACTACATAGTAACAATCAATTGTTGCTTTCCTGTTTTAAAAAAAAAAGAAATAATTGAACCGAAAAATGTTACGGAAAAATCCATCAAATTCTTATAATATGAAGAGTTAGAAACGCGGGTTACCAATCACTTATTATTATAATATTGTCATTTCACGAGCCTCTAAATGTATAAAATGTTTAGATTTAATCTCATTACAGTCCGTAGATATAGTGTACCTTTAGGTAATAGAACTAGTAGTTACGATATAAAAATAAAAGCAACACATTTTATTAATATTGATTTATATATGTATTAGGTAACTATATTGAGGTCTGAGATAGGGAAATAATGATTACATAAGTAGTTTTTTTTTTATTTTTAGGTACGACACATAGCGCTACGTATAAAGACAATTAATAGAACCCTATTAATACAAACCATGGTTTACCTATTTAACATTACATATATTATGGACGTGTACTTGTTTTGTATAACCACGTTTTTCCTAAAACTGAATATATGATTTACTCAATAATATGCATTACCTATCGAGTACATTAATTAAAATAATTATAGGTACCATGAATAATCAGAGGCAAATTCTATGATCTATAACTAAGTAAGATCTACCGAATTACGTTACCTACTATAGATATTAAAATATTATTTAATTTTTCATATTATACCTAGATATGATGCATCTATTCCAGTAAATAATGTAGGAATTTTCACAGTTAAGTATTATTTGTCAACGCTTATGTAGATGTATACCCAAATGTCCAATACCCACACAATAATGTCTGGTAGAGATTATCTTCAAAGCTGTAAGGGCATCTTTTACAGAAAGCTTTTTTATATCTAAGTACTGACCTCAACTTCAGTGAAATTTGAATACTTACTGAAATTTGATTTTTAAGTATATTCTGTAGATAGTCTTTATTACCTATATTTTATATATCTATATGATATATATAATATATTGTAGAGCCTACTCTCCTGTGCATGTGTTTGTCTTCGAACTCCTCCTAAACGATTTTTTGTATCCTCGTATCTTGAGTTGGTAAGATTTACAATTCGAAAAAAAATTCACATGCTTATATACATAATATGTATAATAGGTGAATAATGTTTATAGAACAGCAAGAAAAATCAATTTTTATTTTCTACTTCTCTGCAATTAATAATCAATGGACAACGACACTATAAGCTATATCACCTGCATCAATACTGTGGTATATATTTTATAGTAAAGTACATAATATATATACTTACTAGCGGCCCGCCCCGGCTTCGCCCGTGGTACATATGAAAAATAGATGTTGGCCGATTCTCAGACTTACCCGATATGCACAGAAAATTTCATGAGAATCGGTCCACCCGTTCCGGAGGAGTATGCAGACTAACATTGTGACACGAGAATTTTAGGTATATATAAGATTATGAGAAAAATACCCTGAAATATTTCAGGGTACTCTGTATTTGTCTCACAGGGTGAGTTAATTTTTCAGGAATTAAAAAAAATAAATTAAGTAACTACCTAATACATATTACAAATGTGATAGTTCGTCCGTTTTGATTATCTTTTGTCTTTCACGTCGCAACAAAGCGATTTTATAGGACCTAGGTATGATTTTTGAAGCCCTCGAAGGAACCTAACCGCTAATTTTTACCTCTGTGGGACATCTCATTCCTATGGAAATATCCATTTTTTCCTTAGTCCAATACCATTTATAATAATATAATTGGGCATCAAAGATCACTTAAAAAAGTTTCAGCTAAAACCTTGTTTTAGCACTTGCTTTCCAACTGCTTGCTACAGTAGCGCCACCCTCATTTAATGATTTTCGACGGAATATCGCACGTCGAGGTGGATTCGTAGCGTCCACATAAGCTCGAGATGATTTTTATGAAATAGAATTCTAAGTATGTATTATGGACTATGTTCAAATTTAAATTAATATAATTTTTATAGGGAGTGTAGTGTGCAGTTGCTCAATCCTGTCACAATAAGGCATCCAGACAAGTTTTATAGGCACCTGCATAACTTAATATAACTAATTATTACAAATTTGAAATTATTTATTCGTTTTTCTTTGAACCAATTTGTTTGAACCTATTGTTACCTCTCGATCGAACTGCATTTTAGTCTTTTAGATTTTCACTCGCCCACTTCGATTAAGGATATTGTATTGAAACCAGTCGTCGTTTTGAATAACAGGAATCAGTGCATTTTACTTTAAAATCTAAAAGTCTATATTATTATATTATAATCATTATTTATATCTAATGAAGTCTCTGTAAAATTAGCATATCCCTTACGGAACACCCATGTCCCAACAGTAGGAACATAATGGGCTGATATTAATGATGAAAAGAACCAATAAAAAATAAATAAATATCTGAATAAATCTGAACAGTTTATTTGTTATTTTGTTTGTACGAGCATTAGCTCGCAGAGATTACTCAGGAACTAATGGTGCGCAAAATGATAAAGTGTAGGTTTCATCTTAGTTTCATAACATCCCACTATTCAGAACAATATGAGCGGACCATCAGTGGATGAAAATAAATAATAATATGTATAAATAAAAAAATCCTTTCTGTGCAATAATTTTATTTTTGAGGTGTAGTTAATTGCAATACAATATGACTATTTTATAGTCCCCAAAACAATGGTCGTTATATTTTTTACTGTTTGTCTCTAGATGTCGTGGCCATATCGTATTATTGTTCATTTCATGAAATGGTTGAATGTTTATTGGCCACATCATGATGTGGTTTGAGCAGATCAATAATAAAAAATCGTTTTTCGATATGGCCAACTAAACGCGCGGTTTTTTTTATGAAATGATCAAAATTATTTGATCATATCGTAAAATAGTTACATTAATTATTGGTAGAGGCGATGCAAGCGCTGTGTTTATGTGATGAGATGGCCGCTGGCGAAAATTTAATTATTCGCAGTTAAAAACTTCATAATTCGTTTAATTACAATATGAAGAGTCATAGCAAAGAATTTACGACGAAGAGGTTCGAATACTATGGAAAATGCGGATATCTTATATTGAAGAAAAACTGCGTCTAAAATCCTATAGGTACATAACTATATTTATATATCCTACTATATTATTATAATTGTTTCTTTTTTAAAAAGCGATTCGCTTCTGGCTTCCTTGTTGATCATGTATAAAGTCTAACCTAACCCAACTGTTTTCTATTGCAAAAACCATTCGCTTCTGGCATTCGCCGGCCGCTGCCACGGCACTAACTTAAATGACAATAAACAAATTCTTAAAATATTCTGAATTTTTTTAATATTTTATGGACTCTCTATATTTTATACGATCTGGACAAATGTGGATGGTCAAATCGTGAAACATTGACGATTTAACGATCTGACGAACGAAAAAAAACTTGGAATACTTACTTGCTAAAGTGAGACATTAGGTAGGTAGGTAGGTACTTCACACCGGAACAGCTTCTAAAACTTTATCAAGCCCAAGTTCGGTCGTATGTGGAGTATTGTAGTCATCTTTGGGCGGGTTCCGCCAAAACTCACCTTGGAGCTTTGGACTCCATCGAGAGGCGAGCTTGAAGAATTATTACCGATCCCTCGTTGATTCGTCGTAACTCGTAACCTCCAAAGTCTAGATCACCGCCAACAAGTTCTGTCGGTCTTCTATAGAACACATTTCGGTGAATGTGCGTATGAACTCCACCACCTTATTCCACCTTCTCCATTTCTTTATCGGACATCTAGGCGTGGAATGGAACTCCATCCCTTCACAGTCGATATACCGCACACACGCACTCAGCGTTATGCGAATTCTGCATTTTTCATTCGAACTGCGAAGGTGTGGTTATATTTTTCATTCGAACTCTTACATCGTCGGTATTCCCCGACTATTATAATAGGCTTCTTCTAGGCAGACGTCCTCCTTTATAGATTACATCACCGCTTTACATCAGGCGGTATATTGGTCAAACGCCTGCCTATCTATCATGTATAAAAAAAAATCTGATCAAACTATGTTGCCCATTTCATGAAATGCGACCATTTCGTGAAATGATCAATCATTTCATGAAATGAGCAAATCTACGATATGGCCACGACATATGCATGTGCAACAATCACGTGAAAATCACTGCGCTCATTTTCACAAAATGTTATGTGTTGGTGAAAGACCGAAGTTAGCCATACTGGACAACATACCTATTTGAAAAACAAATTTTTTGGGGCTGACTATACATGTAACCGGAAGATAAAAAATAAATTTTCAATTAAGAAATTAAATGAGGTAACTACAATAGATGCGTCTCCAAAAATGAAATAACGGATTCCGAATAGGCTTGATATTGAAATATACAAGGCCGTATCTATTGTATCAAAAAACTTTAAACTGATATCGAAAGTACTTTACCTCATGAGTAAAATGACAATAGTATTTTTGCACGCCTCATAAGCGAAGCGGCGTATTTCCAAACTATACATAGCCAGAACGCAACCATAGGAAACTGCTCGTGTATACTTTGTAATGTTGTTTTTAAGTTTGTTATTACAATATATACACGAATTTTGCGTACTGGTCGTGTATACTTTGTAACACGGATTCTTGCTTCTTCGTTCCAAACTATACACGATCAGTCAATGATATTATATATAGAAACAAGAGGTAGATACGTCATCAACGCACTAAAACTGATTCCGTGAATTGGTCCTATTTGGGACCAATGCAATCAGTCAGATTGTCACCGGTCCCAGTGAGCGCATGTGCCGATAGGTACATTAAAGTTGTCGAAAATGCCTTCCTGTGTGTTCAGAAAGTGCACGTATTCGTGCAAAAAAATAAAGAAAGATAAAGGAATATCATATCACAGCAAAATATATTAAATTATTACAGTTTAAGAGTAAAAATAACAATTTACAATTCTTTATTAATGACACTTGCTTGACACGTGTATTGAAATAATGAAAGGGATAAAACATTGCTTCAATCACTAGTGTGACAAAGCTAGCGTACACTGTGTTCAAAGATTATCATGTAGAGACGATTATTGAAAATAGAACGGTTATTTTATTAATTTCGATTTGGGTAAATACTTGATTAATTTTATATTTAAATCCACACAGTGCATATAATTAACAAATATATCTATTTATTATATACAATGAAATCGTGATGGCAAAAATGTTTGTTTGCAAAAATGATGTTGAATATACGTATACATTGAAGAAAAGATTATCGCTACTGACGAAAAAGGCTATTTGCTTTTCTGTAAATAGCTATTGAACATAAATTTTATTTGTGTTTTAGATAAAAAAGGCTTATACTTCATCCTTTCTTTTATTTCATCCTTTTTTTTCATCTAGGCACCGCTATTATTATAATTATCCTACAAGTTGGAGTGATGACCTTGTACGGGTTTCGGGAACTGCCTTGAAACGAATAGCGTAAGATCGGTCCTTATGGAGTTCTATAAGGAGGACTATAATATGCAGTATACTCAGCAGTGGGTGATTATCGGGTGAAATGATGATGACTTAAACGAACACCACAGCTAGTAATAAATACTTAATACAGTAATTATATCTCCAAAAAAGTTTTTTATTTTTTTTTTCATTTTAATACGACATCATAATAATCATAAAATAGTAAATGAAATTGTCACATTTATTTACTTGTGCAGGAAACCTAACATCTATAACATTGAACCTTCTGTGTCGTTTATCTATGTCAATTACCATGGCAACTATTTGTTTATTTATATTTAATTGGTGAATTCTTATGACTTTTGCTTACACCTGTGCGGAAGTGACAAACTATCTTTGTCTTTTTTATTTATATCATTTTATTAGAGCCATCTCTCTTATACAGTCTGTCAATGTAATAAATTAAGTAAAATGAAAATTGTATTTGTGTGTGCCTGACACTGCATATGAAGCATTTTTTTTTGGATATATTGTGAGTATATAACGTATCTATACATAAAATATCATTGCGATCAGTACGCAAAATATGTATACCTAACTAAATATAGCTACTACACCACTTACGCTTGAGCGAAATAATAAATATATAGGCAATCAAAGACTTGTACAGCTATATCTATCTACTTTTATTCTTCTTGATTGATTCAGTAAAATATGGAATAAAAATATTATTAGGTAAGTTTAGAAAAATAAATAGGTAACAGATATAAGGGTTACCTATGGGTTAGGTTAGGTTCGTGTTTTAACTACACAAAAAAGGAGCCCCGCGAAGCGGGGCTCCGTCGCCTCGCAACCGTCTTCTTCTGGACTTATTAGATTCTTACATTTTAGCACTATTGTCAATTGTAAGTCGTGCAGTATAGTCGGGAACGAAGACGCAAGCATCCTCGATACAAAAAATATACGATCAGTACGCAACATTATAATATACACAATACACATGCATTTTAATAATAGATTTCAAAACAGCAATACAATTATATTATAAACACGAGCAATGGAAAGACGCCGCGCTTACTCCGAAACATACACGATTAGTCCGCATGCGTACTGGCGCTGTATGTTTTGGAGCGCTATTCTTACTTACTTCACTACAAAGTATACGCGAGTATTTGCGTACTGCTGTTGTATAGATTGGAAGAACTTTGTAAAAAAGTTATTTCCAAACTATACGTGATTAGTTTCACACCGTTGCGTACTGGCCTTGTATAGTTTGGAAAGACGCAGCGAAGCGTTGAGGTGGGTACTACTGTCACTTCGCGCAAAACATCTGATTTTTCAAACTTAAAATGTCTTTATGTATCATACATTGCACTTGTAAGATAATACATACACACACATATTAAGAAAAAACACTATTTTTAACATTCATGATATTTTTGATGTCATTTTTGTTATTTAAACTAGTTAAAAAACAGTTTAAAAAAGTTCTGTCTTGGACGTCCGTGTGTCTGTATGTGCGGAGGATTTTCTTGTTAACACGATAGCGACCGAAATACTTTACTAATCGAGTCTTTTTTTTTCTCTTACGCTTGAGTATGCTCAGGAATAGAACCCTTTCATTTTTCAGGGTCTGATTCGATGTGGTTTAATTGTTATTAAATAAACAAAAATAATAATTAATAAATAATTATTAAAAAAAATTACGAGGCGTGCACTTTTGGATTTTCCAAATTATTTTTTTAATACAACAAAAATTATTCAAAAATGTTACATTAAACACTCCCATAAATTGTATACCTCCTTATTACACCCCGTATATCTATGACCTGTGTCCGGGATTTATTAATATTTGAAATTTAAATTCCAAAATGCAATCACTATCAATAATATTTGCGTTGCGTTCATTTTTAAAGTATCAATCATCTTCTTTCTTATATATAAAAATGAATCGCAAAATGTGTTGGTAAGCGCATAACTCGAGAACGGCTGAACCGATTTCGATAATTCTTTTTTTATTATATTCCTTGAAGTACGAGGATGGTTCTTATGTAGAGAAAACGTAAACATGTACCACGGGCGAAGCCGGGGCGGACCGCTAGTTAGTAATATAAATATCCTAAATTAAAGGTTTTATTAAAGAAAACATTCAAATCAGAAGCATAATTAATTTATAACATAATTTAAATATAAATCTTATAAAATTCTACATAACATAGTCAACAATGCAGTAAATAATTATTTGATAATATGTATACTATAAATATATCGTATTTTCATATTTTCTCTTATCTCTTAAAAACCTTAATTTAATAATTTTTTATAACTATTTTTCTCTCTATTGGCATTCCACACATACTAATATAATATAAAGTTTAAGGTATAGTGTATGGATAACAAATAACACAATAAACTAAATAAAAGATTTATAACTACAACATATTAATAAGATGGTTGGAAAATAATATAACGAATTGGTAACTTACATTATTAGACTAAAAATAAAATTGTATCTATTTTACTTATACCTAACTGGGTACACTACCAATATAAATCACACAAAAAGTGACATACTATTTTATAATGCAGCCCACTAGACTGGTCCTTTTGGCACCAACCATTCTAACTTGTGTATTTGACACAAATTTAACCAAAAAAAATCTTCATAATATAAAAAGGACACTTGTAACTACAACACGTAATTTTTCTCGTATCAGACCTGCAGAACAATTTCTTAAATTATAAAATTAGTATATTTAATTTTTACCGCCTAATATAAATACTGATAAAATTTATAGGTTAGGTGTTTATAAATAGGTATTGTCAACAATATGCAATATCCAAAACAACAATTTCAAATATTATCTAATACTGAAAACTACACGGTAATATTGTACTATATACTTAATCTCTTAACAAATAAATGTATGTAACAAGTAGCGACTTTTAGTCGTAAAATTAAAAATCATACAATAGAGTAACTAGGGCTCATTCACTTTCTAAAATTGTCCACTTTCTGTAATTATAAACCTTTAAAACAACCAACAAGCTAATAACTTATAAGAATTTTGTCTTCAGCTTTCACTCATATAGTAAAACTTATATCCATAATATATAATATTAATGTGTAAATAAATAAGACACCTCACAATTTCCAACCAATAAAAATTTGTACAGTTTTGTATAATAATTTGACACAAAATCACTTTAAGGCACTTCGAGATTTATGTTATAAATTTCTATAAAAACCTAAGAGCGTATACGCATTATGCGGGTAACCGCATTGCGGGTAGCCGTCCGGCTGACCGCAAGCACAATTATGTACGTAATATTCATTTCTATGCGCACTGTGCGGTCTGCGGTTACGTACATAATTGTGCTTGCGGTCAGCCGGACGGCTACCCGCAATGCGGCTACCCGCATAGTGCGTATACGCTCTAAGACATTATTGATTTACTCAATTTTTCTATTTAAAGCCCAATGTAGTAATTTTTATGAAGCACTAGTAGACACCTTATATCCCTTAAATTAATTTTCCTCCATCCAATGTAGAATAAATCAATTATATTAAATTTTACATTAAGAGATCTCACATCTAGCTTAACTTGGAAGCCATTCGAGTTGTATTATAATAATATATAAATAATAACAAATATATTTCATAAATTTTCCTAACAATTTGTATAACAAAAATTTAATTTTAAGGCACATTTATCCAATCTTTTCGTAATATTTTCAACTCCATTGGCAAGGAACTTGTGTAAGGCACCATAACACTCGGTAACTAATTTCGTTGTCCGTGGCTCGTCCACATGTGTTCTTTAAAAGTCTCCCGCATAGTGAATGACCTTGGACACAGATAGCAACACAGCCTGTTAGTAAGGTCTGAGTGCATTAATCTCACATGATATTTAAGGGCCGATTGGTTTGAATACTTCATTCCGCAGTGTGGACAATCTCCACATATAGCTGCATGATTGGATTGTTGGTGGGAGTTTTGAGATGTGGAAGCACCAGAGTTCATAATCGGAACAGTGGACATCCCCGCTAGTAGGAGTAACGCTTGCGATTGTTCTGAAGTATAAGTATTCTCTGAATCAGCGCCATCTTGCTGCTCCGATAGTAATACTTCCGGCTCATAATCAACATCTGATTTTGGTGACGGTTTTTCCAATTTCACAATTGACTCTTCAGTGGCAGATTTCGTTGGACTTTTGTTAACATTGTTAGTGTAGGTAACTGATTCGGAATTAGTGTCTTTGTTTCTGTTTGCGTTGTGTACTTCAGGGATTGGGACTTTTTTTTGACATGCATCACTTTTTGACGGATTAATACCTGTAAGAAGAATTAATTTAGTACTTAGTATTTTGTACTTTGCAAGTACATGGTATTTAAGTTTAACTCCAATTTGACTTATTTGTTAAATAAAATATTATGTTTATATTTATCATTATGTTTTTTATATAATATTATACACAAAACGAGAATTGGTCCCTGTGTCACTAACAATGTAAATAAATCATCACACTACACACATGCATAGACATTCTAGGAAATACTACAAGTATATTAATTAAAAGAGACATGCGGCACTCGGGGACTGCCGCGGTAAAGCTATTGCATGCTATGCCTTCAAGCCACACCTCCGCGCCCGTCGGAGTGGGGAGCGTGAGGTTTTTCGTTACTAAATTTCTGGATGGTCCCCGAGCTCAAGGCCCGCGATAGAAGCTATGCAATAACTTAAAAAAATAGAATATTTACCCGATAGTAATGATCTCGCCAGCATGCTATTCTCATAATCGGGGAGACTATCATCATTGTCTGAACTTGCAGTTGCCGGGTTCGGTGAATTGTTATCTTCATTCCATTCTGTTTTTACAACCACAGGGACTTCTTCATGGGTCTAAAATATAAAATCCTGTTTAATATTTGTTAGTAGACTAATAGTTAGTTTAACTAAAGACTAATAGTCTAACTGTAGTTTAGGCAACTGTGACTGTGAAATTTTTTTCATAATAACCAGACATTATAATTCTTATTAAATACTAGCGGTCCGCCCCGGCTTCGCACGTGGTACATATTTCGCAATTAAAGGTAGCCTATGTTCTTTCTCAGGGTCTAAAGATTATCTGTGCCAAATTTCATCAAAATCAGTCCAGTAGTTTATGCGTGAAAACGATACATACATACATACATACAAACCTTTCCTCTTTATAATATTCGTATAGAAGTATAGATATATCTTTACAGAGCTAAATTTATAACATGACTAGCTGTTACCTTTTGCCTACATGGTCAAAGGAAATTTTGCATATGCATCATAATCTAATTGAATCTAATCTATCACATGAACAAGATGTTATACAATATTAAAAGTAGTCTATATAAAACAACAACATAGAAACACAATTTCCCATTCATAATATTAGTAAGGATTATACTGGGCACGGCGAACCTTCATTCCTATGGCCGTTCGTCTTAGTGATTGCTATTGCGTATGATGGGTCGTGTTGATACTTTACTATTACCATTATCAACATTAATTGTTTATCGATACTCTTCGCACAAGCTACATAAAAAATAATAAATGCCATTTTTAGGCACCTCCAATAGGTTTCTAATTTGATGGTAACTTGTGTAACGTGTCTTGAGAATAACTGTCAGTGTCATAGGAATCATCTTTCGCCGAGCCGATTATAATAATATTGTTATTAATTTTAGGTTCTTTGAATATGACAGTTTTATATGAATATTGGGTCTCTATTCACTTATTATGATTCAAACAGACCTTTTTAACGAGATAACTTTATAGAAAGAAGTATTAAATTACCTGTGCAGTACTTTTTCCATTACTTATCGTAGAATAATCATTAGCAGTTTCTGTTTTCTTTTCACCAATGTTATTAGTGCCAAATATGGGGTTGTCCAATTTCAATTGATGACCATTATTCCTGTTATATATCTCACACGATTCCAGGATCTTACTTTTCTTGTAATTCTCCACAGTTGCAGTATCATTTGGTTTGTCTGATGTGCTACTCCTTCTCTTTTTTAACGCAGGCATCCTTGTTTCCTTGTGTGTCGCACCTCCATGGGATTTTGAGTAGATTGTCAACTGTGTGTAAAGTTTATTTGTAGCACTTGAACTTGTAAATGTTTCATTCTAAAATATTGATCGTAATTGTTATTTATTTAATAATTTTCTTAATTTAAGTGATTTTTTTGTTATATGTAAGTATATATAATAATTCATTTTATTTACTGTTATATTTAGCAATTGTGATCAATTTTTTTTACATAACACATATTTAATAATTGTTTAATAATGATTTACAACGTTTATAACTTTACCTGTTGAGTAACACCAGTTAAGCCTTTTATTTGTAATAATGCAGCAGTGTGTAAAAATGATGACAATTTGCTCTCCTCAATGAAAACTTCTCCTTGGTACATGTAGGACAACAAGCTAAGAATATCATCAGCTGAGACATCTTTCAAAATTATAACAGGATGCTGGCAAGGGTTCTCCTAAAAATAGCAATATATAAAACAGTTGGTCTCAAAACACATTATGTATTTAGCCTTCCAGGCCAATGCATTAGTAATATTATTACAGATAGACGCGAAGGTTATAGTCTCCCAAGTCATTCACCTTGAACACATTCCTAAAGTACGGGCTGCACGCTGACAGTATTACTTTATGAGCCTTGATATTTCTGCCTTCACATGTAAGTGTTACATCGACGAGATCCTCGGAGCACTTCAGCGAATCTAATGCACTTACAATATTTGTTTGAAAATTGTTCCAACGTAAACAAAATTGATCTGCCATTGCTACGTTTTGTTTTTAAAAACCTGAAATAATATAAGTCACTAGATTAAATTTTGAATGAATCTTCAATTCAAAACATTATTTTATCCTTGACATACCGTTAGAATCGTATAAATCACTACAGGCACAATCATTAAGAAGTTTTAATTTAATATGTTCCTAATCAAACTTCTAACAATAATTAAAGACAACACAGTAAATATCATTAAAATTAAAGTGCATGACCTCCAATGACACAGTCTTCTTTCACTTTTTGCAGTATAGACAATTTTAAACTTTTTTAAAAATTGCAGCCCTATGCAGAATTCGCTTGGATAGTCATACTAACATGGATAACGTAATAAATTATTTTTAAATATATATAATATAATATCACCAACAATCTATATAAACACAAGAATTTATAATATAATAAATATGAAATAAATGTTTACAACGAAATCTAATAAAGTGTATAGAAAAGGATAAAACATTAAACAATGTTTGTCTATGTTTTTGTAAAACAACATTCATTACGAAATAAATAAAATTTCTTAAGTACTTACTAGTAGAATTATATATCACAAAATAAATAATGTGTTGAATGTTAAATAAGCAAAAATTTTACGTGAATTTTACAAATTTAAAAAAAAATCTAATGTTTTATCTTTCTATGAATGGTCATCCTTATAAAGATATCTATTACATATTCGACTTAATCATGCAAATCGTGTAATCAATTTGAAATGAAAAATAAATACAAACGTTAAATAAGTTTTTGCAAACAATTGCAAAAATATGTATGTCAATAAAATCACTTAATTAAATATCGATCTTTTTTGTCTAGAATCTTCTTTAAATTATTAATCATGATTCGGGAAACTTCGATTTTTATTTGTCATTGTCAATGCTCTTAACTCAAAACGATAACGAGCACATCACTAGCGAAAAATTGAAAAAGGGAAGTTTAAATTATTTTAATAAATCACAAATCATTACACTATATTCGATTTTACTGTGAATTGTGTAAATTTTATAGAAGTAAGTATTGAATGTGAAATATTTAATGCTTATAAGTTTTATGCTTAACGAACCGCAATCCGCATGGTTTCTATTTAATCATTATAGTTACCCGGTTCTGATTGATACAAACAAAAGAAACTACAATTTTTAAATTTAAATTTTTATTTTCTTGTTCAAAGCTGTGTAGAAAAATAACAATGGCTAACGATCCTGAAAGATTTGATACAATGTTATTAGCGATGGCACAACAACACGAAGGAGGTGTAAAAGAGGTACATATTTATATAAATTTGCTTACACACATTACACTATTAAATTACAACCTATATGCTACAAATGCATTTATAATATTTGCAGCTTTTCTTTAATTTTATTTTCTTTCAAATTTCAGTTATTGGACACAATTGTAGGATTTTTATCTAGAAAAACTGACTTCTTTGTTGGTGGAAAAGAAGGTGAATGGGAAAAGGTTAGTATTAATACTTAATAGTGACAAAATAAACAAAAATAAGTTAGTCATCAAAGTATTACTCATTACATAAGTTTAACAAACTTAAATACATTTCCTAAACATCCATTCCTTATTAGAAAATTATCAGCGAGTGTACAATAAATCAATACATTTTCATAAAATTGGAAAATTACTTTTTATTTCTACATGCAATGTGGAATGAAATGCAGCATTTTTTGCTATGCTTAATAGACAATTTACAGCTCTCTCAAGAGGTATTTAATATATTTCATATGAATACCTGAATATAATATACAAACTATGCATAGCTATTTCATACACAATTGTGCCTGTGTATGCACTCTGCTATTGATGCTTGTGAAGTCTTATCTGTGGGCATATGATTAATGAAAGCATATAGCGAATGTAATCTATATAATAAAAATGTATTGCTAAATGTTTTGGTAAGTGCAAAACTTGAGAATGGCTGAACCAATTTAGTTAATTCTTTTTTTTATAATATTCCTTGAAGTACGAGGATGGTTCTTATCGAGAGAAAATGTAAACATGTACTACGGGCCAAGCCGGGGCGGACCGCTAGTCATAACATTAAAATGGTTTACAATTAGTTTTACTTGATGGCATTTATATGGGTTTCTTGTATAATATGTAATATCACTACATAGTGTAAAACAAAGTCGGTTTCTCTGTCCCTATGTCCTTATGTATGTTTAAATCTGTAAAAATACGCAACGGATTTTGATGCGGTTTTTTTTAATAGATAGAGTGATTCAGGAGGAAAGTTTTAGTATATAATTTATTATGTTTTAGACAAAGCGGGCGAAGCCGCGCGCGGAAAGCTAGTATTCTATATATCAAAAGCCTAGATTACCAAATGGACTGTTTTTAAAATAGATTTTCATAACTTGAGAATACTAATTAATTGAGGACTAATTTAAATAACAAGAAATTTTTAGTTGCTGGCTGAATAAATAATATTCAAAACTCTTATTACATTTTAGGTAGTAAAAGATATTTTCTATAAACATTCCGCAAAGGCCAGAGAAGAGGCAGACAAAATTAGGAAAGAAAAAGAGGAAGCGGAGAAGAGATTGAAAGAAATACAACAAAAGAAAGAGCAAGAACGTCTCGCTAAGGACTTTGAGCCGGCTACAGTGACTGAACTTACTGATAAAGAGGCAGAACTGATGCAAGAAGACATTGAGAAGGACAAAAAAACAAGTAAGTTGATAAAAAAAAGACGGTTTGCTCTCCGGGAGTGCCGGCAGAAGTGAAAACTTGATTATTAACGTTGAGCATGTTTGATATACATCCGTCTTATAGTCCAAGATCCCAGAGCGATAAGACATAACAAGTTCTCAGTAGTGTCTCATGTACTTTGTATACCTGCGTGTTTGTGAAGTTTGCCCAGTGACACCTGGGCAGGTACCAGGTGAGAAAGGTGACTAAAAATAAGAGTTACTTTACTTAAATTTAGATGGCTGATTTTTAGATATATTTTATAGAATATCATTCTCAAATGGTATCGCAAGTATCAGACACTTTTCATGGACCAAAACTTTTGTCAGACGCTTTAAAACTCCACCAAAAATAACCAACTAAACTTTACTTATTTTTTAATGTCTGATTTTTTAATATGTTATCAACATAACTATTATAAAATTATATTTAATCAGTCAGACAAATTGGAATGACCAAAAATCCACTAAACACAAAAAATATTCGGCCGTGAGTACGAACGCGAGTGCATTATTGTAGGACGTAAACGCAAAGTCAGATTGATATAATTTCTCGTAAATGTTAAGAATGGTTATAATTCCAACGGAATATCATTGCTATGGCATAAAGCTACGTAAAAATTAATAAATGCCATTTTTAGACGCCTCCAATACGTTTCTAATTTAATAGTGACGCCATTACAAGTTTGTCTCTTGAGAATATCTGTCAGTGTCATAGGAATCATCATTCGCCGCGCCGCGGCCGGGTATAATGTATATTATACATTGCGCGCACATACACAGTAGAATGAAACAGAATGTGAGTTAAAGAAGGAGAACCGGGTAGTAACCCGGACGTCTCACTCGCTCTGAAACGCATGCATAATGCTCTCGCGTTCTTACGGCCGAATATTTTTTGTGTTTAGTGGATTTTTGGTCATTCCAATTTGTCTGACTGATTAAATATAATTTTGTAATAGTTATGTTGATAACATATTAAAAAATCAGACATTAAAAAATAAGTAAAGTTTAGTTGGTTATTTTCGGTGGAGCTTTAAAGCGTCTGACAAAAGTTTTGGTCCATGAAAAGTGTCTGATACTTACGATACCATTTGAGAATGATATTCTATAAAATATATCTAAAAATCAGCCATCTAAATTTAAGTAAAGTAACTCTTATTTTTAGTCACCTTTCTCACCTGGTACCTGCCCAGGTGTCACTGGGCAAACTTCACAAACACGCAGGTATACAAAGTACATGAGACACTACTGAGAACTTAAAGTTTCATCTTTTAGAAAATAAGTTATGTCTTATCGCTCTGGGATCTTACTCTATTACGCTTTTTCGATCAGGTCACGTGTCCTGACGTGAGTTTAAGATTTTATACCCAACGCCGCTAAAGAAGTTTTCACTTCAAAAAAAGATGTATGGCACTCGGGGACTGCCGCGGTATAGCTATTGCATAGCATGCCTTCAAGCCATACCTCTGTGTCCGTCGGAGTGGGGAGCGTGAGGTTTTTTCGTTACGGAATTTCTGGATTCGGTCCCCGCGCTCAAGGCGCGCGATAGAAGCTATGCAATAGCTTAACAAACATTGTAGGTGCTTCTTTTATATAAACAAAAATATATGTATCTACTTTTATGGAAAATGACTTTAAAGATTTGAAATGAAAAAAATAGATCAGGTGAAGAATTTTTTTGTATAAATGAGTCAAATCTAGGTACAATATAATTTCAAAAATTCTTTCCCCGTTGGATATGTAAGTGATTCCTGAGTGCTGTAGGTTATATACATACTATAAGCTAAGCTATAGGCTAAGCCTGGATGAACACAAGTAATGAACACACATTTAATAATGATATCACTTACTAAATATTGAATAGTAAAGATAAACTAATAGATAAGTTGAAATTATACTTACATTGTCACAAGTTTTTTTTTACAGTAAGTAGTTATAATATGTTTTATTACTTTTGTCAATTTCACACAGCTTGTTGCTTCTAAGAAATGCTATTTTAAAGTGACTACCAGCAAGTATAGAAAATGGCCCTTACTTTTGTATGTTACAAGGGCTTCCTTAATAGAAAATTACCAGAAAATAACAGAAAAAAAAGACGGGTTGCACTCAGGGAGTGCCGGCAGAAGTGAAAACTTGATTATTAACGTTCAGCATGTTTGATATTTTGGAATGGTATCCATCTTACGCAAGAAGCTTATATCTATAAGCTTCTTGGTCTTACGCATGGATGGAATATAAAGGCTAAAAAAAAAATCCGTCTTACGCTTTTTCGATCAGGCCACGTGTACTGACGCGAGTTTAAGATTTTATACCCAACGCCGCTAAAGAAGTTTTCACTTCAATAACAGAAATGTTTAATTCACAGAAACAGAAAACGGCAGCGGAGACAGTGCAGTTGCAGCGGAACCATCAACCACAGCAGATGATGAAGACGATGACCCCAAAGAGAAAGGCAAGCTTAAACCCAACGCTGGCAACGGATGTGACTTGGAACACTATAGGTGGACGCAGACACTTGAAGAAGTCGAGGTTCGTTAATTTGTATATTGTAGTTTAAAATTTAATCCTGCGGCGGGTCATTTGTTAATACAAATTATAAAAAAAAATATTTATAACTTTAACTAAGTATGTGCAAAACGAAATCCCGCGATATTAACCGCGCTTGTATATTGTGTAACAACAATAAGGAAATGATTGAGATTCATTCGTTAATAAAAAAAACCTTTATGTAGATTCAAATTCAAATTTAAAATTATAGGTTACATGATGCTGAGGAGATATTATATAACAAATATAGTTTCATCAAATTTGCGTGTCAATATCCTTTAATTTTACTATATGTATGTATTTTGAAAATAACCCAGTGTTAACTTGCTCATGTTATACAGATAGGAGTGCACAAATAATAAGACCTTTGATTGTGGCGTTATATAAGCTGTTCTAAACTTTTCTATGACTGACCTTGAATTCTTTCAAATATCAACTTTGTAAGTAAATTACTGAGTAATATTGAAATATGCGTTCATTTATAGTAATGGTCACATTTAACCAAGGATGCATGCTGATTACTGTATCCTACAATGGCACGCTTTCTCTGTCACTATATACATATACCCCACGTGCTTAAATTTTTAAAACTATGTAGGTATGCAACGGATTTTAATGCGTTTTTTTTAATAGATAAAGAGTTGTTCTTGAGCAATTTTTAGTAAGTATATAATTTGGTAAGTTTTCTACAAAGCGAGCGAAGCCGCGAGGGGAAAGCTAGTATACAATATAGCATGATATAAAATTTGTAATCACAGAAGGCTCAAGAAATCCCAAGTTTCATATGAATATGTTCAGTTGTTTTGACGGTGGACGCTGCTAAGTTTCATATAGACAGAAAATTGTTTCTTATAGATCTCTTCAACATACAGAAATCAACCTGTTTCAATTTCAATTTATTTATAAATAGGTTATTGTATAAATAGGTGACTTTATTACTACTACATATAGAGGCCAATAACATGGCACATTTAACAACGTCGCGTGGTTTCATCTGTGTGACTAGTAAGGATATAAAGAGGATTATGGGATTATAAAAAATGAAAAAGACAACGAATTTTGAATGTGTATTTATCACAGTTTATATTATTATGCTATATTAATACAGGATTTAACTGGGTGTGCGATATTTTATATAACATATTTGACTATTATTTACAATTATTTAAACTAAGAAGTTACATTAATATGATAGTATTGATTCATATTTGTCTGGGTAAAATTTGTACGAAATTGGCATGTAAAAATGTTGCCTGAATACAAATAAATATTTAAATAAATAAGAAATGATTATAATGAAAATGTTACAGCAATAAGGAAACGATTGAGATTCTTTCGTTAATAAAAAAACCTTTATGTATTTGAATAATGTATGAATGAAATCAGTACAATTCAATATTTACCAAATTACGCCATTTAAGATCAGCATTAAACTTACAGAATGGAAAGTGAAAGTCCACGATCATTACTTCATTACAACTAAGGCTAACAATAAATTTAACATTGTTCTTAATATTTACACATTTAAAATTTTATAGTTTCTGGCATTATAGTATCCATAAGACTATAAAATCTGCTACAGAAATCACAGCTACCTGCTTTTCAAATAATTTACTTAAATCTAAATAATCCACTACTAATACGAAATAGTTTGAGCACTAAGTCATAAATATTATAATACATGATGATAATTGGCTAGATAATTTCTTCTATTAATTTGTTACAAAAGTTTGTAACGTTATTGCACTAGTAAAATTAATCTAAAATGTTTTATTGTTACTTAAATTGTAACTAAACACAGCTTACAGCAGTGTTAATGAATCAATTTATTTATAGCGCTCCAAGGATTTGCTAAAGTTATCCATGACATTCTACACTGTTCTTGGTCTATGGAAAACAAAGTCGTATGCTTGAATAGAATCCTCGAAGTGTGCTCTTGCTGTCACCTTATTTTATAACATTTCGTCGTAATTTTCGTGTTTCTAAGAGTATTTATACATCCCGGTTTCTCTGCGCATCCGCACTGAAAAAAAAGTATCTAATTACTATAATATTATGTTAGACAGATTCCCAAAAACATGTATGTCTTTGATGATGTTATCAGGGTATGACGCGTTCGGTGGTGCTTTGAAAACTTGCTACTTATACTTTTGATATAGGAAATAATTACTTTTCATGTGGTCTCTTAGTCAAGGCCGTCATTGTCTCAGTTACGAAGTATATGACGAGAATGATTTCCTTCACCTTTTCATCTATATATTGATTAAAATCGGTCAGTAGACAAGCCTATTTGATCAAGACATTTGATATAATATAATCTCGTCAGTGCATGTATGGTATTGGCATTTATGTTCGGTCTGCTGATTTAATTGAAAATTAGATCATCTTTACAGGCCACAATTATGGCAACCATTATTAATTAATTATTACGTGAAACTTTGTAGGTGTAGACAAGTTTAATTTAATACCCGTATCTTTATACAAAGGCGATTAATCATAGTTCTAGCCGAACATGCGTTGGCAAGAATTAGGTCACGTTCATTATGGGGAAGCAACATACATTGGAATATTTTTTTTATCATCCTATACTTATCACTTAAAAACGCACTTAATGTACATTCAAAAGTTTAAATTACTCTAAAATTACTTACTTTCCACAAAACATACTGCCGCCAGTATACACACGGAGAGCAGGATCGTCATGAATATGACGAGCACGGTTATCTGATGTGAGTGACTGCAACAGCAAGTCTTGGGCTCCTTCGTTGTTCGCTGTTTTGTAAAGCCATTCACGACGGTGAAGTGGGTGGAGCTCGCTCGGGATGTCGTGTCCTGTTCGGGGATCGAACCTCGCTTCACATCTGACCAATAGGCATCCGACACGTCACGAGTCTCTTCAGGTATGGAGATTACAGCACTTGTCAATGGTGACTTACGGCATTCAAAAATCAAATTTGCGTCTTTGTTTTGATTTATGTAACCGTTATGGGATAAATCCCTGCCATCCATTCGTGCTAAATGTGCTGCACTCAACAGCAAAGATCCTGAAGACACGCTCTGTAAAATATTGATCAGAGTTATATCGAAACATGTCGTGATAGCTTAAGCAATATGGGTTTTTAGTTCTATTGCATAATATTGCCATATCCGCGTTCATTTGTTTTATGTCCGGATTGTTTTCAATGTGGAGGTGGAAAACATATACTTATGATACCGTGGTAGGTGAATATTGCTATAGCATCTCTATGCTATAGCAATAAGTAGATGATCATAGATTATGATAATATGATACATAATATATGAATCCCAATGCCACTTTTTAAGTCCAGATTATTAATTATTATAGATTGTTTCAACTTACGTGCGTGCTGTGATTACTAGAGGACCCCTGGCTAGAGGCGGAGCCTCTTTGAGATCGCGGGTCATTGATGCTTCCCGTACTGCTGCTAGACAACGACGGCCTCGGGATGTGCCAGTTGGTCGTGGTTATCTGTAATAAAATATATCAATAAATTAAATTAAGCACTTAAATTACATCACTTCCGGGTTTATCAATTTGAATAATTCAAAGTCTAGGTATTCATCGTGCTCTACGTAACAATATCTAGCGAAGTTTCATCAATTTCATTTTTAGGTCAAGTTTTATTTAGAGTCCGATTGATTTTGTCAGATACAATTTTCAAGGTTCGCGTTCTCTTTATTTGCCGTCTTGTTTTGTTGGCCTCTGTTGCAATAAATTTGAATTTTGTTTCGGTCTCACGGACTCGTCGACATCCCTTTGTTATGCCAACGATAAGATGATGGATAGTCATTTTAGGTAGCGCGTCTACGTTTATGGCTATTACATGGTCATTACAAAAACTACCTAGCTGATTGTCAACGATTGTAGGCTCTGTCAAAAGACAACATTGTGTTTGCTAACTGGAAAACAAAATAGGTATATTATCCATGGGTTTATTCCGCATTTTTTTACAAAAGAAGTAGTGGGCGAGGTTGCAAAATGTTTCGCCATTTGCAAATAACCGGTTCCATTCTGGCTTTGTGGTACTCCGTGGAACTAAACCTTTGCTAATGGTATGGCTGACTATTACTTTCGCTGCTTGGTTACCTATTGACTCAATTCAAATCCTACGTCATGGCTTCTAATGCTCTATGTATTATGGCGAAATAGTACTTGACATATTCATTCACAGAAACTCAAACATTTTTAAAGAACAACTTTTTGATGTAGTAGCATTTTGGACTTTGATTTAATGTAAATGTCCATCTGTCCATGTTAATATTCGAATTCATTACATATGACTGAATTTAGCCATGCTTCGACAAACATTCTCAATTCTTGTCTGCGCAGTTAAAGTTACGCAATCATCAGTGCATAATAAATGTGAACTATTAGGCATCATAATATCTAAGTTGAGATAAATTATGAGTTGTAGAATAACATTTAAGTACAGCAACAGGAAAAGAACTCAGCCGCAGTTTTGTCGTCTTTGCTTATTAATGCCAAACTATTATACGGTTTGGAGCAAAATGAAAATCTCCTCAGACGCAGATAATACAAAATAACCCTCCTAACTACCTAACCTGAGTTCCATTATCGTGTATCCTACGTTACCATCCGACTTTTTTTTGTAATAACGATCAAATCACATAGGAGTACACGTGATTCATGGCGGATGTGAGTCTATATTATTCTGGATTTAATTGATATTGATTGACACGTGGCTCAGACACGACGAAGATCCCATGTGCTATTAATGCTAATTACTGTGGTAAAACTTCATAATCTCGCGTTTATCTCACACGTGATAATAAATATAAGTATCATCTATTTGCACATACTAATTTATGACCATGAACATAACTGCATTTATAATTGCCGAGGTATTATAATTCTTTCAATATACTTAATGCAGGCAACACGAAATTCTTATGAGCACTTGAGTTCAAGTTTATAGTTTAATGACAGGTGCATGGTTTGGCAACGTATTTAGTTCAACGAGACACCGGTTATAAATTACACAACAGCGGTAATCTTGACGAATCTAATTGAATGTACCTATCCGTCTACGCCTCGTGTCAATAACGGTAATTGTAATCACGGAACACATTACTCTTACATCTCAACGCAAATCGTAATGACGATTGCTTTCCGTCCCACAAACATTTATGCAATGCGACCGTATACAAAAATTATGTAATTAGTTATGTTGCTTCTCTAACACGTACTCGTAATAACAAGCAAAGTACGGTGCTTAATTAAGCGAAGCGCTTTTGAAATGTTAATAGATAATGTGTAACTATTATATTTTTGTTTGTTTATAAAACTGCATTGCACAAACCCAAAAACTATGCTGATTTATATCAACTACCTCTTACTTCTCAGATTAATTGTTTAATAGGAATTTGGATATTGAATTTTGGATATTTATGAATGGGAAATATTATTTATAAATACGTAAGAAGTGTGTATTTGATTGCAAAATTATCACTCGAAGTATAAAATTAGCTTTAAAAAATTTTACTAGAAAAATTCTTAGTGAGACAGCCGTCAAGAATACCTTGTCTTAGGACTCAAAAGCAACGTATGTATAACTAATACATATTTACCATGATAATAATCAGTTAACAAGCATTTTGACTGTTCTCCTTTAGAGGAGAAAGCGTGCTATTGCATGTTCTTGGAACACTTTCGGTAATGCAAATGTCACAATGGATAACGGGTTCATAATTTTAATACATACTTTTATTTTCATACTTTAATTATTCTTTTATGTAGCGATATATATTATGATTTCATTCTAAGAAAGAAAGTATATACTTTCTATTGTTGTTAAAGATTTCACACGTTAAATAACTAAATGTGCATCTAAACGGGCATTGCTTTGCAATAGTCTCATTAAAATACGGTTCTGAAGAATACGCCCAATGAAAGGAGGTAAAAAGCGTAACTAATTTTGAACGATTAAATATGATATTTTATATGAGGCTGTTGCATGAGGACACAGCGTCATAACACATTGTTCACGCTGGTCACAAACTGTACTATGATGCTTATGGTCGTCCTTGAACTGAATTGATGTATTTATGTACAAACTCACAGGAATCGTGTCAATGCAAATTGCTTTGGAAGCTACTCGACTACCGACTGACAATGAAGAAGATTTAATAAATTCCGCTTTACCATACAGTTTTTAATAAATTTTAATAGAGCCATTTGTTTATATATATGCATGGATTTTATAAATTCTGTCGACCGTTTTCGCCTTCTACTCGAGGTCTGCTTTAGATGATCTTGAACAGAGATATGGAAATGAAACATGTTAACTGCTACAAACAATGAATAAATATTATTTAAACGGATGTTTTCTTACATCATTTTTATGAGGATTAAAATTTGTTTTGTTTTTTGTTTTGATACGTCACAATCAATTAACGCCTAATAACACGTACGTTATTGAGTAGGATGTTCTATTAGAAAAAGTGGCCATGGAATAGGTTACTTATCCGGATTCTTCTATTCATGATTAAATGACATCACTCGTTGACGTCTAGAATCTACTGTTATGTTACGACAAGTACTGCATGCTCTTGTTACTCTAAAAATATTCAAGTATCTAATCTTGTGAACTTTATCATCATAACTTTTTTTGGACATATCGATAATATTCTACTGTTTGTCTACACTTTCTAGAAAAAAAGTAATACGTTTACGGTTCTTGTCATAAAAATAAAGAAAAAAATATTATGTTCAACAAGTACACATTCGAGTCTTTGTGTAATTATTCCATGTTTCTGTCCATGGAATAATTATTTTTATTTATTAATACATATCTATTACAGCTTGGGAGCTGTGAGTTAAAGTGAGAAACATTTAACTTCATCTTGTTTATACTTAACAGCTGATAAATGTGTGTTGTCTTAAGTCTGTAAAGAATCGAACGCAATACAAAAACAATTTACCTTGAAGGATTGAAATCTTTTTCAAATAGTGTGTCGTTTCCTGGCTATCATGCTAACTGGTATATAAATATCAACTCGTCCAAAGCAACATGTTGTCAATTAAGATTAAGGTCACTATCGTTGTGTACAATCCTCCTTATTTATTTTTCTAGTTTTAACTTAGGCAATTCGTTTCAAATGTAACATTATTCTCTTTGGTATGCTAATCATCAGAATTATTAATCACCAGATTTCCGCCCGCGGCTTCGCCCGCGTTTTCAAAGGAAAACCCGCATAGTTCCCGTTCCCGTGGGATTTCCGGGATAAAACCTATCCTATGTGTTAATCCAAGTTACCCTCTATATGTGTGCTAAATTTCATTGTAATCGGTTCAGTAGTTTTTACGTGAAAGAGTAACAAACATCCATACATCCATACAAACTTTCGCCTTTATAATAGTATTAATAGACCGGGAGATACTGACACAAAATTTCGAGTCATTTGTAACAGGATGGCGGTTCTACAGGGGTCTTAGTACGCAATGACAAAAAGAAAAACGATGGCGTGAACGCTGGTACCGGCGGCTTAGTCGCGTGGGCGTTAGTCGAACTCGTCGGAAAATAGCGAAAGTCAAACGATTTGTAACAGTATGGCACTTATTTTTCCTGTAAGTTTGAGGATCAACAAATATAAATACAAAATTTCAAAGATCTAAGTGTTGGAAATCTTCACTTATATAAATTAATAATAAATTAAGTTTTCAAGTATGACAGCACTTTTTCCCCCTACTAGAAGTATGGCAAATATAATAATGGTCACATTTTATCAAATTCTCTCCAAAAATCCAAATGCAATACTGGTACAAAAAGTTTGGCGAAATAAAATTTTTTTGCAGATTTTCGGCGGTATGGCGACCATTTGGAATCGTCCGAAAAGTATGGCATGGCGATTTTCGTAAATGGCTGCACGACGATAGTTACCTGTGCAAAAGTTAGCCTGGTACAAATGGTTGAATGATTGTTTTATTTAAATCAACACATTCGCGTCGGTATGGCGGGCTGTAAGTCACACCGGAAAAGTATGGCATGACACTACCGCCTACTACTTTTTTATGGGCTATCGGTAAATTCTAAAATTTTTGTGTTACAAATCGTTTGACTTTCGCTATTTTTCCGGCGAGTTCGACAAACGCCCACGCGACTAAGCCACCGGTACCAGCGTTCACACCATCATTTTTCTTTTTGTCATTGCGTACTAAGACCCCTGTAGAACCGCCATCCTTGTTACAAATGACTCGAAATTTTGTGTCAGTATCTCCCGGTCTATAAGATTGATGTACGGTGTATAAGTAGATCAAGTTTTGCACAAATAACATTATGTTGCTTAAGAATCAAGTTACTCAAAAAAGTTTTAAATTTATGGAAAATATAGTATCCATTCAGATTCAGGATAATTTTGGATTGTTTTCCTTTTTTATGTCGATTGGAAAAAGAAATGGATTGTTTTGGTTGTTATAAATTTTACAAGGAATGTATCTTTTCGCCATAAAATATTTAACATTACAAAATATGATGCCTTTTTAAAACCTGTTTGCCTTTCGCCATTTTTTAAATGACATCAATTTTTGACATCATTTTGAGATTTTGTTCCAAATACCAAAGTAGTAAGTCGTTATCTTTATGTTGTTTTCGGTGAATGACGAATGTAAATGTATATCTGCAAGTAAAATTTACTACTCAGTGACCTTAAACTGTCGTTGCAACGAATGATTCGGACCATTGTTGGATATAATTTTTGGCTTGCTTAATAATAAAGCTGCTAAGTGGTTGTAGTTAGCGTTGATCTGTCATAACAAAATCCTATACAAATTCCTTTAAACTCTTTTTTCGCACATCGTGATTGCTTAAGGCATCATTGCTTCATAAACTTTTTGTGATATTGTGACCGGGTTAAACCTAATTACATCACAATACAAACGGATATTGCTTTGGGTAAATCCTTTTAGCCGGATAGGTATAGGACAATAATTTTGGGCAGCGTACTCATTATTTATACTATATCCTGAACAATTTCAACAAAACATGTTTGATAAATGTCAACTGTTTTATATTTCAGATAAGGTTTCCTTTCGAGTTTCAACAAAATTAACGCATTAATATAAGATATATCCGGAAGTATGTATTCATAAAAAGCATTTTATATTAAATCATACCTAATAGCATAGTTAAATTAAAAGAATAAGTTATTTGTATCAGTTGTCAATCTAAGCACCTACCTATATAATTTATGTATTGATAAATTGTAAACAAGTCTAATTTTAATTTGACCGTGAACTAATGCGGTTTTATGTAATTCTATGTCAATGACACTGATTTATAGCGACGATTTTAAACGAACCCTGACGATTTATGTGATCTTAATTGACCTTAGGGATTAAACACAAGATTAAAATGTTTAAATAACAAAGAAATACATATGTGTGTGTATTTCGTTAATAAGTATCGTTAAATCCTCTGTTTGTTTTCTTTTTTAATTTCATAATCTCTACTATAAATTTAAAATAGTATTTTATATAATTTCATTAATATAGCTTCCTTCATAATAAAGAAACTTTCTGTACTCTGTTTTACGTTGTGATGTCTTAAGAAATTATCGACAGAATGTTACTTATAAGGTTCTAATGTGGTTCTCACATTTCTTACGAATGTTCGCTCCATACGTCCTTGATGATTACACAAAAAGTGATAGATAATAATTCCTTAAAAATTTTCAGAACTAAATTATTGGAATGATAACCAAATTCCCTTGCTCATGTCACACTAACCCTTGAAGCCAACAAAAATCCTACTAGATATAGTACCTATGACGTTTTTCCTGTCTGAACATATGATCATTTTAAATTCTGTTCAACTGCAACGTTTACATCGTTAAAATAATATAATAGGGCTGACACGAACAACTGTTAAACGTGTTCTAAATAAATTATAATTATCGGAGAAGAAAATAGACAATATCTTAGCGAGGAGTTACAGAGTGCAACGTACTGCCCACCTCTCGTTCTGGCTGGATGTTCGCTAAGTCCGGGTATAGCGAAATGTGAAGGCCACTGGTTGTCGGCAATTCGAATCCCTGCACCAATTATTTCGACCCTAGTAACTTATAACTGCAGTTTGGTTTACAGCCGTTCCTAATATTTTGCAATAGTGTGACTAGAACATGCACAACGCGATTGTGCTGTTTTAGAAATACTATAGAAATTAATTTATAATTGATTCGATATTTATTGCATGCACGATAATATAGTGTTTAATTATTTAAAGATCTCATTCAATAGCTGAGTAGGTAAATCATGAATTGAAGTATTAGCAGCAGACAATTTTTAACGCTATTCAGTTATTACAAAGTTACCATATGTTTAGTAATCCTAACTTGTCTAATAAATTAACTTCTGATGCACATCCGATAAGAAACAGCTGCGATTTATTAAATACGGACTAATGTACACTATTTGGTCAAGGGGCAAGCCATCAAGCATTGATGGAATAATGTTTTAGTAATAAATGCGTGAAATATGAGAGCTTTGAATTAAAGTTCTTAATTTTAACCATATGCTATTGGGACAAATAGCAGGTGATACAAAATGCAAGGATTTGTGTTTAATATTCATTATATTGAATGAGAATGTAGCACCTCTGACATAAAGACACTGTTATTGCCATTCCGCATAGCCAAAAAAGGAATTTAAATATTAGTCGTGAACAAACAACAAACGGATCTAATAAACAGCATCGACCGACGCTAAAATTCTTCGCTTGGTTATTCCGGTATTCGTGATAATTTGAATTCTTTATTGGGCGTCTGTTGTTAGGTGCTTCAAAATTTGGAATCACCGTGTATTGTGACTCAACTTTGTTTTCTATGAACTCCCAATTATTGTTTTATAGTGCCGATAAATTCTTTATCGTTGATGTGATAATTGACCCGTATCCGATCATCTTTCTTTGTAAGAATACCATTTCTCATGGCAATTTAAGATGTCAAGCTATAAACACTTCTGATATTTGATTCTGGTGTAATTTATTCTTACATTTACCGATGCTAATTTATTTATTTTATAATTTTAATTATTATACAGAGATGCACTTTAAATTTAAAATTTAAATGTAAACTTCTATTACCAAAATGACTTTTGACGCGTTGCAGTGTGCATTCGAAGCAAATCTGAGCTTACAATACTTTCCTTAAAATTTCAGGGAGACTTAAATTAATGGCAATATGTGTTTTTATTATCTACTAGCCTTATTAATGAAGACAAAATTAATCTAAAAATACGGAAACATATTAAATTGACATTATGAAGGAAATAGAGCAGGCTCCAAGGAGATGTTCGTTTGCAAAAATAGCGGACCTAAATCTGACTTCTGATATATATATTGTATAGATCCCAGACATCCTATAGACAGATGTTGCCAACCAGTTTTGTGGTCCCCCTCTCCCCACCCCGGTAATTAAATATGGCATACAAAGAAAAAAATAAAAATTTCCAAAACATGCCGTGTAGGGTATCAAATGAAAGAGCTTATTGAGTAGATCATGAATATATAGCATACTATAACATTTCTTACACTTTCTCTAAGATTTTTTAGAAAATGTTAAAATAAAGTGATGTCAAAGACAATTTTGTTCACAATTTAATAGTCTTAATCAACAACACATTTATTTGGATAAAGATTATATTATTACGTTGATACAACTCTTAACAAATAATGCATTAATTTCGACCAAATTTAATTACCATTAAAACGGTTCTAGTGAGTTAATCTTAAAAGATAGACATATACTGTCGCGGACATTTTTTTAGATCATTTCAAAAGGAATAATTCTTTCATACATATATTTTTGGTATCTCGAACCGTTTACGCAGCGCACGTATTGGAAGCCCTCAAGGATGAATAATTTTCTCCGTTTTTTTTTACATTTTCCATTATTTCTTCGCTCCCAATCGTTATATCGTGATGTTATATAGCCTATAGCCTTCCTCGATAAATGTTCTATTCAACACAAAAAGAATTTTTCAATTCGAACCAGTAGTTTCTGAGATTAGCGCGTTCAAACAAACAAACAAACAAACTCTTCAGCTTTATAATATTAGTATAGATATATCCCATCTATACGAAGGAATATAATAATTCATCATATGAGCGGAACATCGACATTTATTTCGTGGTAAATTTAGTTTGGGCGTCCTAGCCAGCGTATGCGTCAGATTATTGTTTTTTTGGACATTGAGACGCTTGACCTCTGCCTCCATCGTCCCAAATGGAAGTAGTACTAGTCATAAATAATAGATTCGTTCATTATTTGTATAGGAATATTTTAATGGAATGTTTATAATTTATATTTCAACTGTGTTGTTTTGTATAATATTCGCAAAACGACTGTGTTTTTGTTAAATAATAATTATTGGTAATAAAATGTACTCAGCTTCATTTTTATTGTAGTATTTAATTTAATGTGAATCAGGATATTTATATTAAGATTTATATAGAAGTAACCAGTCACGAATTATGTAAGTCGCGACATAATATTGTTGTCATATTCAAAGTATTTTGTTTATATAGGTATGACCGAGAATTCATTAAAAATTTTTTTATTATTATTTGATTAAAATAATGTCATCTAAATAACTTACGTTTAATCTGGGAGGTTAAGGTATGTGGTATATGTTATTAACACAAACTTTTTCTTCCGGTGTCTTATTTTCAAACAAAATATGTAAATCTGTTAAATTATTATTTGACACCATTTCTATCACTTTCATTGACATAATTTGGGCTAGATTGGTGATGGACGATTAGCAATAACAGCCTACGCAACTTACCGCACTTTTCATATCCATTGTTTGTACAGTCACCTCCACGCGGGTTCTGATAAGATTGTCACACAAATATTACGTCACTGAACACTGCATTCACACGGTCCACATAGCTGTCGGATTCGCATTCGCTTCTTCAGCGAGTTGTAGCCTCTCTCGCCCTCTCCGTGTGGCCGGCGACGTTTGACGCGCCCGTTCCAAGCGGCAAAGCGACTAGAGTCGAACTGAGAGTGTTGCAACAAGACGCAAGGTTTTATATATAAAGTTGCATGTTACCGGTTGTACTCCACTTTTTTAACGTTTCAGCGAGTGTGCATTCAATTTAATAAATAATGCATTTTTTCACTGTTTTATATTTTTTATTTTATCATTTTTACACTTAAGATAGGAAAGTGTAAGCCCCACAAAAGTACATTATTGTAATGTTTGAAATAATTTTTATTGTCAATATCGATTCTATTTTAGAATGTTTATTAACATAACGCATTGAACATTGTATCCAGATTGTATAAACAAACTTATTTATTACAAACTTTGAATGTCGAAAAATTTGTCTCACTTGATGTAATATTTGCTCAAGTTCTCTCGTAAGAATTGCAACGGTCAAGCGAGTCAAACAACGTTAGTATTCAAAATGAGCTAAAAGGAAATATAAAAGTGATTTGTGAAAAACAGAAGCTCAGTCACGAACATATACTATACGACGGACCACAATGTCGTACCCTGTGGTACTCCAGTGGTTGTGCAAGACCGAGCGAGGCCATGCCATTCTTACATTGAATCATGCGGGACTCGGAAAGTGATAGAAATTACGATTCACAAGATGTTACATCAATAAAAAGGATGAACGCATACGTGACCCATCCAAGTTCAATGATAATATATCTAATTAATTTAAACTATCCTTGTATACTTCCAATGATAGTGCAGGATACAAATATTCGGTTATATTGAATGATAGACAATGAAATTCTAAATCTTAAAACTTGAATGCATGAATGCATGTTTTAAGACCACCAAACAAAGGATTTAATTATTATCATAGTAAAGATAAATTCACGTTCAATAATATTCTAATCATGTTGACTAATGTTTCTAACGACAATTTTTTTTAATGATGTTATCAGCACAGCACAGTGGTAAAGAAGACTTATTATTGTTTTAGCCCTTAGCAGCATTTAAGTACTGACGTGTTCGTAGTTATTCTAAATTAGTCACGTTTTCAAAGATATGGTAAATAAAGGTAGATTTGCTAGAACTATAAAAAATTCATTTGGGTTCGCTTAAAACACAACCTTGTGTAGTAAGTCTTGTGCCTTTGGAATGGAATTAGAATTGCTACAAATTATGTGTGTACGATTTGACAATGTAATTGATAGGTTACATGACCGCTAATTTAGTTTTCAAAAAAACTGGCACACGTTTCAAATCTATACTAATATTATAAAGCTGAAGAGTTTGTTTGTTTGTTTTAAACCGCTAATCTCGCGAAAAATTCTTTCGGTGTTAGATAGCCCATTTATCGAGGAAGGTTATAGGCTATATAACATCACGCTACGGCCAATAGGAGTAGAGCTACGAGGGTGAAACCGCGCGGAGCAGCTAGTTAGATATAATGTAAGAAGATTTGAATTTTGTTAGCGAGGAGTTAGAGGCCGAAGATTTGAAGCGCTATTCTTCGTAGTTTTGAGCGGAATCATTTATATTGCATAAGGTTTAGGAAGAACTGTGTAATAGGTAATAATAATCTTCTTCATCTGCATTAATTATTTATTTTGAAAATAAACTGCTTTTATCAAAACAAGGACATCCGGAAAACGCACATCACCTCGTGGTTACTGAGACAATAATCTATCCAAATAATATTATTATTTATGGTCTTGTTTGCGTCCTAGATTTAATCTATAAAAAATATATTTTCGAGTTGTTTGTTTTGTTTACCGTAAAAATATTTTAAAGTATTTTATTTGTAAATCAGTATTTGTGTAAAACACGTGAACATTGTACACCATGGTATTGAGCGCGGTAATTGCAAGGTTTCTCAAAAAGTAATTCTTTACGAGACTGCAGTTTGAAGGCTTGGTTAATTTCTCAGTCACACGCTCAAATATAATTGCTTCGTGATTGTTCTTCCTATCGTGTTCAATTCGGACTCTTCAGTCTTTCTAAGTTTCATTAGAATTGGTACGTAATGAACCTCCACCGTTCTAATTGTGTTTTTTTTTTCTTTTGTATAATCATTTTTTTAAATAAACTGCGATGTGATGTCAATATAATTAAACATGTTTTGAATTCGACCAAGTAAGTCTTGTGTTTATAGATCAAACATAAAATATTAATTTCTACCCAATTCATTATATTATTATGCGCACCTGTACAAGAATTCATTACTATTTACATTATTATTCACACATAATGATTAAATTGTAAACCGTTTATAATTTTTTATAATTTAATGATTCCACATAAAATAGCGTAGATAATATAATCACTAACGATTGACTATACAGTTGTGCAGTTTTATCAGACGCAAATGTCGATATGTTCATGTTCATCGTCCTTGTGTGGAATGCGAGGTCACCCCGCCATAGTGGTCGGCTAAGTTCTTTGGTGGCTATCATATTATTATTCCGAAAGATTCCGTATTCTCCGCGTGTCAGTATGACGCTCCTCAATCGAGTGCACCTTGTTCTCGCGGTCAGATAAATAGCGGGTAAATGTAACAACTAATGAGATGATAATAGATATGGCAAGCGAGAGTGAAGATCCTTATGTGTACGAACGAAGCAAAAACCTTTGCAAATGGGCGTATTCGTTCGTACGAATACGCCCATTTGCAAAGGTTTTTGCTAGAGCTCGTGCTCTTTACTGGTCTTTTTTCTCTCAGTTGACGTACCTACATATATATCAAAGTATGTACTTGATCTGATGATGAATTTCTAATTTTTCACGGAAGTGACCTTCAATATAATTATACTTACATCAAGTTGATCGTTAATAGACGATTTAATGGAATACATTATATCGCCCAGGTTAATTATTTTAATTAAATAAATGATAAACTAACGTCATGTTCAAGATTTTATGCTGTAAGGAATTGCATTGCAACAAGTGCACCAGATAAAACTTTAATTGGTATTATTCTGAAATATCTACAATTAGACTCTAAAAACGATATCGATAGCATTAAATTCATAAAAATTCAAATCGAGGGCTGATTTGCGTCATGAAATAAACGAGATCGCCATTTCGATAAGGACTGGTCAACACTTATTATATCACATAATTATTATAGAACCATTTCACTTAAACATTATAAACTTATGACCTTTTAAAATTGTAACTTCGTTAAATTACAATGTTTAATACGTCTTGTTTTTCCAGTATTTAATATTTATATCATGAATGATCATATCCGTCTACGTAAATAAATGCAGATACATTTTTGTTGTATCCTGTTACATAAGCCGTTCTGCCTAATTGGTCAATTGTATGCAAAATATATGCACTATTTATTTAATTATATAATATAATAATAATAAAATAATTAATTAAATATGTGGTATCTGCATTAGTTGAAACTTATCTTTGCAAATCTATATAATGACGATACATTTATACTGACTAGTTTTCCTTAGTTCCACATTATTTATTCTGATGTCGTTCACGTTTGCTATATTAAGGCGTTACCCGGCAATTTCGACTATGTTCAACCTCTATAAAGTCTGGTACAACATAAAGCACAATAGCGAAAAAAATATATAAAATAGGATGGTCTTTGATCTTTAATTGCTCGCGAGGACTTTTTTCCAAAGTTAATAGATTTCTAGAAAAAAAATGTGCCGTGGTCATCGATTTTTCCGCAAATACTCTATAAACTTCGTAACCTGCTGACTTAGAGCTCTGAAAATTTTATGTTTAATAAATTATCAGTTACACAACAGTCCCTGACGAGGATTTTTTGTTTCACTGATTAGTATCTTTTTAAATACAAAATGCGAGGAAAAAAGAAGGTGCAGCGGGAGAGGTTTGAGATCCGTCTAGTATGGTCAAGGTTATTAGCGCATGTATAAGCCTTAACCATTGATTTTCCCTCATCGTAAATTTTATTGTTGCACAATAATCATATGATCAATCTAACGTAGAGACATCTTCCAAGAACTTCAGCTAAAACTGCAAAAAACTTGTGGATATTGAGCAACTCAAATGACAAGCATATTCTCATTTTATGCATTTTCCTCAACTCCATTAAAGCTTTATGCGGAATGAATAAAATCGATTTCCTTGCCTCTTTTTATAGGCATATAAATTGTGGTTGAAGTTATAAAACGTTACATATTATTATAGCACATTTAAATAATTAATTGAATAACAATAAATAAGCATACCTGCCACCTTAAAATATTTTCATGTATGATGAATCTATAATGTAACTTATATTTCTGGTGCTAAACAACATTCAATAAATAATGATTTATGCATTACTCAATGCAACCGGAATAAACGCGTATTTTAAATACTTACAAAGCTCAATTTTTTTGTTTCATCAGAAAATCCTCAAAAACTACTTGATCAGTTTCAAAAATTCATTCACCATTGGATATTTACGAGAGAGTAGACGTAGAGGCTATGTAAGCCGAAGCGGACTGGTCATTCTATAAGATTGCCACAATTTGGACACTTTTAACATTGATTAGTTTTGTTGCAGTTGCGGGTACCTCTTCGGCAAGTATTGCGTCCTCGTGATTTGACAGTGGTAATAAGCAAGCGTCATCTGAAGGTCGGCATCAAAGGCCAGCCCCTTATCATTGATGGGGAACTCGACGCGGACGTCAAGATTGAAGAATCGACGTGGGTGCTGCAGGACGGCAGGAATTTACTCGTCAATTTAGAAAAGGTACCTACGACGGTCGTAAACGTTGAATTTGATATTTTAGTTTAATGGCATTCAAATGCTTTTTAATGCCATAAAACTAAAATATCAAATTCAACAATTTTTTATTTTAAATTATTTTTTTTAAAGAATAGAAATAAATCGATCATGAGACGGAATTCTCTCCCTTTTTTTTTAAGTGGGGAAATCTTGCCTAAGATACCCACGGCTCCCGGGGAAGGAGCCGTGGGTTATGTCGGATTCCTACCGACTAAAACCCCACGGTGTACCAACGCGCTGCTTTAGACGGGATGCGGGGACACTATCGCAATCTTCCGCATATCCCGCCCAGCAGTTGCCCGTTTCCAGGTCCTCCGCGAATTGCCTGTTTCCAGGCCCTCGACCAATTTACCCACCACGAGGCGGCGCAAGCTGGCACACGAGCTCACGCCACCCATTCGCCGACGATGGATTGTTCCCCGTTCCATCATCGGCGTTCCCCAAAACGGAATTCTATCCCTCGACTCATATTCGAATTTTTTCTATTCTTACAGAAGACGCTGGTTCAAATCCCGCCACCCGTGATTGATATTTTCTATTCTTTAAAAATGTATATGGACATAAACGTTTTGAGAAAAGGTGTTTTGATTTTGTAAACATGCTTTTAGTAGGCGTATTTATAATAAATTGCAGTCGTTGTATATAAAAGTAATTTGTATGTGTGTGTTAATTTGTAAATGTAGTAATGTCAATATTTTTTTGCAGGTTAACAAAATGAATTGGTGGGGCCGTTTAGTGACGACAGATCCAGAAATATCTACTAGGAAAATAAATCCAGGTAGGTTAAAGATTTTTTCGAGTTTGTCGAGTTATTACCACATTATTACAAACTTAAAATATTATTTAACACAAAACTTATTCGTGTTTTTCCACTCACTCATAAATGCCATCTGAAAATTAAGAAATTTTTAAGGCTGTAAAATGTAGTGACGCATCGCGATGATTAAGAAATATTTTAGCCTTCGTGTGTAATTCGAAACCGCAAATATAGGAATTCGATTAAAATAACAAATATAAATCTAAAATTCAGATCAAAAAATGTATCACCGCATTCTGATTCAGAGTAATTTGATACATAAAATACCTATGTTATCCTGCCACGCGCTTTACCATGAATTGGCATGAAATAAGTAAAAATAAACATGATTTTATTGATATCTCCTCATGATTGAGTTTTACTAGTGCAAAAAACACACATTTACATAATATCTTCCGGAGAACTATATTCGACAAGCGATACCTGTACAAGTTTTCATTACAATGCTACTTTCGCACCTATAGTGTAAAATGATTTGAAAACGATCGGTAGAGGTTGCGAAGTTTGTCAACGCTATGACTTGTTTTAATGTTGATTTACTCGTAGTTAACAAGTTACTTACATTAATAACGATGGTTTTATGGATGGCTGTATAAAGTGACCTGATGATTTGTTACGTTAATATCGCTATAACTTTTAAACATTTTCGTAAAGAATAATATTATGTTCTGCAATAGTTGGCATCTCCACAAAAAATAGCCTAGGTACTTTGTATGCCTATCCCTTCCTACGTTTTTACTTGAGTGGTCAACATTCATCCATCGACGCTTTTGCATTTAAAATATTAGCAAGATTTTTAGATTATTTCAATTTTGTTGGTAGTAGTTAGATATTTTATAAGCTGTATCGACTTGATAAAATTGGGTACCATGAAGAGTTCTTTATAATGGATGTGTTTAAAAAAGAACAAAACAGTTACAGCTGGTTCACATTCCGTGTCCTTGAAACCAAAATAATAATAATAGGTGTGTATTAACTTTAAGTATTAAAATAAACTATGTAGGTATTATGTACCGTACATAACGATAACCAATAAACATAAAAATATTAATCTTCTATCGGAGTGGACTAAAGTTTAGTTTTAACCACATAGATCTATAAGTATAAAGTCCATGTCCTTCTTCAAAGTTTCATCTACCTCATAATCCGTACAATTATTCAGATATGACAGCTTACAGCTATAATGTTACTTTCGCATTTATTATAACAGCATGGAATATATTTTGCTTATAGAGCCATCAAAGTTATCGGATTTGGACGGAGAAACTAGGGGCCTAGTTGAGAAGATGATGTACGACCAGAGGCAAAAGGAGATGGGACTGCCGACCAGTGACGAACAGAAGAAACAAGACGTGCTTAAGAAGTGAGTAAATATGATCAGTCTTAATCAGGCTAAAAAAATGGCGTATGTAATAGTCGTTAAAATCGATAATAGCATTATTCATAATATACCTATATAGAATATACTAGCTTTCCGCCCGCGGCTTCGCCCGCGTTTTCAAAGAAAAACCCGCATAGTTCCCGTTCCCGTGGGATTTCCTGGATAAAACCTATCCTATGTGTTAATCTAAGTTACCATCTATATGTGTGCTAAATTTCATTTTAATCGGTTCAGTAGTTTTTTCGTGAAAGAGTAACAAACATCCATACATCCATACTTACAAACTTTCGCCTTTATTAGTAGGATAATACTATCTGAACTCAGTTCTGTCTTTTTCGGTTTAGGGGTGAATAAATGTTGAAAAAAAAAACATTTCATACAAATTCGTATTACATTGAAAGTTGTATTCATTGTTTACAATGAGATTTGTTATGGATGTTCGATGTTCTTAAAAATACACCTCGGAGTCTAGATATTTTTATGAGAGAGAATATGCTTCAAATTTAAATTTAAAATTATTACTAATAAATAAATAAATAAATAAATCATTTATTCCACTTAAAACATTTTACAAATAAGAGCGACCGAATAATGATTCAATTCTGACTCTATGAATCAAAAATGGTAACATTACGATTGTAATTCCATTAAATATGTAATACGTATAAATATTTGTTATTGATTTGCCTATAACTGTTCTTATTGAGCGCTTGGGAGATCGGAAAGTAAAAGGCTACATCAAGTTCAATGATTACTTATACACGTAAGAATTGTGATTTGAGCGAATTGGCGGATTTAATACTTTCATATTTCAGATAATTAATCTCCTTGATATATTTTCCGCGTACGTTAATGACGAAATAATATCTTCAACTTAAAATCCTTTTCTTGTTTCAGGTTCATGGAGCAACACCCAGAGATGGACTTCTCTAAATGCAAATTTAATTAAATATTCCACTGCGTCTAATAAATTGTCTTGAAGGAACTATTAGAACTTTGTAATTCTAAGAACTCTTGATGTATCGTCATAAACGATTGATGTACTTTACGTTCCAACGTTTTATATGTACCTATCTGTAGTCTGGGCAATCATGTTGTCTGAACAATATGTAATTAAATAAGCTTAAAGCAAAAGGCCAGTGGGCAAACCTTCATTTTTAATTTGCCGACCTTATTAATTTTTGTGCTCTCACTAGTCATTATTGATCCGTGTCTAATAAAAAACATTGAAAGCGGTTTTGCCAGATTATAGTAAAATAACTGATAGTATTCAGTAAATATAAATATTAAAATGACTTGTTGTTTTATTATTGTTGGAGATATGACGCTATTGCGACTTCCTGTTTCCTACAAGAGATGTAATTTCAATGAAAGTCTTGAATGAATATGGACTATGGTATTCTAGGAGAATGGGTTCTTGATTGAGATCAATTTATATTTATTCTACAAATAAATATCTCTTTAATATAAATTAACTAATTTGATGCATTATCAAAAATATTTAATAACCAAAGAAGTTAACAAAAAAATTTCAAACTAAGTTACAATTTATTAACATTTACCTACTTATGTGTTAATACTTAAGTAGTAAAATCACTAACTATTTTTTTAATTTCTACCTCACAGCAAATAAAACAGGCTACTTGAATAAATTGAAACATTTATATTTAGATCCTAAAATTTCTATCACAGTTCTATGATAATACTTGTGGGTATAATATTGTGTGTAAAATTATTTTGATGAACATATATTTTACCTGAATATAAAATTAAAAAAAATTGTGTATGAGAACTGTAACTTAGATACTTGATATAAATTCCTCAATCAAGCTGAACTACATTATATTGAAATAAAATCAAAATATTGATTAGGTGCGTAATGTCATCAATGCATCGCAGCGTAGTCATGGATATTTTAATTATTGATCCCATTTTTTAAAATTCATTTCTAAGTCCATGTTACATTATTTAATAACGATAGAAACAAGCATAGTCGGGGGAAGTAGTAATAAAAGCCACACAACGCGTTAAATATACCTATACTCATAGTAACATTTAATAGTGTTAATAATAATAATTAATTAATTATTGACAGGGCTGGCGCGCGCGCCGTTGATATGGCGGAGAGCAGCGCAGCGCATTTTTCGTTGTCAATCTATTATCGACATTGTTGATTGTCCTCATTAAAATAATATTCAAAAGCACAGCGCGCTACCTTTCGCATGTGATCTCTTCGATGCTTCTCGGAAATAAATTATTGTTTTTTTTTTATTTTGAATACCTATTATTTTAATGAGGACAATGTCGAATGGTCGATAATACTTTTGACCACCAATGAAAAATGCGCTGTGCTTCACTCTGCGCCGACCCTATCATCACACTAGTTACTATTACCATTGTTTTAAAAAGTGATGATGTATTTTTAAATATGTACTGAAAATCTAACAAAATAAGCCACGGTGTAAAACGATATTTTTTAAATTTTACGCCGTGTTACGTAGTATTTTAACCAAGTTTTAAAAATAATTATCTATTTCCGATGAAAAGTTATTCCTATGCATTTTGCCGCATTACTTGAATTATTAGTGCAATATCGTAACACACTCGAGGGCATATTTGATAAGTTTAATGGCTGGTTCACACTTTGATTAGTGCGAGTGCAGGTGATTAGTGCGAGTGCAGGTGTGTAGTGCGAGTAGTGTCCAATTCAACTGCGAGTGCAGGTGATTAGTGCGAGTGCAGGACAATGGTGAAATTCGCGACGCTACACACTACGCTAAACACTAAACACTAAACACTCCTGTCCAGACGTGTTTAGGCAGGCACACTGCGAGTGAGGGGGAAGGGAGGGCGCGCGGGACGTGGCTACTCGCAGTCCACTCGCAAAAAAATAGAATACGCTTCTATTCACTTTACTACACAGCCTACTAAACACTCGCACTAAACAGTCGCTGTCCACACGTAGTACTACTCATCACCTGCACTCGCACTAATCAAAGTGTGAACCAGCCATAATGTTTTATGGTGGTTTTATGCTTTAAAACAAAAAAGACATGAACGTGACCATCGCGCTAAAGCGACTGAGTGCAGTGTGGCCGGCCGACCTCAGTTGACAGGATCATAAGTGATGTAGGCGGTGGCTTCTCTACACGTAGTAATTATTGTATCTCATCAATGTCCATTGTCCAACATCTTAGTCCAGCATCAAGTTTATCTAGTTAGAATAAGTACTCTGTGGTCGTCGAGGATTAAAAACTGACGTTGCATTATGGACTGCCAGCAGTGCCAGCAGTCAAATGTCAATTAGTGTCAAGTGACGTTTGCGGTTTGACAAATAAAATAAACCAGACAGGCGACAAGTGTTAGAATAATTTGTAAACCATTTGTAAACTTACTGTAAATTCTACGACCATCGTAACTTATTTTGTGTGTAAAACTGCTTAAAACAAATAAGAAGTATATGCGGTGGTAGGTGCCTATCTAAAATTGGTCTATTATGAGTACTTTTGAGGAAATATTTCCCTGATATCTGGTTGAATTAATTTTCTGTAGTTTGTTAACAAAATGTAGCACCAACTTGGTACGAAATTGGTTGTGGGGACACTGAGGTCGGCTTAAAAATATGTTATTGTTTTATTTTTAGTTTATCAAGATGGTAAGAACAGTTTATTCACCGGAGCATTGCCTTCAGTATTTGGAACAATATGCCACTCAGGAAGTTTATGTAATTGGTTTAATTTTGGGACAGGTAGGTGACTGACATTTGTTAGAAATATATGCGTTAAAGAATTTTAAGTTATCTTAGTACAATAAAATGTTTTTAGATAACTGAGGCACGTGAAAATGTCATTCATCTTGCACGGACACCAGAAGAAAAAAGCCCTGATGCATTATCGGAGAATAGTTTTACATCAGAGAAGCCAGAGCCTTTAAGGAACTTGTTAGGAGTGTCTGAAACCTGGGTAGCTGATCATGCCAAACATGTTACAAGAATGTTGCCCGGAGGAATGTTTGTTCAAGGTTCATTAATTTTATTATTCGAAAGTAGTATTGTTGTAATGGTAATATGTATTTATTTAATACAATAAAAGGCTGAATAATAGGTGAAAGTATTAAATTGTTTGTTTGGTATTGCTGTGCATTAATCATAGCAAGTTTTCTTTCCTTATGACTTAAATATGTAACATGTATTTTCAGGTATATTTGTAACAAGCGATGAAGATATTTTTGAAGATCCCAATTACTTCAGTAAAGTGAAGTCAGTTTTAAATTACACATTTAAAGCACAGAATGCCAATCCATATATGAATGGTAATTATCCTCATTCAAATGAGAGATTAATTCTGCATATGTGTACAAGTACTAAAGTATTGACTTGTAAAAGTGTGGAGGTTGGGACGGGTAACAAGACTTCAATCAAACCTGTAGAGTGGAAATTCTTACCAAAACCACAACAATGGCAAAGGTTGGACTGCTATTATGAATTTGATGAAGTATATCCAGTCATAGTGAAGAAGAGTGGTATATCTGTTAAACATCAATTTCAGGTTGGTTTCATATTTTATTTGCACCCTTAGCTTTGTTACTGTTATGAATAAAAAATTATTTAACTTAGTTTGTGAACTTGAAAAATGTATTTATTGTAAACTTTTTGTTCACAGCAAATTCTAGAATCTGCACATAAAACAATTGAAACTAGTGTTATGTTCATTGATGGAGAATTAAAGGAAGGTTCCGAACAACTGGAACAGCTAAATAAAAAGAAAAAAGTAAAAAATAGTACAAAATCTGCACAAGATGTGTTGAAATCAATGCATGTTTCATTGTTTGTGCCATTTGTAAGTATGCATGTACTATTCCTTTAAAATTTTTTTAAAGCCAAATGATGTTTAAATCTATAATTACATCAACTCAAGATTTCTTGTTCTGAATTAATTTTACCGACAAATATCTGACGTTTTATGTTGCCCTATCTTGCCCAACACCTTCTTTGAAAAATTAAGTGCTATAATTCCCGTATAAGGGAAATTACCATAGAAATCTAAATAACAAGACACATAGAAGGGCTATAATGTCATAATTCGTATGAAAACTGCTGTCGCCAAAATCAACACATTCAAACCGAAAGCTAAACAGTACACACAAGTAAACTATGCCTTTTATTGGACAGCTTGATTTGAGTGAAAACTAACTTATCTATTAAATTAAGCTTTTGAATATGTATCCTAACGCACGAATTTACGGTTTATTTTAGAATAACATCCCTAAGTATATGAGACTTTTTGTTCCAATACGAACAAACGTGATAATAAGAATGGTCGACTGTGTCATTCAATGTTATTTCGATTACTATGGTGACACTCGTAATACTTGTAAATATTCTATAATTTTAAGGAAAAACGGCATTATTTCTAAAAAAAAATATTTTCCGATGAAATATTATTCCTTTATAAGTATAATTACAACTTGTGGAAGAATTTCCGCAATGGGAATTGCTGAAACACACCATGTATACACTCATACGTCTCCAGAGCAACTGAACAGTGACGAATGCACTGGTGATGTGCAAATCACCTGAGTGGCGACAAGGTCACGCACGCTTACGACTTCTAGTGTCTTGTTATTTAGATTTCTATGGAAATTACTTAGGAATACAGGGACCAGATTTATCTTTTTTTTTATTCCTTTCTTTCCTATGATAAACATTTAATTTTATACTCAAACATAGATTTTCCCAAAGTCAAACATCAAACATTAATATTTTGCAGGAAAACTCCCTACCCGAGACTGTTGAATACCTAGAATGTGATGGTAATATACACTTCAGTGGAGTAGTAGCATCAAGTGTATTCATGTATCCAAAAGCCACTGTAAGTGAAGCGATTGCTGCTGTCAAACAGGACATTATAAGGTCACTTGCATCACGCTTTACAATGCACTGTGATGCGTTAATTGACGACAATTTGTTACCTGAAGGTATGACATCAATTTTTCTTACGATTGTATTTAATTTTTTTAATTTTGAGACTTCCTTTATACTTTTTTTTATCATTTCGTGAATTTATATATCTGCTTATTTGTTAAAAGACCTATTTATTATGTTTGCAGAAAAAGTCTGTTTCAATGAACCACCGAGGCGAGTCTTAGTTCCCGTTGGATCTTTATATCTCTGTGATTATTTATTCCCCGGAGAGGCGCCTGCAGAGGCTCTGGTATCTGTAAAAGAACTTCTTGATCTTCAAATAACCGAAGGGGATGTTATTTGCGATGTTGAGACTCCAGCAGGTAACTTTGAATTGTTGTTCTTAAGTGCGACATTCCATGAATTTACGTCTTCAATATATTCATTAATACTGTAGTAGGCTCTCTGAAATAATAGATACATAGTATTTGTTCGATATTTACGTAGTTTTTTAATAATGTTTTTAGTACATACTTATCAAAAATCATTTTCAAATGTATTGTGTTTCAGATACATCAGAGTTTGATGCCTTGGATAGAGATACAAGCAGTGAAGAACTCTTAGCAACTCCCCAAGAAGCCAGCCAATTTATGTATATTACCGGGATTTGCTTCGCTATGTTTGTGTTAATTGTATCAATATTCATACATTACTATGATGGGATCATGGCATGTATCAGTCAACTCTTCTCTAGGTCATAAACTTGTGAGATTTCAAGTGAATTTGTTTGCAAGCAGATTTTATTTCTCTATGTGTATGGTTATAATATATTCAGATTGTGACTATAATATGCACCTGTTTTGTACAGATCGCTGTGTAATGTTCAATGATATATGAATAAAGTATTTTTTATATAATTTTTGTTTCAATTTTCGCCCAAAATAAATCATAACAATAGTAATTGAAAAATATATGATACTTATTAGAATTGCAAACATTTTTAAGTTCATAAAAAATTATCGACGACCAATCTCTTGAAATGGCTACATGATGGAAAGATTTTTAAAATGATGTCCACTTGTGCTATGTGCAAAAAAAAACATATTCTAAATCATTGAGATATATATTATACATTGTATTGTATTAATACATTGTATAATAACATTTTGTTCCTTGCCGTTGCGATACATAATTCTAGTACCTAGGCATTCTAGGTACCTACCTAATTAATTTTATTTTATAGAAAGTGGTTATTTAAATTTAAGACGTTATCAACTTAACTGAACCTGTAACAGATTACAGACAACAGTTGTTAAATTAAAATCATTATTCATTACTAAGTACCACATTACTACCTAGTGCCCCTAGTGGACACCGCGCCATACGTAGACAGAGAAACCAATTTGGATTCTCCGTCTACGGCGCCATATTTTGGGTCATTTATGACTTATGTCACTTTATTGACAGATAAAATAGTTGTTCATAAAATTAACACAAGATGGCGTGCTTAACATAAGTTCGTATGAAATACGGCTAAATTATAAATATCCGAACAACGATGTGTTGTATATAGGTGCTATAGTACTTTTTGTATGTTTGTAGTATTGGTGTAAGTCGTAAGATGTCATTCATTATTTTTGACTTGTTTTCGACGTACAAAGTTTGACAGTTCATAACTTCTCAAACTACCTATTCAATTCAGTAACAAATAACAATCGTGGTTTGTCAAACGTTATTGGTGTTTACTAATATTAGGCTTGTTTCATAAACTTTTCAAAGTTTTCATTTGAACTTACTTTAATTTGTATGTGATGTAGTCTTAATTCAAATGAATGGGCCAACGACAATTAGTGTACATTGTGTTTGAAGTGTTTTGATTAATTTAACTGCTAAACCGGTTTTATGTGCGTTTGATAGTTGACTGCAGATAGAAGTTTTATGTTTTTCAAATACGATGGCGTTTTCTTTTAGTAAATTAAAGAATATTTTAAATAATAATAAGGATAATCAACTGGCCGGTAGTGGTAGCTTGGAACCAGAGATAGGATTTAAGTTATCATTACATCCAATAAGTAAAAATTTGTTTGTCACTGTTATCGGCGCTCGCAATCTCCCGTCTTTGTTTGGTCTCAGTCGCGCCCACGGATACCTTGTTAAGGTAATTAAATACTGTCATCTAAACTTACACAGTTTTCAATATTTTTTTTGTGAAACTAGGTATAATAGCTTGTATTCTGTGCTTGTATTATTCCATTGACATAGGATTTTTTGTGTAACCAGCAAATATTTAAAATGCAATCCTATCTATACGTCTTAGTTACTATATTTTACGCTAATTCGGCATGTTTAATTTAGAAAATACCTACTTATTGATAAAAAACGTAGCTCGTGACACATAAAAATACTTAATAGGACGTTATGCTCCCTATACAAATACATATATATTTATGAATACATGGACGTATAAAAAAAGACGGACGCCGTATTACGAAAAAACAACGTGAAGCCACCATAGTAAGCTAGCGATCGTGTAAAGACAATAAACACGCACACACTCTCACCATAGTAAGCTAGTCGGCCGCCATTACGTCGTGAACTACCGACTGATTAACTGCGTCACTGTTTCACAAAAAATATTTAAAATGCCGTCTTGCGTGGTTAAATGGTGTCGCAACAGTACAATTTTAAATAACAAAACACAAGGGATTACATTCCACAGGGAAGCAAGTTATTTTTTTTATGTTTTAATGACAAAATTATTACGGCAAAATTTATAGAAAAAAATACAGCCGCCATTGTCATTAGGACAGCTGTTGCCATGGCAACATGGCACGCACACATGGGTGTTTCGCCGCCATTACTAGGCTTCACTCAATGTTTAGGCGATATACCGTCCGTCTTTTTTTATACGTCCATGTATGAATACATATTTTCTATTACCTAAATAGGTACTTAGAGCATTTAATTTTTTTAATGCTCTAAGGCTACATAAGTAGGCATAAGCCGCATAAGATTTGATCTAAGAGCATATAGGTACCTATAAGTCCTATAACCTAGTATGTGTATTAATTAGGTACAGAATTAATAGGTATATATCATCATACCTCCAAGATACATTCTTTATTCGTTTTGAATTGGTCTAGTTTCGTCACAGCACATTTTCGTTGTTAACCAAAGGTCATGGGTTTATTCTATATCCAGAGTCCAGACCCAAAAAAGAATAAACCACGTACATAATAATATTCTATACGTGAAAAGTACGTAAAAAACGTGGAATACCTACATTATCTACCTGCTTACCTAGTTATATCTTGAAGCATTTTTATCCGGAACTCACGGAAGTAGTTAACTGACTATCTGTATGAGTTTCCATATAACGATAAGGAAACGAATCTGAATTAGTAGTTGGTACTTATAACTAAACATAAAGACCTAGGTCATCATACTACGGCTCTACCGCCGCGATTTTTAGCCGTGATATAGGTTAGGTACCTAAGCCAAGGAAACGAATATAAGCAGTCTCGCTTGCAACAAAATGCTTGCGGGTAGAAATCGTCAATGTGCGCCAAAATTAATTTCCATGGCACTTACGTATAAGTACATTGATCATCGGCATCGGCATCGGCACATCGTTTTTACACGCTTTATATTAGCTTCACCTGTATGTTTGTAACTTTGTAACCGACTTCTTTGGGCGGGATTTTGACCCACTTTAAACGGCCAGATTTCGTTCAAACTTTGTAGATTTATTTAGGACCGATGACAATACACTAATTTGATAAAATAAATAATAGTTAAAAAATAATAAAAAACACGCGTTTTATAGAAAACCGAACTAAAAGCGTGTTTTTTAGTTTTTTTAAACTATTATTATTTAACCGTAGACTAGTTTGTCTATCTCGCGCAGTTTTGCGGTTTACCGCTTGCGAGATAAAGTGATAGCTGAAGCTCCCGTATCTTCAGTCTCTGTCCATTATTGTGCTATTTATTAATAGGTAAGTTTGTCAAAAATATAATATGTGGTTACTGAAGTTAAAGTTATTTTTATAAACGTTTTCAATTTTTTTCTGCCTTGGATTTCATTCTTTATTTATCTACCTGAAACAGTATGTCACGTATTTGCTGCCTCAGCTGGCCATGATTTTTCGTGCGTGTCTATATTACGAAGTGGGAAATCAATGGGAACAATATACCTACCTAGGCTTCGTGTTTTTATGCCCCTTAGGTAGATTTATAACTTACTAGCTTTCCACCCGCAGCTTCGCCCGCGTTTTCAAAGAAAAACCCGCATAGTTCCCGTTCACGTGGGATTTCCGGGATAAAACCTACCCTATGTGTTAATTCAAGTTCTATATGTGTGCTAAATTTCATTGTAATCGGTTCAGTAGTATTTGCGTGAAAGAGTAACAAACATACACACACAGATCCATCTTCACAAACTTTCGCATTTATAATATCAAATATGTATTACTAGTAGGATTAGAATATTAGGTATGTCTATGTAACGCTAATAATATACTCATTAGGGATGTGGTTTTTGTAAACTTATTACATATTTCTAAAACTAAAAACTGATTACATTAAAGTAGTATGAAGAATGCCATCACTTAATTCTTTTAATCATTTTTAAGCAATTAACGTTAAGTACAGGCATTTGGTAAAGTACATAAACAAGAGTAAGAAAATGGAATACGTGAGATAGCGTCAAATAGATACAATTTGTACAAAATATACTTTGTACAAGTCATGCAATTATCATTGCTAGAGTTAGGGTGTGGTTCGGGCTCTATCAATTCTAGTTGAACTCGGTCGCCTTTAATTGTAATGTTGGACATAATTACGATTTACCTACTGCTAACAGTACAAGCATAATAAAACTAAACACTGATCATGTAAGTGGTTTAAAAAAACCAGCATCAAACAACTCCTAAGCCTACTATAATATGTCGTATGAGAAATAGAGGTGGATAGAGTGCTGCAAAAGGAGTTTTCTATTTGCATGAAGTAGGTATACGTAGATACGTCACCAAATCGATCTATATAGACGTCAACGGTGATTATCGTTTTTGTTATCATAGGACCCTTTACATTGTGAACGTCGCGTTATCGGTCTCTTATCTCCGGCTATGCATTTTCGGTGTTCCAATAACTTATTAATAACATTGTACCATGAAATTACTAATAATAACATACCTAATAAGCTGTTGGCTATAGGTCAGATTATAATATTAACTATGTTATATCCTAGGGTTATATCATTGATATTGAAATACTTACTACCTATATACATAACAATTTTGAACACACATAATTTTTGGTCACTTTCAACACGTTTTGAAATTTCAAAACACAATGCATTTTTAGAGATTCATTTATAGACAGCATAAAGCATAACTGAATCCTCATTTAAATAAAATTAAAAATCAATTATTTCTTATTCATGGAAATTTTCGCAATCTAACAAATCGAAATGAATTATTAGATTATTTTCGATTCATCATATTGTTACGAAATAAATTGTTGTCGTTATTGTAAATTATTCATCTTTATTGACGAGTATTGTGAAAACCTGCCTGCGAAAGGTTATGCCTACATGTGATAACTTACTCTAATAGAAACATGAGACAAATTAGCATCAGTTTGTTGTCCCAACGATGGAGTGAATTGACAAAGTCGAAATAAAATGGTGTTAATTGATAAATATTACAAACCATCTATGAACCATTACATTGTGCCCAAATTGTGCCATATACCTAGATGCCAAAATTAGAAAAACAAAACAATGTATTCTGAAATATAGAAATGTTTCTGACAGGTTAAATAGAAGAGAGAGCGATTATCGTTATTAATTTAATGTTATGTCACACAACATTTTACGCACCTTAACATTAATAATGTAATCAAATTTTACCCGTATAGGTAATATGAATTATTATCACCATACAAACATCAAGACGACCACCATCCCCTTTCCCTCATAAATTGTTAGTAACACATACGAGTACCTATATCTATAGAAATAATTAAAAATGATTTTTGTCCTCACTATATCGATGTCATCCTATCAGTATTATTAATTACCGTTCTGGAGCTTGTTTGATCGGAACTCGATACACCGCAGATACCACAGTACAATAGAATAAATAGTACCATAGCTAATTTTATTGGATATGTTTGTCTTACTTCTACGTGCGTGTCATATTTCTGTTTTGTAAAGAATACTACTGTATAATTAACTCACTCAATCTTGGTTTTTTACAATCCCACAGCAAGATTAGTACGCTTATTAGTAGTTAGTGACGCACTAATCCTGTAGCCGAATCTTAAACTATAAATTGAACAAAATAATTATAATATTTAATGAGCGTGAAGATCAAGGAAACTCATAGTCTGGATTTTATCATGAATAGCTGAATTAAGCTGAAATTCAACGGCAAAATAAAATACGCAAGACAACGCGAACGTTGTTTGAAAAATGTTTTGAAAACATAGCATAATTAATGGTTCTCAAGTAAGGATAATAATTATTCATTGAAATACAGTAGCTTATAACGCCGGTAGTAATTCACTATCGGAGGACAATTAAGCTCCAGTTATGTTAATTAAATTAACGCTCAGATAGCGCTGCAACCCTGTAAGATCGTTAATTTATTTCCCTCTAGATAAAAGTAACAATTAATAACGTATTGCCTTTCAAAGAGAAGAAGATAAACATCGTTAAATTTTGGAATTAGAGTCGTTTCGTATGATGTCCCCTCGATAATGGCAATAGGTTTGTTTATCGTTTAAATATTAACTTCAAAATTCCAATAAAAGTTTCCATGTACCAAAGGTCGGGTTGGAGGCCAATAATACGCTAATAGTTAAAGCATTAATTTTACTTTAACGTACAATTAGGTCAAAATTCGAAGTATGAGAATCCCGATAAAAACATGTTATCAAAATGTCAATACTGTATTTCCTTCTTATATTTAAAGATCATCCTGAGACGACCTGAAGTAAATTATTCTTTATTGCTAATCGTTTCACAAATGAACACACGACAAACTGTCCTTATTAAATTTCCGTTGTTCAGCACATACGAAGTTATTAAAACAATTCCCATTCCATAATATTACACATATTATTTACGTACAAATTTGATAATTTTCAGGTTAAAGTTTTCCCTGGGGACAGCAAATATGAGACGACTTTACAAGACAGTTCTTGGCCCGTTTGGAACGAAGATTTTAAATTCCAGCTTAAACCAAAGGATGCGAAAAAGCCAAATGAGAAAATCGATCTTCAAAGTCAGCTAGCTGGTCACTTTTTGTCATTGACAATTTATGCATTATTGGAGGCGCCAAAATTAGATGGAGACAAAAGAAAAAGCGCTAAAACTTTAGATGCAAAGACAACTATGAAATTAATGAACGATGAAGAACCAAAAACAAAATCCGGACTATTGGAAAAAACATTCAGTAGCTTTAAATCCACTAAAGCTGAGAGTATAACACAAAAATCTATTCTAGAAAAACGAAGAACTGTTGGTGCTGCGACGTGGAATTTTGACTCGAAACTATTTCAGAATGATTTAAAAAATGGTTTAATTGGAACACCTGATATTTGGCGACCAATTAATGCGATTACAAGTGGACTTAATACTATTGATACACGAGTAAGTAAATTCTTTTAAATGTTGTTTGTATAAAAGACAAGAATTTAATTTCCACATGACTTTAATCTTATTTTAGGTAGGTAGTTGTTTATCAACATGCACCTGTAGTAATTTAGCACAATGCATTAAAACTAATAATATCAGACCATTTAATAATTTCTATAGATACAAATATGAAATGACGAAATACATACTTTGAGGCAATCATTTGAAAGTGTAATTTTTTTTATTGGCTCTACCAAATTTCAGTAAAACGTTCTATCACTTTAGCGTTAAAACGTAAACGATAAATACCTACTGTAGACTCAATCCGAGATATTAGGTATCAGTATGGGGAGAAGAAGATTATTGATTTATTCAAGACCAATCTTTACATAGTTTGGAAGTAAATTAGGGCTCGGAAACTATTTATATTAAAATAAACGAGTTTTGTAAATAGCATTATTAAAAATTTTGGATTTCATAGCATTCCTTTCACTGACTTTATAAATCCTACAATTCCAAATGCACGTTTACGTAGTCGAAACACAGGATGAAAGAAAAAGCTATTGTGCTCCAAACAATCTGCCGCGTTGAAGGGTTTTTATTTGATTAGGAACTGTCTGAGAAAATTGCCGCTGCTCTGATATGGATACAATCCACTGCTTTTTGTGTGGGGTTCAATCGCTATAGACTTTCTAGCGTCTTTATTGGCTCCCAGTTACTTACCCGTAACTGTTAAATGCTATGGTGGTGAACCAATTTTAATAGAACGTGGACTGAATTTCCTCACCGAGATAACTCTATTGCTTGTATAAATATTTTCTGTCGACCCATATACGTTACAGATCACAAAAGTTTACCGTACAGGAGTTATAAATAGGTTCGCTTTTATTTGACGGTAAAGCGATTTTACAGCCACGTTCACATCATGTTCACATTAAATTGGATAAACATTGTCTGTTGTATAAATTGTAGATAATATATTTAGGCCCAAACTGCGCTACCAAGCTTGCTGCTAAATGTGTTTAATTTCTAAATTATGGACAGCTTTTATTCACGGCATTACACATAAACAGGTAGTTAACATCAGTTCAAAGGCTAACTCGCTAATAGTTTTATTAATTGATGTGGTGAGTCATCAGCAGATTGGGAGTGATTGAGAATTTTAAACAGTCTTGGAGCTCGTGTAGGCACAATAGAATAGTTTTGACCTTGACTCAGCCCAGATAGAGTATGTAACGTATATTATACAGCTGACGTAAGATAACAGCCTTGGGAATCTTTATTAAAGATTTAAAACACTTTTATCGCGCGTAATTATGCAATGATGTTTTTTGCGAGACGAGTTTATATTTACCTAAATGACACTTTCCTTATCCAAAAGAATATCTGTTGTTACGCCTTATCAGTTACTATCATTAATTGACATCGTTAAGGATGGAGCGTCAGGCGTAGATTTGAGATATTTCATTTTAATTTAAATTAAATTATACCATAGGTACTTCACAAAGTGCATGCACGTCTGCTGCGGGTAATTAAAGTAACGTCCTCACTCGCACACATTATACCTACATTTTTAATAACTGTGTTATACTATATCTATACTATCTTTATTAATACATATTTACTCTTGGCATATCTTTAAATACAGATACACACATCTATAATAGTCCTTGTCATAAATGGAGTCAATAATTAATAGATATTTGTCACCGATCGCAAAATCACTATTCAGCGATCCATCAAACATCGGTTCTCAATTTGTAGAGTATTTTTATTACGTAGTTAACTAGTTACACAGTTTTAGAAGAGGATGTCAATAAACGATTTTACTTCCGCTCCCTTTTTGTCAACATCGTAAAATAAAATTTTGCCTGCTTCTGACCAGGTCTTATGTGTATTTATTACGAAGTTTATCTCTAAGGATATGGATTCAAATTTTATAGTCGCCAATTCAAATGTATGCTGAAAATAAACCTTAAAATGCTGAAAATTGCATTGCATTTCATGTTAAATTATTAAAACACTAGCTTCCGCCCGCGACTCCGTCCGCGCGGATGTCGGTCTTCGCGTGGATGGTTTATTTCTCCATTTTGAGTAACTCTGACAATAACATCTTATAAATATCTATTGGACTCAAATACGGCTAGGCCTATAATAATACCCATAACCCAACGTGTGTTCGCTGTTCTACAGAACAACGTCTATGGATAAAACTGAAAAATTAAGATTATTTTTTTTCTTCGTATTTTTTCAGGATAAAAAGTATCCTATTTTACGCCCAGGATAATAAGGTATAATTATACCAAGTTTCATCGAAATCGAACCGTTAGTTTTCACGTGATGTCTTCACATACAGACAGACAGACAGACAGACAAAAATTTTTTTAATCACATATTTGGGTTTGGTATCGATCCAGTAACACCCCCTGCTATTTATTTTTTCAATATTTTCAATGTACAGAATTGACCCTTCTACAGATTTATTATACATATGTATAGATAACAATAATTATTATTATAGCGGGGATTAGGGGAACAGCTGTGTCAAATAGAGATCGATTGTTCATACATCGTTGAACTCCCATATAAATCCGTTCTAATTTGTTGTTTGTCACTTACACGTTTGGCTTTCAAATTATTGGAGAATGGTTAGGGTTAACTGCGTCTATTGTTATTCAAATTAAATTGTTTCAAATGGGCCTTTAGAGGTAACAAGCTTTGAAAAATTAAATTGCGTTGTTTACTGGATTTTCTCAGAATTTGTGTCTCCAATAAAATTGAAAATGTCACTCCTATAAGTCCAAAAACAGTATATTGTCAAAGAGTTATTTAATTACATGGTTGAAATATTTAATAGAAATGTTTGAGTCAATTGAAATAAGACTTGGATCCTTTATTACAATTCAGCTCCTATGTTTTCAATGTTTGTGATTTAATTAATGAAGACATCAATTATTTTCAGCGCGAAAACAAGAAGGGACAACTAGAAGTGACGTTGTTATACACGGGTAGTGAAGATGGGTTAAATGATACAGTGCAGCTTACAGTGAACAGGCTTCGGTGTAGCGTTCAGACAATGCAAGAACAAGAACAATATAAAGGTAATTACTTATGATTGTCCTCGTGTTTTTGCGTGGAATCTTTTTGCGGAGGTTTTGCGTCCGGTGGCATGGATGTTTTTGATTTTATTTTTAGAGTCGTGTGTGGAACTTAACAATTTTATGATGAATTTGAAAACTTTGTTATAAAATATTGAACAAATGATTTCACCTGAACTGAACAACTTCAGGGCGTTTGTGCACTACAAGGAATTTTACTGTCCGGCATGGCAGGCCATTAATCTAAATACTAGATTGTGCACTATACAATATACATGTATGTAATTTTACTGTCCGACATTTCACTTTTCCCTATTTCGGATGTTTTTTGTGTCTACCACAGAGCAAGTAGTATAGTAGTGTCTACCTACAAGTCGCTGTTTGTTTTGTTGTTTTCAAATGCCATAGGGCATTTACTTAATTATCATTTAAGTAAGTGTTGGTAAGTTAAAGTTCAAGTGGGAATAGCTTTCCTTGCTCCTCGTCGCCGATTAAAATAAATAAGTGAAACACACATTTTAAATCTCTTACGGAACTTTACTTTTTATTATAACGAAGTAAGTAAGATAATATTTCATATTCTATATTTTGTACTCGTTTCTTGTAAAATGTAAAAACAATCATTTATAATATCATATTATACCGCCAAACTTCCTTGAACGGTACCACACTGATCCGAGTAATGACGGACAGGTGCACAAGCCATTTCATGGGCTTTTTCATGCCACACCGGACCGTAAAAAATCGGATTACCCAACAGTAAAATTCCTTGTAGTGCACAAACGCCCTCACTAAGTCAAAAAGAATAATTTTGATTTTTTTTTTATATTTATAATTTGTATGACCTATAATTTCAAAGTAAAACCATATTCTGGCTGAATATATTTATTTCATGTACTTTGATACATTTGCAGCTTACGTTAATTTATACCTTTTTTATTTATTTATTATAAAATATGCTAACACTCATACTTAACGTCTATTATTAAATTAACAGTTTGCGAAGCGTAACGTGCTTTGTTTATTGATATAGAGGGAGTGGTTTTCCTGGTTTGGACATGCTTTGAATTAAGGTACATCCGATTAAACTTGAAACTAATACGTACCAACTGTACGTCACATGTTTTATTAAAGGGGGAGTGAGCAATAGTTTTCAGTTCAAACTGATGTATATTTTCTAAGATATTAATATATTATTCTATCATTTGATCTCTTTTTGGGGCAGTTTTGTTTGAGAATCTGAACCTCAACTGATACATTTGTTAAATACTTAAACTTGTAGACTTGTAGACATTTCCAAATATGAATCTATTTTATAAGTATGTAAGCAATACGATACTAATACCTGGTATCCAATGGGCAATCGTGATTTATTGAAATTTGTCCAACAGCTTATATTGGCATTGACCTCTGTTTCAGCTCCCCTCTATTTGAAGGCGACAATATTGGAAGCGAATAAAGCGGAGTGCTACTGGAAAAGCGATAGATTCGCTCCAACAATATCGGCCAGATGGGATCCCAAGTCCGCAACCGTGAAGCTATCAGTGTTCAAAGCGAACTTGAACAAAGTTAGCATTTACATCAGTCTCGGTTGTAAAACTAAAATGGCGAAAAAAGAAATTCTAGGGAAGGCACTCATCGATGACAAATCCGCGTATGCAGACAGTTGGAGCGAAATTTTGAGGCAGCCAGGAGTGCCGAAAACTTTTTGGGTTAATTTTGAGTGATAAGTAGATATGGCTTTTTCAACTCGTGACATTTTTCTCATGAATAAGTAAATGTAACCAAATGTATGTTATTTAGTATTTTTTAAGTTTTACTTATTTGTTAATGTGTACTTTGTTTTCTATTGTTGTTGGTAATTCACACTGGGTAATTCCATCCGTAATATTATTTTGCGGATGATAACGGAATCCTTAAAAATATAAACTTTTAAATTTTAATATCGTCGTAAATTTGATGCTTTTAAGTAAATATATATACCCAATAGGTACTTTACATACAAATATTTATACCCTATATGTGATTACCCCAAAACATTTAAAATAACATTTTTGCGTAAGTATAACTACTGAAGTTAAAGTTACAACGTGTATTTCATATCTCAAATTTTGAAGGTGTATTACTAGGACACATATTGATGACACAATAATTATGAATAAGAAATCTAACTCGTAAATATAATAAAATCGCACGTAATTAACTTTTCCATTTAGTTTAAATATACATGAAACAATTAAATTAAAATTGACTTTGAATCTTAAACGGTTTGCTCCTTTAAGAATGAACCTTCGAGAACTTACCCGAATTATCAGACAACCCTTGAAAATTTAAAAAGTACTAATAAATCTCGTGTTATACAACTAATTTTGACTACAAATGGATATGTTTTGTTTATAATTACGTATATTATGTAAATTTGTGCAACATAAGTTTTAATCAATAGATACTATGTTATATCTTAATTTTATTCTCCACTCGACGTTTTTCACAATTTGTTTTAGGTATTATAAGTATCATCTTTTTTTTTTTACTGTCTATACGTAGATAACTTTTTAAATGAAAATATGAAAATTTGCAAAGAATATACACGCATTATTGAACAATGTCCGTCCATAAAAGAACTGCTTTTGGCATTTATTAATTAATTATATAATATATATAATGACGTAATATATGAGTGTTAAAAAGCTTTAATGTATCGTGTGCCTTATTGAGATGTAATCTATACTAATATTATAAAGAGGAAAAGTTTGTAAGTATGTATGTAAGTATGTATGTATGTATGTATGGTTTTCACGCAAAAACTACTGGACCGATTTCAAAAATTCTTTCACCATTAGAAAGCTGCATCTTTACTGAGCAACATAGGCTATATTGCATTTTCAAAAAAATTAGAGATCCTTACCAAAAATGCAATAATGTAACCCAAGGTGTAAAAAAATCCTCAATAAAACTTCTGTCATCGCGTGCGCTGCGGAATCTATTGAAGATAGAACAAAAAAATGTTCTACGGTATTATAGAATGGATCAATATCTACAAGAAAGTCCGCGATACCATATGTCCATCTTCAGTAGTTATGTTACTACAACAACTTTTTTACGTTTTCAAAGTAAATAGAAGTGCCGACAGTAATCAAACCATGTTATCCATACACATATATTAATCCTTATCCCATTAAATGATGTTTTATTATAGACTGTTTCAATACCAGCAAAATACTTTTTAAATGAAAAGAATTGGATATTCCATTCAAAAGATATAACGAATTTTTAAAAGTGTCAATCTACAGAAAATAGTAGGTATACTGTTCGAGCAGGCCGTAGTGCGGGGGTCACGGAGGAATTCTACCAATATGCGTCTTGACGGAACACAGTGGGGTTTTCGTCGGTAGGAATCCGACATAACCCACGGCACCTCCCCCGGAGGCCGTGGGTATCTATGAAAGATTTCCCCACTAAAACAAAAAAAAAGGCCGTAGTGCGGGACGGGGTAAAGGTGATTTTCATGTGATTAAAAATTAAACCTATAATCCGACCTATAGTATACTTTTCACTGTAACGATATCGCTATCTATGCGGGTGAAACCACAGGGCATTGCTAGTATTATATAAAGCATTTTCATATTTTTCCATTGAAATTTTGCTCAGACGGGATAAATATAAATTATAAATGACTATTCTGGTATAATTTATTTTCTAAGACTGTTGCACTTTATTATCTATCCTACTTAATAATATATCGATGTAGTTTGTTTGTTTGAACGCGCAATGAACTATATATGTTATTATATCTCTCTCTCTCTCTTGTCGGTCCCTCATGTCTGAGGATCGTGGTCAGCATCAGGGTTGCATCTGGAGCGGATGATGATGTTATTATATAATGAACGACTAATACTCTGATGATATTTGTTTTTTTTTTGTATTAATTTATCTTTATTTTTAATATATTTCATAATTAATTTTTAACAAAACGAACCGCCTTCAAAATATCATAACTAGAAAAAAAATAAAATTAAACTCACAGTTGAAAGCTCTGAGGTTGCAAGTCTAAAAAAACAGTCGAATTGAGAACTTTCTTCCTTTTTATTGAGGGCGTTTGAAAATACGACTAATAGAAAGCTAGTGATACAATAGGTATTATGTTTCTAAAGGATAACACAGTTAGGCACAATCGCTAGACTCTGGCTTTGTGCTTTTATCGACTTGTAATTAATATTTGTAATGAAATTTTCTTTTTTTACAAAAGACCGTAGGTATTTTATTAATGTCAATAAACACTTTAGTAGGTAATCTTTCCGTTGATTGACAAATGCTCGAAATTATATTTTTTCTGCACACAAATTTTAAATGCTAAGTATTTGTAAAAATAAAAAAGACGGGTTGCACTCCGGGAGTGCCGGCAGAAGTGAAAACTTGATTATTAACGTTGAGCATGTCTTAACGCTTTTTCGATGGTCACGTGTCCTGACGCGAGTTTAAGATTTTATACCCAACGCCGCTAAAGAAGTTTTCACTTCAATAATTTATTCGTGCTTCAGTTACAGCATATTTATTCAGATTGTCATATTATTATTGATATCTTTAATAAACAATATAAATTGCAAAAGTGTTTTATTTACGCTTCAAAGCGATGTTCAAATGATAATCACAATAAGATGTACCTCAAGCATCAAGGATTTTCCTCGTAAAAAATACAAGGTTGAAGCTTCTAGAGAAAATTAGATCATGTATTTAAAACAATTAGATTATGTATAAAAAACTGCATTCAACGATTTCGAAAAATTCGCATACCACCCCCTGGAATCGAACCACATAAAAGTCTGTTAAACTTAGGTACACACTAGTTATTTTTTTTCTATTGAGATAATCTTCAAACTTTAATAAATGCATTCTCTTGCCGTAAATTCCGGGCATACCTTCAATCTGCTGCATCCAAATAGTTTCCAAAAAATCCCGCCTGTGTAAGTAGGTAAGTAGATATAATTATGTACCAAAGAAGTCTTCAAATAACTATAGCTAACTTAGATAAGAAACTAGTTATTCAAAAGGGAATCTAAATTGAAGGGTCACTCATACATAATCAATTCAGGTGAAACTTGTCAAAATATTTTTTCAAGAAGTCAAGAACCAGATAATTTAATTATTACTTTTTCTTCAAATCACTTAGGTACATTACGCAGTTTTCTGCGTGGGTGATTAAGAGCTTTATTATTTCCTTTATATCAGAAAAATGCTCGAAAACGGAAATATTTGATAAGTTATAAATAAATACAAATCGATGCCAAAATTCCAATATTATTTAAATAAATAATTATAATATTAAATTCTATGGTAAATTCGTTGTAGGTATGCTATGTTAAATATTTCAGTAGTTAAAATTAACATTAATATGTACTTACCATATTTACTGAAACAATGTTGGAAATAGTGTTCAAATAAATAATTCAAATACTAAACATGTTCATTCGGTTTGCTTCTGCTGGCATATAACTTCGTTAGCTAAGTTTCAAATAGATTTGAACTTCACCTGAACTTAGAATTCTACTTAGGTATGTACTACACCTACATTGCGTGACTTGATAAGACACCTTTGCTCGCATTATTTTACACGTGTACTTTTTTTAGGAGTACCTACGTATTCCTGAAAATACGTACTATCTATGAAATTAAAAATATATTAAAATATATGCAGTTAGGTATTGGTAGGATGTTAAGGTAAGTTTCCCTCACATAATACATACAGGCTAAGCAGTAAGCATAGAGATGCTTAATTTACATAGGTTTATATATTTATTCAAAATTACAAATTTTATAAAACTAGGTTTCCGCCCGGCCCGCGGCCGCGCCTACGTTTTCAAAGAAAACCCCCGCAAAGTTCCCGTTCCCGTGAGATTCCCGGGATGAAACCTATCCTATGTGTTAATCTCAGTTATATACATATATTGTGTGCTAAATTTCATTGTAATCGGTTTAGTAGTATTTGCGTGAAAGAGTAACAATAAACAAACACACACATACAAATCCTCACAAACTTTCGCATTTATAATATTAGTAGGATGATACGTATTTAAAAGATACACATATACAAATTTAATTTTATTACACTCCAAAGGTACAAAAAATAAACGTATGCTTAATAAAAAATACGTAACGCCTTTGAAAAATTTCTAGCAAAATCATGAAGAAGCGTTTCGCGTAATTTCATCACGGTTATTTGCTTGAATAATAATGCAAAGCCGTAAATGTTTAGAACATTAAAGTATAAATACATCCATACTAATATCACTAATATTGTAATACTGTGCTAATATTATAAATGCGAAAGTAACTCTGTCTGTCTGTCTGTTAATCACGCCTAAACTACTGAACCAATTTTCATGAAATTTGGTATGGAGATATTTTGATACCCGAGAAAGGACATAGGCTACTTTTTATCCCGGGAAAATGACGCAATCCCGGAAATCCCACGGGAACGGGAACTATGCGGGTTTTTCTTTGACTCCGCGGGCGAAGCCGCGGACGGAAACCTAGTCTACAATAATTCCGTCTCGTTCAGTTTAATATTAATCGACACGGAAATATTATTTTATGAAAATATGAAAGTTAAGTTAAGCTAGCATGACATATTTGCATGCATTGCAAAATTTTTAAGATAGGCTTTAGTTTTGATACTTATCCACTTAAGAATACCGGGCTCTCAGGTTACAAAAAAAATTATTCATTTTATAAAATAAAGGCTCTGTATGCAAATCTATAACAAGCATAAAATATCTACCTACCTTGTCATGATGAATATTTATACAGTTCCATTATAATAAAAAGTAAAACAACTAAAAGGCGTAGTCACACGTTACATATATCTACCGTAGCACTTTGACAACGTGTGACTACGCCTTTCCAAACATGAAAATTTATCTCTACATAGTGGAATTCTGAAAATCTTGTTTTATACTTTTTCAACGTCGTTTTTTGTTGTAGTTGGGTTTTAGTTGTTTTACTTTTTATTATTTGTACTATTTTGGTGTTAAAGTGTATTTTTGGCGCATAATATTGACAAAAGTTAAATTGAAGAACAATCAGCCCATGAATACAGGTAAAGTCACAAGCAAATGCTAGTAATATATATATATTCAAAATGTGCAAGTAAAAAGCTTTCAAATGATACCAAACACGGCATATTTATCTTAACTTTATTTTTTTACTCTGTATGTTTTGTCCGCTAGAGGGCGCCACATTAGATTTTGTGAAACCCCATATAGCCTATAACCAGCGGACAATTAAGACGCTTCTAATGATATGTCATTTGTCGAATTCTGATAAGTAGTTTAGAAGTTACGAGGGAACAGATGAACATACATACATACATACATATATACATACATACATACATACATAGCCTGTCAAAATCATAACCCTCCTTTTCCTTTGCCGTAGTCGGGTAATAAAATGTATTGTTCACTTTTAGAATTAATTTTGTGTATGAGATTATAAGGCTTATTGAAGTTTGTCCAGAAAAAAATAGTCTTACGAAATTTTCGTCAGATTTTTCAAATTTATAAGCTGGTAATTTACCCGCCGGCGTGTTTGAGTTGAATATTTCTGGTTCATACTGAATAAATTATTATCTTCGACCTTTTCTTTATTCCAACTTTCCTTATTGTAAACTTAAAAATAAACGAAGACAAAAATCAACATCCGTCATAATCTGCGCATACTTTTATTTCCTTCCCTTTCTTTTTACTTTGGTATAGGTAGGTATCTTATTTCTATTTCTATTACGTAAGCAATAATAAACGTTTATTTATATGTTAATGTACCTACTTTGTATTAGATCAGTGTCACGCGTATTCCCTTCCTACGCCTTCCCTTAATCCCTATTATGAATAATGTAACGTGTTAAGGTATTTAATGGAAACATCATATTCAGATCACATCCCAATACATTAATACGCATCACTTAATTGATATAATATTATTGGCAGATTTCAACTTAGTTTTTAAAGGATAGAAAGGCGTACGAAAGGCCTAAATAGATGGATCACTAGTACCTAAGCCATATTATCAATATTATGGACACATCACACAGATCACAGAAAATGGTTGTGTGGTTATGGATAATAATAAAATAGTCATTTATTTAATATATTTATTGTAAGGACTGTGGCACAAAAAACTTATTAAATCTGATAAATCTAACGCATAGTAATTAAAAAAAAGTCTGAATGAAAAGAGGTATCACGAGCAAAGCCGTGGAAGTGTGTTCATTAAAATATAAATATTTTCTTAGAACGAAAAATAAACAGCGTGAATATAAATCTTTACACATAACATAAATAATGTATTAGGTGCAAAATTCAGATCCAGCTCGTGCAGAGCTGCTAAATGTGTTATAATGTTAATAGCTCAATTTACCAACTGAGAGTGACGCTTTTGAGATTAAATCAGGTTATATCTAAAGTTTAATCCTGTTGTACTAAAGAGAATGGCTAGAAAAGCACGTAGTTATTTGCGAAAATAATAATCATCTATGGATTAAAATATCGTCGGAATAATGTGGTTCAACCTTATTTTTTTCCTAATAAGTATCTAGCTATATTTTCTCGTCGTATCATTTGAATTTTCAATGTCAGGGTTAGGTAATAACTAATAAGTAGGCATGTGTAATGTGTATTGGTTAAGCTTTAGGATACAATTTTATTGATAATCCAATAAATAAATTAACCGAAAATAGAACCTAATGAAGTTTCTACGAAGAGGTAAATAATTACTAGAACTACGACTTATGAGTAAAGTAAAACATGCAAATTATAATGAAAATTCCAATGCAATTATAAATAACGATAACGAAAATATTTTAAAGACCTTGACATTAACATTGTATCAGTTTTTAAAGCAGAAATAGAACCCTCACTGGTAGTAAAATAAATAAAGTGACGTGATGAACGTTGCAGGCTGCAGAACTTTCTGATTTGTTGAAGACCTAACACCTACGCGTTTGAGATTTTACTGAGTTTCCCATTAATGAGTTCAGTATTATAGCGGTTAATTATGAATATACAAAATTATTTCCATAGAATTCACACGCGTGCATTCATGTGATGTTTTGATTGAGGTTTATGGTTATCTCTCTTATTTCTATGTGTATATTTGAAATTAATTCAATAATTTTATTGAATACCACAATTTAAATATATTTGAGAATATTGTATCAATCACATTTGAATGTTTATAATCTAGTTATTAGCTGATTAATTATAAAAAATAGGATTTAGGATAAAATTAGGAATATTGGATACGGATAGATTATAAAAAATCTAGAATATTAAAAACAAATCTTTCTAAGCTTAAATTTTATACAATTTTCATTTTACAATTTGTTGTATTTTAATAAAAAGATACGAGGAAAAATGAATGTATCTAATGAGAGCACACAATGTTGCTTAGGTATTGTTTTAACATAAAAGACTAGCATTACATTCATTACATACAAATATGTTTACCTACGCTATATAAAATCGTATTAAAAGCTGCACGTGTTTATAAAACAAGATTAAATAATATTATAGTAATATTAAATCTATTCTATAATATTAAAAAGCTGAAGAGATTGTTTGTTTGTTTGAACGCGCTAATCTCGGGGACTATACTGGTGCGATTAGAAAAATTATTTCGGTGTTATATAGCCCATTTATTGAGGAAGACTATAGGATATATATCATGTCGCTAAGACCAACAGGAGTGGAGCACTGCGGGTAAAACCGTGGAGCACAGTTAGTGTAAAATATAATATTATTACATAATTGATGTAGGTAATTGACTTGAATATTTGAACCCGTGACGAACTATTTAGCGAACCCAAGGCGCGGGTCAAACACAAGCGGCGCGGGCGCGGGCGTGCCATAAGCGCACCTCTTGAATCTGTTTTGCACCACGTCCTTCTTATACATTTTGTATGAAAGAATTTTGGAAAGGCGTCGAGACGGCACGCCACGGGCACGGTTGTGCCACGGTTGCGCCGCCTTTCCAAAGTTATTTCATACAAAATGCCAATAGCGCACCCGATGCACGCCGGCAGTGCGCCCGATGCGCGCCGCGCCGCGGCCGCTTGTATATGTCCCGCGCCCAACAATTTGCGAGTCAAGTCATTATGAGTTTACAAATTGCTCTAATAGACAGATTGATTAAATATTTTGGGCGAAGAGTAATAATCTAAATACAAGAGCACTTTAGATTTCTATGAATACAATCCATACGCCGTGGAGTTGCTGTGGATGTATAAACTTGGCTCGGTCGAGGAAAATGACAGCACGTATGTCATTTTCCTCGGCAGAGCCACTCGTCCACACCAAGAAGCTTATATTCCACACTGACCTAGCTGCCTCGCGAGGCTGCTCGCACTATGGAGACCCGCTTAATGATATTTCGTTGGAGACAAATGTTTAGTAACAATAGTATAACTTAATTTGTATACGTCCTCCATACCAATATCATTGTTTCAACCTTTCATATTTAACATACGATGTCCTAAGTAAATAAACAATTGGCTTTATCATCGTATAACCTTACAATATGCAAATTAACTCTTTAAAATATGAAATTTCAAATAAACGAGATAAGACGTAAGTATATACTTACCATTGTTATAAAAATGAAATGATATGATAATATGCAAACAATTCGTGTGATGTGACCTTTATGAATAGGAAATAGAAGGAAGTATGAATAAACGAACAAAATATTGCCAATCTTTTCATGTTTTTATTCTCAAGAGCAGGGTTTCCCAACCTTTATTTCACTGAGCCTCCCCAATTCAAAAATAATATTCTCATGCCCCCTTAAGTTTAAAAACATTAAAAACACACAATTTTTTTTACAACTATATCATTTATTTGAATTAAAATTAAAAACAAAGAGTTCCATACAGATATTTTTGTAGATATTTATGTTTTACGGATCAAATAAGAGAAGATATATGAAAACCATTAATTACTATCACATTTAGGTAAATATGCTAGTTTTATTTTAATTACTAGCGGTCCGCCCCGGCTTCGCCCGTGGTACATATTTAAGTTTTCTCTACATAAGAACCATCCTCGTACTTCAAGGAATATAATAAAAAAAGAATTAACGAAATCGGATCAACCGTTCTCGAGTTATGCGCTTACCAACACATTTTGCGATTCATTTTTATAGTATAGACTAGCGGTCCGCCCCGGCTTCGCCCGTGGTACATGTTTACGTTTTCTCTCCATAAGAACCATCCTCGTACTTCAAGGAATATAATAAAAAAAGAATTATCGAAATCGGTTCAGCCGTTCTCGAGTTATGCGCTTACCAACACATTTTGCGATTCATTTTTATATTATAAGATTAAATACTAACTAATGAGATACTTGAGCTTGCATCTTCTGTACCAGTATGTCGATTCTGGGTTCAGTCTTTGCTAGAGCAATGGTTAAATCGCTATCGACGGCAAGACGATTTCGCTGTTTAGTTTTTATTAAAATCAAAGCTGAAAAACCTGTCTCACATAAATATGTGGTCGAAAATGGAATAATTATTCTTAAAGCAAGTGAAGCAATTTTGGGATTAACAAGAAATCGTTTGACCCAAAATTTCTCTAATGTCAAGAGATGGAAGTCATCTTTCATGATCATGGTCGAGTCAGCCTTCATTTCTAGAAATTCTTCCTGAACATCTTCAGGCAAATCTGAGACCTCGACAACAAATGGGTTTCTGGTCATGCGCCATATTGGTGACTCGGAATTAACATCTCGATAGTACCGGTGAAATTCGTTTTCCAGTGCTTGAAGATGAATTTCTATTTCAACTTTCAAATCATTGTCCAGTTTTTGATCATTAATCGCTTCGGATAGCCGTGAAAAAGGAAATGTGTTTTCAGCAGATACCTTATTTTTCCAAAGTTGAAGCTTTAATATGAAACCTTGAATATGATCATAGTTACTAATCAAATTGCCATTTCTGCCTTGAAGTTTCAAGTTTAGCTGATTCAAGGCCTCAAAAATATCAGCTAAATAGGCTAGCTTCCACTGAAATTTTTCATCCTTGAATAGTTGCATAAAATTATAATTTTCTTTAAATTCAAGAAAGAGGATGACCTCTTCTCTTAATTCATACAGGCGAGCTAACATGTTGCCTTTTGACAACCAACGCACTTCTGTGTGGAATAGGAGGACCTTGTGATCAGAATCGAGATCCTCGCAAAGCAAAGTGAATAGCCGACTGTTCAAAGCACTACTTTTGATGTAGTTTACGATCTTTATGGCAGAGTTTAAAATCTGGCATAAATTCTGTGGCAAAGTTTTCGAAGCCAAAGCTTCCCGATGAATAACACAATGCGTACTAACTAAGGCGGGGTTCTTTTCCTTAAGTTTTTGAGCCAAGCCTGATCGTGAACCTATCATTGCAGGAGCGCCGTCTGTGCATAGTCCAATAAGTTTATTCCAATCCAAGTCATTTCTTTCGATAAAGTCCGATATTAAATTGAATATATCTTCAGATTTAGTTAATTAATTTAGTTAATTAGTTAATTTAGTTAATTAGTTAATTATACCGGATAAATTGAAATAATATTAAAAGTTTGTGTTTTGAAACATGCATGACCACGTATGGAATCTGTAAAATACTAGTCGTGTCACCGTGTGTTTGTGATATTGTTAATTCCTATTTGTATTTATAATGATCATATTTGTCACTATTAAAAGGCGTAATTATACCGACCGATTAAATAGAAATAAAAGTAAAAGTTTTTGTTTTGACACATATATCTATCTCTCTTGCAAGCGTCCTGCGTCATATGTCATAGTTTCTATTTGAAATGAATGTGTTCGACGCATTTGGTCCATTGAAAAGTTACATTTGGGGTCGCATTTTTTAGAGGACGCAATTTTATTTTTTTGATGTGTAGGGGGGGTCAGTGTGAAGCTATCACCAAGTTTGTGGGGTCGCCACCCTTGTCCCACGGCCGCCATCTTGAAAATAGCGGTTGAAATGGTTTTTACGATATATCTCTTAAACTATTTATCTGATAATAAAATAATGTTAACATTATTCGTTGCAAATTAAATTCTCTACAACTTAGGTTCAGTAACTTTTTGTCGTAGAACTATAAACAAAAAAGTTATAAGCGAAAATGTTCAGAAATTAGAGATGTTTATATTTTTCAATAAAACTTTTTTTTATAAGTTTACGAAGAAATTACCTATATCAGACCATTTTTGTAGATTGTTTTTCGTAGAACAACTTTTATTTACAACATTTTTTCATTAAGTAAATAGCTAAGGTTTTACAGCCATCCGAAGTGAGTACTATTTTTCAGTAGTAACTATACATAATAAATTGGCTATTGGCTCTTTTCCCAGACTCCACAACAATGGAAGCACACTGCAGAACATTTCAGCCCTGCTTTTCGACGTAAAAAAAAACGCACTTCCAGACTCTACCTCCTGGGTTGTGGGTAGGGCATGTAATATCGGAATAGTTTTGAATTCCGATATTGATTTCCGATATTTGAACTCAATATCGGAATTCCGATATTGATATCGGAATTGGACATATATGTTAAAAAGGTGGATTTTATTAATTAAAAATGTATTATAATCATAATCTTTTATTTAGTATGAAAATAGTTATTTTACTGCTAAACAACTTAAATTAACTGACTCAAAATAAACATGTAGGTAAGTATTTTAAAAATATAAAAAAATTATATTTAACTCTTTGATTTATTACACGACTAGTTGTTTTAGTGCCAAAATAAAAATTTAACTAACACTAGTCACTAACGGATGAACTTAATAAAATTTTGCAAACATAAAATATAACATGCAAAATCAACAATTATATGGACGTGGAGTCCGGCAGGAATGCTAGTTGCTATTTATTAAACTTAGAATTAACATTAGGTAACATAACAAAACTTAAATACCTAATTGTAAATTTGCATTCAAAATCAACAATTATAAACAATGTGTAGAAATAAGATTATTTTAACGCACGTTTCTCTTGGAAATAAGTTCTCAAAAATACTAAACCATCAAGCATTTTGTCGGATAACGAACTTCGGATTTTATTACAAAAATATCCAGCAGATGAAAAAACACGCTCACTTTCGACACTCGCAGGCAAGACTGATGAAAGGTACGTGTACGCCTGTGTCAAATAATCACCTCTTTCACCTCTGTTGTTGTATATAGCTATTTCAGTCATTACAAATCCTAAAAGATCAAATTCGTCGTTCGGAGGCATTGCCTTTTTCTTCTCTTTGCACTTTTATTCTTGTTGCAGGGTTAGCTCACTTGTTGTAGCGAGACTTGATAGGGGACGATCATCTTCATCGGAAGATAAAACAGCCGTACGACACTCACTCTCAGTTTGCGGGACAGCGATAGTGCTGGTTTGGTTATTTTTATATTTGAGACGTTTTAACAAGTCCACACGACGACGTCACAATTTAATAATTTAGTACTGAATAAAATACGCATTTCAGAAAAATAAATCTACGAACAATGCATTATATTCTCTGACTCATTGTATTATTAAAAATATTGACTTAAAATTTATGACAACTGCTATATTTTTTGACATGTCCAAAGCTTTTGACAGAGTGTGTCACAACATATTATTAGAAAATCTGGAAATATATGGTATACGTGGTATTGTGTTAGAGTGGTTTCGTACTTACCTAGAAAATAGAAAACAATGTGTTGTAATCACAAAAACAAATAAAAATAAAGAACAACAGTCGTACCAATCTAATCTCATTTGCAACGAATATGGAGTACCGCAAGGTTCTGTACTAGGGCCAATTCTATTTCTTGTTTATATAAATGACTTAATCGATGTTTCGGACAACAAGATAATCTTATTTGCTGACGATATATCCATAATCTTTAAAACAGACATTAAAAATTTTGACCATATAAATTACCAACGTGACATAAATTATAATATTGACTATTTAATTAATTGGCTGACCTTGAACAATCTCAATTTTAACCTAAATAAAACAAATTTTATTCAATTCTTAAATAAACCTAGATCTGACTTAAAACTAGAACATAACAATATAATAATAAATAAAACTCATGAAACACAATTCTTAGGCATAACAATAGACATGAATTTAAATTGGACATCTCATATTGAAAAAGTATGTAATAGAATAAATAAGTATATATATGTACTCAGACGTCTTCGTAAAATAACTGACATAAAGACAGCAATATCGGCATACCACGCATACGTAGTATCAATTTTAAGATATGGACTTATAGTATGGGGAAATGGAGTAAATATAAAGAAAGCTTTTGTATCACAAAAAAAATGCATCCGAGCTATATGTGGTGTAGGGCCTTTCGAATCATGCAAACCCCTTTTTATAAAACTTAAATTATTAACTTTGCCGTGCCTTTACATATTTGAAATTTGCAAATTTGTTAAAAATAATCAAAGATTGTTTACGACGGCTCAAGAAATGTACGGGAATTTACGTCATCCCGATAGATTGATACTTGACCATAAACCTAGAACATCTTTGTACTCAAAAAACTGTCATGCTATGTGTGTTAAAATATATAATAATATTCCAGACGATTTAAAGAAATTTGACGCAAAACAGTTTAAGACAAAACTTTATATGTGGCTATTAAGCAAAAATTTTTATAATGTAAGGGACCTTTTGGATTGTAAACATAAATATTGACATGTATGACATATTCTTTGTTGTTCGTATGTGTAATCGTTCGTTTGTGTGTAATAAATAAGTATATTTTGAACTTAATTATAATAAGTATGTAATGTTTATGTAATAATTTTTTTTCTGATTATGCGGAGCTGTGAAATTATGTTTGCATGCCAGTATAACTGGCGAATGTGCTGTACTTTTCCATAAATAATAACTTGTGAACCACATTTGAGCAAATAAAGATTTATTTATTTATTTATAAAAAATCTTAATTCCGATATAACGATATTGGATCACTCAGTATCGGAATTGTAATATCGCAATTTTCATTCCGAGATTCCGATATTGCGAGATTCCGAGATTCCGATATTCATGCCCTAGTTGTGGGGAAAAGATTCAATAATTAATTATTAATAATATTGTAAAATTAATTATTAAAAATATTATTATAACAAAAATAAAATAATTACTGGTGACAAATTATTATTAGTACACACATAATATATCGTATTCTGTATAGTAAAGAGTACTTAAAATAGTACTCACTTCGGATGGCTGTAAAACCTTAGCTATTTACTTAATGAAAAAATGTTGTAAATAAAAGTTGTTCTACGAAAAACAATCTACAAAAATGGTCTGATATAATTTCTTCGTAAACTTATAAAAAAAAGTTTTATTGAAAAATATAAACATCTCTAATTTCTGAACATTTTCGCTTATAACTTTTTTGTTTATAGTTCTACGACAAAAAGTTACTGAACCTAAGTTGTAGAAAATTTAATTTGCAACGAATAATGTTAACATTGTTTTATTATTAGATAAATAGTTTAAGAGATATATCGTAAAAACCATTTCAACCGCTATTTTCAAGATGGCGGCCGTGGGACAAGGGTGGCGACCCCACAAACTTGGTGATAGCTTCACACTGACCCCCCCTACACATCAAAAAAATAAAATTGCGTCCTCTAAAAAACTCAAGGCCTAAAAAATGTAACATTTCAATGGATCAATTGTTTTATTTTGAAATAATGTTTATTACGATTTACTTTTCACATTTGTCTTGAAAATTAAAATATTACCTATGTAATAAATGTAAAACTTATCGTTCATCGTTAGTTTAAACTCGATAAAGTATTTTTTTTGAAGTGTTGAATAAAACTATTGTTTTATTTTTATTGTCGCGAAATGCGGCTTATTTACATAAAAACTTTAATCGTTTCTAAAAGTACTAACATCAAGCTTTAAATTGAGCTATATTTCATCTTGACACAATAAGTTTGATTGCGATACCAAGTGCCATAGTCACTTGGGTAATCTCCTTTGTATATGTAGAGCGCAATACACACTGAGTCCGCCGGGCCGACGATATAATATTATGTCGGCAACTTTTTGTCTTTGATTTGATTCTTTTCATACAGGCCAACGGGTTGCGTCGGCGGCTCGGCGGGCTTAGTGTGTATTGCGCTTAAGTACTATTTCCGAAAATTAATCGTACCTACCGATTACGCCCCTGTTTGGGCATGCCCCCCGGTTGGGAACTCCTGCTCAAGAGATATTAAATAAATAATATTGGAGGGTTAAGTACTACATTTTTAGGGTTATTTATAAAACTTATCAAATAAAAATAAGTACATAATTGATAATATATTAATGAAAGTATTTTTTTCATGATTCTTTTCAGTTCCATATAACTACATATATGTACTATTTTTATCTACAATCTGGAATGTTCACAATGAATGTATACAATTGACTACCAAGAAAGTGATAAACATCAAGAAATTCTTGTAAAATAGCCTTTACTGCTTAATAAGAAGCTCGTCAGGAGTAATTTGCATTGATAGCCGCGGGCAGCATCAGAATGGGCTCTGATGATGCGATGAATTCGTAACGGTACTCTCCTGGGCCTTGAACTTACAAGTTTGTTTTAAAAGATAAAATACTATAGTACAGCAGGAACCAGATAAAAAACGCGAGTGTCGAATCGGATGACGTGCCGTATAGAGAGACTTATTGAATTATCGCAGTCATCTCGAAGTACTTACTTGTGTAAATATTGGCTTACACGGTCAATGTACTCCACGTTATCACTTTCTGTATTTAAATAATCGTCCACTGTTAATTAGTACGTCACCCGCTTGCTTTACCGAGAGTCCTATTCATTTATTACTAATTTTGTGAATGAAACAGAATACAGTAAAACTTTATCTATAAGACGTTTACTGGAATATCGTATAAGCAGCCGATCTTGTAAAGAGGTCAATTTTCAATCCGAAGTACGTGTTAGGGCAGAGTTGAAGAGCATTCGCGTTACCGAAATAGATAAAAATATTGACTTGGCCTGATCTCTATTAACCCAAATATGTTGCGGTCTATACTATTAATAAACTTATTATTTTATTATTTTAATTGTATTGTACATGATTTGTATACGGTACGCCAAACAGTTGCCGAATATATTGAATAGAGAATATGCTTAGATAGATGCCTAGTTGATTCGTATTTGGAAGCGTGCTCACGCGCAGTTTAGTTTGGATATAGTTACGAGAGAGCTGCGTCTGATGTCACTGATATCCGAAGCCGATTTATTTAAAATTTGGTGTGTTTATGAATTAAACTCGAGATAAATCAAGGTAAGTCTATTTGTAAACAATATATTATCAACGTAGAACTAGCGAACTGTTTTGATAACGCGGCAATATTGACGCTATAATTAATTCGGATTTGTCTCTATTTGATAGTTGATTAACTTCGTGGTGTTATTATACAGGTGATAAAGCTCTATTTATTAATGGATTAATCAATCCAACATTATTTTATCGTCAGTTTATATACAGTATATTATTTATGGATTAAATAAATTAACTTGAAAATTAAAATACTTATAAGTATTTTATTCAATTTTATGAACCTAATCAATCAATTGTATAGCTACATTAGCTATACAATTCATTAATGTGAAATATGTTTTGGGGACCCAAGTTCAGGATAAGTTAATATTTTCTGTTGTCTGTTTTTTGTCAATGAATTTTAAAGCTGCAGCTTATGTGTATAAATAATCATTTATTGGCATCATTTTCGGAAAGAAGTTAACGTTAACAAAAATATTAAACTCTATTTTGTGATAGAAAGACGTTTATGTTAATAAAAATTAGAATTATAATATTTAAGCATAGCGTAAAGAACATTTTAAAATAATTGAATCTCATTTTATTTAATAGCGAATTCTTTTAAAATAAATGTATAATGGTATTCCTCTTGTATTCCTTAATAGAGATGATAATGATATTGTATACTTATTTAATAATTAATATAAAATAGACCTCATTCAATCTATTCTCAATAGCATCTAATATAATTACTTAGCGATGATTCTTCCAAAATACTCTATCGTTTTTGTTCATATGTTCCTTTTTAAAATGTATAAACTACAATTTGAATGGTCAAATATTATATAATATTCAATAAGCCACAAAAACTAAGAAAAGTGCTACTTATAATGCTTAATATTTGCAATAGAAATGTGAATACTGTTAACCATTTTGGCGAACTCAATTTTCCTTGTTTCTGCATGATCTGGATTATTTCAAATGTACATTTCAAAGCACATTCAGCAGCATTTGGTTAACACACGAGAATGAAATAAGAGTAGTAAAAATGGTTTTATTTAAAGAGTATTTTCAGAATTCACATCTGAATTTGCATTTAGATATGACATTGAAAATGATACCTCTAAATACTTAAAAGGAGAGTTTGAGATTGACAATCACGTTTTTAATTTAAAATACAGGTGCTATGAGCTTAAAAGTTAAAACTGTGTTTTTGCCTTATTTTAATTGAGACAGATACACAAAAATATCCTTCAAGTTACGAACTATCTAGGTTCAAATTCAAATACCTACCCATCAATGTCGGTTAAGTAAAATTTTGAATACATATTATGATAAACAAAAAGTTTTACAGGATTATGAAATGATTTGACTCTTCAATTAGTTAAATACAAATTATAAAAATAAAATGTTACAATAATTTGTCTAGTGGTGTTAAATTCGCTATGCTTTTAAAATGAGTATGACTAATAACTGCAACACTGTCTGAAAGAAGTCTGGTGTAAGAAGATGCACATTATTGCCAATAAATAATAACAGTTAAGTCTATAAATGGTTGTAATTGAACTAGATTAAGTTTCTAATAGTGGCTAACTAATCATAACTAGATGAACGTTCATTCTATTTGCACACTTGTACTAACCACTCGAATTTTATGTTGGTATTCAGGACAACAACCAATCGGAAGAAAGATAAATAATGTCAAGTAACAACTATTATCCCTTCTACCAATGATATAATGCTGGACGGGAATTATAATCAAATAAACAGTTACTGCTGAAATATTTATAGCCAACTCACTGTATTATGATAGATTTAAGATGTTGCGTCATTGCATACTGGATGAGATAGACATTTCAAAGCAAACAATACTCCGATGTATCAATTACCGATGTCACAAATAATTTTCATATAAAATTACGTGTCCGAATATATTATTAATTCGAATACGTGTCGCAAAGCGTTAAATCATCATTATGGTGATAAAGCTTTTGCGTTCAGCGAATTCTTACATTTAACATCAATTAAATTAATGTATGAGTAATTTATGCACGGATCCACGACAAGTCGTTTGTACAAGGTCTCCCGTTACTGGGTAGGGCGGCGATGGGAAAATTTATGGATGTCTATCGGCCCGAAACGTTGGCTAATATTTTTTAAGGACATGCAATAGCTTCCGCAGCGATATATTGAATTAAATTGTATCCCGTATAAAAGATACATGGGCATTGGGCAATCCTTATTCTTACTTAAAACTAAAATAATATTGTCACAAACTAGACAATCACGGATAGAAATAATGTCTCTGTGTCTTTAAAAATCGTTGCTTAGTGTATCATGTTTAATTATTATTAAAATTATTTAAGTTGCGTTCTATAATAAGTAGTAGGTTGGTATATTGTGTAATTCCTATAATTTAACAAGAGTTAATTTTTAATTATTGGCCTCCTATTCTTCTATATTTAATGAAATTTGCTAGTGATGAAAACTATGTAGTGGGCAACTTCATCCATTTTAATAAGAGAGAATGAATCCCGCTTCCTGCTTGGGTTTTAAATTTATCGGATTGGTTTGAAGTCGGTACTTAGTACGGACTATATTCTGTGAAAAAGCTTCAGTGTTCATCACTTTTATGTAATACTAGATTTCCGCCCGCGGCTTCGCCCGCGTTTTCAAAGAAAAACCCGCATCGTTCCCGTTCCCGTGGGATTTCCGGGATAAAACCTATCCTATGTGTTAATCCAAGTTACCCTCTATATGTGTGCTATTGTGTGTATTTGCGTGAAAGAGTAACAAACACACACACACACATTCTCACAAAATTTCGCATTTAAAATATTAGTAGGATAGGATGTATGTGGAGGTCAATGTTACAATAATCGTTCTATGTTGGTTTTGTATAAAAATTGCCAAAGGCTTAAAATAATTATTACAGAGCGCAAAGATGAAAGGAATCAACGCTACGGTAATCATTACGATGTCTAGGCACATACGAGTTTTGTTTGTGTATTTAACATGGAAATATTTACGTTTTTGAGTAATAATATATCGCTTAAACGTTTTTATCTTATGACTCAGTGATTTGTGAGTAAAACAAAATGGAATATACCTAACATTTGTTTGTTTAAAATAATTGTCTAGTCTCTACTAGTATAACTTGTTCTAGTCAGCGGTATTTCATGCTGATTAATGTTTTAAAATATATGAAATTGGTATCTAAATGAATTAGTGTGTTATGGGTAAGAGATAACACAACGAATAAATTTGTCAAAATAAATCAAATCGCTCGGGGCTTTGCAAAACTAACGGTCATTATTTATTAATAAGCTTACCGCCCGCGGTTTCGCCCACTTTGTCTAAAACCTAATAAATTATATACTAAAACCTTCCTCTTGAATTACTCTATCTTTCAAAAAAAACCGCATCAAAATCCGTTGCGTAGTTTTAAAGATTTAAGCGTACAAAGGGACATAGGGAAATAGGGACACAAAGCGACTTTGTTTTATACCTACTATGTAGTGATGATTAACTTTTAATACTGTTTGCATAAAGATATTATTACGTAAAAAACCCCATACACTCATGAACCTTGAAAATATTATATTCGTTTTAATTTGTGTAAAAAGCGTGATCGTTTAATCATATTAAATAAGTTAAACAAACGAACAATTTTTTTAATGGCATGGAGTTAATCACGTTTTCGGTTTAATGGGCAGAATGTGTCGTAGGAGGCTATCGTTTCCTAAACAAAATAACAATAATGATATTGAATGATGAATTCAATTTAATTACTTTGGAAATGATGCAATATCTCAAAATTATTTCTTTTTATCACGTAGAAGCTTTTTGTTACGAAATTTAGATTAAATCTGTGGTGTGCAGCTTTTCTCGGTGTAACGTTAACCTTTGGTAAAGAGTTCGCCATTTGTTGTCGTTATTTACTTTTATTTGAAAGAATTCTTTGTAAACACTTCAACTAATGACTTTAACATGTATCTCAAGTCTATGATTCACACTCTTTCTAGGAAATAACAAATTCTAGAAACTTGAAATCTAGCACAATCTTATAATGAGCTTGCTAAATTTATAATCAGTGCTAATTATATCTACTTTATTGCTAAATAAATATAGTATTACTACAATTTTGACTGATTTTGCATTTCAATTATATTTCGAAAAATTTCTCATAAAACTAGATTGGACCTCGACCACTTCAAACTCCAATAAAACGGTAGAAATAAATTTATGACTTATACTTTTATTACAGGTTTCTCAAACACTGAAGTCTTGTTTATACCTTCCCCTTAGTCAACATCTCCCTTTGCTCATCATTCGTACTAAATTAAAGTTATAAAATTATTTTTCTCCACAAATTTTATTAGAACGCGTTTATACCTTCTCTATTGTATACAAGATGTTCAATGTTCAAAGTGTATATAAGTTGGTTATATTTTCTTTCAATTCCTTTCCTTGCATAGAGTGGATACTATTTGCAGAGGATTTAGTCAACAAGTTCAGTAAATAAGTGAAATAGATCCTTTAGAAATTGAAATTCATGTCTGTTTGAATTCAAATTGTTACGCTGCAGTTTTTTAATTTCTGTCTTATATACGAAAAATAAATTGAAATAAATGTCTACAAAAGATCTATGTAGAGAGTTTCTTTAGATTTTTGAATGGGAAATTATCTTAATGACATTTGCATAGTAAATATGACATTGAGTTTAATATTAGCAATTACCGTGATATTATCAATTAAATATGGATATGTGCGCTCAGAATATACTCTACATACGAGTATAGTGTCAATAATTATCAAAATAATTTGGACAGCATTTTTAATGACTGAGCTTCTCTTTACATAGTTTAGGTAGATATAAATAACTGATAAAAATAAAAGAAAAAATTGATTGAATTTACTTTACTTAAATTACAACCCTTTGTAATATTAACCCATTGAGCCCCGAATGGCCCGATCGGGCCACGACACAATATATTTTCTATTGTGTCTGTGATTCCGGGGCCTGATGGATTAATATTATATTTACCATCAAAATTACACTTCAATAATCTAATTTTGTTTTTAATATTATAAAAGTAACAATAAAAAAACTATAAAAGTATCAAATCGTTTAGCCAATTTATATATTTTAATTATTGAGTTTAGAAGTGCGTGGGTATTCTGTCCCAATATAGTTTTAGATATGGCCAGTCACTCGTAAATTTTAATTTTAATAATATATTAGTAGACTTTACCTGCGATTATGTTTGTTTATTGTTTATTTGGAATTATGTTTTATTTGGAATTCTAACCACTATGGTAAAAGACAAATTTCCTTCCAAAATTTCTATACGAAGTAATATTTAAAAAATGTAGTGATTTATAGTTAGTCGGGTAATAATGCAGATTTGACTAAATGCAGTGTATAACTATATAGGTATTGTATAGGTCTAATCTATTCTTATATGTATTGAATTTCCTAATTTAGGGGTGCTTCGTCTACTACTAAAGTTTGAGATAATTTGACGAAAAGTAAAAATTAAATTTATTTACTTTAAAACCTACCGTACCCAAGTAAGGATCAAACGCATATCAAGGATCAAGTCGAAATCCTAAAGTCGAACCTAAGTAAAATTAAAAACTTTTTATATTGTTTTCTTAGGAGTATAGCTATAAAATACGAACAAAAAGTCTTTTTTTTACATCCTTCCTGAAATAAGCAATGAGCTCTACCTTTCAATTGTTTCAGGACTCTCCAAATAAGCTTTTAATGGGAGACAATATTAAAAGACAGAAATTGTTTTAGAAATATTCATGTGGACAATCATAGAACATTTATGGTGAGTATAATTTTAGTCGCTATTATATTCTTGACCTAAATAACCGTATTCGTTGTTGAATTGTCTATGTGTAATGGTTTTCTTAAAACTGAGACTTGGTGTTGCATTCGTCATAAAAGGCGTCGGTGGCTGAGGTGTCAAACAAATGACTAGCGGGTACTAATTGCATTGTTCTTGATCTACTGTCTGTGAATATAACTATTTATCATTTCAATTACAAAATAAGCGTATATTTATTTGACGGTCACTTGTTAAATATTGCTAAACAATTGATGTTAGCTTTAAAGAAAGCGCCGATTTACATAAACGGTACAAAAATATAACGGTAATTTATTTATTTTTATTTATTTATTCTTTATTGTACATAATATACCAAACATAAATAAGCTATTCTATAATTACAATTATAATTAACGGTAAATTTTTAGTTATATAAATGGTCTAGAACTCTAGAGTCTAGGCATTTGATTGCGTAACATTTCCAATTAAGTATTCCTAATAATATTTTTGGTTCTGGTATTATAATAATGTTCGTTTTAGGTTCGATGAAAAATTAAATGCCTTGTTTATTACCTAATACCTAGTTAAGATTCTAAAGGTTTTTAAAATATGTTGTACATTTGAAAAATGAAAACATACTTGAACAAAGAGCAAGACCCACCCGCATTCGATAGATAACATATGTTAAATTATCTACAACATTTGAAAATAATTAAGTGGAATGATGGTGTATTGGCGCTTAGCAACAACTCTATATTACTATATTTTTTCAATAGATGCCAGTTCCTGGGGAATACTTTCGAAACTGGGTCGTGTAAAAATGACGCAGTTTTACCGCTTATCATTAATTTTGTTCATTATAGACCTAGAAATGTTTCAAGGACATACCGTAAGTATGAAAATTAAATGTGTTTAATAACATAATATTCGATACATTTTAACTGCATCCTCAAATGCAACTTTATTACATTTCAATGATCTATTGAACTGTTTTGTTAAATAAAATTGGGTGCAACTATTTTATGATCACCGGAGTTTTTGAAAAGATTTGACCTAGATATTTCAACAATCAATTTATCAATGCTATTGTATTTCATTGGTTATTATTTGTCTAGGCATATTATTTGGCTTTCAGACTAACCAGTCGGAGTTACGTGGTATAGAAGAATATAAGAATAAGCGAATCAATTTCAATAGTAAGTTGTATTAGTACATTATGCGACTATGCGTACCATACGAGTAATCGCCTTAAGTCAATTCTAATGATACTTCGAATTCATTGAAACTAAAGTTTTAATTAAAAACATCATGTTAATTTGTTTTAGGTGATAAAAAGACACCCTCATATTCCGAATGGGAAAGGTGGAGTGCATGCCAAGACGGTCGTAAAACTAGGCGGCGACATTGCTTACGTCGGCAAGTGTGCGGGGACTCCTTGCGAATTGAAGTAGCTCGGTATGCTCTGCTTATTTTCTTGAAGTCATTTCGACTGGCTCAGTAATTTTCAATTCATGAGTCTAAAGTGCATGAAAATACAATTTCTTTGCTGACGCTCTTATAGTTTATAGTAATAGACTACAAGCCCGCATAGGACAAAAATATGGGTCAAATGAACCACCAGGGGACATATCTAGAACGATAGCAGAGCAAAAAATAATAAGATTCATCACTATTCACTATGCCGTCACTTGTAAGCTGTCCAACTGAGTGCAGATGAGAATTGAAAAGTACAGGTAGACTCGGTAAATTTTGGTCATATATTTTTGTACGGCATTATTAACCATCGATAGATCCATTAAAAATAATAAGAAACCGCTCAGTGCCGTACAAAAATGGTGGTCCACCAAGTCGGAATTTTTATTTAATTTCCGAGAGTTACCGGGGGTAAATTTGGTCATTTGACCATGTACGGCATCTGTGTCATACTATTGCTATACTGCTTTTAATCCATTATTCCTCAACGCCGTACAAAAATCATGGGGACAAGGGGAAAAAATCGAGAGTTGCAATCCCCTCTCTTTCCCCACTCCAGGGGGTCATTTGACTAAGTACGGCTTCGGTTCCAAAACATTATCTAGCACTCAAAAGTACTATTAAAAGCAATGCCGTCAAAAAATAATTGTTCTTTTAAATGTATACCAATAATCATCTTAATTTCATCGAATTCTTGATATAAAGAGCTGTAAGGTCATTTGACCCTGTACGGGAACTTTTTTTTTAACATGATATTGTAAAATCCAATTGTTGTATAGTATTGCCGTTCAAAAGAAACCGTTCTAAAAAAAGTTATAGAGAAATGCAAAACCAGAAATTTTGTTAAAGTTTAAACATCGTAGATTAATGAAATATAATAGTTTTCTACACTTTATTCGTTCTTTTAAATAGTATTAACATAGATAAATTAGGAAAAAACGATGCCGTACATTTTTGTGCAGACCACATCTTTTAGGCTGATGAAAGCGACGAAAGCTACAATTTTAAGGGTGCTTTATGGCCATTTGATACAGTACGGTATTAACATATTTTTACCCAACTACGGCAAAGAAAAAGGAGGGTTATGGTTGTTTACAGGTCATGTATGTATGTTCATCTATTCCCTCGTAACTTCTAAACTACTTATCAGAATTCGACAAATGACATATCATTAGAAGCGTCTGAATTGTTCACTGGATAACCAGCGACCAGCTAGCTAAAGGCTATATGGGGTTTCACAAAATCTAATGTGGCGCCCTCTAGCGGACAAAACATACAGAGTAAAAAAATAAAGTTAAGATAAATATGCAGTGTTTGGTATCATTTGGAAGCGCTTTACTTGTATATTTTGAATATGTATATATTACTAGCATTTGCTTGTGACTTTACCTGTATTCATGGGCTGATTGCATATAATTCACATCTTTTCGTTCATAGCTTTTTTATTAGTTCATCAATTTAACGGAGTCCATTCCACCTGACTCCGACTTTCCAAGGTGATAATTAACCACCTCGAACTTCTTAATATTAATGTATATTTATATTTTATTATCAAAATATAAAGCAAACATTTCGTTATATGGATTTTTTTCTTTTTCAGATTTTTCCCCTTTGAACCAACGAAAATGTACGGCACATGAAAAAATATTATCTATGCATAAAATACTTTAAAAATAAATTTATTTCGTGTTGTGTCAAATGACCCCCTGGAGTGGGGAAAGAGAGGGGATTACAACTCTCGATTTTTTCCCCTTGTCCCCATGATTTTTGTACGGCGTTGAGGAATAATGGATTAAAAGCAGTATAGCAATAGTATGACACAGATGCCGTACATGGTCAAATGACCAAATTTACCCCCGGTAACTCTCGGAAATTAAATAAAAATTCCGACTTGTTGGACCACCATTTTTGTACGGCACTGAGCGGTTTCTTATTATTTTTAATGGATCTATCGATGGTTAAGAATGCCGTACAAAAATATATGACCAAAATTTACCGAGTCTACCTGTACTTTTCAATTCTCATCTGCACTCAGTTGGACAGCTTACAAGTGACGGCATAGTGATGAATCTTATTATTTTTTGCTCTGCTATCGTTCTAGATATGTCCCCTGGTGGTTCATTTGACCCATATTTTTGTCCTATGCGGGCTTGTAGTCTATAAGTATATTGCGATATACTTAGTGCGACTCGTACAGAGCAGCGATGTGAAAACTTAAACTACACATTAAAATAGGTCAATGTTTATTGACTTGTGACATGATATTTGCAGAAACCCGTATCCAATACTTGCGCAAAGCCATACAATATTGCTTTTGTTGATATAAGCATTGTGTTAACGTGCAAGTTTTCAGCCGGTTGAAAATTAAATATCATATCTTCGAATGGTTTTATTTTACGTTTCATATTTTATATGATAGTTTTTCATAATTAGATAATTATAGGTACTAATAAAATATAGAGACTGCATGAGTTTAGCAGTCAGCGTTTGTTGATAGATTCGTACGCGGAAACAATATTTGCTGAATTTGTTTACAGTTGCAGTACGACTGAATCACGAGAACAGAGTACAGATTCTGAAGGACACCAATATAATTATATGCCGATAAAATTGGTAATTAACTACTGATTTATTTTAAATCTTTGGTAAATGTATAAACACATTTATAGAAAATGTTTAAAGGCGAAGGAATAGGTGAAGGATATAATATTGTATTAAGTGTTTTTAAATTATGGAATGGTGAGAAATCTAACTTATTAGACTAGTTTCGTTGTAAGCCACAAAAAACTTTTGTCCCTCGCAATAATTTTATAATACAATCTGGGAATTTTAACACAATCTGAGAACATTAGAAGAGCAATTTCTTTGAGAAACTTTAATTGAACACTTAGAATTGTTTTGGTATTTCTGAAATAGAATTTTCTCTGTATTTACTACCAAAAAATTTTTTATAACATATAATTAACTAACTTTTTTAAATAAATAGGAAATCTACTATATAAAATAAGTCGTGACGAACTGAACTCTAGAACGCACTAGACCGATTTCCACGGTTTTGCATTCGTTGGAAAGGTCTCGGGCTCCGTGAGGTTTATAGCAAAGAAAAGGTGTCTCTGGTGGCGAAACGGAGTTCACCCGGTTTGCTAGTTATATTTACTTATCCACATCTTAAATATAAGATCAACAAGATACTGGATATTTTACTCAATACCCCTTTTCAGTTTACCATTACACTCTGGGCATTTAATTTGAAATCTTCTATATTTCAGAAATAGCATGCTGAAATTCTAGTCATATTGTTATACACTAAATTATGTAGTAATGACGGATAATGTATAACAGATTAGTCCATTAAGCCTGTTTTAATATTTTCATTAATTTTAAGCTGTATTGATTTTGGCTCGGCGATGATGAATCACTAAATATTACAGTGACAAGCTCTTTTACATAATAAAGAATATAGGCACATATAGTAATGACGTGGCTAAAAATTCCGGAGGGTTGTGAAATGAAGCAGTAATGTATATCCGTAAACGTAATTACCTAATTTACAAAACCATCCCGTGAAATGTTATATTATGCTCATTAGAACCCGTTCAAACGAGATCTTCTATCTAACATATTAATAAAATGTTCCATGACTGGTCTTGTATTTTGAGGCAGTTAGCTTTTTGGATTAGACATATAATTTTTTTGATAATAGTCGTAGAATTGAATAGTAGTTTGAATGAGTTATGGATATTGGATAGTTAAAGGTTTGAAATGATGGAGCGTGTAACATGTTTAAAATTATAGTTATATAGAATGCTTTGTGCTTAAAATATTTATTCAATGATTATAATCCAATTAATTATTATTCAATTTAAGGTGGGTTTGAAGCAATTAGATGACAGTGATGTACAGAAAAGATTTACAGGGTTTTCGCCTTGGAGTGGTTGGAGTACATGTTCAAAAAAATGCATGACTGTAAGAAAAAGGTGTGTATATCGTATTCATTTACCAAGCTAAGAACATTTTTCATGTATTTAATTTACTTAGCATCTGTTAAAACCGGACGTTTACATCTTTCAGTGCTGTTATAGAGACTGCTACTAGATTATTTTTCATTGAAGAGCATAACTGTATGTTGTTTAAACTGTTTATGTTATATTAGGTTTGGTTATATGTGTTTGTTTATATTGAATCCCACCAAACGTAAATCTAAAACCTGAATTTAAATTAAAACTAGGATGTTCAATTGAAAGGGAAATTATTTATATTATATACTTTAAATTCTAAAACAATCAGAATACAAACGCCATAAATGTATGACTAAACTTTCACAGACACTGCCAAAAATGGACAATATGCGGTCGCAAAGTCATCAAGCAATCTGCTTATTGTTACCTCGAAGGTAGCTACTGCCACCTCTGGATTCGAGGGAAGATGCACCGAAAGGACCAAGGTAAATGTCACAGTAATCTATTAAAAAGCGGGTATTATATTCCGCTGAATTCATAGCACTTGCCAAATAAAAATTCGTCCTTGTGAATATTAAAAGGTGTTGAAATAAGTTTACGACTCGCTGTCATCTACAACTTCAGCCGGCCGTGTAATTGCTAGGGGAATAGCTGATTAGTGACAACATCTCCTACATTTTTTGCGTATACACAATAAATCACATGAATTGTAGCAACCAGTTGTTTGGAATTAATGAATACCGAGTAGAAATGAACGTTCAAGGTCGTAGACAGGAATTAATTTGGTATGGGCAATGTTTAAATGTACCTAGCTGTTATTGGACTCTAGTACCGGAAATATTAATATGTCTAGGAGATTGTAGACCTTCCTCTAAAATACATCGCATATTAAAATATTGGAAGACTCGCTAAGATAAGAAGAAGATAACACTACCAACATTGTCACTGTTGTTATAAAAGTATTATATCGTTCAACTGTTTCATTCGAATGAATTGAACCGAAAATATAGAAATAATCACAAACATAAGATGTAAGATGTTTAAATTCGTAGGGAAAACAAAATAATATTCTTGGAATTCTAAAACGCTCTACATTAATGACTTGATGACAAGTTGGCTTTTATCGAAAATGATTAGTCAATACCAAATTGAATTAAGAGTTGGCTAAACTTCTTTGATTAAAGCATTAAAGACCCTGCGAACTCTTTAACTTTAGGATTGAGATTTTACGCAAACAACGGAAGTTTTTCAATAAAATTATGGGGATAATTGTTAAAGTTCTGAGTTAGAACTAGTATTATTATTTTGGTAGGTCATACCGAGGTGGAATCTTTGCCGGCTCCAGTCCCGGCTATACATCCAGAAGATTCTAGATCTTCTACAAGTGTGCCGACGTGTGGAAGACTGGGCAGGTATCGTGGGCCCGGGGGAAGACTACGAGCTCGTATGCAAGACATGGTCCGTATCATTGGCGGTAGGCCAGCGCCACCTGGTAAATGGATTTGGCAAGTCGCTGTTCTCAATCGCTATAAGGTAATTTAATTATAAAATAATAGAGTTAAGATTTCTTAAATAACTTATAGACATCTAAAACTTGAAAAGCTATGAACGAGTAGGACGTAGGTATAACATATTCTAACGTATTCTTAGATATGTATTACTGAATATGATTCGCTATTTTAAATTCACAGTGTATCACACCTCCAGATGTAACATATTTTACATCGCGCTCGTGTATTATAAATTGTTCGCATAATTTAGGCACTGCTCTTTGACAGGAAGCGTTCTGCGGCGGGACATTAATATCGCTTCGATGGGTCGTAACCGCGGCGCACTGTGTCAGGAAACGTCTTTACGTGCGGTTGGGTGAACATGACCTGCTTATCCGGAGCTATGGCGAAGTCGAGATGAGGGTCACGGAAGCTGTCATCCATCCACAGTACGACCCTGATACGGTCGTCAATGACGTTGCCATGTTGCGGTAAGAGTACGTACATGAGTTACTAACATAAACAGAAACGAGAAAGTATTAATAATTGTCATAAGTTGGAAGAACCAAAAAGTTAGGAAACAAGAATAAAGACACGGTAGAAAAGTTACGCTAGGAAGTTACCATACCTCGCTGAAAATGGTATACCATCGCGATCGGTAGCACATTTAGGTACAACACATTACCCTTCTTACTATTCTTTCTCTCTCTGTTCTATTCAGGTTACTAGCTTCATTATAAATAAAAAGTCTATTTTTTCGTTTAAAACAAAAGAATTTCTTCATGTTACACCAATAAAATATTGCGTCTAAAAACAGATAGATTGAATGCCTACATGATAAGCACACTTGTTAGCTTCGTCAGGGTTGAGATCGGAACGAGGCCCAAGTGCTATCTTCAATAGTTCTTTTAATTATAGCGATAGCAGAATTCAATCAATTTTTAATTGAAAGATTTCGCTATAGGCTTTCTGATATACCTAGGAGACTCGCCAAATGGTAATAATATTCACGCGTCTATTACTAGCATTTTTTCTATAATCAAAGAGAAAACATGTGGCTGGTACTCTTCTGATGAAGATTACCGTAGCGATAATTTATACTAACATAAATCTCTCTATCCGAATTTTATTTTAAGCGGCTGATATTATTGATTTTTTCCAAGGAGGATGTTTTTTTTTTAAAATCGAGCACTTAATTCTCAAACCTTTAGGTCCTTTCAATATATTTTCGTAGAGTGTAGACTTTTTGAAGTTAAACTTCTTTATCGGGGTTGGACAAAAATTTAGTGTAACATTTTTGCGTTACGCCGTACGCGTGACATTTTTGCGTTACGCCGTACGCGTGACATTTTTGCGTTACGCCATACTCGTGACATTTTTAAGGTCATAAAGAAGTTTCACTTTTTACGTGTGTACTATAGTACACGCATACATTTTTTTTATTCAATTAACTATCAATTATCTACGTATTTAGGACCTACATCTCAAATAATGAAATTATGTTAATTAAACTAAAAGTAGGTAGTTACAAGTTTTCTATAATATACTCATGATTTATGATTCAGAGCCACTTGACATTGTAAAACTACAGTTTTTGACATATCTCGCAAGGAAGAGGAATATTGCATAATGCAATATAGCGAGATTGAGGGAGGATTGAGTCAACCTGTGTTACCTTGGCCTCTGTTACGTATACCCTACATCTTACAACTATAAGCTTTTTTTTTTTGTTTTTTTTTAAAGTGGGGAAATCTTCCAAAGATACCCATGGCCCCCGGGGAAGGAGCCAAGGGTTATGTCGGATTCTTACCGACTAAAACCCCACTGTGTTCCGTCGAGCCGCGCAGTTACAACTATGTATAAGCTCGTTCAACCTTAGTTTACTGAATTAAACGATACCGACGCCCGAGCTATTAAAAATGAACATGAATATTTAAAGGCTCTATTTCACATCCATTAGTGAAAAATGACCGTGATATTTTGGTAACGATCAATCTTTACTAAGTGAAAACAAATATTGCTCCCAACACATTTTGTTTTCAGTACCCTAATTTGTGCTGTTATAATTAGTAGGGTTTATTACTACTGGAAACACGTAAAAGTCGTAAAGTTTTATGGTCGTATATTTTTGGGTTCAATTTCTATATCCAAAGGGCAAACCCTACAAATGTCACACCGATGTTGTATTTATAGGTTATGATATATTTTATGCACTAACGACAATATTTGTAACATAATATATGAATTGGTCATTTTTATTCACATTGGTATTCCGGATTGTAAACACGTACTTGTTGTTTTGCTCATACAACGAAATATACATATTTGATGAAATATGATGAAGCGATAATGTATCGAAAAAAACGTCTATTGCCCTCTTATTGTTTAGCATAATCGATTTTATCAACGTAAAATTTTAGACCATTCAACAAACAAACGAAGAACTTTTTATTATATTCACACTGACTTTATTAAGGTCCCAGAAAGGAACCACTTAGAGGTAAATACAGCTTGAAAACTGCGCAATATCCAGTAATATATTCTAGTCTTTTTCGGTCCTAAAGCTAGATATAAATTTGGCTAGGTAATCTATTTTCCCCACGATCGCACCCTCTTACACGCTTCATTTGGAAAATTTAGAGAAAATAGTACAAATGCTATTTTATTTTGTACTCATAAAATCAGATTACTAAGTCATAAGAAGCTACGCTAATTTACTTATATTTATAGAGATTTAGTTGAGAACTAGAATTATTTTTTTTTTCATAAAAGGTTAATTGGCTTACAAGTGTATTTGTGTCTAATATTCCCAAAATATCCCCTTGTTAGGAACGTCTACTTTTCTACAATACCTTTGTTTTTCTTAGAGGTTCATATGGAATAATAAAAGATAACGATTTACGACGACAATAAATGTAATAACGTTGAATGTGGGTGCGAAAGGCCTCTTAAGTTAAGTAGTTGTTACTTCACTTTTACGAGAAGCTTTGCACTTCGATAACACGCAAAGTAATGGTAATACGCCATCATTAAAATAAACTACCGGATTTGGGAATTATTTTTTATTATAAGGTCACGATTATTTTATGTTAAAAAAATATACGGTTTACACTATTCAATATCTATTGCATCATGGAACATGTTTAATGCCTTCATATTTAAAGAATAATTACTAACATCAGTAATTAGATACGCCAAGTGACAAGTGAACATTTGATTCTCAAGACAATAAGAAGTCAGTGGACCGGAGAGTGCAAGTAGGTGTACCTACCTATGACATCAAGATATTTGATTAGAACGGTATTAAGCACTCACAATAATTAACGATCCGAGAGTTCCATTGATCTTTTACTCTTGAGACAAGTAGGCATTCCAAGTCCTATTAATAATGAACGTCTCAGGTGAAATTCCTTTCTTGTTTAACTAACTATAAGATTGAGCTCGTCGATCCTCAAAGACCAAGTAGTATTGAGATGAAAATAGCTAATTGTAGACGTAAATCTAGATACAATTTAATTAAATATCTTATCGTTTTACTCTATCATTCTCGTACAAAGATGATACCAAAGAGTAAAGTAATACATATGGGGATGATACTCAGTTAATACATGTTAAAATACTTTTGAAGAAAATTTATTAATTGAAATTTGTACTGACCTATTTTATTGCATTTCATTCTCAATATATACGGAGTGGAAGATAAGAACAAACAAACATAGTGAAATATGAACTATATTAGGTAAATAAGTATTAAATGAACAAGCTTAAAAGTGTAATCGTCTAAGGTTAACTGTAGATACGTTATTTTATTACAGGCTTCCTACACCAGCAAGGCCTGATTTAGGTCACGGAATAGCATGTCTACCGAATCCCCACCAAATTCTGGCTCCACACACCTCTTGTGTAATTTTGGGGTGGGGAAAAAGACGACCAACTGACGTCCATGGTACAAGGATCCTTCATGAAGCACAGGTATAAAGTTACTATAAGTGAAAAATTTGTGCGCTACGTTATGCCGGCTACTCTCTTACCTGCAGCAGGGGCAATATTGAAATTTGACGCTAAATTGGCTCCTTAATATTGTGATGTGTGTAATTTAGAGAACAACTGAAATTGCTCCTACTTCCGACCAACCGAGATTGTTCCAATATTGCCCCTGTGGCAGGTACGTGAGTACCCGGCTTTACGATTAAGTTGTTATTTTTAGGAAAAGTTGAAAAGGTTCGATTTGATGGATAAAATGTCCCAAAAATGTCGGTTAGTGATATACATAATAAGATCTCTAGAGTCTAGAGGATCACAAATCTCGGCTTTAACTGTGATTTGAAATACGAGGGTTCCCTAAGGTTGAATGGAAAACGGGACGACCTATTTTTGAGTAGTTCTGTACAAACAAAGAATAAATAAAAACAAAAGTCGTTATTGTGCGTGCTGGGCTCGGAATTGAAAATGAAGCCACTACTATGAAGTACTTGCATTTAGAGCTATTACGCACTGTCGACCGGTCGCCGGCGACTGAGTCGCCAGCGACTGTGACTTACTATAGTTTAAATAGGGGCTTGCGCACTGAGTCGTCAGTCGTCCTGGCGACTCGGCGACTCGCCGCGTTGTGGCGACGCACAGGCGACTGGCGGTCGCCGGCGACCAATAGAAGCACGGCTTCAAATGGGAGCGTTCGCACTGCAAGCAACTGTCGTAGCGACTCTTGTAGGGACCGGATTCAGCACGAATGTACTTAGAATACTGTCGCTCGGCTTGGTTTCCTGCCCCTAGTTTCTCTGTTTTGGTCGCCGAGAGACTGAGTCGCCGGCGACTGGTCGACAGTGCGTAATAGCTCTTAGATAAGTTCTTCGTTTGTTCACCCAATTTATATTTCAAAGAAAATAGTAACTGATATATAACTTGAAATGGAGAATAAGAATATATTAACATAATAATTTTTTTAAACTAAGTTTTCAAATTAAACACTTAACCGAAGAATCTTGTGCCACGCTCGCTGTAAAGTGGTTAATTTGAAAAGTTATAATACTAGCTTAAACTAGATATATTCATTATAAACTTTGCTTTATTCATGAAGAATATCATTTTATAATTACTATAGTTGAAATGGAACTCTTTATTTTCTTTTATAATACTCTCCCGATGGCCTAAATCGAGTAAAGTGAACAACATCCATCGATAGAATCTTTATAATGTAATTCCTTAATGTAATTTTCTTGATTGCTTCGGAATTTTCGAAGCGTTTACCAAATTGATTGTCATTGAATTTTTTATTTGAGTATTACCATAAACCTCGATATTTTATATTTTACGTAGAGAAATGTCCATTTTAATGTATTGATAACGTAAAATAAAAATGGAGCTTATATTTTCAAGAAAATTACAAAACAAATATAATTATGTATAAATATAATAAAAGATATTTGAATCAAGCGAAAATCTCGTATAATAGAAACTGGACAATTGATAAAAATATACCTACTTACTTTTTAAGTAAATACTAGTGTATAAAATCTCATTCATACAAAATTAAATACTCTCATATATGTGTCGTGGCCATATCGTAAATTTGCTCATTTCATGATATGACTGGCCATTTCACGAAATGGTCGCATTTCGTGAAATGGCCAATTTAGTTTGGCCACATCATGATGTGGCTTGAGCAGATCAATGATAAGAAATCGTTTCACGATATGGCCAACTAAACGCGCGGTTTTTTCATGAAATGATCAAAATTATTTGATCATATCGTAAAATAGTTACATTAATCATTGGTAGAGGCGCTGCAAGCTCTGTGTTTATGTGATAAGATGGCGGCCGCTGGCGAAAATTTAATTATTCGCAGTTAAAAACTTCATAATTCGTTTAATAACAATATGAAGAAAGTCATAGCAAAGAATTTACGACGGTTCGAGTACTATGGAAAATGTGGATATCTTATATGTATTGAAGAAAAAATGCGTCTTAACACGTTCACTGCGGCACCTAAAATGCCAAACTTACCGTTGTTGCGGCATGTCTTCCATACTTCACATCGGCAAGTTCACCACTGTGCGTCATGAGCCATTTTTATCACATCGCACCTTCTGACTTTGAAGGTTAATAATTTCATGAAATTTCAAGATATTTCAAAAAATTTTTTTTCAGATAATAGTATATATAGTCTAGTATATACCGCATGAATAGCTTTTAGTTTGACCGAATAGTTTAAAAGATATGAGGGAAAATGTAAACCCCTGATTTTGTGAAAAATTATTTGCCATCCCGCACTGCGTTGATACGGCATGTTTACAGTAATAGCGATGGGAAACACTGTAAAATAAAACATCGATATCGATATAAATCAATTTTGTATATTTCAGTCTGTTTGTTAACAGATAACGAGATCGTCGATACAAAAAAAAACACATATAAAACAAGGTACTTGATAGAGTACTATCAGGAAATTGTTCAGTAACTTTTGTTTTAATTTGTTCAGTAACTTTTGTTTTAATGTTTTATATTATTTTCACAACTGTCATCAGATTTTTGCATTTATGCTACGAAATAAAAGAAAGTAAAAAAACTAAAGCCTTTAAGGTATCATTGTCATTTAAAAAAACTCAAAAGAAAAGTGCTTCGGTCCTGGTGCATCACTATGCGAGACTGACACGCGGCGCGCTCGCAGTACAGTGCGGCATGAGGTGCTTGTCCATGGCAAAATATTTGACATGCCGCACACAAAAGAAACGGTTTCTTTTCTATGCGTTGGTCCAATATTGTATCAATGCTGCTGTTTGAAAGAACTTAGTGTTTATCATTTGCTCCTGTTTATTTAATTAATTTTGTTAGTTAAAAGTGCAGTTCGAGTATTTTATCGTGTCTTCAACATTGGTAACTATATAAACAAACTATTGGATAACTATTATATACTCAGTGAACAGTGTAAATGTCGAATAATAACTATAAAACATAAATAGTCGTTATATTTCGAAGTGTCAACAGTGTTTACGACCAAAACGCGTAAGCGACGCCGATTTCCTGGCGCTTACGACCTTCTTGCCGTGACCGTAGATTGCTAAATCAGGACGACAAATACAGCATCTCACTGCTTGAATGTGCTTATAGGACTAAACGTAATATATTAGTTGCATAGCTTGAAGCGCTTTTCTATCAAACTCTGTACTCGATAATAATTGCTTCGTCATGTCTTCAATTAATTGTGCCGGCTGTATGGGCGCTTTTAAAAGCCGAGATGGCCTGCAATGCTTTAAGTGCAATTTATGGTTTGATCTGCTTTGCGCAAATATAACTGAAAGGCGTTTTAAATCAATGCATGTTAAAACTAAGAGTTCGTGGATATGCCCTGGATGTGTAAATAAAGAACCGAAATTGGATAACACGAATACACCTGTTCGTGCGGTAAGAGTGCCTTCTCCGTTAAGCGACTGCGCGTCTCATAGTAGCGAGTCGCAACAGGCCGCGGTTGATAACAACAGCGACAATAATACATTATTATCCGATCTAAGAAGCAGCACGTTAAGGGAAATAATCAGACAAGAAATAAGTCAGGCTCTTAGAGATTCAGTCAAGTCATTGGTTAACGAACAGTTCAGTAAAATCAATAATTTAATAGCCGATTTTCAACAAGCACTTGCATTCTACAATAGTCAATACGAAGAGATTAAGTCAGTTCTTGAGGAAAAATGCACAATAATAAACAAATTGGAAAAGGACAACGCTTCCTTAATGAACGCGCTAAATGACATGAGAAGAGATTTGAATTTAATTGAACAGCATGCACGTTCTAGTAATGTTGAATTACACTGCGTGCCTGAACATCGCTCCGAGAATTTAGTTAATACCGTTCTCCAGCTCAGCAAAGTCATAAAATGTAATATAAAAGACTCCGACATAATGTATTGCTCAAGAATCGCCAAAATGAATTCAAAAAGTAACAGACCTCGTTCTGTTCTCGTAAAGTTTGGCAGCCCACGGATACGTGACACCTTTCTTGCAGCTTGCCAACAATACAACAAGAATAACAAAAATAACAAATTGAACTCTAGTGATCTTGGTATAGCATCAGATAAGCCCTCACCTATCTATGTAATTGAGCATTTATCACCACATAATAAAGTAATTCATGCTGCTGCTAGATTGAGAGCAAAAGAAATAAACTATAAATTCGTTTGGGTGCGCGGTGGTAGGATATTTATAAAGAAGGACGAGGTGTCTGAGACTGTAGTCATAGGAAGTCTAGAAAAATTAAAGTCAGTGTCCTAATAACGTTGCTTTTAACTTGTATAAGCAGGTTTTATTGTTTGTATTTTTAAAATTCGATTCCTTAAAATATTATTACCAGAACACAAGAGGTTTGCGTAGTAATTTAGCAAATATACGGCAACATACACGGAACTCAGACTACGATGTCTATGTCTTTACTGAGACGTGGCTGTACGATGGGATTTTTGACAGCGAGATCTTCGACAAATCATTCACTGTATACCGTCGCGATCGTGAAACCTCCCACGTCGGTAACCATAAGAGATTAGGTGGCGGAGTTCTGATTGCGGTTTCAAATAAATTTGTCTCAAAACGTATGCTAGAGTGGGAGAGCAACTGCGAGGACCTCTGGATAAGTATAGGTTCTGGAAATGATTTCCACACTTGCATTTATGTCTGTGTCGTTTATCTGCCCCCTCCTGTTACTTTTGATATTTTGAATAATTTTCTCAATAATTGTAGCTCTGTTATTGATCGGTACTCGGCAGGCACCACGTTACTACTTGGTGACTTTAATCTTTCATGCATTGACTGGATACATGACAATATTAATCAATTTCTCTTTGCCTCTTGTTGCGGCTCTCGCCTGAGAGATCGTCTTGTAGATTTTCTCACCTTACATGATTTGACGCAGCGCAATGGAATTAAAAATTTTCAAAATAAAACCCTTGATTTAGTCTTCTCCGATGTTGAACGTGTTGAAGTTGTAGAATGTCTTTCTCCAATTAGAGATGTTGATAGGTATCATCCCCCCTTAGTCATCACACCAATTATAAAAATAAAGAAAAAAAGTAAACCTAAACCCTCCCATCGTTTAAACTTTTTTAAGGCAGACTATAATGCCGTAACAAAAGCACTTGACAGTGTCAATTGGAGTATGGAACTTAATTCTGCCAAAGGAGTTGATGGTATTGTTGAACATTTTTATAACATTCTTAATAATATAATTAAACAGCATATTCCAAAAACTTGTCGATATCATGGTTGTTATCCACCTTGGTATTCAAATCAATTGATTAAACTGCTTAAAAATAAACTGAAGCTACATATTAGAGTTAAAAAGTATCGTAATCCCTTGGACGTACTGGAGTTTAAATATTTGCGTAAGGAAAGTGCCCTTTTAATAAACATCTGCTATCAGAAATACCTACACAAGATTGAGAATGCAGTAAAAACTCAACCCAAAATTTTCTGGACGCATATTAAAAACCTGCGAAAGGGCGGATCCAGTTATCCGTCGCAAATGTTTCTGAATTCAGAAGTTGCAAATAACTCGATGGATATCGCCAATCTATTTGCAAAGCAATTCTCGTCTGTTTTTGAACCACCACATAGTTCGCCTGATTATTCTCTGGTAAATGAAGTAAAAATTTCTGGATTCACAAATGTATTTTATATATCTAAAGAGGCTGTCTACAGAGCACTTTCAAAACTGGATAGATCAAAGGGTGCCGGGCCAGATAATATACCACCTATTTTCTTGTCTTCTTGCGCTCGAGCTTTATCGTTTCCACTGTCACTTATATATAATGTTTCTTTACAACTAGGAGTTTTTCCAACTAAATGGAAACTGGCACGGATAGTACCTATTCATAAAAATGGTAAACGGGATTTGATTTCCAATTATCGCCCTATTTCTATACTCTCTACTATGTCTAAAGTCTTCGAATCCCTTATATACAGCCGTTTATATGCTACTGTCAAAAATACTCTATCTATCCATCAGCATGGTTTTGTTAATAAAAGATCCACGAACACTAACTTGGTGGCCTTTATAACTGATGTGTCAGAAATTGTGGACCGTGGTCATCAGATTGACGCCATCTATACTGACTTTTCTAAGGCCTTTGATAAGGTCAGCCACAGTATACTGACTGACAAGCTCAAACATTCAGGCATCACTGGAAACCTCTTGAATTGGTGTTCATCTTATTTGAGGGATAGAAAATCGTCGGTGGTCCTAGATGGTGCTCAGTCTGAATATTTTTCAGCCACATCAGGAGTTCCTCAAGGTTCGACGCTCGGCCCATTATTTTTCAACATTTTTATAAACGATTTACCTGGAATTTTCAAACATAGTACCCCTTTTTTATTTGCTGACGATTTAAAATTGATTCGCCAAATAAATAATCCTACTGACTCTGATTTATTGCAAACTGACCTAAACAGGCTGACTGACTGGTGCGAAACCAATAGAATGTACCTAAACTGCGGTAAATGCTATCAAATATCTTTTTCTCGAACCCGTCATAAAATCATATCTAAATATCATATTAATAGTAATTTTTTAAAAGAACTCTCAACGATTCGTGACTTAGGAGTAAACTTAGATTCTCAGTTACGTTTTACAGAGCATTACGATTTCATAATTGCATCTGCGTACCGCTCACTTGGCTTTATTTTGCGCAGCTCAAAAGAATTTAAGAACTGGTCTACCACGCTATTACTCTATAATAGCTTCGTACGTAGCCGTTTGGAATATTGCAGTACCGTCTGGAATCCCTTTTACCAGACTCACAGAAAAAGAATCGAAGGAATTCAAAGGAGACTTGTTCGCCAGCTGGCTTACCGAGCTGGTATCATGAAATCAGTGTCTCGCTACGAAGACAGACTTAAATATTTCAATATGAGATCTCTTGAATCGCGTCGCACTATAGCTGATCTTCTGTTTTTGTATAAAGTGTTTAATAATGGTTTCGATTGTCCAGCGTTACTAACCAGATTTAACATTAATGTACCATCTAGAGTTCCTCGTCAACCTCGTTGCCTTTTTAGTGCCCCCTCTTATCGGACAAACCTTGGTAAAAACTCACCAATAGTCAGACTCACCCATGAGTACAACAAGCACACTGGTATCTCTCAAGACATAGACATCTTCAGTCAATCTCTCACACGTTTTAAATCGTTAATCCTGCAATTTAGCCAATGACAAAAGTTTCTATTTTTTCTTTATTAACTGTAACCGAACTGTATATTTTTTTTGTAATGATAAATTTTAATACATATAATTATAATTGAGTAAAATTTGTAATTTTTTTTTAATAATTATTTATTATGTATGTATAATTAAGTGCTCATTAAATTTTGATTATATAATATTTTTAATAATTTGACGAATATAATTGTAATTTTAAATTTGTAATTTATTTGTAATTTATTGTAATACTTTTCGTGGTATATAATCAATGTTATTAAGTTTCTTTAATTTTTTTTAACTAATATTTTTTAATAAATTGACGAATTGTAATTGTAATAAATATTTTGAACGCTGTAATTTCCTATAATTAAAGGTGCAGAAGACCATGTACTTAAATAATTAGATGTAACAAATGTAATCTGTATCCTTTGTTGGAAATTCTAAATAAATAAATAAATAAATAAATATTTTGCCATACGATTTTTAAACGAAATTGAGTCCTACTTCAAACTGTGATCACAAAAATATATTTGTCTCTTTTCTAATCATTGATTAACATATAAAAAACCTCGCCGCACCACGGTGAAAACTGCGATTTTGGGCGCCGCACTGTGGTGTAGTCGCTGATGGCCCGATACTGGACATGCCGCAGTGAACGTGTTAAATAAAAAAATTTAAGACGCATTTTTTCTTTTAGGATATATATTTATATATCCTACTATAGTATTATAATTGTTTTTTAAAAAGCGATCCGCTTCTGGCACTTGCCGGCCGCTGCCGCGGCACGCTCGCTTTGCTCGCTCGGCTCGTGCGTTGTTTATCAAAGTCTAACCTAACCTAACCTAACTGTTTTTTATTGCAAAAACGATTCGCTTCTGGCATTCGCCGGCCGCTGCCGCGGCACTAACTTAAATGACATTAAACAAGTTTTTAGAATATTCTGATTTTTTTTTAATATTTTATGGACTCTTTATATTTTATACGATCTGGCCAAATGTGGATGGCCAAATCGTAAAACGTTGACGATTTAACGATCTGATCAAACTATGTTGGCCATTTCATGAAATGCGACCATTTCGTGAAATGATCGATCATATCATGAAATGAGCAAATCTACGATATGGCCACGACATATGCATGTATCCATACTAATATTATAAATGCGAAAGTAACTCTGTCTGTCTGTCTGTTACTCAATCACGCCTGAACTACTGAACCAATTTGCATGTAATTTGGTATGGAGATATTTTGATACCCGAGAAAGGACATAGGCTACCTTTTATTGCGAAATATGTACAACGGGCGAAGCCGGGGCGGACCTCTAGTAATTTATAACTCAAGTAAACATGGCCCATGTAATATATATTTTGTTAATATTAATGAGGTGAGACCAACACACTTTTTTATTAATATTTAATGGGTATTGTAAATCTAAAACAAAAATGCAAAAAGGTCCAAACAAGCATGACAGTGATGAGTCACAAAAGTGGTCTTTATATCATAATAATATCCTCAGGGTTCGGTAAAGCACTGAACAAGTAGTATAACAATAGTAGATTATTTATTTTGGTGTTCTCTTTACCCCGTTTGTAAACGAAAAAAAGGAAAAGAAAAAGAAAGGAATTTCTCTAGAATATCTTTACTTCATTGCTGTTAGAATTATATTAACTTCACCTTTTAAAGTCAGTCAGTCATTTTAAACAAATTTAAAATATACAAACAATCGAAATCAATACAAACGTAAACTGCAGAGAATACCCAAAAGTGTAGACTTAAGTTGTCTACGATGTAATACAATTTGGAGACTTAACGGATTTCGACAAATTCGGATAATAAATGAAGCGAGAGCAAAGCGGTAGGCGGTTTCTATAAAACATTTTATATTTACAAGTTACACGAAGCTTCTTCTTTATAATATTTAGCTTATAATGTGTCGCAAAACATGTAAACGAGAGGATTAATATATGAATAAAGTAATCCGCTAGCAGAGTGTAGGTACTATGTTGTTGTTTGTGGTGCAGATGGGCTATGCACACGCGAGTACCTAATCTACTTAGGCGCGATTTAGCGTCATTGTTGAAGCTTGGGAAACGTCGAGTGACTGCTACAGATTTATTGATATTGTACACGTAACCGTGCTGTGTTTCGATTTCTTGAGTTTTATGCGAGTATTCCGAATTGCTTTTCAGTCAAACTTCAAAAATGTCTAGACGAGTCTTTAAAAGAAGTCTTATAGGTACCACTCATAGGGTGCGAACGCCGACTAATGACAATTTGGGTATATATTCAACTCATGCTTGATGCTAGTGCTTGGTATCCTAAATTAGGGTAACGTGCCGAGAATGATAAATGCTTTCTGTGCCTCTATGAAAACTAGAAGGGTATACATACTATATCTAATAATGGTGTGGCAATCAATGCCTTTGATTACCTACTTATTTACTTATTGCTGAATTTTATTTGAATTATTTCATGACTAAAATGTTAGAAAATGTTAAAACATTTTTAAATTTAATATTGTTTTATAATAAAATCTAATTCGTTTATATTTTTTGTTAATAAGAAAACATGACTTATCTTACGATCACTTGCTTAAGCGAGAGGTCGTTTTAGAGTGCTTTTATCAGTGTTGTATTCTAATAATTTAATAACATGTGTAAAGCAAATTTTATATTGGTTGTTAAGCTTTTTATGGAAACATCAAATTCTGTTTCTATGATACACGTCTTATTCCTCGGTCTTATTCTTATACGTCTTTTATTATTTACAATCAGGTCCCATATGCCCTTATTATATAGTTGGGTAAAGTGACGAATCGTTACTATTTTTATTTGTTGTCCTTTCCTTCCTTATGGTTAAATGTAATTGATGTGATATACATTGAACGTTTTCCGAAGAAAGGAAATGTCACATTACATTATGATGATTTCTCTTGGTGTTAATCGATCAATATTGTGGGAACCCCAAAAATGAAAGAAATTTTTTCAATATGTACGTAAAATGAATCATAAATTATGTAGTAGCACTCAAAACGAAAGTACGTAATTGCTTCGCTTAGAAATACAAATAGCGCTGGTGAAAATAAAAGTATACCACAAAATAATCTTGAAGAATGTTTGTAATCCTGTAATATAACATATGGTAATGTGCGTCGTTGAAGTAGGACGATTTAAATATCCCAAGTTGTATTTTGCGAGATATAAGTTAAAGAATAATAAGAGGATTTCTATAGTACCCTAGAGAGTCATTATGCTTTGAATTATGATAAAAGTAAGTTCAAAAATCCATTAAAAGTATTACATGAAATTCTTATAAACAGTGACAAAAGAGCTTGAAGTTGTAGAGCTTCTAAATATTTTCCATTATTATTGATAAGCGCTTGAGTTTCATAGAAGGGCCTAAATTTGATTGAGGTTTATTGATTGGTTTTCATAAGATTTTGTTGGTTTTTTATATTTCTGTATCTGTCTACATTTTATATATTCTTCACTAACGAAAGCCGACATATTATCTAGACAATTTTTTTAACTCGGACCCGGGAAATAGGCATGCGGCTAGTTACAAATATTTCTATTACAATTGCACATTATGTTATATTTTCCTTTTAGTTATAAAATATGTTACAATAGATTTTTTTAAGCCATACTTATATAATAATTTTTTTATCACAGGTATCTACAATTCAGCAAGGCGTGTGTCGTCGTTCATACTGGCAATACGCTATAACAGACAACATGGTGTGCGCCGGGCGCGGTCGCCGCGACTCGTGCGCAGGCGACTCAGGAGGCCCTCTACTGTGTAGAGATCGATCCATGCGGTATTATTTACAGGTTGGTGTTTAGTTTAATATGACGAAATTTTTATTAAATGTAACGTAAGTTGTAGAAAATATGATACGACTGTTTTGAAATCAATACAGGGTTGAGTATTGTAAGTATTTTTATGAGTATATTCAGTACACTTGCCTGAACAGTTCCGGGCATATCATCATGAGCTGGTTCATTGATTGATGCTTTGTTCAATGATTCGAACAAACAAATGATGACGATATAAAAGCTACACAAATAAAAATTCATTACGCTTTTAAAGCCACAATATCATGAATACATAATAATCTGTTAAAGCTTAGGGTTTTTAACCATACGCCGTTTACATTTGTGGCCTTATACGAGTGTAATAATTTATGTAACAGCTTCTGTGTGGCTTGGTATGCATCGAAATACCTAGTTAAATATAAACGCCTGTCTCACTCGCATTGCTAAGGTCCAAAATTCCAGGCAACTTTAGACGGCAACATACTAAGCTCTCAAATTTATTACTGAGTGCAAAGGGAGGAGTTGTAAGTTTAAGAATCTTATGAGAAGATTATACGATTTATTTTATATGAAAATGGGTAAACCTGAAAAGCGAGCCTAATGCTAAAAAGTACACATTCCAAGTAAACATTTCCCTCTTATCGAACTCAACAGAGCCATAATATTATTTATTTAATGATGGTTGTACTTTCGGGTGACTTTTTGAGGAAATGAAATACTCCGTAGCATTGCTTACCAAATTGGCTGAAAATTTATGCGCGAATTTTATGGATTGTTAATATTAAATTACTCGACCTTATATTATTGTATGCCAACATAAAATTATTATCTCTATTTTTGTATTAAATTAATTTTCAAATTAAAAAATAAAATAAAAATTATTTATTGACAATAGAATACTAATAAAATAAAAAGCTTTTTATACAAAACACAATTTTCTTTATAAAAACCCTCCTCTAAGCTGTTTTAATCAAATATTTCTTTTAGTCCGTGACCAGCACTTTGACTTCGACTTCGATTTTAATTAAACACGTAATAAGCTGAGATAAAATAACTGTACACGGCTCTCTCTCAATCCTCAATTATTAATTTAATATCGCGAGACGCTTTATCTTTTCTTCTATTATAATTAATTATTTTATTATAAGGTTTATGTTATTCATATTAGCAGTTTCATGTTTATGTTTTCTTCTAGGGAATAACCAGTTTTGGCGATGGGTGTGGCAAGCGTGGCAAATATGGCATCTACACCAGAACAGCAGGCTACGTTCCGTGGATGCGAGCTATTATGAGCAACAAATACTTTGATGATTAACGATAATTTTCAATATTTTTGAGGCAGACTCAGTCTTGCTTTATGAGAAATATTTCAGCATGCATTCACTATTATGTAAAACATAATGGTCCAGTTAAATGCGAACAATTAGATAGTCGATTTACATACAATGTTACTACACTAAATAGATAGATTAAACTTCTATGTAGTTAGAATTCGAGGCTATGATAACAATAATTATCGTATAATTGGTTATTAGGTTATTAAAATTTCACGAAAATCCATCCTAATATCGGCTATTTTTAAATGGGTAGGAGATATCATGGAATTTATGTATTTTATCAAAATACTAGCTTTCCGCCCGCGGCTTCGCCCGCTTTGTCTAAAACATAATCTATACTAATATTATAAAGAGGAAAGGTTTGTATGTATGTATGTATGTATGTATGGTTTTCACGCATAAACTACTGGACCGATTTTGATGAAATTTGGCACAGATAATCTTTAGACCCTGAGAAAGTACATAGGCTACCTTTTATTGCGAGATATGTACCACGGGCGAAGCCGGGGTGGACCGCTAGTAAATTATATAGTAAAACCTTCCTCTTGAATCACTCTTATCTATTAAAAAACCGCATCAAAACCGTTTAAACATTTAAAGATTTAAGCATACATTAGGGACAGAGAAAGTGACTTTGTTTTATACTATGTAGTGATGATATCGCCTTCTTGGAAATTTAAATTCGTAACTCGAGCTTTTAAGAAGATTTGGACCTCAGTTGGTTTCACACATACTTTAGATGTTTAGAGTATTTTATTAACTTGCTTTGTTTACTACAAGCAGACAATTTATTATTGCTTTTATGTATATAGTCATATATATTGTGCTATTTAATATATTCTGTATGCTTCTAAGTTTGTAACTAGGAGAGATAGTAAGGATAGACTCTCTAATTATTTTTATTGCATTATAATGTTGCCCACATTCCAAGATTTTTTCTTTGGCAGCGAGATATTATTTATTCGATCACTCGTTAATAATTAACCTAATTTATACAAATATCTTTTGCTTTTATACGAATATCTTTGGCTGAAAATTTATTTAATAAAAAAGAAAATTACGAAGTTTGTAAAACTCCGAACTGATTCCATTTGTTTATTTTGTCAAAACTAAGCCTAATAAAGATAAGGTATAAAATAAAAATGCAGTTTTTTTTTTCAACTTTTTATTTTAAAATATATTTCATAAATAATTAAAATAGATCACAATAAAATCAAACACTACATAATATAAATGCATCGACTCGCACAACAATTTTATGACGCAATCTATACAATATAACTAACTAAATTTTAAGAAATTTTAACCAACAATTTAAAATATTATACTACCTAATAAACAATCCTCACAACTCACACTACACAGTGGACTTGAAGTAAATTGCAAAAAGAGCTTCATTGTTTACAATTTTCTATTAGAATTCTAAAGAAAACGTAACAAATTCCTCGGGTTCCCTCGCTGTATCCACTAACCACGGAATGTGACGCCACACTCCAGTGTACAACGCTGATTGCTCTCCCGAGGGACGCCGCTCCTCCTTTACAGAAAAGACGCGAAACAATGCTTTGGATAAATCTCGAGTAAATTAATTATGTAAATAAAATTCATTGCCTTGAAGCATGCACAATGAAAATGCATAGTGTGAAATGCTAAATTATGACAGAATTGTTTGGTGCTGAGTTTATGAAAGTTAATTATTTATTTAAAATGCTTCGCTCGCGTATTTAAACTAAACCGCACCATTCCCGATCCCGTGGAATTTCTGGGATAAAATTTAATTCACTTATTTAACATTCAATGTGTAAATTAATCGGCAGTGTAAATACTGTAATATGTAATGTGAAATAGTTATAGTTTCAACCTAATTTGTACTTTTATTAACTATCTCGTGACATTACGCCTAAAAATGTAAACAATATTTTGTCAGAATGTATTCAAGGACTATGTAATAATACCTATGTATTTCGTACGCACATTAAGCCTATAAAACAGAGCGTGTCGAGAGCATAGGTATTACACAGTCCGTTAAATTAGCTAGGATAACTTCATATTTTCCTTCACTGGGCTGAAGTACTTCAACAGACGTATAACGAAGTCATTGAAATGAATGCATTTGCTCAGTAATATTTTAATAAGAAAAGTTGAGAAGTTATTAAAGAGTGCAAAAGACACATTCATTATAATGTCTCTTTATGTTTGTAGTAAGGAAAGTTTGGAACACAGACCAAAAAACAGATTTTTATTAGGAGAAAAATTGTTTTCATTAATATCCAAATAAACATAAATTTCTACTACTTAAATTCAATCATTATAATTTTCTAGAAAATGAAATATCAAGGGCAAAACGTTTATGTTAGCCAAAAAGTCTGATATTTTTACATCTGTTACAACAAACAATCAAAACGATCGCTGCAACGCCAGAGCGGTGAATGTTTATTTTACAACTACAAGTATTTATTAAACATCGGAGTAGAATCAAACATTCGAGCATCAAACATTATGGGCTCTCTTCATAGTGGGCAGCGTTGGCCCAACAAATGATCGTCTATGTTTGTGGCCAATACGGCGATTATGAATAAACGTCTACAATGACGGCCGCTTATAGGCATTTAGGCCCTCTACACTTTTGTGATTAGGTAGGTACTCTATTCGCCCAACGCCGCCCATTGTGAAGAGGGCCAAAACGTTTGTACCATACCTGTAAATATAGTGCAATTAGTTTTCCGCCAATCAGCAGCAATGCGCCGTGAACTTTATCATCATTTTCCCCGGAGTAATTGGGTAATGATAGACAATACAGGTCGTTAACTTTATTTTTGGAATTCTTCATTTGACTGAAATAAAATGGACGAAATAATATGTTTCTGAATAAGTTGAAAAAGCTCATGATTACGAAGGGTGAAATCTATAAAAAGGTTAATACATATTAAAATAATGGTTTCCACAGCGTGTTAAATAGAATCCTGTTTAACAGAAATTATTTTGATAGGCATGACTAAACTAATGATTAATTTATTTTAATGAATGTTGGAGATGAAAGACACTTTATATTTTTATTTCACGGGTCAGTTCTCATCTTATGCCTAGATTTAGTATAAGATGTTGTATTTTGATTGCAGTGCTTTTGCGTCTGTGTATATTATTTTCAGACATTTCTTTCTTCTTGTATGTCATAATATTATTGTACAGTGATGCTGTTAAATTTTTCATACATTGGGTATATTAATTGTTTTGCAACAATAGCATTTTATAAACATTTTCAAAGTATATCATCAAAATAACATCATTGTAAATTAATATTGTAAAAGTAACAGTTCACTTAAATACACACATAATACAGGATCAAAATTTGGATATGTAATTGTATTTCTTTTAAAACCTCAATTAAAATAATTACATTATGTACAATAATACCTGATATCATTATAACCAGGACAGGTTTCCGAATGCACTAAATTTTCGTACATCATTAGGGGATGTTTAACGTTGATAGGCTGGCTGGCATCATATCTGCGATTAGTTAGTTACATCAAACATGTAGTAACAAGAGTAGTTAGATAAGCTTATATTATAATTACATATACAATGATCCCATGAGCCTAGTATTAAGTACCTAATGCTATTTAGGGTTTCGACACAATGGTTAAATGGTTCATAATGGAATATGAAATAACATATCGAGAACAAGAACGATTTAACGTTAATAAGATAGGAGCATGTATTCAGGAAATAGAAATCACTTTGTTTGTCAAAAAATACCCAATAGGTACATGATATAGGTAGCTGCCATTAATCAATCAATGCATGAAGTAGAAAGTAAATAGAATAGTACGTAAAAAAATACCGTTTAGATTTATTTTTTACCTGTCTAATCCCCAGCCAAGTGCTACACCCACCGAGCCAGCAGGATTTGCATCAAATTGATGGGATATCAGCGATACCGGAGCCCACCCATTGCACGTTTCAGCCATGGAATTGACTATTTGCAAAACACCTGGTGTAACATATAAAAGTTAATTTCATCCATTTGTTTGGCTGTTGCTTTTTATATTTTTAGAGTTGTGTTTGATGCAAAAGAACAAATAAGCATAATTATTACGATTTATACAAATCAGATAGGATATTATAGGATTTTGAAATAGTTAAAAATATTCATAAAATTGTATGGATTTAGAAATAAAGCCTGACAATCTTTTTTTGTAAACCATTTCTCGAGTTTTTATAACATTACCTAACAGTTTATTAATATCATCACTACAAAACTACATTTCAATGGAAATTATAATAATATGTAATTAATACTAAAATATATTATATGTAGATCGAAATATTACTACAGTATAGACTTCAACTTCAATCTATACCAAATACCGATATTGTAGAGGTGGCGTCTTGCGAAATCTCTATCATCAAATCTTGGATGAATAAAGCTCCGTTTAACGTAAGATATCCTCTCAGGATTTCTCCAGTTGTCAGTGCAGTAAGCCACATACGCTGACTGGCCATCTACGTAATATGTATCTCTGTTTCGTCGAGACAAACATGAGGCGGCTGCCAACAGCCAATGTGGACTTATTGCTGCCGCATCGCAACGCACCTAAATAGAAGGTTAATTACATAATGGAAACAAAAAGCATTATACAAAGTCAGAAAAATAATTAGTTGTCCTTTACGGTCGCTTTGCATTTGCCCAAGAATACCTGCCCCTAATTTGTACTAAATACCTTTTAATTTCAGAAAATATGGTGCTTTGCATTCATAACATCAGTCGTATTTTAATTTTAAATCTTTTATGAAATGTGTGATTTGAAACGCTTAAACATTTCATAAAAGATTCAAGAGCTTATTACACAGACTAATGTGAAATTGCGCTCTCGTTTTGAATGGACTAAATAAAATGGGCTAGTTATGCAACTTACTTCAAAGTCTATAGAAGTTTTATGTACAAACACATTATTTTCAATTAGGTAGTGTAAATGAACCTAAATAATTTTTGTCTTTATTTTAAGACTTTTGAAGTAAACGGACATAAAAGCTAAAAATTTCAATTTTAAACTTATATGTAAAATAGCAGTTTTGCCTTTTATACATAAATTTAATGTTGTGAACATAAATTAAACCTAAATTTTTTTGACCTTGAGTAGGTCGAATAAACCATAAGCCTATATTTATATGAAATCTAAAAAATACCTGCAAAGGTTCGTAAACATAGACAGCAACAAAAGGAAAGTCGGACCACGCAGCTTGTCGGCTTATGTAGGAGTACTCGTTATCGACAAGTGATTTTATTGTAGCTTTTGCCGCTTCTGGAAATAACTCTTTAGAGGATTGCTTGTAAAATTCGTTTCTGTATTCAGCTGAAATAACTTTATCGATATGCTTTTTCACAAATCGTGTTTTATTGTAATTTGATTGCATACTCGTCTTAACTTCGACGTCTTCGAACAATGCTTTTTCATCATAATCAAGGTTTTGTGCGTGTGATATTTGTGGTGTATCACTGTCATATATTTCAAAGAACTTTATTTTGTCGTATATTGTTGTAGCCTTTGTAACATTTTCATTGTTATTATTATAGCCTTCCACAGAATCGTCTGAACTATTCATAGTATTAGACGGCAAAGTTGTTAACGGACAAGTTTCTATGTCAATGTTGTTTGCTGTATTATCTTCTACATTTTGTATATTCCTTGGAGAGGTTAAATAAGCGAGGAATAAATTTCTAAAAGTATTATTCACTTGTAAAGGTGGAGTTTGTGTAGACTTGCATGTTTCATATTGAAGTTGAAATACAAAAAATGGAGAATTTACTACTACTTGATTTTCATTATACTTAACATTATTATCGCTTTCGTTTATTGAATTATAATTCTTCTCGTCGTTACTAAGATCTAAATATTGAAATTCTATAAAACTCGGTGTTGAGGATGATCGTCTTAGATAAGGTAACGCATAGTTTAGTTTTTGCGTTTCTTGTGTGGTTGAATAACCGTGGTCTCTCTTCCTTTTAGGAACACTCTTTATATTAGGATTAGGTGTTACACTTTGAACATCACCAAATATCTTTGTTTTTCTCCACAGCAAGTTGACAATTTCGTATCGTTTATGAGTCAATCGGCTTACTTGCCATTTCTTGCCTGGAGTTACTCTTGGAGCGCTTAATGTTTGATCAAAACTCGTGCTATTTCTAACTTTGTTCTCCTTACGTTTTTCAGAAATGCTAGGCATAGAACAGGCTATGTTTAAAATTAGAACAGAAATTATAATAATAAATATAACGTTTCTGTGAGTAATCATTATGAATTTACTTAAAAATCTCAAATGTAAAAAAATATATCAACATATTACTGCAGATTTCACGTTATATGATTGCACACTTGCACATTATTATGCACAAAAATTTGACAGTGTCTTTCATATTTGCATAATCTGTACTTGATCTGTACTCTATATACGCAGCAAATACGCGTAGGATGAATGTAATCAAAGGTAGAGATCTTGTAGAGATTGTTATGTTGAATTAATATTACCTATATACTTTGGATAGGTACCTATATAGTTAAAATAATGCTTAAATTATAACGTAAATTTTATTCATCAATTATAATATGAGAACAATTTATCTGGTAGGTAAATGTCGAAAAACTGAATACTAGCACAAAACAAAAAAAGGATACCTATCTGTAAAAAAAAGTTAGTCTATGTCTTTGTCAAAATATTGGATTTCGTTTTATTTTATGTGAAATATTTGAAAATTCTAAAATATTAAATGAAAATAATCAAATAGTGTTTACAAATTTCTGTAAAGGTGAGAAGATTAATTAATATTAATTATAAAAGTAATTAAAAAAAACAGACATAATATCGGTCTTCGTATATGGTAAACGATATCGTTGGACATAAAGTAGGTAAATATTATATAAGGTGTGCCTCAATCACAGAATCACAGAAATGATAATGCGTCGTTAATATCCCTTGTGTTGAAAAATTAAAGTTAAATTGAGTTGTTTTTTACTTTTTCTGACTTCGTTAAAATATTTATTTTTCTACTTATGTACTTAATTAATGGACCAAGTTTTCCATTTCCTGAACCTAATGATGCGTAGAGCATTTGTGCTCTGCCTATTTCTTCTATTGCTGGCTCTTTATTTATGCGCAATTAAAATTTTTTAATTGCGCATAAATAAAGAAACATTTTAATATTAATAATTTTGTCATAAAGAAAAACCAGTACTGATATACACTACATATAATTAAGTAGCGATTCATTGGTGTTATTTTCTAAAGCATAATATAATATTTATGTCGCGTTACACAAAAGTGAGAAATAAAGCTTATCCCTTAAATCATAACTTTTGAACACATAAATATCCTCATTGAATGCGATAATAAAATATCCGTTATTTCGAACTTACTGTATGGAACCTTCACATTTCGATCACCCTAATACATCAAAGCTCGATGTATGTGATTCTATGTGATATCAACTTTATTACACGGAGATTTCACTTCAATGATGTACAATATTTATTGGTGTATGTTTCAACTGATGATATTAAAAGCAAAAAGGTGTGTTAATAAGGAAGTAGAGAACAGCCTTGTGTAAAAAATGCATACATAAAGTATAAGAGAGTGGCCGTTAATTAGTCTTAAATTTAAATTAAAATACTAGTAAAATTTATAATTAGTAGTAAATGTGACGACGGGTGAATTTTTTTTCTAAAAACAGCACTATTCATGCTAATAAATTCATTTCATTTTATTCCGTTGATAGGTTATTAGCACTCCACGTCGAATGTGGCTAATTAGCCACATTTTGCATCAGTTGATCTTACTTTGACGTTTAATCGTGTGTGCGTTAGTGTGCCGTTTTTGAAGATCGAATGTTCCGTTGGTAACAGCTATATCTACACCTTTTTACTTATAATAATATCATTGGTTCCAAAAATCCAAATAAAAACTGATACAAGGCAATTGTAACAAACTTATATTTTTTAGATATATCAGACAGTAACAAAGGCTCCAAGATGAATTCCGTTCCGATTGCATTGAACAAAGCCGCCATGCGAAAATACGAAGACTTGGAAGTGCCGTGTGAAGATATTCTCGCCGCATATGTGTGGGTCGATGGCACTGGGATAAATTTGCGATCAAAAGACAGAACATTAAATTTTGTCCCCAAGACACATAAAGGTAATAGACCGTTCGGAATCTACAAAAGATAAAATATTAGCGCCGATTGCCAATTTGTTGGCACGAAGCTTTTACAGTTTTGTGGGTAATTTAAAGCAAATTTGTTATCTTCTTTTCGTGGTAATACATTGATAATGTAACTTTATAATTGATAGTTATCAATAAACAATAATATTATATAATATTTCCTGTTGGAATAATCAGTGAAAATGACTAAACTTAAAGGATAATCTGCTTATAACGTCCACTAAAAAACACATCTATAAATCAAAAGCGCTACCGTAAAAGTGTCGCTTTAAACTTTAAATCAACCTTACAAATTGATCCTCCGCTTATAATGGTGTAACTAGAGTGCTTTAGAACTAATTGATGCGATGTTGCGACTTTGTAACAACCAATTTAATTGGTAACCAAGTCAGTAGGTGTCACGTCGGGGAATATGAGCGATATGACTTGCGTAATATAAAGGTTTTGTAAGGGTTTTACTTAAGGGGCCCTTGTTCAAAATGTATGTTTCTAAATCATGGTTTTTGGATATAAATCATCATATTTAAAATCCTAAAAAAATATATAGCACAGATAAACGTTTGATCTAGTGACTTTTTTGGATAAAAACACAATATTAAACATTTAACTCGATCAAAAAAAAATCAGAAGTAACATCGATTTTGAAAGCATAATCAGTTTTATGAGAATTAGGGGAACGCTATGTTTATGAAAATTTTACATTTCATTTACTAATCAGGTTTTACAGGGAAATTTTTGGATAGATTTATAATTTAGCCCTTATTTTTTTCTATATAAAATATAATACGTAAAATGCGACTCGCGCGCACCACGTCAGTGCCGCCAGAGTCCAGCCGGACGTCATCGAAGGAGGACCTGTGCTAGTTTTGCTCCCGACCACGTTGTAGTCGCCGCTCGCGTATTAGAACCGAGCGGCGAGTAAAACGGCGAGCACGTCACGGTATAAATAAATCAGTAGTTTGATTTTGTTTGTTATCCTAGGATTATTGTTGTAAATATAAATTAACTTCTTATTCTATTAAACGAGCAATATTTGCATATTAATATATTTGTTTGTAAATACAGTGTGGAAATTTTCGATGGGCCCTGGGTGAAAGTACTAGAAATACTGGAGATAGCAAATTTCCTTTATTTTTAAAAAGAAATAGAACTGCATTCAAAGATTTTCAAAAATTCATTTTCTTCGACCGGGAATCGAAAGAACTATAAAATCCGTTGCGTAGTTTCAAAGATTTAAGCGTACAAAGGGACATAGAGACATAGGGACAGTGAAACCGACTTTGTTTTATACTATGTAGTGATTTAAAAAAATTACCTTGTAAAATGTTTTAAAAATTACCTTGTTGTAAAATAGTCACACTTTTTTAAGTTGGTTGAATACACTAACATACTTATTACATACTTATATTCAATTACATATTATTTTGCCTTTTTTATTTGTTTTACTTTTAATTATTATTACCAATATTTTCAGAAGAAAATAAATTAATGTATCCAGAACGAGAGTTTAATTTTAAACTTTAAATGTATGTATAAAATAGACCAATAAACCAGAAGCGTTCTTTATGTTGAGATGATGTTGATTCTACAATAAAAATGTTAGATTCCATGATATTTTTATTTCTAAGAGCAAATATTTTTACGAGAAATTAACAATAAATTATCTTTTATATTGTTTCTATCGATTTGAATAATAAAGTAAAATTTGAAAAAGGAATGTTACCTTTCAGAAAAATTTGCTATCCCTGTATTTCAAGTACTTTCCATTCAGGGCACATCGAAAACTTCCACACTGTATATATACAAACAAATATATAAAAATGCAAATATTGCTCGTTTAATGGTATAGGATAAGTAGTAAATTTATTTATCAAATACATTCCTACGATAGCAAATAAAATCGAACTACTGATTTATTTATACTGTGGCGTATTCGCCCGCCTTCATAGGTCACCGGAGTTCATGCCGCGCCGGCTCCTGCGCAACGCGGGCGCGAGCCATCTCGCAGTGCCTAAAATGCCTAAACTTTCAGTATAATGGGCTCTTAATAAATGGACGCACTTTCGCACGACCAAGATTAATAAAGTGACTCTTTGTTTGTGCCATTATGATATTAAAATAAATGTAACGTGTTTGAGTACACTGTATTGTGTTGAGTCTAAAGGGATAAGTTGATACATGCATTGTACAATGTATAGCCTATTTTATCTGGGCTGTAATCAACAATACTTTCATGAAAGTAATTACACAATGGACAATTAGACAAAAGTAAACATTATATATAAGCTTATTGAACGCAGACTTCCAAAAATTAATCAATGAAACACATTAGCATTAACTACACGATAAAATATCTTTATTCTTCAGACCTACCAATTTGGTACTTCGACGGTAGCAACACGGCACAAGCGAGCACCGATAACTCAGACACGTTTATCTTCCCTGAAGTTATTTACCACGATCCGTTTCGCCGGGGCGGCCATATACTGGTCTTAGCGGATACTTACCAGCATAATTATCAGCCGACTGGTAAGTAAGTCTCGGGTTATTTAACGTTCCATTAAGAGTTAAGAACCTCGTAGGAGGTAATACGTTTCAACAATTTTGTACCGGATTAAGGAAAGTAAGAAAGTTAATTATCATTGTGTAAACGAATTATGAACTTTTTTTTTTTTTTTTTTTGTTAATTCGGGTGTCTATTGTTCTTAATATCCCGACTTGATATGAAAACGAGAGACTAATTTATGTACATCGTATATTCAAGTCATGTCTCATTCAGTTTTGAATATAATATTATAATTTATAAGTATTCACTTCACGCTCTTTTCTCCAAAACTGTAGGTATAAATTCAGTGGGTCACGGAAGAATTCCAACAAATACCCGCGGCCCCATCATTAAAGCGGCTCGACGGAACACAGTGGGGTTTTAGTCGGTAAGAATCCGACATAACCCACGGCTCCTTCCCCGGGGGCCGTGGGTATCTTTGGAAGATTTCCCCACTATAAAAAAAAAAAAAAAAAAAAGGTATAAATTCAGTCATACGTTGCGGATTGAAAAATAAGTAATAAGAGTTATTCGAAATAGGCTGCATCGATTTCACATTAGCGACTGTTCTCGACATTGGCACGTACTTGGTATAGCTTGATAACTCTTACCTCTTGTTATTTCCGAACCGTCGCTCATGGGTGGCGTATGAATAATTAACTTTTATTGTAGTATACAGGAGACACGAGAATCTTTTACCGCTTCTGCGACATTCTGCAGTATAAAATATAATTCAGTTTTGCACATATTTGTAGCGCAATCGAAGCAGACGATAATATTGCACATGTATTTCAACCACAAATTGTTGAAATGGTGTGAAGAATACGTTCCGACAAAAAGTAGTTTAGTAGAGTTTTTGCCCACATTAAAAATAATAAAATGTGCTGTGAAAGCGTTGCGCGAATGTTACATCAAATACTTATATCGAAATATTGGTTTACTTATAAAACTGTATTTGGAAACTCGGAGTTGCTCTGAAGATTTTTATATTTAGGGATTAGTTGGCTCAGCTCGGAAGAATATGTCGTGATTTCAAACATGTTTATGAATAATAATATGAATATTCATATCTTTTTCTGTCTCTATTTAATTAAATACTAAGCGTTAAATTATATTTCAAATGCACAAAGCTCGCATGAATACGTTAATGAAAACTTGTAAAACGTACGTGAGATGAACGTATTGTTAAAAACATGTCTAGAAAAATGAAAGTTAACGTACATCTAGTACAAGCTGACTGCACATACAAGATATTATAATATTGCATCGTCAACTCAACGGATTGAAAAAGATTTTGGTTTCCAATATTACGGTTACTTAATACCTACACGCTACAGTGATTTCAGGTTCAGGTCATAGGAGTAAATCTTTGAAATTTTACGTTTCGGTTCGTCAGGAATTCTTTATGATGAATGTGTTGTTACAAGCAATGTGTTTGTCATAGCGTTACTACATTATATTGTGTATTTCATGTTGAGTTTATATTGCGTCAATAATGGTAAATTTGCTAAGTAATAATAAGCTAGGAAATGTTGTTTCCATTAGGTAAGATCGTTAATGCGAGTATAGCACCTAATGCGTAATTTTGGAGTTAATTGAGCGCTATTGATTCAAGACCAGATTAACGGAGAATGTATTGAATTGGCAATGATTTATATTATTATTTAACTATCGTCTTTGAATGCGTAACTGATTTCTGTCGGCCTCCTTATTCAAATATCTATATTAAGATATATTCAATGATTTACAAAGTAATGCCAATACATTTTTTTTTCTACTCATCAATGTCCCGTAACTTTTCATATTTCAACATTGTTTTCCGAGAAAGGAAACCTTTTCAATGTTTTGTTTGAGGCGATCATTTAAGGCTGACTCGTAAAACAACTCACAAAGGCGGTGACCGTTCAACATGTGAACGTCCCTATATTCGGCCAGACCGTATTTATTCATCAAAAGATGTTATTTTCTACTTTCATAAATAACTCATTTATTTCATAAACATTAAACAAGTGTACATAGATTAGTAAGCACTAAATTTTCAGGTCCAATGTAAATAATATAATAATATTTCACAAAACTTTTCTTTTCTGATAATGTAGAGTCTACCTAAATTGAATTAAACTACATATTTGTTTTATAGCAACAAACTACCGCAAAGGCTGTGTAATACTAACTGAAAAAGCGGACGTTGAAGAGCCATGGTTTGGTTTCAATCAAGAGTTTTTCCTGACTACTACGGATGGTAGGCCTTTGGGTTGGCCGCCTGGTGGGTTTCCAGCTCCTCCTGGTCCATATTATTGTGCTATTGGAGCTAATAAAATTGTAGCCAGGGATCTTATGGAAGCATTCTATAGGTAATTGCACAAATTAGAATAAATGACTAGTAGATAAAAATATTTATTCTCAGATTACATTATTCATGGTTGAAACGTATTGATTATAATAATTGTACAATGACAAGACATATCCATATTTCACCTTACAATATCCCTTTGACATGTTTCGGTAGCTTACCGTATGCAAAAGATTTAAACAAGGAAATAAATGTCGGTATTCTACATCAAACCTTCGGTGTCGCATTCCCAGCGGACACCCGAGGCCAAGATAGCACAGTGTGGAGATAATAGCAGCTGTTTTGCTTTTATGGCCTATTTTTCTAACAGAGCATAATTTCGTATAGGTCCATAAATTAAATGGAAATTCGGTGTTTTGTTTCGATTTATACCAAAGGACAGTACAATAAATGGAGCAATATATTGCTTTTGCCTTACAAAGGCTCAATAACAATGTAATAAAATAGTAATTTAGACTGTAACGTAAAGTTGTGTAGACCGTAATATAATTATAACCAATGTTGGATAATAAACCTTAGTTACCTAGTTTATAGTTTGATAATTTGATTAAAATCATTAGAGCTCTGAGATTGAATACAAGAAGGCTTCAAATAATTGAGAATTTAAATTTTACATCATTTCGCTGTCCTTGTTTTCATCATTGATGAAAGAGACAATGATAATAAACTTTTATTTGATTAATAGCTTTATCAATTTTTTTAACTAAGTATCTACATAATTATTGCCAGTTAAATAATAACATACCTATCATAAACAACAATAATATCTATGTCTGATACAAATAACGTAAAATTTTACGAAACGATTTTTACTTCCATATTTTATGAGTCTTTAAATGTTATATTTATCGTTTTAATACGGAAAGTATATTTTATAGTCACTCATATTAGTTTTTTAAGTCTAATTTCGTTGTTTAGTGAAAGAGACGGGCTATAAAATGTTTTATTTCACCAGATGTTGTCTCTACGCCGGAGTGCATATAAACGGCATAAACCCTGGCACCACGCCATCGCAATGGAATTTTCAGGTAATTATTAAAAATTAAATTAACAAATATTTTCCTTGTATACTAATATTGGATATTTGTGAAGATTCTTGCTTTGTAGTTCTCAAATTTTATGAGACAATATCTTTCGCAGTGAATAAGGAACACATCGTCAGCTATATAATATAATTGTATATATATACTAGCGGTCCGCCCCGGCTTCGCCCGTGGTACATATGAAAAATAGATGTTGGCCGATTCTCAGACTTACCCGATATGCACAGAAAATTTCATGAGAATCGGTCCACCCGTTTCGGAGGAGTATGCAGACTAACATTGTGACACGAGAATTTTATATATATAAGATTATATATTATATATTATAGTATAGTCAGCTGTATAAAGGCTCCTTTAAGGTGGAAAACGGGGACAGAATAAAAAAATATATAATCGACCTAATGTAATAAATAAAAAAGTGTCTAAAGAGTATATTGTCACAGTGTTTTTCTAAAAAAGGGTCCTTTTTGTTACGTTTTTGAAATTATTATTGTCTGTCTAGGTACGATAAGACTGATGTGCCCGTCGGGACAAGAGCCTCAACAATAAACGGATTTAAAATTGTGTCAAAGATTTGTCTGAGACGAAATAATAATTTGTATTTTCAATTTGTACAGTGATTTAATAGCTTATAATTCTAAATTATTCATAGTATTTAAACATCGTGAGAACTCGTAAAATGTGTAATTTAGAAGTGCTTTCTGAATACGAAATATCGTCGGAATATTAAGCAATTTCTCTCCCAAAGCTATATTCTTTAAGATTTTCTCAGCGTATCGCACAATAGACTCCAATGAATGTTATTATTAGGTTGGACCCAGTCCCGGATTAAGAGCTGCGGATGACCTTTGGATGGCTAGATACATTCTCGCTCGGCTTGCTGAGGAATACGGCACCGTCGCAACATTCGAGCCCCAACCTATTCAAGATTGGCCCGGCAATGGCACTTTCGTATATTTCTCATCCAAGGATATGAGAGAAGAGGACGGGATTTTGTAAATAAAGCTCTATGTATTCAGATTTAGTAGTGCTGTATGACCTCGTATTTTTCTCTCAATTTACGTATTTAGCTTTTGTGTTCAAGTATGTTAATATTAGATCGTAATTCATATTATTTTACATAGCTTGTAAGCTTTAATAAAGCAAACGTTTATTACTTCGAAATCCAGATTTACATCGGTTATTAGTGTCACGTTCTCAAATAAGAAATGTTCTCATTGAAATAACCCTTGATTAAAAAGCCTCGTTTCCGCGAAGTTAATTTGCTCTTCACCACAGTGAAAGCTTTAAAATATTAATTTTATGTAATATCTCCCTGTAGACCGAATCCTTCCTTTAGTAGTTGAAGTGTGAGCATAGAACCAAGTGATTCTGGATTCAATTCCTGGTTGAGACGAGAAAAAAAACCTACTTGACCCTAAAAGAAGTCAATCAAATACATAGATGAATTTATAATGCATTTGCTCCTTACCCACTATTACATTGGACTATATTTTTTTCCCTGTAGGGTTATAGAGAGGGCGATTGACAAGCTGGCTCGGCGGCACGGTGCCCACATCAACGAGTATGACGCTAACAACGGAGCGGACAACGCGAGGCGACTCACCGGAAAAAATGGCATGCCGAACATTCGAGACTTTACCGCAGGTTAGTATAATTTTAGGTAATTAGTTGCATACATTAATGTGAGAATGTTAATTTACATATTATATGATTTTGGTTTAATGCCGAATCAATCATACTCAGAGGTATGATTTGCACTAATGGTCTATGATCCGAACATAAGGCGAAATTCAACGGCGTGATAATAGAATGAGACCAATTTTATAATTAATTTAGTCTATTAAAAAATGTATTAAAAATGGGTTGACTGGGAAAATCCTGGACAGGACATTTTTAATGAATTAAAATTTTTTTATTTATTGAAGTAAAACTTCTTTAGGCGGCGACTAGGGAGTAACTCAGATTTTTTTTCTGACGGAAGTAACGCTGTGTAGTTTCCGCCATTTAAAAATAATAATTCTGATTGGTTGTAAGTATATGTCATATACTACACGCTTCTTGACTTATACGCCAGCTAGTGGCAAATATCATAATCAATTAGGATTATTTATTTTCAAATTTTCAAACGGATCAATTGTGAATAGCAAAGTGAATGAAAAATTCAACAGTTTTAAAAACATTATTTTAAATTGCAAAATTTTTTGAAAATCTCTAAATATACTTGTTTATTTATTACTTTTAAAATAAGTAAATTAAAAATAAAAATAAACATGTTGCGGATTATAATCAATCTATTTTAAATATTGCTGAAGACAAAGTAGTATCCATAGCAACAGATATGTATATAGGTTGTCATTCAGTTGAACAAGAAGCATATGTACGCCAACAATTTCATAAAATGTCAGTTATTGATACAGGAGGATCGCCTTATGAAATCATATTAGTTCTTAACAAATTTTACATTATTACAACCAATATTGATGTATCTGATGGCTTAGCCAACGGTTGTGTTGGAAAGTTAGTGTATATTGAACGTGATGACAGTGATAACATCATACGCTTATGGCTTGAGTTTCCTGGTAAGATATGAGAGAAAATTAGGAAAAAAGCTGCCCATCATATTCAAACTCTAAACATTAGTAGAACAGCAGTCCCAATTTTACGAAGATCGTCATCTGTACCAATGAATAGAAATAAGACAATATTTGCAAAGAGAAATCACTTTCCATTAGTATCTGCTTGTGCGCTTACAATACATAAGTCTCAAGGTGGTACTTTTGATCAAATCGTTTATGAATACAATAAAAGTCACAGTCAGCAGCTGTTATATGTAGCATTATCACGAGTAACTGATATAAATGGATTGTTCATTGTCTCAAACACCGATGACAACAAATTTTATCATGGAAGAAAGCGTCCAGGGGGAATAGTTGATTACAGTGTGAATTTGAAAGACTTTCAAATTCTCGCCTAATAACACAACAGGAAGAATTATATAACCTTGTAAATGAGAGTAACATTACACTATTTTCCTTCAACTGCCAAAGTTTACGTGCTCATGTTTCTGATCTGAATGATAAAGTATTAAAAAGGTCCACATTGCTGTTATTTTCCGAAACTTGGATGAAAAATGACGAACAAATTCTTATTGAAAATTTTTATTGCGTTACCCAATACAAACGACCCAACTCAACTGCTGGTGGAGTAGCTGTATATCATTCATCTACAGATACACTGAACAATGTAACACCAATTCAAAATATTTCACCAACTATATTATCACAAATTTCCGATGAGGTTTCACAAATTGGTGACATCGCCTTGGTTCGATGTGTTAATACGAATGACCAACCTGTGATTATCGTTGTTATTTATATTTCTACAAATACTAGCCTGACAAATATCATAAAATTTATTCATCAGCAATTACTTCACTTCACAATTGAAGGTTCTCGACTTTTAAATAGTAATAATCATGAATTACCGATGATTCTAACTGGAGATTTTAATGTTAATTTTCGCTCTCAGGAATCTCAGCCGTTAATTGATTTTTTAGAAGAAAAATTTGATTTATCTATGAATACTTCTCGACTTCATTCAACAACGCGTTTCGGTACAACGATAGATGCTGTATTTTCAAGAAAAGTAGCAAATTTAGAGAGTAAAATTTATGTTTCACATTATAGTTACCACAAACCTATAATTTCGTACGTAAGAAATTATGATGACATTCAATTACCTGTTTCGAATGAATAATATTAATATAACATTTAAATAATCTTTGTAAAGCACATGAATAATAAATATAATTAAATTATAATATAATATTTATTTATTTAAGTTAATATTTAATCATTTCAGTGATATATGTCGTCAACGCCAAAGAAGTTTTACTTCAATCGCGCGTAAAGGTTACACGCACACACTTTTTTTTTATATAAAAATTTTATAATTGGTTTAAAATCTTAAAGTAATCTTTGATACAGCTGTTTTGATCCACAAATACGTATTCATATTATATTTTTTTTTATTTTTTATTAATTGCAGTTTCGAGATAATAAAACAATTTTGTAATAAAACAGTGCTGACATAATTTTTTTTTTCATCATCCTATCAAGTGAAAGTAACTGGTACCGACATACCTGTTTATACCTGCCAACCTATCCGTTTGTCCCGGTAAATATTAGAAAACGACTATGACTGCACATTCTGTAGGTTTCATACTTTATGTCTATTTTTTTTTTTTATTATCTTGATACTGCAATTAATTAAAAAATAATATGAATACGTATTTGTGGATCAAAACAGCTGTATCAAAGATTACTTTAAGATTTTAAACCAATTATAAAATTTTTATATAAAAAAAAAAGTGTGTGCGTGTAACCTTTACGCGCGATTGAAGTAAAACATTCTTTGGCGTTGACGACATATATCACTGAAATGATTAAATATTAACTTAAATAAATAAATATTATATTATAATTTAATTATATTTATTATTCATGTGCTTTACAAAGATTATTTAAATGTTATATTAATATTATTCATTCGAAACAGGTAATTGAATGTCATCATAATTTCTTACGTACGAAATTATAGGTTTGTGGTAACTATAATGTGAAACATAAATTTTACTCTCTAAATTTGCTACTTTTCTTGAAAATACAGCATCTATCGTTGTACCGAAACGCGTTGTTGAATGAAGTCGAGAAGTATTCATAGATAAATCAAATTTTTCTTCTAAAAAATCAATTAACGGCTGAGATTCCTGAGAGCGAAAATTAACATTAAAATCTCCAGTTAGAATCATCGGTAATTCATGATTATTACTATTTAAAAGTCGAGAACCTTCAATTGTGAAGTGAAGTAATTGCTGATGAATAAATTTTATGATATTTGTCAGGCTAGTATTTGTAGAAATATAAATAACAACGATAATCACAGGTTGGTCATTCGTATTAACACATCGAACCAAGGCGATGTCACCAATTTGTGAAACCTCATCGGAAATTTGTGATAATATAGTTGGTGAAATATTTTGAATTGGTGTTACATTGTTCAGTGTATCTGTAGATGAATGATATACAGCTACTCCACCAGCAGTTGAGTTGGGTCGTTTGTATTGGGTAACGCAATAAAAATTTTCAATAAGAATTTGTTCGTCATTTTTCATCCAAGTTTCGGAAAATAACAGCAATGTGGACCTTTTTAATACTTTATCATTCAGATCAGAAACATGAGCACGTAAACTTTGGCAGTTGAAGGAAAATAGTGTAATGTTACTCTCATTTACAAGGTTATATAATTCTTCCTGTTGTGTTATTAGGCGAGAATTTGAAAGTCTTTCAAATTCACACTGTAATCAACTCTTCCCCCTGGACGCTTTCTTCCATGATAAAATTTGTTGTCATCGGTGTTTGAGACAATGAACAATCCATTTATATCAGTTACTCGTGATAATGCTACATATAACAGCTGCTGACTGTGACTTTTATTGTATTCATAAACGATTTGATCAAAAGTACCACCTTGAGACTTATGTATTGTAAGCGCACAAGCAGATACTAATGGAAAGTGATTTCTCTTTGCAAATATTGTCTTATTTCTATTCATTGGTACAGATGACGATCTTCGTAAAATTGGGACTGCTGTTCTACTAATGTTTAGAGTTTGAATATGATGGGCAGCTTTTTTCCTAATTTTCTCTCATATCTTACCAGGAAACTCAAGCCATAAGCGTATGATGTTATCACTGTCATCACGTTCAATATACACTAACTTTCCAACACAACCGTTGGCTAAGCCATCAGATACATCAATATTGGTTGTAATAATGTAAAATTTGTTAAGAACTAATATGATTTCATAAGGCGATCCTCCTGTATCAATAACTGACATTTTATGAAATTGTTGGCGTACATATGCTTCTTGTTCAACTGAATGACAACCTATATACATATCTGTTGCTATGGATACTACTTTGTCTTCAGCAATATTTAAAATAGATTGATTATAATCCGCAACATGTTTATTTTTATTTTTAATTTACTTATTTTAAAAGTAATAAATAAACAAGTATATTTAGAGATTTTCAAAAAATTTTGCAATTTAAAATAATGTTTTTAAAACTGTTGAATTTTTCATTCACTTTGCTATTCACAATTGATCCGTTTGAAAATTTGAAAATAAATAATCCTAATTGATTATGATATTTGCCACTAGCTGGCGTATAAGTCAAGAAGCGTGTAGTATATGACATATACTTACAACCAATCAGAATTATTATTTTTAAATGGCGGAAACTACACAGCGTTACTTCCGTCAGAAAAAAAATCTGAGTTACTCCCTAGTCGCCGCCTAAAGAAGTTTTACTTCAATAAATAAAAAAATTTTAATTCATTAAAAATGTCCTGTCCAGGATTTTCCCAGTCAACCCATTTTTAATACATTTTATAATAGACTAAATTAATTATAAAATTGGTCTCATTCTATTATCACGCCGTTGAATTTCGCCTTATGTTCGGATCTTAGACCATAATAAAACACTCTTTCTTTATTGCTATAAAGCAGTAAAAAACTAGAAAGTTTATACAATAATGTAGCTCACAAAGCTTTAAATCCTACTTTTTAGGGTGGAAGTTTAAACACAGCTTTTATATTGTTGCTTTGATAAATCACGTTTCCAGTAAGCGATTTCTTTCAGCATTAGGGTAAGTGCAACGAACAGAAACTGCAATTTTGTTTGAGTTACAAATTGAAACTTCTTGTAATGAGTTCTTCTAGAAATTATTTATAAGGAACTTCTGTGATGTTATTTCAATAACGGTCGTTCTTTGTCGTTCAAAATAATATATTTGCATGACAATCTATAGGTAGAATATCCATAATATTCATTTGCATGTTTTCATATAAATACTGATTTGTTAATAATCTCGTATATGTATGTACTCTACGTGAAGGGTTGTTATGTCGAATAGTTTATACCGGTTCAATAGGTTACACACATGCGGTTTTTATTATCCTTTCACCTCATAACCGTATAAGGAAATGACGCATGTAATGCATTGGTTCTAATATATTTCCTTGGTGTTAACAAATTAGTTTTTTCTAAAACAATATTAAAAGTGTGTAACAATTTCTTCTTCATTTAAAATTTATACAGGTTCTATAATTCGTTGTGTCTTCATTTTATATTCTTTACGAACATTAGGACAGGCATCTGGCACTAGTGTATTCAGAAAATTAAAATGCTTAAGCTCATCAAAATTATTAAAAAGCTTTATTACCCGAAAGCGAAAACCTAGTAATAAATTAAATTTAATCAACTTACGAATTGTTCACGCTCATTCAATCAATTATTCGTCGACAACATTTATTACTTTGTCGTATAATGCCTGCTAATCAATTTTAATTTTATTTTTTGTGTTCTATAATTGAAACCAATGCAATATTCTCTCAGTTCATAGACCTTCAATATATGAGATTCTGTCTGACTAAGAAAGGTTATTCCTCTTAAACTTACCGGCAGACTGAAAATCAGCGCTGAACATCACCTGAACATTAGGTGTTAAAGCCCGACAGCATGGCTGAGTCTGCCCCGATTGCCATGTAAATTATTCTATTTTTTTTATTAAGTAATGTAAGTTGTTGTTAAGTTAACATGTGGCAATAAATATTTTCTTTCATTCTTTTATAGGTGTAGCAAACCGTAGTTGCTGCGTAAGGATACCTCGCCAAGTGTCTGAAGATAAGAGGGGTTACTTGGAGGACCGTCGTCCCGCAGCCAACGCTGACCCCTACCGTATCATCTCTATTATGCTGCGTACTTGCATATTTGATGAATGAATATTGTTTGTTTTTTATGTTCTGTTTTTGATACTTGTCTTTTTGTCTTGTCTTCTGTCATTAAATTCTTATGAAAATCCCAGATGTATTTCTTTCTTCGTACTTCGTAGTAATAATTATTTAAGATAAAGCAAGTAATTGAAGACTTAATACTAGATAGATTTTCACCAATTTAGAGAGGCTAAGGAATGGATTAAAGATTAGAGTAACAAACAGTTTATAAATCGTAATGGTAATTGGATATCTTTAGTCCCATTTCAATTCTTATTTTATCCCTCCTAAAGAATGGAGTAATTGGTATAATCATGGTGTAATCTAATTGTGTTGACATCGGAAGTAAATAAAATGAGGAATTCAAAGCGTAATTGTCATCTTATCTGAATTATTAAGATGACATTTTCTCCAATCTTCTTATATATAAAAATGAATCGCAAAATGTGTTGGTAAGCGCATAACTCGAGAACGGCTGAACCGATTTCGATAATTCTTTTTTTATTATATTCCTTGAAGTACGAGGATGGTTCTTATGTAGAGAAAACGTAAACATGTACCACGGGCGAAGCCGGGGCGGACCGCTAGTTTATTATATAAATGGTTATTCAAGAACATATTGTTGTCTTAAGACATTATCAAAGGATTGGCCTCAAGGTCTAATTATGTTATGAATATATTGGTCAAATAAACTATTTCAGTATGGTAAAACATATTTTTATTACGAACATGATATGAGTTATAGTACCTAATAGGTTACTTACTTACTTACCTTAATAGGTTGTTGGAATCTAAAATGATGCTTTACGGATTTTACTTTTTCGCCTTAAGAAGTGATTTTACACACTAGTAAGGAGAAATATTATGTTAAAATATTCCCAAAGAGCATGATTATTCATATTGTAAAAAAGTCATATTTTATCATGTTAAATATTTTATGATGGATGATACATTAAATATTAAACTCATGTAAAACTAATCGAACCTATTTTCAAACCAGCATGCAGTTCAGAACTTCGTAGAGTCTTTAACCACATGTGCTTCAAACGTGAACTTGGACACAAACAACTGCATTTGAGACCCACGTGTGAGCGCCAAGCGACACAATAAAAGGTTGAAAATTTCCTAAAACACATTTGTTTTGGGTACTCAGCAGATTTAGTGAACCCACTTTTCGGCAAAAAAGAAACGAACTTTTCGGACCATTTGATCGTTTGTATGTTTTGGAATTTTTTGGATATCTTATATATAAAAATGAATCGCAAAATGTGTTGGTAAGCGCATAACTCGAGAACGGCTGAACCGATTTCGATAATTCTTTTTTTATTATATTCCTTGAAGTACGAGGATGGTTCTTATGTAGAGAAAACGTAAACATGTACCACGGGCGAAGCCGGGGCGGACCGCTAGTTTATTATATAAATGGTTATTCAAGAACATATTGTTGTCTTAAGACATTATCAAAGGATTGGCCTCAAGGTCTAATTATGTTATGAATATATTGGTCAAATAAACTATTTCAGTATGGTAAAACATATTTTTATTACGAACATGATATGAGTTATAGTACCTAATAGGTTACTTACTTACTTACCTTAATAGGTTGTTGGAATCTAAAATGATGCTTTACGGATTTTACTTTTTCGCCTTAAGAAGTGATTTTACACACTAGTAAGGAGAAATATTATGTTAAAATATTCCCAAAGAGCATGATTATTCATATTGTAAAAAAGTCATATTTTATCATGTTAAATATTTTATGATGGATGATACATTAAATATTAAACTCATGTAAAACTAATCGAACCTATTTTCAAACCAGCATGCAGTTCAGAACTTCGTAGAGTCTTTAACCACATGTGCTTCAAACGTGAACTTGGACACAAACAACTGCATTTGAGACCCACGTGTGAGCGCCAAGCGACACAATAAAAGGTTGAAAATTTCCTAAAACACATTTGTTTTGGGTACTCAGCAGATTTAGTGAACCCACTTTTCGGCAAAAAAGAAACGAACTTTTCGGACCATTTGATCGTTTGTATGTTTTGGAATTTTTTGGATAGTTGATAATAGAATGAAGTTGGTTATTTTTAGAGGAAATTTGATTCACTTACTTTCCGCTTACGGATTCGCACGCTTGTCAAAGGAAGTCCCGACGGGAATAAGATGTGTCACCACGATAAAAAGTAGCCTATGTCACAATTCTTTCTCTGGACATAATAATCATATCATATATTGGGTTACACAATAATCATAACATTTATATTGGTACATGGTTGGTATTTATGTGATATTACATTTTACATATCTTTATATTTTTTTTCCACAAAAGTGCCAGAAATTATACATTTAGGGATTATAAAATAACTATGTCCTTCGTTATTTTATCTCAGACATAACACGAGCTTCCCACGAGTATAAATTTATTGCGTCTACTATTAATAATTATAATATCAATATCAACGGAAATTGGGAAGACAATATGACTTACTCTACTAACATCACGATTTATTGGCCTAAATGAAGGCCTGTGCCGAGAATATTTGCATATTTCCTTCAGTAATTTTACCCTTTATCGTCTAGTCAACATAATTAAATCGTTATTACATCGTTTAAATCGTAGTAAAAAAGGAGTAAAAAAAATTATAGAAAATATAAATACCTTTAACTTAGAACACACCAGTCCAGTCAATTAGTATTAGTCTAATTTTCTGTATTTCATTCCGATTATTATGTTACTTGGAGTAGTGGTGGAGTAAATTTTCCAAGCTTGAAAATAGCCCTATTGAATACAAACCTGTTTCCAAAAGCATTCTTAATTATTACCCTATAAAATTTACATTAATAATTAAGGTTATTCGTATATAATTGATATCACATAATATCTTCTATATATCTTGGGAAATGCCGAGGGAATTTAGAAGTCTCTTAGTTTTGTTCACTATTTTCTACAAGGATTTAATATAAGTAAGTATACTCGTTGTTATTGGGCGGCTTTTGCGTGTTGAAGTGCAATTATTACCAACTCTCTGTAGGAAAAGAAACGGTTTTCCTTATATCTATTTTCAGAACTTTATTTTTAAACAAGAGTATTTTGAAACTAGTTACATGAAACATTGCTTCGCTATCGATATTTACTCATAGCAATATTTGAACTTGGTCTAAAAACACACGTATACACACACAGTATACGTGTGTTTTTATCCGTTTTCGAATAAATAAAGGCTGCATTACCGTTATTAAAGTATAAAATAAATTACCTATTCCATTTTTATTCGTTCGTAGAAGCTTTATAAAACAGTAAAAAAGTTTTAAGCACCCAACTCAAGTACTTAATACAAATTAAGGCATGTAGAATTATAATGGTAACACTTCAGGATTTCCTAATAAAATTGAATTGTTTCTCCGAGATTTTTTTTAAGATTCTCAAGGCCTAGTTTGTTGATTGTATTTGGATCCCATAATCTTTTGGTTTATGACCAAGAGACCACTCACTCTTTTGATGTCATTATAGATAATTTTTATGGGGCTAAACTTTATAGACTGGAAAAGCGAAATGGTAAATCATAAGTTCCTTTGTTTACTTGTGAAATGTTAATTCCATTTACTTATTTAAGGAAGGCTTGAAAATTACCAATTGAACTTGATTCTTATTACATTTCTTACAAGAAAGTAATTTCATCAAATAATTTTCCATTATATTTTTTTTTATTTTTATTTTTAATGTATTTTTAGAAAAGATTGAATAACTTGACAATTGCTATTCATTTGTCTCGCTAATTCGGGAATTGCTAAAACGATTGGTTTAATTTTGATTTTGAAATATTTTTGGGAGTTTATTAATGGACAAAAATAAAAAAGTAACGAAAATTAATATTATTCACAGATATTTGTATGTGATATGGAGTTTTTGAGGCCATTAATTATCAATGTTTTGCACAATTCCAAAGCTAAGGTACTTCACCATCCTTTTATTAGCATATCGAGTAAACTTATGCAGATTTGACGTATAATTAAAAACACTTTATCATAATTTAATTATAAAATGATAAACGTGTTTTCGTTAAATTTATTATTAGAGAAAGCCCAACGTATGGCGGGTTACTTATTAAAAACGTGACAGGGCCGTACCCAGAGGCGAAGGATCGGTATACCGTTGATTTTGTATGTTTAGTAAGATATTAATGTAGCAAGAAATTGTTTTAATATGTAAAGATGATATATAAATACAATATTATCAGAATTTAAGATATCGTTCTAATACTTATTTGTTGTCAAAAATTATCAGTAACACTTCTTTTTTATCTTTTTCATTTAGATTTGTTTTGAATCAGTTCTGTTCTGGTTTGCAGTAAAGTTTTTGGACCAAGAATATTCTTATTGTAGCAAAATTTAAAATAAACCATGTCCGTACTCTATGTAAATAAACTAATGTATAACACATGAGCGTATGCTAATTTTCATCTCCACGTGTTTTAAATTATTACTATGCTACTTATATGTCTTTGATCTACGCACTGCCAAATTCTCTTTGTGTGAAATTATAATTCGAAACAGAGCGGCCGGTGGTGAAACTTCATCAAAAAATATTAAAAAATTCAAAACGAAATAGATACCTCAGGGCAAAGATACTTATTATAATTTTTTAAGTTGGTACCTCGAAATTTTTTTTGAAAATTTTGGAGTATCGTTTTGTACTCTATTACCAAGTAAACTATAACACTATCAAATGAAATCCTATTACTAGTAATCATATCAGTCATTTACATTCTAGAAAAAAATTAAGTTCAGAAAATAAAATTGTTTTTGCATCATCAAAACGAAATAGTTGGACAGCTTGTAGGTATTATTCTAGTATTTTGTAATTCTTATAACGTTCCAATAAACATTCGAATTGATTTTAGTGAACCTCAACTAAACTACAGTAATTTGTTTCGACTTTTCTCGTTCTTTATCTTCCAAATGAGTCGCTTGACCTTAATTAGGATCTCCAAACTAAGTACATCTAGTGAAAAACACGAAATACTTATAAGATACGCTTGATGAACTGTTTTTGTTTTCTTATGACTTCCGTGGCCTAGTTTTATTTAGGTTTATAAGTCGAAGACGAATCTAGTTTATTGAATGAACTGGTTTAATAAAGATGATTTGTGTAGAATAAATTATTGAGACTAAAAATAAAACACATTAATATTCTTCAATATTTTATATTTAAATCTATTCCATCCTACATTCTCTTTTATATTTTAAATATAATATGTACAATTTGTTTTAAATTTACTATATATCTAAACTTTATTATCACATACAATGTCAGTAAATTCGACAATATTACTATTAGGGAATATGTACAATTCACTGACTCTTTCATCACCGATTGGCACATCATCATCGCTGGGAATCCTTTTTGAAGTTTTTCTCTTTGGTGTTGGAGATATATTATATCTGTTGCCGTTTCTGTATGAATCAAACTCGCTGTTGGCTTTCAGTCGAAAGTGGTTTTCTATATTCGCTTGTTTATTTTGATTGCGTGCGCAGTTACAAGAGTTTCTTGAAACTTTCATGGAGTCAATCGGCGTTACATTAACGGACTTACGCATTGAGTAAACACTTCTCTCGTTTGATGAACGGATTGATAAAACTCGAGTTCTGTAAGATTGGCCATCCTAAAAATTGCATACTTCATTATATAAGCAATAATTGCATATTAACATGCTTATTAGTTATTACATTTTAATAAATATTACGTATTATAAAAACATTGACCAATTTTATGAATACATAACAGATAAGTATTCTTATTATAAAACTCTAAATTGAATACGTAATACTCAGTACTTAATATAACCAGTTGTAGTGCAAATGTGATACTAACATAAATCGTACTACAACCTCATTCGTGTAAACTTTATTCGTGAGTATGAAATTGACCCCAATGTGGATCGTAAAAGTGGTACTTTCCCGGCCCCACCTGCTGCGGACTTATCAGAAGTAGTATCGCAAAAGCACTGCAAGAATTTTATGAGACTAGCCGTGGCCGAGACTTCGTTCGTGGGAGTGGGATTTCGTGAGAGGTAAGCGATTTTCCCGCGTAGAGGGATCTTTAATCATTTCCATAATGCGAGTGTGGTTTCATCACAGTGTAGTGTCCATGATTTGAAGTCAAAATTATACCAAGTTTAAATAAAATTTTCAATGTAGATATGTACATTGAATTAGGTTGAACAGAATTTACATTTCTGCAGATTTATGATATTATGTAAGAATTGAATGAATAATATTAGCACACCGCACACGACTTTTAAAGCGAATAAATTTATATTTACCTCGTAACTATCGTTGTTAAATCTGTTTCGTTTCTGACCAAACGTAAAGCGCTGCTTGAATTCCTTTTTGAATTTTTCCTGAAACAAAAAAAAAAAGAAAAAACGATAAATATGCAGTCATTTCCTGCCTCGTATTGTATACTATTATTATATCTCTCGTTAATTAATCGGTTACTTTTATTCTATGTATAATAATAAATTGTTGATTCGTACAGTGTGGAGTCCTTCTTAAAATGCTTATCCTTTTACAATTTATTTAGTATTAAACTATTATATTTTTCATTAATATAGATGGTAATAATTGTGAAAAAATGAAGCAAATCGTTTATGATCGTACCTATTCTAAAGCTCCATTTCATCGAAGTTTAATTACTTACGAGCCGATCCCAGAGCAATTTTTCCACTACTCTAAACAATGATATTAAAACGCTTTCATTTAACATATCATCTCAACTGATGTATCACTCAGGGAATATCTCCATATATGTTTCAATTCATTAATCGAACCTCTGTTTATTCATGAATTAAGATAGTGTGTTTTTAAACTGTGTAGTTGCTTGTCCTGTATTTGCACTTCATATTATGTGTGTAAAAGGTGTGCCTAATGACCTAATAATGTTATTAAAGGCAAACATTTTACCAATATTAACCTTTATTAGGTACAAATTTTAATTTAGACCTACAGATATAAGATTGTAGAGACCGGTACTGCAATTACAATGCAATGCTAGCAGTGGTTTAATATCTGTGAAACATTGATATATATTCTATAGAGTTTTCGATCTAATTTCCCAAGAGACTTTTACAACAAGTCAAGTTTTATCGTATCGTTGGAGCAACTTGTACTAAATCTATCATCATTTTAAATTACGTGTGAGGCTATCGAGATTATTTAATATTGTGATCGAAAGAAATAATGATAAATGAAGGAACTTAACCTTAATCCAAAAAGCAGATCATCGAAATCTGTGTTTGAAATTTAAAGTTGCTACTTTTGACCATTGAAATGATCAATTAATTACATGTATAATATTATTATTAAAGGAGTACCTATGGACGCATACTCAGTAAAATACATAACACGTCACATACAATTTAAATAAAACTATGCACTGTTATAAACTACGACCAAAATGTGCACTTCTATTAAATTTTCCTCGGCTAATTCAATGCTACATAATATCAACCTAGTAGTAAATTTCTACGTCATTAATTTTATTCTGTCTGGTCGAAGTGTCTGGTCATAAAGATAAGAATATTCCAATCGGATTTGAACCCTCTTATGTCGTTTTGGGTCTTCATAAGATTCAATCAAGCTTTTGCTCGAGTAGGCAGAAAAGTTGCGTTTGTAATAAAACAATGTTTAGGTCAATATTTATCTATAAGCATAATTTGTCACTTACGTAAAATATACATCTCATCACTTTTATGCTCAGCATAGTTTATCAATAAAATAATGTATATATTTTATCATATGTAGTAGTATAAAATCTATTTAAATATAATACTTACATTATATATGGCGTAGATAAATGGATTGTAACATGAATTACTCATTGCGAGCCAGTCAAAGCAGAAGAAAATTACATTTATATATCTGTACCTGAAAGCAGATAATAGCTAAAATTAAGAAGAATTAAATTATTACAGAAAAAACAGATAAAATACAATTTATTTTATTCAAATTACAATATGTTTATGCCACATAAAGGTTATAAGCAATCTGATTCTGTTCGACTGACGATCAATAAAGTCGGATGTAAACCCAAAACGTTAAAATTCTACGTACAAAAAAATGAAAAAAGTCTTCGTTTATTCAATGCCTGTCGTGTTTGACAAAGTGATCAACAAGGAAATTTTTATTTTCACGTTATTTAAATGATTAATCCGACAGCTTTGAGCATCACGACGTTCATTTAGTTGATATATTAATAAGTATTATAAGACAAGGGTGTGACACAATACAAAATTGTTCAATACCAGTTCAGGAGATTGATTATTTTGGGTAAAAAAATCGAATGGTGTATAAAAAATATAATTTTGTATCATAAATTATATTCAGAGGTATTGAATAATATAAAACATATAATATAAAGCTCAATGAATGGTCGCATATTGATTTAATAGAACGGTATTTCTCTCATACAAATAACTTACTCGTTAATGGATGGAAAAAATGTTTGCAGTAACAAGTAACTTTGTAAAGGGAGCCAGCAGATCGCAAACAACGCCACCACTAAAACCAACATTTTTATAACCTAAAACAATAATTAATTTTTACAAAATATACAAAGGCACCTATTTATGTATTTCAAACTTTAAATTATTTTCAATGCAAAATGAAGAAAAATGAATTTATGTCGCTATGATTATTTATATTTATTTATAATCTTTATTGCATACAAAACACTTTATATATCTACTTAAACAGATTTAAATCGAATAATCTGAATTGTGGAAGACAATTTATATTAGCAGTAGTACTTTTAGTTCTCTCAGTAATGAATGGGTAAAAGTTTAAGAATCTCTATCAGAAATAAAGATATTTTGTTTGAAAATTATACACACCCGTTTCTTATTTTTCATGTGGTTTGCGTCTCTCGTCTCTTGAGCGTTTCCAGGAGCTCTAGCACCCCATAGTTTCATAGCCATATGTGCGTATGCGAATGTAATAACGCATAGAGGTATCACGTACTAAACGGTAAAAATATATTATTAAAAAAATAGTAGAACTCATAATATTTATATAATTAGGCATTTAAGTTGCATTTAAGCATAACATAATTCATTGAAAGATTGAATGTTAACATTCTAAATGCAAAAGTATATTAAAAATAAAAAAGGAATCACAAAAACAGAGAACGCGCTGTGAACTCATAATCTTTTTAAAAATATATTTGAAAATAAATTTCAACAGATTTTAGCCCGTTATGAAACATCAACTCTACTTAAAAGCTTTTAATACTCGCAGACAAGCGTTTTTGCAATTCACGAAAGCACACTTGGTATTTGTGAAACTTTTTAAGGTGTTTTTTGATATATCTAATATAAGAGTTTAGAATCAATATGTTGTAAATCACTCATATTCTGGTAAATCCCTTAAAATATTTTCTACTCCGATAATGAACGTGGAAAAGCAAACTTGACCTACAATTCAAATCACTTCACGGTCCCAATTGGAATATTTTCAAACCCACTCATGCAGATAAAAATTAAAACTCTTACTTACTTGAAAAACGTACAGTAAAAGGCGATATATGGCCAGTGAATTGGAGCCAAATTCACTCGCAGTACAAAACGGCTTTTCGTAAAAAACTTTTGAAACTGTAATTAAAATTGAGTAAAGATAAATTTTGACTGACATCTCAAACTAAGATCAATGGTTTTCAGTAACTTCGAACAAAATTAAAAAACTTTTTCCCAGAAGGCGAAAATGGGTATTGTCCAATTTATTAAAAATCAATCACAAAATCTTTCTAACCAAAAGGGACATGGATTTTCTTTCGCAAAGGTATAAAAATATTTCAACTTTCCACTTTTGTATGTACTTGAAGCGGGTAGCCTTTTACACTCAATTTGTATAAGTTGGTACTTACGTATCTAACGATTTTAATAAGATCCTTCAAATATATTATTTAATTCAAAATAACAGTGTTAATGTTACTAGATAATTCATAATTATTTAAGCATAATATAAGGATATCACATTACAACACGTTTTCAATTATGAGCTATCAATTAAATTACGATCTCAATTACATAAATAACAAAAGCGTTCGCCTTCCTACATTATATCTCCTTCACGTCTAGAAATAACATATTATCTGCAAGGAACATAAACATAGAAGCGATCATATTAGTCGAACGTTTGAACGCCTCCTTGGTACAGTGGTTGACGCGTGAGCGTAGAACCAAGGGTTCTGGGTTCGATTCCCGGTGGAGACGAAGAAAAAAGAATGTCTCGGTCTGGCGGGACACAGAAGGCTGATCACCTACTTTTCCGTAGAGAAAATCGATCAGTGAAACAGATGTGTGCATAATCATATGATTTATGGGATTTATTAGGGGCATATGCCCCTTACCCCACTTGGGGACACGGGACTTCACTTATATTAGTAGAAGATTTAATAAATAAAGGCTAATATATCACCTGAGTCCTGCTCCTCTTCCATTACGACCTCCCAAGACATCGCCATGGGTGCAGCGAGAGATAGCGCCAATATCCAAATAAATACTATTATCACTTTAGCTACTCGCTTCGATGTGTGTGCACTAGAAGAAAACAATTTATTGTGTTTGCTGTGTGAATTGAAGTTATAGATACGTATGAAGCATTGTTGAAACTATTTTATTAGTAAAAGATTATAATAGTTTATGGATTTTCTCAAATAAGTCATATTTTATGAATGTGAATATTCACTTGAAGACTTTATATAAGATTTTGGTTCTTAGCTACACCACTTATAAATAACTACAAATTGTATTTTATAAACAATACAATATTTTTTTCCAGATATTATGATTGATGTTTAACTTCTTTTGTACATACTTGTAATCTAAAATTGTGACTTCGGGTGTCCTTTTTTACGAGGAAAATCCTCTTAGATTTGTTTTTTACAGGGGTTTGTTTTTCAAACTCGAGCTTAAATCAAATTTGTTATTCAGTTACAGTAAATTTTCTTGTTCGAGAAACGATACCAAAATAACTACGTCTTTAAGTTAATTTTTAAAAGGTAAATGTATAAGGCGCGGGTCAAACACAAGCGGTGCGGGCGCGGGCGTGCCATAAGCGCGCCTCTTTAATCTGTTTTGCACCACATCCTTCTTATACATTTTGTATGAAAGAATTTTGGACAGGCGTCGAGGCGGCACGCCACCGTTGCGCCGCGGGCGTACCGCAGGCGTACCGCAGGCGCGCTTCCCCAAATAGAGGTCAATTCACGGTCATACACAATCAAAAACAAATCGGGCGGAGACGGTAGCCTGTCAGTCAAAAAACTCAAAAATCCGTCAGTCGTCTTTAAATATTGGTGGTGACTGCACGTGTTCTCTCTGTGTGGAATTATATAGAGCTGCTAATACATACCCTTCTTCGTGTAGTTTTTAAAGGTGAATTGAATTAATCGATGAAATGATTTACACAGGTGATGGCAGTAGGGAAAGTGAAAATGAAGAAGAGCATAATGAAAGTTCCCATGTATCTACAATGTCAGAAATAAAGATAATCCTGATTTTGATTGTGTTTTTTATTTATTTGTAATTGTAATAATATTGTGGAATGATCGGTACTGTAAATACTTTTGAACTGAGATTTTAATGATTAGATTTATATGGTTTAAATGTAAACCTGTGTTTGAAAACCATATTTTATCTATACTAATATTATAAAGAGGAAAGGTTTGTATGTATGTATGTATGTATGTATGTATGTATGGTTTTCACGCATAAACTAGGTACTGGACCGAATTTGATGAAATTTGGCACAGATAATCTTTAGACCCTGAGAAAGAACATAGGCTACCTTTTATTGCGAAATATGTACCACGGGCGAAGTCGGGGCGGACCGCTAGTACAATATAAATTTTGTGTTATTTTAACCTTCTTTTCTTCCATCATTACACCAGTACTACTTTAAAATTACTTTAAAACTACTATAAAATTTTCCAAGTAAATTCCAACATTTCCAACAAAGATATATTTGCAATCGTGGGGTTATCCTCGCTATTTACTTACAAGGAATTATCAAAACAAAATCGTTACTTTCAAATTAACGTTACTTTCAAATCTCTTTTAGCACAAAAAACATAATTTTACTAAATTATGCATGAAGAAAATGCATTTAACCACTCTATATAAATATCATTTTCGGACGCCAACAGCGCGCCCGCGGTGCGCCCGATGCGCGCCGCGCCGCTTGTATATGTCCCGCGCCTAAGGATTACGACTTTCGTTTCAAGAAAATGGCACTCGGAAATTGATTGGAGATTAATAAAATCTTTGAAAATATAATAAAATTTAAATCAGCGTATCTTTTCATCAAACATATTTTTAAGTAAATTAAAGAGAGATTGAAAATTTTATGAAGATATTTTCAGAATAAGTCATCTTATAATTTATAACCATATAATAATATGTGTAGAAACCAGATTATATACTATTAATACGTAATCAAATATAGATTATTTATATTACGATGGAATACATATTTTGTTCTACAACGGCTCTATTTTTTTAGAAAAAGAATGAAATAAGACCTATGTAGGTCTTTATGGTATGTAATACCATAGACCTCGGTAAAATAAAAATAAAAAGCTTTTTAAATATTTCCTTAACAAATTACTATGTAGGTAATGCTCCATTTTTTTTCTATGTCTATTCAGAAAATGAGAAAAACTACTGGTAAAAGCATAAGTCTAGATCGATTACTATGAAAACGCCATAATAAATCAACTAATATAAATATTAGGCACAATAAACTTCAATACGAATAGGAAACGAGAATAGGAAGGGGAAAGTCATAAATTTTTCCGCTCTGGTTATTTAAATTCCTTTCACCGTATTGGTTCTATGATTGACTGGTGTGCTCATTTATCCATAAGTTTTCACACAGTATTTCTTTGGAAAAATAAGCGATTAAATACAGTTATTTAACAATTTTATAGCAGGGCAAATTGTGTTCTATAAATTTAAATGTTGGTTTAGATTTAACAAAGCTTGGTTTAGCTGTTCTCAACGACTTAAATTACTGTATTTAAACCAAGGTGTTCCTTGTACGCTACTTAGTAATATATTATTCTAAAAGCTTTACTTGAAGTGTGCAATAAAGAGGTAAGGTATAAACTAAATTAACCTGGCCAGGTTTATAGTGCCGCATTGTGCAGTTGCGGGCTTTGTGAAATATGTTTCAAATGATAATTTCCTTCTAATTAAAACATATTTTGAAATGATATCTTTAGTCGACCACTATGATTACTGCAACCGTTTTGTATTCAGTAGGTTTATTATATTTATTTATGGTAGGTATATTAATAAACGTTATAAATACATCCTTTGTAAAATTATATATTATTATACGCGTATGTATTTGCAAAAGTCGTACTGAATTACATTCATTACATTCTGTGAAATGGAAATAGATTTTATTGTCTCTGTTTTTGTGGTTTGGGTTAACAGTAGCGTATCTTGTGATGTGGAAGATTTGTTTTATGGATAACGAACGAAACAATGATCTTCAGGAGTTTATACCTGCGGTTACTGAGATAATCTACAAGAAATAGTTAGATTTTTTTGAATTTGTTTCATTACAATAGTTTGATTTCAATTTATATTTATGTTTTGATATAAAGTTTGTAGTGAGTAAAGAATCTCAAATCACGTCCTCATCTATCTGTTTACGGCATGAAAGCTTCATTTTATCAAATAAAATATGTTTTTGAAATTGATAAGCGTTCCATGAAAGGTAAAAATACATATTATCCAAGCAATATAATTATATATTATACGAGTAAAGGCAAGATCGTGGTGATAATTTATTTTTATAAAATTGTTCTGACTCTTTAAATTTACCAACTTCCTAATAATAACGACAGATAAGATTTAAAACGACGAACGACAACATAAACCTAGTACCTACCTGATTTCTGTGTAAATGTATGTAAGTGAGGTTAGTTCTACTTTAAACTTATGCATGCAAAAGCATAAAGATGGAGATGAGTACAAGTATAATAGTAGTAGTAGTAATAGTATACATTTATGTTATAGAAAACTATTTTCGTAGCTCGAGTTAGTATAAAATGCATGGAAGACAGAACGAATTATGAGCCGCCCAAAGTAGAAAATTTTACTTGTAAAGCTTTACAACGAAATTGAAATCCTCGACAACACAACGAAATTGAAAAATCGCAGTTACATACCTAGGAATAAAATTTATATTCATGACTTGGAAACAGACCATTGTCTTCTATAAAATATAAAAATATTATACAAGAAAATTTGGTCACGATTTTTCACTTTGTTGGTAGAAAAAATAAACAAAATAAAACCATTCAATGCTATCAGTATCCACGGAAAGATTTGGGAGTGTATTGTATTCCAATTTTTATTACAAGAGCTATCAAATCTTTTTACGGCACAAACTTTACTTTAATCGATGCACGGGGAATGTGTTACAGACTGTTGTACTCTAAGGTTGTACTGGAAATAATGTTATTTTGGAGTTTCATTTATTTTAACCTAACGCTTTTTCTCGGACAAAAACAAAAACAAAAACCTACTAATGTGGAATTTGTTAAAACATATTTTATTGTATATTTGTATTGTAGGTATTTACTATTCATAAAAATGGCATGCTTTATTTAACACCATATATAATATAATATTTAAATAAGTTTTCACAAGAATAGCGAAGTTTGCGAATAGGCTACACGTAAGGATAATTAAGTGGAAACTGTGCTGTCTTTCCTTGTTAAGCCTTACCATTAATCTTTTCCTCTCGAGGGGAAAATTTGTTCGAGAAGGGGTTTGTCACGACTTGTGAGAGCTTATTCAATTTTTTGGTTGGATACAGTTACATAATTAATTTGGGAAACACGAAATATGAATGCCCGGAATAATGTAACTAAAAATTAGGCAAATATAACATATTCATATTCTAAAATAGTTTCTTGATAATATTAAATAGGTAGGTAATCGTCTTTCAGGATGATTTCATATAATTATTTTGTTTGAAGTACTTTGAATGGTTATACAACGCGCTGGATTGTCAATAATTCCTGAGCAATTCCAAAGATTATGAATATTTTCGCTTCTTTGATCAATTCATCGTCTCTTGCTGTCTAAAATTTTCTCTATGTTCATATTATACGCAAATTAAACGTAACACCACGAGAATAATTTTAAAGGTTTCGCAGATAACCCAATCAAAATAGTTCTAATACTAATTACCTCAGAGGAGTTATAATAGCCCGATGCCTGTCCACGGCTATAGCAGTCAGCGTAAAAACACTGACATTCACGCTCAGAGCTTGCACGAAAGGGCAGAATGCACACATGAAGTGAGGCAGCAACCATCGTTGTAACAACGCAGCTTGAAACTGCAATAAATCACATCTGGCAATGAAAAGTCAGGCATTACTGACCTGACGCTATTAACACCTTACCACGCATAAAGCTGAGCAGTTTTTCGTACCTAGCTCATTTTATTTATTAGCAAATTTTAATATACACCGCTCTGCATTCGACAACATCTGAATTCTGTGCACTTAAAAGTAAAATTATTGAATAGACAACTTTAAACTGCATTTAGTAAATTAAGCAAGTTAAAATTGATATTCATGTAAAACTAAATTTCATCATACTTACTTGGAATGGTATTGCAAATAATCCTATAACAATATCAGCTAGAGCCAAATTAGCTATATAACAATTTGTGACGCTTTGCATACGTCGCGACGTAGCAACTACCCACATCACCAAAAAGTTTCCAATCACAGCTAATACTGATATGGATCCGTAAAGAAATGATAGCAAAACTATCATACCGGTTGGTACATCGTACAGCGTATCTGAAACAATAACATTAATTTTACTCCTTAGTCATAACTTTTGGCTTATACCTATTCCTGTTTAGGTGTGTATTCTTATTATGTGCTTATAAGTCGTATATAAGGTATACATTATTATAACAAGGCGACAATCTCGGAAACTATTATTCGCGGCATTTCTAAAAATAGTTATCGTATATTATTTTGCTGCCCCATTGTATCAAGTACATTAAATTACCAATAAGGAGTCCCTTTTTGGAGTGTTTATTAAAATAGAATATATCTCATATCAATGTAACACATATTATATATATTTTAACGCTCATTATAGCTTGCTCTTTAAAAAAATGTCTTAGATTTGAGCATTCCGCCAAGCCTTGCTCGATTAATCATCCACTACATAGTATAAAACAAAGTCGCTTTCCCTGTCCCTATGTCCCTATGTCCCTATGTCCCTTTGTACGCTTAAATCTTTGAAACTACGCAACGGATTTTGATGCGGTTTTTTTTAATAGATAGAGTGATTCAAGAGGAAGGTTTATATGTATAATAAGATCCATTAAGTAGTGGAGAAGTACTGTTATTTTTGAGGTTTCTAATGTGATGTCGTAAAAAATTACATTTATTCCGCTTACATTGCAAACGCAGGCTGAACCCTACGAGTTTTATCAAAATAATGTACTAAGTATTATACACATTGAAAAGGTCTACAGAAAAGTCCGCGATGGTATATGTCTATCTCTTATGGATAACCCACAATAACTTTTTTTTGTCATTTACTTTTTACGACAAATAATGGCTAATTTTCGAAGCGATTTTAACCAATACAGCATTAATCCTTAACCAATTAAATACCATGGATACATTGTTCATTTAATATAGATCTATATGGCCCTTTACACCGTATGATTTAAGTGAATATTTTCGAAGATATTACAGGACGTAGCGTTTGCGGCCGCCCGGCTATGTATTTTATACCCGTGCGATGCCGGAGGCCGGAGCGGGCCGCTATATTTTTATACCTATTATATACAACGTTCACAATTTTTCTGTAGTGTAACTATTTAGTATCAGCATTGCACCCGTGCGAAGCCGGGGCGGGTCGCTAGTTAGTAATATAAGACAATGCTGTTATCTTATATTCAAAGATAAACAACCGTCATAGAACATGAAACGTATACAGAACCATTAATTAAAGTTTTTTAATTAAAAGGCAATAGTGTGAACAGTGAAGAATCATTAAAATAGTACACTTCACCTAGCAATGTTCCCAGTTCCCAGTCTTATACACAGCATCTCAATGAAAGTTCATTTTCTAAGAAAGAGAGCATCCTCAGTCTCTGTATGTGAAGTATTAGTCTTAGGGCATAAACGCTTAAAACTAAAAATATTTTTAAGTGAATATATTTTTTACAAATATTTAATAACTAGCGCGGTTTTATCCGCTTTGTCTCGCTCCTATTGGTTTTAGTGTGATTATAAACATATATGAAGCATATAATCTATTCCCATAAGCCTTCTCCGATAGGCTATTTAACACCGAAAGAATTTTTCAAATCGGACCAGTAGTTCCTGAGATTAGCGCGTTCAAACAAACAAACTCTTCAGCTTTATAATATTGGTAGGTTTAGATTATAATTATTAAATAATCCGTTTCATATTACTAACATCCCTATTTGAATTCTCGTATATCGGTTTATGTGTAAGGTTTAAACTTTGCACAGAGTTTGCGTTTCAATAATAGCCAAGATAAACGTGTTTATTTACTCGTAAATTGTTTGGTGTTAGTCTAAAGGATAAATATTGAATAAGATGCATTGTTCAGTGTTCTATATTCTATACCTACATACCTATTTGAGAAAATTTTTTGAAAATCACTTAATTTTTTATAGCCCTTAATTTATTTTTTCATCAAATATGTAAAGTAAAGCATAAATGATCAAGAGTTACATTTGCAGTAATATTTTACAGCATCTATCAATTTACAAAATTGGGGCAACTCAGCTCTGAAATGAACCAAATTAATTTTCATTTCATTTACATGTATGCATGGACGAATATCTTTCTGCGATGTGAAATAGTAATAATTATTTATTATTGGATTTTAACTTTGCATATTGAATGGGAAATATGTGGGAGTAAAAGTGTTCCCATGGAAAGCAGTTGTAAGTAAGTGTAACGTATGCCTAATTTTCAAAATTTATCGTGTTTCTTTTGCAAATAAAAAATTGGACGACCAAATGTTGAGTCGTTTATACGCACTTTAAATTAATCCTTTTAAAATGATTAATTTAAAGTGCGTATGTGTAAATAAAATTAACAAATTGGTAAATTTGTTCCGAATAGTTTGATAGGAAAATTCATCTTATCTAGGAAGCTTTCAATTTATCTAGTAGTTATCTAGGTGCATTATCCAATCAGGATTTGACTATTGAAGTGCTCTTCCACCTGTCGCGGGTTTGTTTTTGATATAGATTTGAGGACTTATCTATTATGAAATTGTGCCATTTAAATTTCTACCTTTTAGGAGGGAACAGTGGACACATTGACATACATTCAACCACTAAATATTATGATGCGGTTAGCCGTAAGTATGAATGTCGGTACGATGTAATTTTGGTAGCATTATGAGTTCTGTGTCATGTTTTTTTAAGAAAAATTCAAATATACTAGTTACCTAACTTAAAAAGCAATTCCAAATGTTTGTGTATTACATCTAAAGTATTGGGTATAGTAAGTAGTTAATAGATTTAGCAATTATTTTGATATTATGCTATTAGAAAATATATTACCTAAGCTCATTAAAACGTATTTAGATTTTTCTACGACCAACTATTTTTTATCCACTAATTAGTTTGACTTGTTATAACGTTCATTAATGAAAAGATCGCCAAAACTTTGTGGAATAACTAATTACCTTTAATGATGCTAATGGGAAATAGCTTATTCGAATTTAATAAGTTTCTTTGAGCTTCAGTATTCACAATGAATACGAAGTGGACATTAATTTACATACCAAAAACTTCTTGAGTGGAGTTTTGACCTAAATAATCTTCTATTGTTGCATTTCTTGACCAGTCCGCGTCGTCGTCTTGGGCTGAGGTAGTTGTACTGCAACAATTAAAATATCATCATCATAACCATCAACCCATATATGCCCATATCACATATGTAGCTGGGACATTGGCCTCCTATGAGAGTTGATAAGTAAAATATGTTTCTTATATTTCGTGAAGCATAGTCAGAGATGAGGGTTGATATATAAAATATTATGTTTGCATATATTTGATTTGATTGAAGTACAGAGTTCAAACGAATTCTAAATAGAATAGTAATTATATTAGAAGAATAATATTGAGCTATATCTAATATTAAATCCGATATTCATTAATAAAGATAAATCAATTAGTTTGGGATATTGAGAATCGCAGATTTCATTCGATTATTCCGACAAATAGTATTAACTCAATATCTGTGTCAATATATTCGTAAGCTTTAAATCTTTCGCATTGCATAACAATAAATGCCTTGGAACACTGTAACTTATATTTCTTAAGACTGATTATAACAAAATTGGTGTTAATGTATATTAATTATGATTTGATACAATACATTTTAGGTATGAGGTATCTAATATAAATTATATATCTTGCACACCTTCTTTATCTACAATTTAATTCTCAATTTACTTTCTAATAAAACATCCAAGGATCAAAAATACATATAACGATAAATTTTTTATGGTTATTGCAGAGGAGTAAACTAAATCTAATCTTCAGGTATGAAACGCGGTAGTATAATATTTGGAAATATTCGCAAACAGCAGGTGTTTAATGTTTATGCCAATTCCTGTTTTGGTTCATTTGAAAGGCAAGATATTAAAATAAATGAAACATTAAAATTTCAATAAGATGCGATTAGAAAATGGTTACTGATATTTTCTATACCTATACATTCAGATTATTGTAAAACTGATTAAACCAAGAGGATAATATTGAAGTTAAAACTTTTAATATATACTTCATATTCCAAAGAATATGTGTGGTACGAAAACTATGCATATAATTCTACTTTTACGATGGCTGCTAAAGTTAAATCCTTTGCGTTAAACTATTGTTTTAACGATAGTTACAGAATAAAAACTATTTCAACCCAGTCCAGATTTAAAAGCTTTTCTAAAAGCTCTGGTTAATATAATATTCACGCTAAAACAAATATATTATATAGTAATATTATTAATTCGGCTTCGGGAAAATGGGAACGATAATAAAATCTGTTCATATGCCGAAGCTCCATAATTTTTATGCAAGTGGTTTTTCGCAGTGGATGAATATCGCGATGATAATAATGGAATGTTTTGTTGGCTAGTAAATGTGTTTCCTCGTCTGAAATATACCTTTTAACACATTGAGAAAATGCGGTGACAGAGATTGGGAAAGGGAAAATAAAAGAAAGTTAAATGTATTATTAGTTATAATTTTAATAATATTGAAGTATTGTTTTATGTAGATTTTAAAAAAGTTAGGTACCATGAAAAACGTTTTTTTTTTTATAAAAAAGCTACTTTGTGCGTTTTAATATTGACGTATTTTATCCTAACATAAGCCTTTGTTCGTAACTTAAGCTTAACAGCTACAATCCATTATCAATCTAAAATAATAATGCCTCACTAAGCTTTTCATGCAGAAAATGTTTCTTAAACCATTTAATGTATTTTCTCAACTCATCATTTTTTTTTACATACGATAAACACTGCTTTTAAATTAATATCAGAATGTTTATCCAAAAAATAAAAAATGAAAATATGTTTGTTGTATAAGAATGACTTGCCAAAATTTTATAAATTAAAAGAGAAAGACTTTACCTTCCGAAATATGAAAGTATGGAGACAAAAAAGGATTATAATACATACATTTTTCAATTACATTGTTTTGGCATATGTGTAAGTGTGATGAATTAAGTACATCCCAAGTCCCAACAGTTACACCTGAACATATTTCGTCATATAAATTTGGTGAATATTCTGGAACTGTTTCTGCATTAATTAATGAAAAAAATGTCCGATCATATTACTTCCGAGTAAATTTAAATGTGAATGTAAAAGGGATAATAAAAACAATTAAATTTAATTGAAATTGTAAGCAAAAAAACAAAGCCTTTGGGGGCCTTTTTAAATATTAAGGGGGGTCCCCATAGTACGGAACCTTTCGTGCGCGAGTACGACTTACACTTGGCCAGTTTTTTGGGAAAGTCTTTAACCTTTAAACCGGTGTCAACAGTCAAATACATGATGTATTAGAGCATATTCTAAGTTCTATATTTATGATTCAAACGAGGCTACGGTAAGTATAATTTATAACTTTATTTCAGGAAAACTAGGTTTTAAATAGTTGAATTTCATTTAAAGATATCGTAAGTATTCGCTTCAGTTCAACCGTAACGGCCTATTTGATCTTTTGCCAAGACTTTAAATGTAAAAGAAAATGAGACGAAGTATTCCTTTCTCTTAAGGAATTCTTTATTTCACCCTTGTTTACTTTGTGAACTAATCAATAGAGCATATCAGGGGGTTCATTTCGTTTTTAGGGTTCCGTAGCCAAAATGGCAAAAACGGAACCCTTATAGTTTCGTCATGTCCGTCTGTCCGTCTGTCCGTCTGTCCGTCTGTCACAGCCGATTTACTCGGAAACTATAAGTACTACAGTGATGAAATTTGATGGGAATATGTGTTGTATGAACCGCTACAAAAATATGACACTAAATAGTAAAAAAAAGAATTGGGGGTGGGGCCCCCCATACATGTAACTGAGGGATGAAATTTTTTTTTTCGATGTACATACCCGTGTGGGGTATCAATGGAAAGGTCTTTTAAAATGATATAAAGTTTTCTAAAAAACATTTTTCTTAAAGTGAACGGTTTTTGAGATATCAGCTCTCAAAGTCGTAAAAAGTATGTCCCCCCCCCTCTATTTTTATAACTACGGGGTATAAAATTCTAAAAAAAATAGAGGTGATGCATGCTAATTAACTCTTTCAACGATTTTTGGTTTGATCAAAGTATCTCTTATAGTTTTTGAGATAGGTTGATTTAACTGTAATTTATTATATTTGCTGCTACGGAACCCTTTGTGCGCGAGCCCGACTCGCACTTGGCCGGTTTTATATTTTGATTAGTTTGAGCATGTTTTTTAATATGCATTCGTATAAGATTAAAATTAAATTAGTCTATCTATTCCGTGTTAAAATTTAAGTAACTACATGATATACTGCTTGATGTTGGAATTTTAATAAATCAGAAAAAGAGTAAAGTATTTTCATCTCATCTTTTTCGCATAACAGTCATCGGATTGTTAATAAATTTGGATTAGTTGTAAAGAAACAGCACAACCCTTTTTCAGTTATTTAAAGGCCAATCTAAACCAAAGCGATGACCATAATTGGCAAACATTTTAAATATGAAAAAAAAAACACAATTTAAATCATTTTTACAACAAAAATATATGAACTACAATAAAACAGCTGCATTTCTAGGTACGGTCCTATATGTGTGCAATGTGCATCATATTGTATTGTTGTAGGTTCATATTTGTATATCCATTTTACTGGAATATAAAATGAAATCTACGGTAACAATAGTAAGTATATACAGTAGTAGGTACCTAACGTAATCATAGCGTAGATTTCATTTTGTGTAATAGTTCTGGAACATAAGCTCTTAGCGTTATTCCGCACGTGTATGCTCCCTGTACATGATTATTTAAACTGTATTATGTAACTATTAAGTTTTGTTATTACTTATTGTAGAGTATCCCTATAGAACCAACTCCAATATCTCGTATGAACTTCGTGTTAGGCGGTGCCTTTGAGATCAGCGTTGTAAATGTTAAGCGTCCCCAAGCTTAAATAGTTAAATTTTCCAGCCACGTTCAGTATCGATCCATTTGTTTCTCGTAAATATTCATCGACATGACTATGTCACTGATTACTACATCATATAGACTATATTACAGATAATATAATACCAAACTAGGCTATACTAATTAGTTACAAAACAATATGACTAGTTAAATTTTCAAATTCATTTGTATTTGGCGCATGGTAAATTTATGATAGATACAATATCATTAATTATATTTGCATAAAAGTCAGGTGTGATCGTAAGTTGAAAAGAGGGATATTATGTACGTAAAGCATAGAAAAAAAAGTAGGTAACAATATCTCAAAATATATCATAGTACTACGTATTTTTTTTTTTTTTTTTTTTTTTTTATACATGATAGGCAGGCGTTTGACCACTATCCCGCCTGATGTAAAGCGGTGATGTGATCTATGAAGGAGCACGTCTGCCTAGAAGAAGCCTATTCACTCTAGACTTGAAGAGCTGCAGATTATAATGGTCCGGGAATACTGACGATGGAAGAGAATTCCACACCTTCGCAGTTCGAATGAAAAATGAATTCGCATAACGCTGAGTGCGTGTGTGCGGTATATCGACTGTGAAGGGATGGAACCCCATTCCACGCCTGGATGTTCGATAAAGAAATGGAGAAGGTGGAATAAGGTGGTGGAGTTCGTACGCACATTCACCGAAATGTATTCTATAGAAGACCGACAGACATGCAACTTGTCGGCGGTGATCTAAACTTTGAAGGTTACGACGAATCAACGAGGGATCGGCAATAATTCTGCAAGCTCGTCGCTCGATGGAGTCCAAAGCTCCAAGGTGAGTTTTGGCGGAACCCGCCCAAAGATGACTACAATACTCCACACACGACCGAACTTGAGCTTGATAAAGTTTTAGAAGCTGTTCCGGTGTGAAGTATTGTCTCACTTTAGCAAGTATTCCAAGTTTTTTGGCTGCTATATGGGCTTTGGACTCGATGAATTGTCCGAAATTGAGATTTGCAGAAATCGATACACCAAGTAGATCAAGGCTGTCAGTTAATGAGATCGGTACATCACAGAAAGATGGAGTTAGATGGAGAGAAGTCCGTTTGGCAGTGAAAAAACACGCTTGTGTTTTTTTCGCGTTAAACTCTACCAGATTAGCGTCGCCCCAACTAGCGACATCCTGTAAGGCTGAGTTCATACGCGTAACCATAGCCTGCCGCTCGGATTTGGTGATGATTTGGGATGCTTGGGCATTGGACAGATACCTCTCCACAACAGTAGTATCATCTGCATATCCGAACATGTTGGGTTTGAGAAGGTCGTTTATGTGCAGAAGAAATAAAGTTGCAGAGAGGACGGATCCCTGAGGAACACCGGCATTAATAGTCATTTCATCTGATGAACAACCATCAATAATGACACGTATCGTGCGTTCTTTCAGGAAATCTTCTATCCAAGCACAAAGGACATGGGGAATACCGTACGCTGGAAGCTTGTTCAGTAAGCCAGCATGCCAAACCTTATCAAATGCCTTGGAGATGTCTAGAGAGACGGCCAACGCCTCTCCATGATTCTCCAAGGCTTCGCCCCATTGGTGTGTAGCGTGCGCTAGAAGATCGCCAGTCGACCTCTTTTTGCGAAAGCCGTATTGGCGGTCGCTGAGGAGGTCGTTGGCTTCTAGGTGTTCGAGAAGTTGTTCATTCAATATACGCTCCATAATCTTAGAGAGTATGGAGGTTATTGATATTGGCCGATAGTTCGTGGGTTCAGCACGATTACCTTTTTTGGGTACAGGTTGAACGTTTGCCACTTTCCAACTCCTGGGAACTATTCCGGATTTTAAAGATAAGCGGAAAAGGCGTGTGAGGACAGGAGACAACTCTGGTGCACAGTTCTTAAATACCACCGCAGGCAAGCCATCTGGTCCGCTGGCTTTATTCACGTCTAGATTACGAAGGGTTTTAAGAACTGTCTTTTGTGTTATATGTATGTTAGACATATATGAGCCACAATGGGGAATTATTGGTGGACATTTATTACCAGAATCTAGACGCGAATTATTTGCAAAAAGTGATGCCAGTAAATCGGCTTTTTCCTTCGCGCTATGTGCCAACGAACCATCAGACTTAAGTAACGGTGGCAGTGAAGGACGACAGAAGTTTGACTCGACAATCTTGGCAAGAGACCAAAAAGCCTTACTACCTGAAGGGTAGGATATCAGTTTCTTGCCAATACTCTCAATTCGGTCGAATCGGGCTTTTTTGAGCACCTTTTTGCAGTATTTGGCAGCCTTATTAAATGCCCTCTTTTTCGAGCGCAGATCTGGAGCTTTGCGTAGTCGAGCATCGACCCAGGCTTTATAAGCTAAGAACTTCCGTTTCTCTGCGGTGATGCAGTCGGAGTTAAACCAAGGTTTAGCTTTGCCATCGAAGTTAACGTCTGAGAAAGGGATATAATACTCCATTCCCTGACGAATAACATCAACGACTTTATCCGCGCAGCTGGAAGGATCGGCCGACGAGAAGCAGACTTGTCGCCATGGATAACTTGCAAAAAAGTGACGCATCTCTTCCCAATCTGCTAACTTGTATTTCCATACTCTCCGCTTATAACTGGTGGTAGTGTCTGGAGGAGGATAGTTCGATACAGTCTTCACCAGACAGTGGTCAGATGATCCTAAAGGTGCAGAGACTGATATTGAGTGTCTGTCTGGATCTGTTGTTAACAGAAGGTCGAGGCAGTTTGCTGTGTGGTCTTCAATGTCAGGAACACGTGTCGCTTCTTGAACCAGCTGGGAGAGGTTATGAGTCAGCGCAAGGTTGAAAGTTTCTCTACCCGCATGGTCGGTCTTTTGGAATGGAAATAGCCATTCGGCGTGACAGGCGTTAAAGTCTCCCAGAAAGACCAATTCTGCGTCAGGGTACCGACTTCCAATCACATCAGCAGCTTCACTGAGGTAGTTAAGTAACCTAGTTGTCTCAAAGTCACCACTGTGCGATCGATATACACAGGCATATATAATTTTATGAGTGCCCATGTCCACCATCGACCACAGGACTGAAAAACTGGGCTCTTCAAGTTGACGAAGACGCAAAAGGCAAATATCATCGCGAACATAAACACAAACTCCGGCTTTTGGCTTGAAATTGTATTCAATAGAATAGCCTGGATACTTCAGGTATGTTGCATCAGCGGGGTTCTTAATTTGCGTCTCCGTAAGGAATAGTAGATGCGGCTTCTCTGTCTCAAGATGGTGATGGACTGAAAGTAGATTAGAGTGCAAGCCTCGGATGTTGGTGAGGTGCACTTTGAAAGAGAGGAAGTGCAGCCGCTGTAAAACCTTATTTCCTTTATGAGACTTTTTCATCTTTACTTTTATTTGTTTGGTAGAGTGAATAGGCGGGAACTGTTGGTAGTTGAACGAGGCTTTGCATATAGAACCACCCGAATGCAGGCAGGATCTACATTGATGGGGTCTAGTTTGGAGACTGCGGGGACGCCCGAAACCCCCCGAATATTGCCAACGGGTCCTCTCATCCGGTCGCCAACCGGCACGTTGGAGCCAACTCGGGATTATACACAGGCGGCGGGGCAGCCTTTCACGGGTGGCTAACCCGCTAATTGGGCCCCCTACAACCTGCGGTCGGCCAGCGGTAAACCGTTTCTTCGGATCCCGCTACCCTCCAAGACTAGACGCCAGATGCAGAAAAGCACTGCTGCACTGGATTCGGTTCTTAAATGCAAAGCTACTGTTCGGACCCAACCATTCACCAGAAGGGCTTCACCCAACATCATGCCGGAACACGACGAATCGCTTGGCGGCAAGGCTTTGTTGGGTGGGTGGTAACTAGCCGGGACAACTGTCTTCCACCAGAATGTTCGGTTACTCGTTTGGCACAACCCGGGGGACACGTGTAGGGAATCGAGAGTTAAAACCTACGGACGCGAGTAACATCGCCCCCCAATATACTAGTGCCAATATATATTTTTTTAGGTTTAAAGAAGTATCGGAAAATCTCGGTAATATTAAAAAAATGTTAAATGTTATATTGTGCAGGAAAATTAAGAGTTTCTCTACTTATAAATATCTGGTGAAGCGGAAATAATTGCAAAAAGGTTCTAATGGTGAATTCTTTTCAAAGTAAAATAATAGAGTCCACAATCAATGCGTAAAGTTACGCATAAAGTTGAGTAAAGTATAAGCGAGTTATAACGCTATTTGAGCTAAGCTCCTTTGAAATTTATCGCCGTGACCGAAAGTCCTTTGAAAAGAATTGGGTAAGTCGTGCATACAAAGAATTCGTAAAATCACTTATTTATTAACTTGTTTATTGAAAAAAATGTTTCGTCCTTATACTTAGTAAAGTTTCTCATTCATAAGTAACGAAATGCCACCGAGAAAATATGACAATATTAAAAATAACATAAAAATAATTTCTTTTTTTATTATAGATAGGTTCCTACAAATTACAATTTAGAAGCAACCGTTTTTTAATTTATGATTTCTTATGTAATCACTCAGTTCAAAAGGGCAGATGTTTTAATAAAAATCCAGTTTATAACTTTATAATGATACATTTTTTCATTTCCTCTCCATTTATCGGTTAACATTAATTATCTCGTTATTTGCGCATTCAGTTTTCCCTCTAAAGATTTTAAAATGTACTTACACTTGTAACACGTATATTTCCATCCACCATTATATTTATTTACATAAGTATTGCTCTTTTCCAAATTATCAATTAGTTATAACATTCACATATTATATCAAACTCCAATTCTACATGCTTTTTATCTACCAGTCTGCTCAAGTCCCGAACAACACTGCCGCCATGTTAGCCGTTCCCAGCACAGATAATAAAATAATAAAAAAAAAGACGGGTTGCACTCCGGGAGTGCCGGCAGAAGTGAAAACTTGATTATTAACGTTCAGCATGTTTGATATTTTGGAATGGTATCCGTCTTACGCATGGAATATAAGGGCTAAAAAAAAAATCCGTCTTACGCTTTTTCGGTCAGGCCACGTGTCCTGACGCGAGTTTAAGATTTTATACCCAACGCCGCTAAAGAAGTTTTCACTTCAAAAACAATACTCGTTCAAAGAGGTTATATACCTAGTGTTGATATTATGATGATATATTGCCCACAATATTGCCCAAAGGGTAGATCGACAAATGCTAACACTTATAATTTCTACTTATTTCTGTTATCCTTAAATCAAACTTAATTCAAATACCGATATAAATCTAAATTAATTGTTAAATTAACCCTAAAGAAAAACTTTGAAAATTTACTTCCACGTCCAATAATACATGCCATAGATTGCGTGTTTCAATGGAGGTTATTCGATCCAAATTTGATTAACCTTTTGGTTTCTAATCTACATTAAAGTAAGGCGAGTATAAATGAAACCATTTAAGCTTCTGATCGTTGAGGAGATTGCGGTCAAAGCTGACACTTAGTAATAAACTATCCCTCTTGATGGCAGAGTAATTCTTAGCTAACGAGCGGATAAACCACACGCGGTTGGACTTTGAGGCAATTTTATGAAATTCCCAATATTGTGGTTAATATTGCTACCAAGATCAATGAAATTGTTATGCTTGAGTAGCCCTATCTCTTCTTCTTCTTCTTCTTTTTAGCAAATGGCAACTCCCGATCCCAGTGAGGACGGATTCTGCCAATGTCAAGTTTTGATCGGATGGTCAGTTTAAGTTAATGCTCATGTTAAGCATACTCTGTGCTAAGGAAAAATCACGATTGAGATGGTTCAGTTTTGTTTACTCATAGATTTCTTACATGGAGCTGTATAACCTGACAAAGAACAAATATTAGTTATAGACAACACAACACATCACAAAAGCATAACATAAAATAGATATAGGTACTTGGATGGGGTTCAAAATTTTAGATTGTTAAAATTGATAAATTTTGATAGGATATTGACAAATGAGGTAGGGACAAGACAAAGTAAACACTTAAAATTAGTAGGGAGGGGAACATCTGGGGGGAGGATATCCAGAAGTGAGATACGAAGCTTTGGGCAAACAAAGAATAAATGATCGTAACTTCCCTCGTCTATACCACACTCACAGATAGAATGATCACGGACATGAATTTTAAATAAATGGGTAGGAGTGGTATTGTGACCTAAACGGAGGCGGCAAATGGTGGAAACAGTAGGCTTGTCTATATTAGGGAAACGGAAGAACCAGGGCTTACATGGAATTGAGGGTTGAATATCTCTATAAAATTTCCCTTTAGTAGAATTTTTCCACTGACTGTTCCATGTATAATCCAAACGATCCTTAGAAAGAGAAGAGAGATCATGGGCATAATTGTAGTAATGTTCGAGAGTACCATGTTGGATGGCTGATTTAGCCAAAACGTCAGCTTTCTCATTGCCTATAATACCAGAATGGCTAGGAATGTGTACTAGATCTACTTGAAGTCCTTTCCTGAAACAGTCATAAAGTGTGGATTTAATAAGAAAGATAATAGGAAATTTAGACTTAGAACGGAAAGGGTTAGAAGTAATAGTCTGAAGGCAGCTGAGAGAGTCTGAAAAGATTACAGAATTTTGGAGATTATGAGAGTTGATAAAATTCAGAGCCTCCAGGATAGCCGTGGCTTCACCTGTGAAAACAGAGGATTGAGGGGGACATTTAAATTGTAAAATAGTGTTAGAATTATGGTGCCATACAGCAACCCCTACAGCAAGATGTTTTGCCACTTTTGATGCATCCGTGAAAAAAAGATTATAACCACGCCAGTGAGAGGCAACCATAAAATTAAAAGCAACATTAGAATCGGGAGCATATTTTTGAATACCACAACTCAAACTAAGGTTGGGGTTAAAAACTAAAGCATGAAACGGAGTTGAATATAAAGGATGGATACTAAATTGGCATGTTGGATCCGGGAGGCGATTAAATTTAATAAGGCTTTTAAGTAGGCATGGAAAATCAGATGGACGACGGAGATTATTTAAGGTGAGCATGTGAAGGAGATTACGGATTTTAGGGAGAAGGGGATGGGAAGATAATTGAATTAGCCGAAAGAAATATTTGTCTGCCAGATATTGCCGGCGGAGAGGTAAGGGAGGGTCAACACATTCCACCTGGAGGGCATTGACTGGGGTAGACTTCATAGCCCCTATAATGATTCGCAGACATTTGTATTGAATTCTATCCAATTTTACTATAGCTGTCTTATTACAAGGTTCTAATATGAACGACGCATAATCCAAATGACTCCGAATGATAGCATTATATACTAGTTTTTGACAATATGGATGTGATCCCCACCAAACACCAGATAAGGAGCGTAAAACATTGATACCCTTCTCGCACTTTTGAGAAATGTAGTTAGTGTGAGCCATACCATTCAACTTTTGGTCAAGCACCACCCCTAGAAATTTAATCTTGTTGACTACCGGGATTGAGGAGTTTTCAAGTAGTATAACTGGCTGTGGTATCAAACGTTTTTTTGTGAACACAACTACATTGCTTTTGCCGGGCGATAGTGACAAGCCGTGATCGTTCATCCAATTCTCCAGATAAGCTAAAGCACTGTTAAGTCTGAAGGTAATCACATCCATATTCTCTGACGAAGCATATAGCGCTATATCATCTGCGTATTGCAAAACACTACAATAAGATGGGATAGCTTTATCCAAATCCCAGGTGTAGATAGAATATAGTAATGGACTCAAAACGGAACCCTGAGGGAGTCCCTTGAATATAAGTCTAGTAGATGTATCTTTAGAAGAGCGTACCTGTATTGTCCTCAACATTAATAAGTTGAAGATGAAATGTATCATCCTCTCAGGCAAACTCAGCTGTAACATTTTCTGTCTGAGCACTGGAAGAACAACATTATCGTACGCTGAAACTACATCCAAAAATACACCCACTAGGTACTGTTTGTTGTGAAAAGAGGAGCGTATGTCAGTGGTTAAAATACTAAGACTATCCAGCACACTTAAGCCTTTTCTAAAGCCAAATTGAGAACTAGATAGGAGGCCCCTATTTTCGACAAGCCACTCCAGGCGATTTTTAATAAGGTGTTCAGAGATTTTGGCTAAGGTAGAAGACAGTGCGATTGGTCTATAGGAATTGGGGCTAAGAGGATCCTTGCCGGGTTTAGGAATAGGGATAATAAGCTGTGTTTTCCAAGAATCGGGCATGATAGCGTGTAAAAAGAAGATATTAATTAAATTTAGAAAATAAGATTTAGTCTGATCGCCAGATTTGCAAAGAAAAGAATATGGTATACCATCAACCCCAGGGGATGAGTCTTTTAAGCCGTCAAGAACCGTAATAAGTTCTTGCAAGGTGAAAGGGCAATCCATACTGTCGTGCGATACTATATTATGGGGAGGACAAGGAAAATGGTCAAAAGAGGGAACAAATGGTGGGGATAGTTTGTCAATAAAATCATCAATCCAAATATCTGAATTGTTGGATATTCTATTTTTATCATTTAAAGCTCCACGGAAACGCCGAATACTATTCCACATCAGTGATGGTGGTGTTTTGGGAGATAAGTTCTCACAGAATCGAATCCAGCCCTCTTTCTTCTTTTTAGATAGCAGCCGTTTAGCGCGTGCTGCAACTTTCTTATAATGAATAAAGTTCTCATTCGACATAATGGAATTATAATTTAATTCGGCTTCTTTACGCTCTTTAACCACGTTAGTACACTCTTGATCCCACCAGGGAGGAGATAGCTTCTTAATAGACGATGTGGAATAGGATTTCAACGGAAAGGATTCGGAAGCAGTGGCATCGAGACAGTTGACGAAAAGGGAATAACATTCCAGACAATTCTCAAGAGATGCATTTGGGAGGTTACTTATTTTGGACTCAAGGGAGTTAGTAAATTTCTCCCAGTCAGCATTACCTAATTTAAATTTGAGCAAAGGTGGAAATGTTCTAGTGGGAACATGGACTATGCGGGAGCAGGAGATGAGAATTGGAAAATGATCACTGCCATGGGTAGAGGAAAGTGTAGAACATGAAAAGGAAGGAGCTAAAATGGAAGAACAAATAGTTAAGTCCACTACAGTGTTAGGGTTTTGTACTAGGGAGACTCTCCGTGTAGGTAGACAATCGTTAATAATACACATATTCAGATCTTCAAAGAGGTCAACCAAAAGGTATCCAAAGGAGTCGCACATGTACGAACCCCAAGAAGTATGGTGCCCGTTAAAGTCACCCATAATAAGGATCGGAGGAGGGAGAGAGGAGATGATTAGGGAAAGCTCAGGAATAAAACTAGAATGGGGATGAGGGATATAAACACATAAGACGGAAATATTAGCAACTCTAGCTGCAACTGCATTAAAGTTACAGCCATGGTGGGGAAGTGAAATGTGTGAGAAGGAAATACTGTTATTCAAGATCAGAGCGCAGCCAGCATAACCATCAGCTCTGTCATCTCTAAGACAGGAATACCCTGGAACCCTAAAGCGAGAACCGGGCAATAACCATGTCTCTGAGATAGCAAGAACCAGAGGTTTATGATTGGTTATCAAATCGAAAATCTCATGCTTCTTGGGACGGATACTCTGAGCGTTCCATTGTAGAAACACTAGATCCATAATTAAGAATTGATGTGAAGCGGGATAGTCTTTGGGCAACGTTGGACGGTAACTGGTGGGGGTAAGAGAGTAAAGTTTCTATAAATGACAAACACATATTAAGAAGATGTTCATCAAAAGGAGGAGAAGAGCCTGTATTAGGGAAAGCACAACCATTGGAAAGGGAGGAGGAGGGTTCACGGATGATGGATTGATGTACAGCCTTATCATAAGACTTACCAAGAGGGGCGCGGGAACGTGGGGTCTGAGTGACAGTTTTTCTATATGAAATATTAGGAGTTGATTGGATAGGAGGGTTAAATTGGGAAGAGGGGAGGCTTTGGGAGTTCACAGATAATGTATTCTGAATCTGGGTATTCTCAGCGTAGGACCTACGTGTTGATGGGATGACTTTAGAAGCCTCCTCAAATGATATCCCTTCGGATGCCATTAATTGCTTAATGGCCTTTTGTCTGGATTGCTCAGGGCATTTCTTATCGGTTGCATAATGCTTACCAGTACAGTGAAGGCATGTTGCATTAGATTCTAGAGTTGGACAAGAGTCACCCAAGTGGGCCTGTGAACATTTGAAACAGCGTTCCTTGGAGCGGCATTGATCGCGTACATGTCCAAACCGACAGCATTTATAGCATTGAACTGTAGGGTATTGGTATACCTCTACTGGCATGGAATTAAAAAGGCAGTAAATTCTGTCTGGGCGAACTTGGCCCTGAAAGGTCAAAACAACGGTTTGAGATGGTGACCATGAAGTAACACCATCTATTCTAATTTTTTTATTAAGCCGTCTGGCTTTCAATATTTTGCCTCTTCCACCTGGGAAATCCACATGGCTGATAAATTCTTCCATAGACCACTCCGTAGGGACACCTTTGACAATGCCCATACGAGTGATGTGAAAAGTTGGAATGGAGGCTTGGTAATTTGAATCTTTAAGAGGGGGGAAATTTATAAAATTATTTGCGTCACAAGCGGTATTGAATTTTACAGAAATTTTATTACGCCCAATAGCTTTAACTCCATCCTTGGCTATGTTAGCTACACGATTGTTGTAAAGGAAAGATCCAAATTTGATCGGTCTGATGGTTAAACCCGCCGCAGGATCGGCCTCTGTACGGGACACATAGACAATAAAGGGACCACTGTCATTGTCGGAATATGTAATGGGATTAGATAGAATGGGATCCACATATGAACTTTGAGAGGATGCGATCGCGTAGTTATTAACTGTAACATGTCTTTTAGACGGGATCATATCTGTATCAGCAACGGATGGCTCTGACCGTTGTCTCTTATTACTTGTGTGCTCCGCTTCCATCACCTCACCCTGGATGTCAGGAGGTTTACCAGGGTCGGGAGGATCAGGATTCATGATGGGTGAGGAAAGTTAGTAAATAAGCGCTTACCCCAATATATATATATAGAGACAATCACAAATTTGGTTATCACTACCAGTTTACACTAAAAAAGAGTGTTCTCAACAAGTTAATTAACAAAAATCTCAATGGCACGTGTTTTCTCCGACACAACAAAGATCGAAAAAACTAGCCCTATCTCGGTCGCGGGCTTGTTGATGTTTCACGCTCGGTTATTCATAGACAATCGCGATTATTTGGGGGGATAAATATTGTCAATGTTACGGCTTGGAACGTACGAATTTATATTTTCATAAACATACATGTTACTTACTATATCTGTACTATTAACTATTCTATTCTATCCTACCGACATGTAAAGTGCAGAAAATTTGTGTATATGCTTTAGAGGGAAGTAACTGCTAATATTGGAGATAGCAATAAAATATTTTTATTTTATCATTAATGACGAGTAAATTGTAAACTGATTTTTTTTAAATATTTAACACATAAATTGTTGAAAGAACAGATAAGAATATAATAAATAAGGGCGTAGGGATGTGACGACCCCATCGCCCGCGGTTGGAATATCTATTGTCTACGTGACAACAGATATTCCACCCGTGCAATCAGTCAACCCGCAGGACACCTTGTGGCGGGGTGTCGGGGAGTAGCGACCCCGCGGGAACCGAGTGCTCCCGGGGGAGGCCCCTGTCTTCATCTCCGGCTCGCCTTCACCGGCCGGTCGGAGTGAAGCCTGACGAGGACAGGACCCCCACCTCTGGCTTGCCTTAACCGGCCGGCCAGAGTGGAGTCGCGAGAGCTTTTAGCTCGAAGGGTGGATGCGAAGCGTAAGTGGCGAGTGGGCACGTGATGCTGGACCCTCAGGGAGCGCGTGATCGTAGTTTAAAGTCCAGGGACGCCTCTCCACCCTTAGCTGCTCACAATATGTTGCCCCCTTGTCGCACTATTGCAGCGACTTATTTCGGGGGCCCATACAGTGAGAGGGCGAGTCACCACCTGCCAACAATTTTTTGCTATATCTTAGTAGAAAGGCAGGTGCCATAGTCTTCCATAGTCCTTAATTCCGGTCCATTAACATCCCATTCCATAGCCCAGTTTATTTTATTCCCTTATCTTGCAATAGTCCTACATCGGCCGCGGACTGCCTAGGGCTGTATCTCTATAGTGCAGTCATGGGCAGGCTGCGGCTGGTGTCCCACAACACATTAAAATTCTCGAAAGGGCCTCTGCGTGTTGGATCCGTGTCCCCACGTAAGCCTTCCAAAGATCCGGGTACCGTCCTTCTGGTGGTACCCGAGTATTATGGAACAGAGAAACATAATAATAAATAATAATAATAAAAAAAGTAAAGCAGATTAAAAAAAATTGCATACCTGTCAGTTCGAATTTCAAAATTGCGGCCCGGCACCGAAAAAAAAGTAAAACGTTCTACTTTCAAACTTTTCCTTTAAAAGCCATGTCTTAGAAGGAAATTGGCGCGGAATTGTTTATTTATTTCTTTTAATATTTGTGACCGTGTAGTTTACCCGCGTAGAATGCATACCGCGACTAAATAATAATAATCAATGCAAACGCGGTTCCAAAATCTTCCATGAAAGTTATTGTGACCACTGAATGCTGACTTGTGTGCCTCGAAGCAGTTTCTTTATTCATATTTATCAGTATTGTTTAGTGTTAATAACACCTTAATAACACAATATATTATGTGTTAAACGAACGTTCAATTTATAACAGTCTTCTACTTTGTTGCGTATTAAAAAGTGAAAGTGTGTTCTTGATGTTTCATTCGAAAAGGTATGGTACCCTGATATTCATTAACCTTTTGAACGCCAATGACATCTATAGATGTCATGCGCAATCGTGCCCTGTGCGCCAGCGACACCTATACATGCCAAGAAACAGATCATAGATAAATACAAAATAAACATATTAAACCTTTACTTTTACGTGTTTTATTTATACAGTTTATGAACTGAATCCCCAGTTATTACATAATTGTACACAGTAAACAAAATTGCCAAGTAGTTATTCAAATATTTGATGACAAAAAATAACTTAATTAATGGCTAAAAAAGCATGTTCTCTCGCGCCAATGACATGTATACGTGCCTACTAGTGATGTAGTGTAATATTCAAGTAACTTCATTAAAATTTCAGCGAAATTACTCTAATTCGCTTAATTTTTGTAATAACTACAAAAAAAATATATAAGCTTAGTCACTGAGAAAAAAGGTAAATAATACATTCTTTGGTATAATACCATATTGTCTATATTGTGGATATTGTTGATTTGAATATTTTCCTTTTCGCCAAATCATGCGCATCTCTAGCACAGTATCGATATGCAATCCCTTCTGCGCCATTGACATGAATAGATGTCGGACTGGTGACGTCGTAAGCGCGTGCCGTGTTGTTAAGTGCGGAAAGTTGTAAAAATATTTTATCGAGTATTGCCGAGAGTGTGAGTGCCTTTATTAGAATATTCTTATGATACAATTAATTGTCGCTATGTCATATCAAAATATGGTAATTGACCTAAATAGGTACCTACATATAATTAGTATTTGTAATAACTCAAGTATTAAACTAAATGATTGGAAAATAAATATGTAGTTTTAGAGCTATTACGCACTGTCGACCAGTCGCCGGCGACTGGTCGACAGTGCGTAATAGCTCATAATTCAATTCCCTTTATTTAAAGGTAATAGTTGTTTTGATATTTACAAATAAACACTCCACAATAATACCTATAGTTCATATAAACTTAATAAATAAACTCGATAAGTTATAATAATATACAGCTACACATCCCTAATCAGAAGCGAGAGATTATAAAAAAAAGGATGGTTGCCCGCGCCATTGGCATGTATACATGCCAATGGGGCGTAACTGATAGAGAATAGTGCTGTAACTTGCTGCAATTTTATATGTATTTTTGTATCTCAAAAGGTTGATTTTTTTGTTGATAGTTGCTATTTAATGTGGTCTTAAGTTTTTACAGTAGGAGATGAGGTTAAATAAATATTATTTTTGTGTTATAAGCTGTTTATTCAAATATTCAGACGTGAATTATTATGTTTATCGATAACATTTTGGAATCCCTACTATTTTCAAGGTTATCTCATTGAATTTGTGGCTTGGCGTGGAGGGCACGGCGATGCGTTTTTGCTCTGGCGGTCAAAAGGTTAAAATATACATTTATAATGTTGTTTCTAAAATACGTATCAATTGATATTTGTTATTGGCAGATACTTGAATCTAATATATAAAAATCTGCAGTCGGTTATCAAAATATTACAGGATTATAATAATTAATAAAGCGTCATATTTTACCCACCGCCATGTTCAATAAACTTGACCTGACTCTTGCATTTAAATCTGAATACAAACGTATTCTTAAACTATTACTGGATTTTGGTAAACATCTATGATAAAGCTAAAAAATTATTGAATGTATCGTAAGTTAATTTGCTATAGCAAGAAGTTTCATCAAAAGAACACATTGAAACAAACACATTGTAAGCATATTTTCATTCGACTGTCATATTACCATCGGCGACAAGCGATAATGTAAAAAACAAAATAACATGTTATTTTTATAATGAATGGGTGCATACTAGACTGGAGTAGATAATTTTTGAAACAAAAAAAAATCGCAGTCGGATGAAACCCATTAGAAAAGGAGGAGAATATGATAAAAATGTAAGGAAAAATAAATTACGGTCAATCCGAGTTCGGGAAACGGGAGGGGGGAGCTTTTAAGAGAAAAAAATGGTTTCTCTCGATTTCCGACAAAACTACAAGTCCTATAGAAACAAGTTCAATGGCAAAGTTGTAGGTAATTAAAAGTTCTACAACTTTTGTATTCACAATTTTTTCACATAACCTCAAAATTTAGGTGAAAAATTAAAAAAACCAAGTTTTTGGTCTTTTATTTTTATCTACTTCAAAATTTATTTTTTTTCTACGAAATTTGGTGGCAACTTACTTTATTATGTCCCAAATACACTGTAATTTATTTGATTGAAAATATTTATTTTTTCGCCTTATTTTGAATTAATACCAAAAAAACAACCTAATTTTCAATCGAAAAGTCACCCGTCAAAATATCAGCTTTTTTCAAAAACTTGGGGTGCCTTTTATTCATTGAAATCTCTACTTTCATATGGTGTAAAAAAAATAAACACCACCATAGTAAATGTTCTCAGGAAATGCATACAAACAGTGTGAAAATTAGCTTTTACTAAATCAGGCACACTTCTCGAACTACCTGAAATGTTTTTATCGACATCATTTTGCTTTTGAATATGCTGTAAAATATTAAACTTAGAACAGATAATTATTTTTCTTTTGAAATATTACCGAAAAGCCGATACAAGAGAAGATATAGAGTTCGAGAAGTGTGCCTGATTTAGTAAAAGCTAATTTTCACACTGTTTGTATGCATTTCCTGAGAACATTTACTATGGTGGTGTTTATTTTTTTTACACCATATGAAAGTAGAGATTTCAATGAATAAAAGGCACCCCAAGTTTTTGAAAAAAGCTGATATTTTGACGGGTGACTTTTCGATTGAAAATTAGGTTGTTTTTTTGGTATTAATTCAAAATAAGGCGAAAAAATAAATATTTTCAATCAAATAAATTACAGTGTATTTGGGACATAATAAAGTAAGTTTCCACCAAATTTCGTAGAAAAAAAATAAATTTTGAAGTAGATAAAAATAAAAGACCAAAAACTTGGTTTTTTTAATTTTTCACCTAAATTTTGAGGTTATGTGAAAAAATTGTGAATAAAAAAGTTGTAGAACTTTTAATTACCTACAACTTTGCCATTGAACTTGTTTCTATAGGACTTGTAGTTTTGTCGGAAATCGAGAGAAACCATTTTTTTCTCTTAAAAGCTCCCCCCTCCCGTTTCCCGAACTCGGATTGACCGTAATTTATTTTTCCTTACATTTTTATCATATTCCCCTCCTTTTCTAATGGGTTTCATCCGACTGCGATTTTTTTTATCTTTTCATTATTTTTAAAGGCTTCTACCCCAGTCTATACAGCACGGGGAGTTTTTTTTTATAATACAGTATTATAGTTATGGGTAGCATTGGTAAAACGACATCATATTATTTTCTTTAATGTTGTTTTTAGACTTCGAGATTTAAATATGTATTATAGATGTAGCGTTCCTGAAAATAATGTTTTACCCCATTGAAAACAAAGTTAAGTTAAGGATGCTCTAAAATTATTTCATTCTTCTGTGAAAATAAGTTGATAAAATACTATCTAATAATTAATTATCATTAATAATAATTAATGCAACGCACTAACGCTCAATTTGAAACATTCTGAGTAAAATCTGTCGAAATATATTATTTTATAAAAAAGGCGAATTTCAAAAGCTGAATGAAGTAGGTATGAATGTCATACAACATTTTCGAGCTTTTAAAGTAATTTAATCCATCAGTCCTCGGAATCACAGACACAATAGAAAATCTATTGTGTCGCGCCCCGATCGGGGCTTACGGTGGTCAATGGGTTAATGAGCCTCCAAGCATAAAAATACAAATTTGATTTGCCCCTTTAAAGGGCAACGAACTATGAGTAGATATGAAATGTGATAAAGCAAGAAAAACATGTTTTCCATTGCAGTAAATTATTTTTACACGAAAAGTGCTTTACCACGTGTGCGTCATTGAAAAACAGTTGTGTCGTGGGCGCAATACAAATAATATTTGGGTTATATTGAGTACCATTATCATTAATATATCTGCTGTGTTGTGTTTTGTTAATTTATTCTCGTATCCACTTATCAGTTAAATTTATTTTGCACAGAACAATCTTCTTGTATTGTTTTGTGCAATACACATCTCTCAACAATAAAATTCTAGTTCTACTATCTGTAGGTGCAAAAAAAATATTAGTATTGGTACTTACACTTAATGTTCACAATGTGTCACCACATAATATAGTGATGTTCATTATAACACTTTAGAATATACCTATGCAATGTATTAAATCATTTTTCAGATTTTATCCACAATATCTTCAAAATGGAACCCCTAGTAAATGAAATGTCAAGTATGAACCTCAACCTTATTCTGCGATACCTTACAAGTTGAGGTAGGTTTCGTTTAATTTTTTATTCGCACTTTCAAGCAAGTGCTTTTTATAAAAGGATGGTACATATTATAATGACATCAAAAGTAATTTACGTTCAGTCCTCTTTCATCATTTAAAAAAATAAACAAAACGAAAAAAAAAGTAAAACCAAGGTCGATTGTATAGAACACATTTGGTTCTTGTACGCAGTCTTTCATGAGCCGGGTCAAATAATACTCAATGACCTTTAATTAACATTTTAGCATATTCATTGTATATCTGTTCACAATTGTTGGCTCTCAAGTATAGGAATAACTTTTTGTGTGTTTTCCCATATTCCTGTTTTAGAAAGCGTGTGTTTTTAACTTTTTAATTGTTACGCGTTGTTAAACTTCTTATAAATGCCACATTTAAATTTATTTGACGAGGATGTCAGCTGATTCCTGACCTTTATATCTGGTCAGAGCTCATTAAGGTTGTCACAGAACTTTAGCCGCCAACGCACGAACCGCCAAAGGACCGTTGATTTTTTAACGAAACACCACTTATAGAAACGTTTGATTATGAGACGGTATAGGCACAAGTGAAAAGAAAACACTTTCATTTGTCGTTACAAAAAGATTCAAATTAATTACGAAATTAAAAATAAATTTGCATGTTGAAATTCGTTTGTTTTTTGCACTTGTCAATGGTACTTATTAATTTTTCATTAATAGTCAATTTATAACATATATCTACGAGTGTGACCTTATGGCATACTAAAACTTATTTCATGCATAATAAAAGTGCTACATCACAATGTAAAAGGTCTAATATAAATATTTATGTTTGACATTAGATGGTTTATCTAAAAATCGTACGAGCTCGATGATGTAATCTTAAAACATGTACTTTACGTTATTTGACAATAGTATCGTGATATTTTAAGAGGACGTACATTACCAATTACGGAATAATATAAACGGAGCATTGACAACTGACAAAAAGTATATAAACTTCCTGAACATGTACCTACTTGATGAACATTGAATAACGGTTTGAATTTTGAGACGTAACCTCAAAGAGCATGTAGCTCTAGCAATAAATTTTAACGTCATAACTCTAAAAAAACGTCCCTATCACACCCGCAACACTCCACATGCATGATCGAATTGCCTCTTAGCTTAGTCCCGCGGGTAATAAAAAAATGATGATTTTATACAGATTTACGTCCCCCATTTCACCCACTTACAGGACGATATTCTAAATATTCAATCTTTATACATAATCTCTTCGAATATTCTAGAATGATTATACACACATCAACAAAGTCTAGGGAGATTTGCGGGTCGGATCTCTCTCTGCCCTCCATTGTTCGCGCAATGGTGGGTAGCGACAGATCCTGGCGCGCGGTGATCACGTTCTCTGAGGACGTGATCTCGCGGAAAGAGGAGGCGGAGCGGGTTCGCGAGAGGGATCCTCACGCGGACCCGATCCGGCGCCGACGTCCTATTGGGCGTCGTCGTCGCACTGCGGCTGATCTACGCAGCCGCAACCAGCCTCCCTGACGAGGGGAGCCGGGCGATGGAGCGGGGATTTAGTCCATTGTCCGGTGGGATGAGGCGGCGTGAGACGTGTTCCGCTCACGCCGCTCCATGAGGGTAGAGCTGGCAGGCTCTTAGCTTGTTTGGGCCCGGCGACGGGCTGCCGCTGATGGGGTCACGGATGAATTCTACACATACCCTGTCGCTGATGCGGCTTGACGGAACACAGTGGGGTTTTGGTCGGTAGGAATCCGACATAACCCACGGCCTCTTCCCCGGAGGCCGTGGGTATCTATGCAAGATTTCCCCACCTAAAAAAAAAAAGGGATATTTGGTATTGCATCAAATTTTGGGATATTGTAAATGGAAGGATTATAGCTCATTTTAACGTCTTTATAATATATAAGATATTTGATGCAATACCAAATATCCCTAGACTTTGTTGATGTGTGTATTGTGTTCTGACTTCCTCACTCCTGACTCCTCGAAGAATGAAAACATAGAAGTAAATAAGTAGGAATAATATTTATTGGTAAAAAAGAAGAACAAAATTATAAAGATATCCTTATTACGTTTCTTGTTGTAAGACTTCTTAAATAGGTAAGGTAATTTTATCAGTACGAGTTTGAATACTGAGTTTATTTTAATTAAAAGCTTCGTTTTACCGATCGCTCCCAACAATGGCAGCTTCTATAATCAAGTTAAAACAAAGTTAATTTAATGCAATCATTTAAGTGAGCGCGTACGTGCTACACAAATGAAGTTGGCTAATAATATTAAGTTCTCACTAAAATATATTATATATAATTATTATTTACTAAGGAATTATCATAACACTAATAAACATAAATAAAACGATTTGTAAAAATTGGGACAAAAACGCATTGTTATCAGAATAGAAACTAAAATAAAAATAAACGTTTACAGTGCGTGTTTAAAACACATAACTATCGCTGATGTGCTTTGTGAATGCTTTTTCTTTTATAGCGGACTAGACAGTATTATAGAAGAGAATAATAAAAAAATGTTTCAAAACTTCTGGTATCAAAATTAAATATACTAACAACTCCTACGATTATTCTAATCATATACTCTCAATGATCGATTCCGTCTTAAATTTTGCATGCCTGCCCCCCTAGTCAAGTGGCTTTCTGTTAGCGTAGCGTTCAATAGAATAGACTACGAATGTATGAGATTGACGTAGGCTGTAGATAAAGCCTACGTCAATCTCATACATTCGTAGTCTATTCTATTGAACGCTACGCTGTTAGCGTAGCGAAAGCCACTTGACTAGGGGGTTGTACAGTTAACATCTTAGGTTAACATCATAGTTCAAGTTTAATCGATATATTCACTATTCAAGTCTTATCAGCAGGAAGTTAGTAACTGGAAGAAGTTTTATCTAATTTGATTCATGGCGCAAAATTTGTCGTGTGTAGGAGTAAAGCCGAGATCAGCTCACAGCTGCTTCTGATGTTACAGATATCAGTTGACGCAGCAAAATGAAAATATACTTTGTCATCTTGTAATTCAAGTTCTAACCAAAAGAAACCAATGTGTTAATGCAATCTGTAATCCATATTATGGTTATTCCTCTGAGTACATCCGGTTGTCTTGAAGAAATCGCTATTCAGCGAAAAGGCCGCCGTTTATTACAATGTGTTTTTGTTATTATTAAAATTTATCTAATGCAATAAAGCATAAATAAATAAATAATTGTCAATATTTTCCGTTCAGTAGGTATCAGCTTGAAAAAACAATCTCGCATCCCCTCAAACTTTCGCGTTTATAATAGTAAAAAGGATTCGGTAATAGTGAAGCTGTCGATGCAAACATCTATCAACTATAATAAACATTGTCAAAACAGGAAATAAAGTGTATGCTTTATTTCGTGAAATAAGTGCTCATTTCTGAAAGTGAAGGTTCCAAATTTTTTTGACCCGATATCATACACATGATCTACATTATTATTAGTAGATACAGTTATTAGTACTCTACACACTATAATAAAATAATTGTTTCGTTCAAGTCAGTTAGTTTATTTTGTCCTCAAACTGTATCCAGACTCGAACCAACCTCGGATCTTCATTCTTCTCACTCATAAATTAGCGTTTATTATAATGCGTATGTAGCGTGAGGTCATCAACTTAATACTTTATTGGTAATACTTTTTTCGTGTAAAATAACTTTTTTTGTTTGACCGTCTTGAGCTATTACATAGTTACAGTTCCAGAAAAATCGTTACAAACTCATGTAGCAGTTTCGTAGCGACAGCCTGCTACAAGCTATAGAAGATATTAGTTTATACACAGTTTACAACCATCATGGTAATTGACATCATTAGATTGTTTACGAATATTTTATTTGTGGGGTTTTTTTTGGGTGAAATGGTGGTATTAAACCATTAATCGCTAATAGATTTAACCATAGCAATCAAGATACCAATAAACTTAAGTACATATACTGTCTCAAAATAAGTATAAAAAATTGTATGTTGAATTCTGTAAGTTATTTTCATTATTTATAAAAAAATATAACAATAAAATATTATTCCTTCATATACGGGAACATATTAATCCCGTGTAACAATAGAATAGTGGAATAGTTCAGTAATATCGTACTTTAATACTTTCTATGTCCAAGTAAATTCCAATCACGGCTAGTCGCCAATACAATAGAGTACGCGTATGTACACTATAGTTAAAGCTCTGCTTGAATATGTATGTGTACGTGCACAAAATTATCTCTTTGTTGGTAGTTTAGACATGTGGTGATTAATTTTAAATTATATATCACGCGAACGTAATCGGAGTACAATAAACGTTTATCATACATAAATAAATAAATGATTTTATATTAGGTATACCTTTCACGCCATTGGAAAGATCTTTAAAAGGATATTTGCTATTTTTAACATGAGCAATTATCAGAAGATTACAATTAGTAAGCATCCGTCTCAACACATATTTATTTGAACCAATTTATATGGAAAAGCTTTTGAAAATGAAATGATGATCAATGTTAACCGTCGTTTTGTGAAGGCGTCAGTAGAATGGAGTGGCATTTGTATAAAAGAACGTGCTGGCTTTATATTGCGAAAATCGGGTCTTTATAAGAGCAGTGCGCTTCATAATTGACATTTTATATAATAAAACCAATTTTTGTACCATAAAGAAATTATTTTTAATGAATGAATCACATTACTTTTAAGAACTTTCGGTCGCATCTGAATTAAATTTAACTGAGAAGAAATAAAACAAAAATCATTTCGAAGTTGAAAAGTTTTTAAGTGGCCATAACTCTTGCCAAATAGTGCGATTGAAATTGTAAGAAAAGTACTTGTAGGCAACTTAAATTATCAACAAGAAACTTTAAAGAACTCAGTTCTTGGCATTTTGCAGCTTGCTTGTCGTTAAAACAGAGAATGGTCATTGAAATTAATGTAGTTACAGAATCAAGTTTTAAGAAAGATATTGAAAATAAAATTATGCCTTCTGTAACATCTCAATAGAGACATTGTAATATAAGTATCAATATTTTGATGGCATAATACAACAAAAAATTCGATGCAGCCAACTTTCTATAATAAAAGCATAATGGTGGCAATTAATCGTAAACAATGGAACGATATTCAATAAATTAAAAAAATAGACGTTTTTGTTATTAGGTATACCGCAATGTAAGAAAATCGACGATCTAAAACGTACAAATTAGTTGTTCCCTTGTTGTTCCTACTATAAAGGCCAAGGGAGAAGTTAGTTTAGCCGGTACTGGGTACGGGTCACATTTAATCTCGATTACATGCCTCAGTGGGCTTTTCTATGCAGACAAGGACCATTAACAGCTCACTCAGATTGGTAGGTATTTAACCTTTTATTTGCGGGACAAACACAAACAAATAAAAGAACCCCTATTTAGTGGGTCTAGGAAAAATACACTGAACGTTATTCCTTTCTTATGTATTCCATTTATTCTAGCGTTTTACAGAGTCTGAAAGAAAGCCAAGCCTTTATTAGCCTTTTAAGAATTTTACCCGGCAAAAGCTACATTTTCAATATTTTTAAAAAGAATTCATGTTTGCGCAAAGGTGACAGTAATCGTACAGGCGTTAGCTGCCATAATGTATGGATTTTTAACGACTTGCTGATATGCAATGTAATAGGTATTATTATGTGTTATTTTTAGGTAACTTGTACGTCATTGACATTTTTGTTAAATGCTTCTTTAGAAAAAGTCATTTTCTTCACATCTACGTATTTTGTAAACATGTTGACCAAGAAACAAATATTTGTTTGAATAATTCAAACGTATTCTGAATCATTTGAATTAATTAACACTAAATAGTCAAAAGCATAATATTGCAATAAGTTACAACATCTTTATTTTTTGCAAATTCTACATTATTTAATATTCACTCTTCTACTTCCAAAATTGGAATAAATACTGACAAAAATAACGTTTTTGATAGCTCTACCTCGTAAATACTTCTTTATATATGGTTAATCATATTTCATTGTTGATGATTGAGCGCATGTTCTTTATCATGCTTATTCATACGGTAATCAAATACTGTGTGATGGTTTTCACGTGATAAAAGCGTAAACAAAGAATAATGCGCGATGCATTAACATAAACAGACATTTGTCTGCGCTACACTTATGGTTGCTGTCAGCAGAATAAATAGACTAAAACTATTCCCTTTTTTAAATCTATTTTGTATAGTTTTATTTGCATTTAGAAACAATTGAATGAATTGGATTTGTTCTAAAATTATAACAGAAGATGGTATGTATAACCACAGTTGTATAATACGTAACGTACGTACGTACGTGTAAAAAATACAAACCACGTTGGTAAATAGGTATAATTGGAAATAGGTATACCTATTGTAAGATTTTTTGAGAAAGTATTGCCCATTCAATTGATTTCCTTCTTTTGTATATCAATCATTCTTTAAATCATATTGTGTAGGTATGTTCTCAAATATCGGAAAACGTGTACCTTAACTACCTAAACCATGTAATTTTAAACATCCTTTTTGATTATATTTGTTGCCGATTGTTTACTCGAAGATGATTAATCAAAATAGGATCTTAATTGAACGAAAACATTGCTAATTCAAGAATAATATTTATGCAATAAAAATGTTTATTTCATAAATATAAAACTCAAGGTACATAATTGTCTCACAAATAAAAATTAAGAGCGCGAAGCGATGTGATGATTGAATTTAATTTTGAATACTAATCTTATATAAAAAAAAAGAAAAAAAACGTGTGGCACTCGGGGACTGCCGCGATAAAGCTATTGCATGCTATGCCTTCAAGCCATACCTCCGTACCCGTCGGAGTGGGGAGCGTGAGGTTTTTTACGTTACGGAATTTCTGGAGTCGGTCCCCGCACCCGAGGCCCGCGATAGAAGCTATGCAATAGCTTAAAAAACTTTTTAAGTAATAAAAAACTAAGTTTATGCACGGAACCTTACCCAATATATTATATTTCCGTAACCACTGTTAATTACACGTATTTAAATTTACAACCATACAAAGAAGATCGATACTAATTACTAAGTCATTGATACAAAAGTGTGCTCATTCAACATTACTGTCCGATATAATTATCACAAAACAAGCATATAATGTGATCTCAGTGTTACTTCATTTGCATAAGATAAAATACTTATCTGGTATTGTATGAAAGTATATTTAGAGTGCATCTTACACTTTGTAGCTTTTAATATATAACAATGAATGCTATTATTTAATATAAGCCCAGATAATATCTTTATTGCATAACATGTAGTCTGTTTCAATATCAAAAATGCATTTGATTTCAAATTCGAAGATAAAAATTTAAATATTTTGAAATTTAAATAGGATTATGAACCATCACAACACGATTTCATAGTCATGACTCATGACGTATCTTTGTTTATTTTTATGTTTAAAAAACAAAATTTGAAAGAAGGGGAAATAGGCACACAGATTTTTTTTAAAAGCAATGTTCGCAATTATTAAACGCATTATAATATTTTTGCAATACAGAGGGAATATAAACAATGTTTAAATAAACAGTAACCAAACTGTAATCTCGATAAAGAAACGGAACATGGACGTGTTTTTCTTACTTTTTTTTGTTTTTATTAAATCGGTTATTATTTAATTTATGTATGTTTTATATTGTTTTAAAAATAAATAAATATTTGATAAGTCATCATGGTAATGTTATATCAAAATTAAAACGAATTCAAATACAGGAAAGATTTCTTATCTTTACAAAACGGGCAGAAAGAATTATTTGTAACATAACACAAATATTGATTTTGTACAAATTGTAATATTTACACAAGTTCCTTGAATCAATGTTTTAATATAGAATAAATTCATGCACTTTCTACATACCTTGTGTCCATTTTTGGTTTATTGTAGTCTTATGTGGTGGCGGCCGATAGCGTATATCTTTGTTCTTTATCAGGTAAGACCTTCTTCGTTCACTGTGCTAATAAAAACGGCATACAAGTAGCAAACAGCACGACGGCTGTCTTATGGCTTGTTTGTAAAACGATTAGCACGCGTGTCCCCGCACCCAAAGTTGACATAGCGCATTAAATGATTTTTCAACCTTGCAGACCAGGAATTTCAGAAAACTTGACTATATTCATTCGCATCACTACACTAATAGTGTTTATAATCACACCTTATACATCACTGTATCACTATAGATTGTCACCAAATATATCGTTAGTTTATTTTTACAGAATTTCATTTATCGGTACTAAAAGAATTAGTTCGAGGCAGAGTTTAAAAGTTAAAGTTTAATATGGGTAATTTCGTGTAGTTTTGAAATCGCGAACGTTAAAAGCGGCTCGTGATTTCCGCGGCCGGGAAACTTGTGAAAGTTTCAGTGGCAGTATACTACGAGAGGCGTTACGCTGCGCCGGTAGGCGGGAGGCGAATGCGCGTTCTATGATGCTTCTATATACACCAACCCTAACACAACACGAAGACCTACGTCTTTGTCAACAGCACTATTCATGCATATTTAATTAACTAGTATTAAAATTGTGTTAACAAGCGCTGATAGCGAGATTAGTTGTAACGACGTGATGTTATTTAAACTCGTTCACACCAGTATTTCTTATTATAAGGCTTTACTTCTAAAGATTCAATGCTGTAGAATTTTTTATTCTTTTCTTCTACGAGTAGACTGTAGATAGCTGAATTATAAAATAATAAAAATGCGTTATTTATGACACATAACAGAGAATAATATGATAAATACAATATTTTTTTTAGCTTGTACTAATCAATATCGCAAATTGTTTAATTTTTCTGTTGGATAATGGATACCTACTTCTATATTGGTTTTCAATCATATTAGAGTAACTTTGCCTCTATGAGGTGGACCGCAATATTATGAAAGTGATTTATGTTTTATCACTTCATCGCTTTGATTTGTCCAAGAGAGGGACAATCAAATATATTTAATTTTCGTCAGTTTCACAAGGTAATGAAGGTAGGTACTACATAGAGTTACCTTAATCTAAATTACATAAACACAGATTCATACAATTTAATCCTGTATGTTTTGGTCTACTGATCTACTGAACTTCACTGTGCAATTTGTTCATCTAAACGAAATAAATACATTGTTTATTTGTGAGGAACCCTTAACAGAATTTCATGTGTGAACATTTTGCAGTTTGCAACAAAGAGGTCTCATTTAAGTTATATTCCGCTTCAATCATTTGAATTAACTTTGTGGTATATCAGCTGCTTCAATTACAGAGACATCGAAGACAAGTTTCTCAAAAGATAGTGTGCTGTGTAGTCACACACGTGTAGTGTTGTAGCGAGATACTATGTAGAAACTACAGCTAATGAAATGTTGGCAATTTTTATGAACATATCTAATATGGTATGAAAAGAGATAGGGCGTCTTGCTCTTTTTTATGAGAGTAATTACAGAGTTTTCTGACGCGTTTTTGGAAACGAAAGTAAACAGTAAATCTTCGTTATGACGATTCAAAAGTGCTTCTAGAAGGAGCCTAATTGAATAGATATATGTTTGAGTTTGAATTTGTGGTTATATAGACAAAGTAGATACTATACTGTTTAAGTACGGTACTGAAAATAACTGTAAACTAATCTAAACCGCCTCATTTCTAATTAAGAAACACCTGTCACTGCGAAATAAGAAACTAATTAAAATAATAATAAATAACAATTTATACAGTAGAAAACTCCAAAGAACTAAGAAACAGCCTACAGGAGCCAGCTATATTATCTACTCCACTTTATATTCCGAGTGTTAATTTGTTTGAAATTTAAACAATCGTACTTTCTGGAGAAAACTTGGCAATGTGATTGTGTATCTTTATTTATTTGAGTAGACTAAGTTTCCATTCCAAGGCGCCTTATTTATACAAAGGTTAATACAGAGAATAGTGAAATGGGAATAATAATATTTCAATTAAATTGGAAAAAAGTACGGAAGTATGTACGGAAGTATTATGATAGTAAATATATTGGAATATTTATTGTAAGCAATATGTTTTAGATGTATCCCTTCATAGATTATATCGTTATAGTTTTATAGGCTCTCTTCACATTGGGCAGCGTTGTTGGCTCAACAATTATTGTTCGTCGACGTTTGCCGCGGCGCGGCGATTATGAGTAAGTACATTAATTTCAACACTGTATATTGTGAAGAGGGCCCAATAAATTTATCACCAGTAGAAAGTAGAACTTCAACTAAGAACATTATAGAGTCAGAGTCGACTATACTATAATAATCAATTACGATAAAGCTTTGATCAAAGTTAGCAAAAAATAAGAAAATTGCTGGTCCCAGTAAAATGAAAAATTGGATATTTTTGCTAATGGAATAATGTATTCTATAATTCAGTTTGAATAATAGAATTATTGTCTCGGCCGTCTCGACAAACTGTCAGTTTTTAACACAGAGAGACACGTGGCGTAGAGAAACACTCACCTTAAATTAAATGGGATCTTTCTTCAAATGGGCTTCTTAGATTTTCCAAATTTTTCGTAATTACAGCTTGGGAATTTTGTAATTACGCCTTGATGTTTCATTATAGAACACGACGCTTTATGTTTTACTGTGGCGCTGAAGTTGTTATCAAATGCAGAAGCTGCTATATTTTAATGTAACTCATGGAGAAAAATTTATGACAGAAATAATATATAATTAAAGAAATTTCATAAGTATCCATTTAAACACAGTCGACATCAGACTAACTCCGACCGTAACCACATATTTCGATACATATACTGCCAGAAGTGCCAGATATATTACAAATAACCAAATAGAAAATTAGGTAAATTACATTGAAAGCATCTGCAAAAGTAATTTGCTAATTGCTTACCATAAATCAAGGTAGAATTTTTGTTACTTGTTGGTTCTTTACTTACATAAATCACTCAAGAAACCCTGTTCATGCATGCATGGGTTGCAACCACAAGAGTGTTAGATATTGTTTCTAGAAAATTAATTTACGATTAAATATAATTGGAGTTTAAATAAATTGCGGTAAACTACACTAGTTCATAATTGCATAATACGAGTTGTTTCCTATGCTACGGGAACTTATATAAGCTTCTAATCTAACGAACACGATATTATATATTCTTATAATGAATTTAGCTCTCTTTTAATGAATTTTAAAATATTTCTAAATTAATTCAGTTCTGCACATAGTACCTACATAATTACATAATTCAATGCGTATCAATTTACCGCTCTGATTAAATTATTATGTTATTTCTGGACATATAAATAATATTAATTGTATAAAGCACATTATTATAGGCATGGATCAATATATTGGTCCATGATTATAGGCATATTATAGGTAACGTATTTCATATTTGATTTATATACCTACCTACTTTTTTCAATAGTCTGTAATATCAATTTGCAAATAAAGTATGTTTGGAAAAGATAGAATAGACTGAAATATCGTATAAGTTTATCTATTAAAATGATGTTTGAAGTACATTTACAAAGACGAGCGTAAAAGTATTTGTTGCTAAAAAAACTTTTGGTACCTTTTGTGATTTATAACTCCTATGTACACAGTAGTTAACGTTCAAGGTTTTACGATCGAAAAAGGGTTTTTTTAAGATTCAGTAAAACTAACCTTTGTGAGTTATGAGTTCGTTCCTTCAATCCGTTTGCCCTTACCCTATTTTTTAAACTTTAATGGCCATAAAAGTGGGGTGCAATTTGGTTTGGGCATAGATGGAATTTTCAAGAACAATAAATTTTCCCATGTAATATATATTTATAGGAATAGGTACTTTGTATTCTACGTAATAATCGATTGTCTTTAATACTATGAAATTTAAAATTTTCTAACTTTTAAAATCCACTGTTTAGGTTTACACACGGCACATGGGCTTATTTGAATAGTTACTACTAAAATAATATTACATTTTTTTACTAATGCTTCCTAAGGAAAAGACTATAACAGATATTTGAGGTTGCAAATTAAGGTAGATGACGGCCATAGAACACATTTCGGGATCTGAATCTGGTGTCATATTATATCGATGTCATAGGATTTATATAAAAATGAATGTCTGAGGGATGGTTTTCCGCGGAATCTCTTTGTTTTTGATGAAAAAGGTTTTTTCTGGGATAAAACCTATGCAAATCTATTTATCATCGCTGTGAAATATTTTTATAGAAAATGTGCAATTACACACATCAGGAATTTTAACGGAAACTTCTCACTTTTTAAGATTAAGTCAGTTTAGACAATTATTTTTTTTTTATTTGTAAGGGCTTTTTCTCAATTATTTATTTAATTTGCCTCAATAATTGAAGATGAAGATGAAGATCCATGAAGATGAAATTAATTTGATACCTAGGTACTTAGTTTTTTATATTTTAGAAGAAATGTTACAGAAAGTACTGATTTCAATATACATTATGAAACTACATGTTTAGAGGTATTATATGATGTAAAGAACATAGGTACTTTATTTATTAAAAATATCTTATTTCTAGAAGCTTTATATTGATACCGTTCGTCGTATATTTTCAAGAGATATTTAAGTATCTCTGGTCATAAATATTGTTGATAAAAATAAGTGTAAATCGGAATGGTCGCCCTTAAAATTGAATATTCTAACCCAAAATACCCTTGAATAAAAGAGACCCGCATACTAAAAAGTCAAAGGCGAGATGTAACAATGAAATTAGAATATATTTCCTTACTTTTACGACCCATTGCTTACCAGTCCCGACTCGATTCAAAATGTTGTTTCAATTTTTATTGTTATTACTTGACAACATCCTATCGATAAAAGATTGTCCATTTCTTTGAACATTATATTTTGCCACTATTTTATATATCTACAATAATCTATTTATTTTACAATATTTCTTGATTAATTAAAGACTTTTTGTTTTGGCTGAAACTTGAAAGAATGTGGAGAAAACGTTGTTATATATACCTAATTATGTTTTAATAATATACCGTCATCATTACAATAAGGTTATTTATATCCATCGTGACGCGACGCAATTTCCAATTATATAGATTTTTGGTAATATCCTGTCAACAATAAATATTTAATCATGAATTTCAATAGAGATTACACAACAGGATAAGCGGAAACTTTGCCTAAGCTGACCTTTGTTATTAATCGCTTCCATATTGTTTGTTAACTTGTTAATACAAGTATGGACAAATCGTCGTAATTAAATGGTATTATTCTATTAAATATAGACAAAGATATTATTAGAAGAAAGAATAAAGAAAGAAAAAGATAAAAACCAAAAAAACTGTATGTGTAGCTAAGTAGGTAAGTTATGCTATCGGAAGATATTCAAATATTTGATTGAACAGAAAAACTTCTTTAGTTTCGAAATCTAAAAATGATTTACTTTCAGCGCTCAAAACATAAGCTAATAAAGCATGTAAAGTTACATCTCTGGATTACATGAATATACTCACCTTGGCAGTTGGGATATAAATTCAATATCCCCGAAACATACAATTTATTGGAAACTTTCCGAAAGTAGAAACGAGAGCTTTGTGATAGCGTTTCTCGAAATCTTTATGAATAATGTTTCGTATTTGCCGGAGAAGCTTCCAATATCACCTGCGATTATATCTTGTATCTGAGCTATTGTATGCTATCATATCGCTATTTACAGTATATCAGAGAAATTCATAGTTTATGAATATTATATTGGTTAAAGCTATGATTTTGTAGCCGTATTTATCTTTCTGAATTAAAGATGTAGAATTCTGTTAGCAGTACATAGTCGAAAACAAATATAAAAGCGCTTTAATATTGGTGTACCTATTTATTCTTAAACGTTTAATTTTGTATTTTACATAGACATTTTACAAGACATTTAAGAAAAGGTTTTTATTAGCGATTTGTTCTTGTATAAGATATTTAAATAGATTCCTATCGAAACCTCTACAAGCGGACACAATCAATTCAGTTAACTGGTTAATTATACAATTGTAATAAAATCGTGGACGGGACTAAACAAAAGGCAAACAATGGTATCACACATATTCCATATTTGTTTGTTTTGTCCTCCAAAAATATGAAAGGTTTATTCAAGCGATAAAACTAAATACAGAGCCCACGGAAAACAACCCGTATGCAAAATCAATAATCCAATTCGTATTGTAAAAATATTATTTTTTGATTTTTGCACCACTTTTAAACGATGAGATCATGACTAAACACAAATTTTCCATCATCTAAGCATTCACGTGAAAAATTTGCAATTTGCAAAACATTCAAAGGCATTTGGGTGTGAAATAATTTTGAAAAAAAAAGAAAAAGTTCTGACAAATAACAAAACCAACTTTTAAACGCTATTAAAAGTTTAACAGCTTTAACTGATGCAGTCATAACATTCCGTAAATCATTTTATACTGTGGTTATTTTTAGATATTGTATTATTATGTATTGTCACAATATTGTATTGCATATGTCTCATTCAGAAAAGCAATTTAAACTAAACATAGTATACAGTAGTATCTCGCGGTCAGTCTTGTTATTGTGTAAGGACAGATGTAATTTTCTGAAAAGTAACATGAAAATTTCAAGGTTATTGAACACGTTACAAATTCTCGCTTTATTGGGTACGTATTTTATGTTCATATATCGTAAATATTTAAGAGGGTATTTTTTAAGAGTGTTAGAACCGTTTGGTATAAAATTAGCAATCTAAGAATATACGTTGCGAATAATGTTGATACTTAATAGTAATGGTGAATAATTAAAGGCTTTTACAATCTCAATAGGGTCTAGTTTCATCAATATTCAATAGGAATATTTTTACCTGTAGTTTGCGCGTAGTTATAGTACCAACTCAGTACCACGTAAATGTATACGAAATACTATCTACTATTTTATGATTTAGAATTACTAATTCCTTTGAAACTCTGGCAAAAGAGCTTTGAGATCAATGAGATAAAGTGTACAAAACAATTTTCAAAGCTGTTTTATCAAAATAATTTTAATGCTTATGAATAAAACGTTTATAGAGAGCACAATTTAGATTATTATTTCTAATTTGATTAAAACATATAATTATTTATCCGTAGTATAATTTAATAATATTAGATATAAATATTAAATATCCAAAAATAAAGATTCAAAATGGAACCTACAAGCACACATAGTTACCTCCATACTCGTGAAACATAGGTGTTATGTCTTGAAACCCCTCTCATTTGTTAGTCTGCTAGATTAGCTGTGTAGGAAGAAAAGATATATTTAGTATTTTGTTGTAACGTTTCCACTGAAAGCAGTGAAAAGTAAGGTTCGTTTAAGACCAATTAGAAACGAAACGACATAGTAACAAAAGAAAGCAATTATCTGAGTCACAATCTTCTATTGTTCGTAGCACATTACTTTTTGACTAATAAGGTACAAGCTCGTTTTCTGATCCTTTTCATTAAACGGTTTTCTATATTAATTATAAAAAGAATAGAAGTGATGAGTATCTAGCGTTATCAATCATGTTAAAGAATGGACCCATTTAACTGCTAATCCATCAATCAACTTTACGTAATATAATAAGGAATGCATGCTAATGAATATTTATTAAATTCTTCTATACATAGAAAGAAATACATATTTTAGCTATTTTTTTTTTTTGTATTATTTATTTAGTGATTTTTGTCCAAAAGGACGATGATAATCCATAGCTAAATTTATTTTATACCACAATACAAATTAAAGTAATGGATTTCCTTTCAATAAAACTTACTGCTGTAGGTACCTACTCTTTCCAGGATTCAGCATTTTTATATTTAAAGCATAATTTCTACAAATAACTTCCCGTTCTCACAGTTGCTCTTTTTGGAATTTCGCTTTAAGTTATGAATTTCAAGCTGAACTTTTGTAAGGCTTTGAGGTTCAAAAGATGTAATATATATAATAACATTAAGTATTATGTATACTGTAGAATATTATTACTGAGAGGAAGAGAAATGTAACACGATTTTTTCTCTTTTAAAACGAAAAATTAATATTATTTTGTGATTTGTCCCTCTATTCAATATTTCGACATAATATTACGTATACCAGAAATAAATGATTGTTAATATGAATGCTGTCGTGCGTACCAACCGAAATCGTTTCGGGCATAGAGTAAAGTAATTTCGGGAATGTTTCACAAAATTAAGTGCAATATACATTTATTAGGACATCATTAAATACACGTTCGTGAAATTGACATTTGCTTTGTTATAAATCAGGATATGAGCTCCAAATTAGAAAATTATCTAAATATAGAACCGTACCTGGCGCAACCTTTGAAATAAATTCACACACTAATTGAACCATCACAACATCAATTACCTTAAATTTTATCGTAATTCTAGGTATTTTGGCACTTTATTTCGACTATGCTAACGATATCTTGAAATCGAATAATCCCCTATTGCAAGCAAAGCAAAATTCCATTCGATCTTACAAAAGCGGAGGTATAACAAATCGTTCAATCAGTGTTGCAGATAGAGGCACAATGCTCCCTCACTCCCTGTGAGGTACTCCAAATATTAACGAGGAAGACTAAACCTGGAGACGCGGGAAATGAAGCTTGTGCCGAAGACTTGAAGTGGCGGCAATTGGATCGACGTCTGCGAGCTATTGAACAACCTGGTTTGTTGTTTATCGTAAAAAGTTCTTTGTAATATTCTCGCTTGACATAAAATTACAATACAAACTGAGGGGCAGTAAACCGTGCTCTCCATGTGCTCTCATACACTTGTCAAAGTCAAAGTCAAACTTACTTGGTAATTTGAACCTTTAATTTATAATAAGATAATTAATAGATTACCCAACCAACAATTAATACATTACCCTGCCAACGAGTATCTTTATACCTAAAACTTTTACCGCCCAAATTTTGCCTGGTGAGTAATTTAAAAGTTAAATGGCGTGAATGCATTAGAGCATTTTAAGTAGTCCCGTATAATCCAACGTAGAATTGGAAATCAGCTAATTAATCACAAGTCACAATCAAGCTTTACAAAGCCATCATTACGTGTACGGAAGTTTGAAGTCGGCGTAATAAAACAACTTTTCAGCCATATACGTCTGTTATGTCAATGTTAATATATCATGCTGCTTCAGAGAAATGTATAGACTACAAGCCCGCATAGGACAAAAATATGGGTCAAATGAACCACCAGGGGACATATCTAGAACGATAGCAGAGCAAAAAATAATAAGATTCATCACTATGCCGTCACTTGTAAGCTGTCCAACTGAGTGCAGATGAGAATTGAAAAGTACAGGTAGACTCGGTAAATTTTGGTCATATATTTTTGTACGGCATTCTTAACCATCGATAGATCTATTAAAAATAATAAGAAACCGCTCAGTGCCGTACAAAAATGGTGGTCCACCAAGTCGGAATTTTTATTTAATTTCCGAGAGTTACCGGGGGTAAATTTGGTCATTTGACCATGTACGGCATCTGTGTCATACTATTGCTATACTGCTTTTAATCCATTATTCCGCAACGCCGTACAAAAATCATGGGGACAAGGGGAAAAAATCGAGAGTTGTAATCCCCTCTCTTTCCCTACTCCAGGGGGTCATTTGACACAACACGAAATAAATTTATTTTTAAAGTATTTTATGCATAGATAATATTTTTTCATGTGCCGTACATTTTCGTTGGTTCAAAGGGGAAAAATCTGAAAAAGAAAAAAATCCATATAACGAAATGTTTGCTTTATATTTTGATAATAAAATATAAATATACATTAATATTAAGAAGCTCGAGGTGGTTAATTATCACCTTGGAAAGTCGGAGTCAGGTGGAATGGACTCCGTTAAATTGGTGAACTAATAAAAAAAGCTATGAACGAAAAGATGTGAATTATATGCAATCAGCCCATGAATACAGGTAAAGTCACAAGCAAATGCTAGTAATATATACATATTCAAAATGTACAAGTAAAGCGCTTTCAAATGATACCAAACACTGCATATTTATCTTAACTTTATTTTTTTACTCTGTATGTTTTGTCCGCTAGAGGGCGCCACATTGAATTTTGTGAAACCCCATATAGCCTTTAGCTAGCTGGTCGCTGGTTATCCAGTGAACAATTCAGACGCTTCTAATGATATGTCATTTGTTGAATTCTGATAAGTAGTTTAGAAGTTACGAGGGAATAGATGAACATACCTACATGACCTGTAAACAACCATAACCCTCCTTTTGCTTTGCCGTAGTTAGGTAAAAATATGTTAATGCCGTACTGTATCAAATGGCCATAAAGCACCCTTAAAATTGTAGCTTTCGTCGCTTTCATCAGCCTAAAAGATGTGGTCTGCACAAAAATGTACGGCATCGTTTTTTCCTAATTTATCTATGTTAATACTATTTAAAACAACGAATAAAGTGTAGAAAACTATTATATTTCATTAATCTACGGATGTTTAAACTTTAACAAAATTTCTGGTTTTGCATTTCTCTATAACTTTTTTTAGAACGGTTTCTTTTGAACGGCAATACTATACAACAATTGAATTTTACAATATCATGTTAAAAAAAAAGTTCCCGTACAGGGTCAAATGACCTTACAGCTCTTTATATCAAGAATTCGAAGAAATTAAGATGATTATTGGTATACATTTGAAAGAACAATTATTTTTTGACGGCATTGCTTTTAATAGTACTTTTGAGTGCTAGATAATGTTTTGGAACCGAAGCCGTACTTAGTCAAATGACCCCCTGGAGTGGGGAAAGAGAGGGGATTGCAACTCTCGATTTTTTCCCCTTGTCCCCATGATTTTTGTACGGCGTTGCGGAATAATGGATTAAAAGCAGTATAGCAATAGTATGACACAGATGCCGTACATGGTCAAATGACCAAATTTACCCCCGGTAACTCTCGGAAATTAAATAAAAATTCCGACTTGGTGGACCACCATTTTTGTACGGCACTGAGCGGTTTCTTATTATTTTTAATAGATCTATTGATGGTTAAGAATGCCGTACAAAAATATATGACCAAAATTTACCGAGTCTACCTGTACTTTTCAATTCTCATCTGCACTCAGTTGGACAGCTTACAAGTGACGGCATAGTGATGAATCTTATTATTTTTTGCTCTGCTATCGTTCTAGATATGTCCGCTGGTGGTTCATTTGACCCATATTTTTGTCCTATGCGGGCTTGTAGTCTAGTATATTTGATGGAATAACAGATTCTCTACCGCCTCTTTATTTGTTTTTTGAAGCTTTACAATTTGCAGATTGTATGGTATTGACTTTACGGATGCAGCTTTTTTAAATCATTTATTAATCTGGATATTGAAGTATCTTGTAATTAGAAAGAAATTTACTCATAATTATTACGAATTTAATATATATCCCGCATTGAAAATACTTGTAACAAATACAATCTCATTTCTATTTCATACATATTACAGTGTTTAGTCGGCGCCAAAACCAATAACGCCGTTTTATATTGTGAAGTAATTCTTGTGTTAATGCCAAATTGCCGAAACTAATGTTTAAATTACACAGATATCATATATTTCTTCAAGTCCATTAACATATAAACTTATAAAATAAAGATTTAATGTATGTACTAATGGATTTTAAACACGATTTATTTGTACTGAAATAATTTAAGCTAACCACGGCCACGCTCATTGTATTCAAAACGTCGAGATAACAGGCACAATAAATGAATCGCGTTCTAAAGGGTATCTTTCTATCACTAAATAAGATGTTTAGATACTTAAATAATAACCGCGTAGATAAAAACAATAAATTTAGATATAATTAGATAAGGCGTTAAGGCGGGTAAATACAGAAACAGCGTAGGCGATAACTTTGAAACTTTGTTACTGTGTTTGTGTTTATCTTGACGCTTTCTATGTACCATAGTAATAAATCATTTAACTGCAACTCATGGGATTTAACCATAATTTAAGACTCCATGTTATGTCAGAGATTAAAGCAAACTTTGACAATAGGACATTAAAATAAAGATCGTAATTAATATGCGTACTCTTGTTAGGAGTTTGATTAGTGAAACAAATACGATAATTAGAAAAATCGCATAAGTATGCAAAGTAGGTATATATATATAATATTAGGATAAATACGATAAATATAAAATAATAATATTTGATCCGTAATGAACATGCTTTAAAATTAGATTACCTACGGACTTACCTAGTTAGTAGTTACTTACTTCAGTAACGTTTAACCTTAACTTTGTAAAGTAACATACATTTAACAGTTTGTCATTTTAAAAGGTCAGATAAGGTAGTAACTCTACAGCAAGAGTTCAAGTTCGTTTACAAAAAAAATGTGTTAGCATGAAAAGGCACATTCCCCAAGAATAGTTGGCTGAATAATTTTCATAACTAACGTGGCTCTAAGTAAAACTTCATTTTAATGTCGCCAAGTAATAAATTGACCTTCTACTAGGAATTCCGATAAGGGTTCATACATTACCGAGGAATTCTGGCACTTCTCTGACTGACATAAAAGAAAATAAATTAGTATACAGTAATAAATGTATACCTACGTTTTATGTTGTGGGTGTAATTAAGTTTGGATGACGAATAAAGATGTATTTAGTTAATATTATGAAACATGTATTAGTCCAGATACACCTATGAATATAAAATACAGAATTATTATGTATAAAATCAGATGCCACAAATTTGACCATACACATTTCTGCACGATTAACGTTACCATTTTACGCGTCATGCCAATATGACAATCTTCCTGTTTTGATAGTTTAAGACTAGGGTTTAAGATAAGAAAACTGTATCATAATCATAAACCGATTACGTTCCGCTCTTTCTTCGATCACAACTTCTAACGTTGTAATCCCTATTAAGACAACTGACAGATGCCAACATATTCCCTTTATTTTTATTAACATTTGCTTTTGCTTTCACTTGCAGCGTGGACAATAAGCTTATCGCAATCTCGGTGGCGTCAATGCTCGAAAAGTGTTTGCAGATGTGACGCTTCCCATCGATCCCTGAACTGTTGGCGATCCGGGCTCACCTCCTTGAATGCGGATCTCGTTGTTCCAGTGGATATTTACACTATGTTGGTACACACTACATACTACTACCTATGCATTTAGACATAATATATACTACCTATACTTACAGTTCAAATTCTTGATTGCAATGTACAGTCTGTACATTTGTTAATAAGAATTATTGTTTCTTTATAGCGGTGTTCCTACAGAATTTTAGTTTATTTTAGGTACTGAATTACAAAAAATTGTTTTTAGAAATTCTCATATATAATGGCCCTAAAATTATTATAAATAATTCCCATTCATACTTAGTAAATCAAAGCTTGTAAATGTAATCGTTTATCAAGAATATAGTCACGAAATAATTAATTAGTTACCTACTTTCAGTCTCTTAGTATAATAGCGACCTATTCGTTTTTCTTCATTTCATTAATTACTTTCAACCCGAATTCACTATCGGGACCTTAAGAGCTATTGGATTTACTGTATCGCGATGGTCAATTAGGCTATCGTACTCCTATTTGTTTAGGATTGCTATTTCGTAGAATCAATTGAACAAGATGGAATCGGAAAGCTCCCATTTTATAAGTCAAATAAAGTTTTATGTACCTATATCTATTACTTATGCAACTATATGCCATGCATATAATTTATATAAGTATCTAGACAGTTTCGTTTATTGAATTATAGATGAAAACAGATACACATTATTTATATCTAGATTCCGTCTTTATTGACGACTCCAATATTCATATTGAATGAATACAAGAGGTTCAATCGAGAAAAGTGAGTTATAAAACAAAAATAAGAGAGGCCTTTGTAAAAAAATATAAAAATAATAGAGATATATAAATACTACTTAAACTTAGATACCTTTATATTAACTACGAAATACTTACGAAATATGATCGATTTCTTCTGATGAATTTTTTGTCTTAAGCAGATTTGCTTGAAAAGGCGAGAAAAAAGTCAAGTGTCTATATTTTCAAATACCTCTATTTAATGAATATAGAAAAGAATAATATAAATCTGAATTTAAATCTGAAATTGTAAATCTGCTTCCTTTTTTAAATCTTTATTTTATTAACGAGGGTTTGATCAAACATGATCATGCCACTCTCATTGGCATTACAAAAAACAACTATCTACGCTTAATACCAAGATTAACAATTTTATATATAAATCTAAAATTATAATCTGCTTCTCTATACCTTTTTAGCGATCTAGGAACAAATAAGTTACGAACGTTACACAAGTCAAGCTTCAAAGGAATGCGATCGCTGACAGAGCTGGATATGTTTGACAATCATGTGGAATACCTGCCTTCTGGAATCTTCGATTCACTTATCAATTTGAGGATTTTGTGAGTATGGTGCAAATTTCTTATGTTGAATTTTATTGTCTTCTTTTTCTAATAATAATAAGATTAGGATTTTTTTATTTACAGTTCACGATTATTATCACAGAACATAATATAAAAGAGGTTTTATATGTTACCTCTTTTATATGTTCTGTGATTATATTCAACTGATCACTTGTAGTAAAACTTTTTCGTGTTTTTTATTTAAAATAATTACTTCCGACTTTACTGAAAATAATTAAAATGTATTTTTCCTTTTTATATCACCTATTCATTTCTAGCCTCCAAAAAGGTTAAAGTTGAATATTTTCATTAATAAATGTAACGCAAAATCCTTTAAAAGAAAAGACAAAAAATTACTGATTATATTTTATTTGCAGGCGTTTACAACGAAATTACCTCGAAGAGATTGACAGTGAGGCTTTCCGATATACAAAAAAGCTCTTTCACGTTGATTTATCAAACAATTTTTTGTACACGCTACCAGAGCGATTATTTGCCAACAATACATACTTAGAAACTGTTGATATATCGAATAATCAAATTGTTTACATACCATCAGACACGTTCCTCGGATTACGTTCCCTATTAATTCTCGATTTATCGAATAACAAAATACAACAAATACAGAATGGAACTTTCCATTTGATTAATTTGCAAATATTGAAATTGTCAAACAACCAGATAAGTAACATCACAGACACAGCCTTCGAAAGCCTTTTGTCATTGGAAACCCTGTTAATGGACAAAAATGACTTACGAATTATACCGACAAATTTGTTCTGTAATCTCTTCTGTTTGACGTTTTTGGATCTGTCGAACAATAATTTAATGAGCGTGAGTAAATTTATATTCATGATTTAGCGAAATATTTGATGGATATACCAGGCCAACATATATTTTTGAAGTGAAATTTCTGTAGGCGTGTTGAAAGTAAAATTTCAAGGTCGCGTTATGGCAATACCGTCACGTAATGGAGTAAGGCGACGATTTTGGTATCTTTGAATCTTGCTAAAGAAGTTTCACTTTTGACACGTGTAATCGGACACATGCTCTTTTTTTCTGTTTACTATTGAACTACTAACATAAGAAAACATTGCCTAATTAACATTCTTCTAGCTTTATTTTGACCTTTTCCCTAGAGATAAATTCTGTTCAACTTTAGAATATGTACCGTCATTCGTTTTAATTTGTAGAAAGATAATGTAGACCAAACGCTGAGATAGTCGAAATTAAATGCATAAATTTCTTTTTTCTGGCGTAAATAGATAAGGATCGCTTACGTGAGGGTCTAATCTATGCATTCTCTCCTTACCCTCTGTTTTAAAGGTTTTATTAGACACAAATTTAATTAATCACATTTTATAACTCTTTTATAACTTTATTAAGAACTCATTAAAACATAAATCGGTTTATAAAGAAAAGTCAGTGATATTGTATACGTTCCCTTAAAATAAATCTCAAAGCCTTTTCCGCGTTATTGATGTGTCTAATTTATAATATCGATTACATACGCGATAGGTCAGTGCCAAATTTTAAAGAAAAAGGCCGGTAACAGTAGTAACGGTAGCAACCAGCAAGGAGAAAATCCAATCTACTTTACCAACTAACCAAGTATTGGTATTGGATCCAGGTGGAAATTACTAATGAACACTATGCGCTTTTGGTTTTCTTCTATATAATTTATTTGAAGAAAGTTTGTTTATTTAAATATAACTTAAAATAAATATAGATCCCATTACGTATTATGTTTAACACTTGACGTACTCAGCTACTTAAAAGTAGTCTTGAATGGGACTTGTTTTTTTTTTCAGTTGACTGGTCTTGAATTCAGGCATCTAAGATCGTTGAGATTTTTAAATTTAAAAGAGAACCTTCTACAAGAGCTGCCAGACGACGCATTTGTGAATTGTTCCAGCCTCGAAAAACTCGATTTGTCTAAAAATAAGTTGAAATTCCTGAACGTCACCACATTCCGGGGATTGGAAAATTTAACTTCATTGATTCTATCCGATAATCAGATTTACGAAGTTCATTTCAAAACATTTGCAACATTTAAAAATCTTACAACGTTGTAAGTCACATTTATGCTGCATTATAATATTTAATTAGGCAGAGTGATTCATTTAATTTTATTATAACGGACATATCTCCCATTCATTACGATAAAAAAGGTAAAAAACCGTTTCATAACTCAATCTTTGTAATTAATACGCTTTTCATGAAATATATTTCACATCAACACAATATGAATCCGAAAATGCTTTCGTATAAAACAACGACACAACAAAGTTTTAGAGCGAGCGCCCACGAGAAACTTTGTCTCCGCAACAATTTTGTCTCCGCAACTATTTTGTCTCTCCAGCCATGGGCTAGTATGAAAGTGCGCGTACGTAGCGACGCAACTCCCGGGAGACTTTTTTGTCCGCGGGTTCGGAGACAAGCCCGCGACGCAACTGTCGCCCTATCTATTGGTTTCAATGCAAGTGCGCGCACGGCGACAAAAATGTTGCCAGGCGACGGCCGCCGGCCAGTTGCCGCGTAACCGGCGTAGCGATAATACCTATTTATGTCAACGTATTTATTCTCGTACACTGTAGTTTTAACCGACTTAAAAAAAAGGAGGAGGTTATCAATTCGGCCGGTATATTTTTTGTATGTATGTATACCAATTACTCCAAGGTTTCTGAACCGGTTTACGTGATTCTTTTTTTTTTTTTGATGCGGAATGGTGTGGAATTGGTCCCATAAATTTTATTCGGATAAGCCCAGTAGTTTTTATTTTATGAGCATTTTTGTCTGGTCTCGATGACTTAATTGAAATGTAGCAAGTAACTTTGATTCATTTCCAGGTAACCGATTGAGCTGAAATTTTGTATACGCATGTAAATTGGATAGCGATGAAACATTATTATGACATAGAGCTGATTTGATGATGGAGTCGGAAGGTGGTCATAGGAACTTAGTAATATATTGACTCAACTTTATCGAGTTTGGGCTCGTTTGATTCGTGTTGAAAAATACACTAAAAAGTATTAAATAAAAACTAATTTACTTTTTACAATTACGATTACATATCTATACTAATATTATAAAGAGGAAAGGTTTGTAGGTATGTATGGTTTTCAGTTTTCACGCATAAACTACTGAACCGATTACAATGAAATTTAGCACACATATAGAGAGTAACTTGGATTAACACATAGGATAGGTTTTATCCCGGAAATCTCACGGGAATGGGAACTATGCGGGACAAGAGCACAGACCGCAACCGTCTCTTCTAAAACCATGTTGATAAATGAAGAAAATTTTAAAGAAAAAGTTGCGTTGCTGTCGCTTTCGTGAGCGCATCGTTCAAAACTTTGCGAGGAGACAGCGACAGAGACAAAATAGTTGCCGGGCAACTAAGTTGCTCGTGGGCGCTCGCTCTTAATTGGGGTTTCTAACTCATTTTTATTTGATGAAATGCTTTATTCTGTATGTTGACAGATACTTGGACAACAACATGTTCCCCTCGCTGCCGTCGCGAACTCTCGACTACATGCCGAAACTCGCTAATGTCAAATTGTCGAACAACCCTTGGCATTGCGATTGTCATGCTCTTTATATTTCAGCGTATGTAAATATTTACTAACTTTTGTCCCTTGATGTTTGGGAGTCTTTTGTGCAAGTTTAAAAATCGTTTGCCGAATGTTCAGAAATTGTAAGAAGCATAATTTCACGCCATGTACTTGAAGCTTTATAACGACATAATAAGGAAAATGACTTGTTATTTATATTCTATTTTAAGAAAATCATCTATTTCAAATTGAGTATGGCCTTATTTTTCAGGTGGGTGCGCTTAAATGAAATGAAAATCTGGGATTATTCGCCCACGTGCGTATCGCCTTGGTATTTGGAAGGACATTTTTTGAAGAAATTAAAGTTTCCGGAACTTTGTACTGGGCAGTGGGCCAGCATGGTCAATTTGTCGCCTCGATTACCAATGCAACAGCTTTTAGCCCTTAATGTCACTGTTAACAGAAAACCCCAAGAAAGTATGGAAGAAATACACGATATGGATAATTGGCAATAAATCAAAAATCTATACATTGATTGTCTTTTTATGTACATAAATCAGTTACTATATTCTCCTTTTGATACAATAGAAAGGCGAAGATATCATAGATGAATATTCCTTATTTTAAGGTTTCATCTAATAGTCCTCCAATCTTCGATCTATGTCTTAATCAGTTGTGGCTTCTAGTTCATTGGATTACTTAAAAATGTATCATAATAATGCTATTCCTATTCTACATGTTTATCACAATAAGAACCTTAGAGCTAGCGCGCACCACGACTTTATGCAGCGTGATTATTTTATCGCAGAAATACAACGTATGAGTTACTATGACAATGCGCGCACATGCGATTAAATAATCACAGCGATTTTAAAATTGTGATTTGTCACATTTTGCTGCGACTGCTCGCGACGCGATTGTCGCGAAAATCAAATGCAGAATATGAAATTGTATGGTACCGCGCGCACTGCGATAATAAAATCGCACACTCGGGCCCGGCCGGCACTTCACTTGTGTTTCGTCTGTCCAACAGTAAACATCATAGTGGTCACAGGTAGTGGTATAGGTACTGTTTGGTAAACATAAACTCAGGAATCTGTCAAAAGTTTGAATTTATTTATTTAACACTTTATTGTGCAAGAAACAAAATATAACTAAGTACATAAAGGTTACAATAATAAAAAAAAATAATTTGGAAAATCCAAAAGTGCACGCCTCATAATTTTTTTTTAATAAATATTTATTAATTATTATTTTTGTTTATTTAATAACAATTAAACCACATCGAATCAGACCCTGAAAAATGAAAGGGTTCTATTCCTGAGCATACTCAAGCGTAAGAGAAAAAAAAAGACTCGATTAGTAAAGTATTTCGGTCGCTATCGTGTTAACAAGAAAAAGGATCCGCACATACAGACACACGGACGTCCAAGACAGAACTTTTTTAAACTGTTTTTTAACTAGTTTAAATAACAAAAATGACATCAAAAATATCATGAACGTTAAAAATAGTGTTTTTTCTTAATATGTGTGTGTATGTATTATCTTACAAGCGCAATGTATGATACATAAAGACATTTTAAGTTTGAAAAATCAGATGTTTTGCGCGAAGTGACAGTAGTACCCACCTCAACGCTTCGCTTATGAGGCGTGCAATAAAAGAGCACAATGGGCGGCCTCATGAAATTTTCATTCTATAATAGCCAAAGAATTTTTTGGGATACATCCGAAGTTCATTGTATTTCTGATAAAAGAAACCATTGACAATTCTATCTGCTGTAAAAGGATGAGTCCAATATTGACGAATTTTCTTTTTTTTTTTCTTATCCTCCGAAGTAGTAAATAAAGACAAGCAACTTGTACGAAATCAATGATGAAGTGAGTAATGATCACTATTAAATTATCGCTGTGCGCGCACCGTACTCTCTGCGATTTTCTACAGCGCGATTTTGAAATCGTGTCGCAAAAATTAAAATCGTGGTGCGCCCTTGGCCTTAATACTGTGACTAATACTAATTAATCATTGTCTCATAATTTTGGCAAACTGTCCCCGTTTAGAAAGTCCATCAACGTGACCTTTACTAACTTAAAAGTCAACAATCCCGGTAACATTATGCATTTTAGATTAATAGGTAGGTAAAGTAAGTCTGTAATTATTTAAGGGTCAATATTCAAAAGTACCTAAAGAGAATTAGGTTGTTTAGTTTATATTATCTGAGCTGATATTTCTATAAGAAAATCAATAAATTGCAAATGTGTAGCAAACCTCAATAGGTTTAGAAATTATATAAAATGATCGAACACATAGTTATAGTGTACTATATTGTCACCGTACACCAGGCTTATCACCAATATATTATATAATTATTATTATACACTTAGATAGGTACACAAGATTCAGTTCGTTCGACAAGGAGATGCTGTGGGTAATAAAATAAGGCTCGTAACAATTTATCTCTGATTGATACTAGGTTTTAGTTTTGTCTGTAATTATGTTGTACCAAAAATGTTGAGATTAATATCCAAAGGTTACAGTGTATATGTCGTGGTCATATCGTAGATTTGATCATTTCATGATATGAGTGGCCATTTCACGAAATGGTCGCATTTCATGAAATGGGCAACATGGTTTGGTCAGATCGTTAAATCGTCAACGTTTCACGATATGGTCATCCACATTTGGCCAGATCGTATAAAATATATAAAGTCCATAAAACATTAAAAAATTCTGAATATTTTTAGAACTTGTTTATTGTCATATAAGTTAGTGCCACGGCAGTGGCCGGCGAATGCCAGAAGCGAATGGTTATTGCAATAGAAAACATTTAGGTTAGGTTAGGTTAGACTTTAATAAAGAACGCACGAGCCGAGCGAGCAAAGCGAGCGTGCCGCGGTAGCGGCCGGCGAGTGCCAGAAGCGAATCGCTTTTTAAAAAAGGAACAATTATAATAACATAGGATATATAAATATATTTATGTAAACGATTTTAGACGAATTTTTTCCTCAATATAAGATATCCGCATTTTCCATAGTACTCGAACCTCTTCGTCGTAAATTATTTGCTATGACTTTCTTCATATTGTAATAAAATGAACTATGAAGTTTTAAACTGCGAATAATTAAATTTTCGCCAGCGGCCGCCATCTTATCACATAAACACAGCGCTTGCAGCGCCTCTACCAATAATTAATGTAACTATTTTACGATATAATCAAATAATTTTGATCATTTCATGAAAAAACCGCGCGTTTAGTTGGCCATATCGAGAAACGATTTCTTATCATTGATCTGCCCAAACCACATCATGATGTGGCCAATAGACATTCGAGCATTTCATGAAATGCGACCATTTCACGAAATGATCGATCATATCATGAAATGAGCAAATCTACGATATGACCACGACATATACACACTACACCATAGTAAAAGGTAAATGATCATAAAAGCGAATCCTCCGGTTTTATGGTTTTGCTTCATATAAACATACTTAAATTTTTACTTTCATTGCTTAAAATATGGAAAGATCCTTAATATTTAACAACACATATTCGCGTGTGACTTCTTATCTAGTTAAATGTTATGAGAAATATTAGATATATGATCCTCTTCAACCTCCTGAAGCCTTCGAATCCAACATAATATTATATACGAGTAATCATAAAAGTAGGGTAGTGGCAGTAACATACAGGCATATTACATATTATTTGTAATAGGCCTTACACGTGTCTTCACCTAGGTACTATTTAACCCTTGTTGAACCCATGTCGATAGTTCTTATCCAACAAATAAGTTTATAGTAAATGAATTTAATCCCTATTTTCAACTGACTTCAGAAAAGACGAGGATCTTATTACGTTATCTTGGGTATCATCAAAAGTTTAGAATGATTATACCAATTTTCTTCATATTTTTCTTTTAGTTACAAGACAAGACAAATAAGGAACTATCTCCTACTTCCTTATTTCAAAGCTGAGAAAGCGAATTAATATCCTGTTGTAATACGGCAATGAATTTAAAACAGAATCACTACCTATATTGCTCGCAAAATTATACAATGTTAATGAAAATATTATACTTATTAAAAGCATTAAAAAAGCCAAACAGTCGTCATATTGCTCAAGCTTAAGCTATTCCTAAAAAGCACTTAAAAATAAGGTAGCATTTACTGGGTCTCCAACAGCTGTGTTTTATTAAATTCCATTTAGAACTTAATGACAAAAAACTAAATAAAACACTGCGGAGGTTGAGAGGTCACCGCCTTTCATAAAGCCAATTATGAAACGTAATTTTGAAGGATTTTAAATACAATGTTATCTCAAAATGATTTTCAGTGATGGCCCAAATGTAATTTCTACTGAAAGGGAATAATATAACATGAATTTATGTTTATTGAGGCCCGAGGGTCATCAGAGTATTAAGTCGTGTGTGTTAAATCCTTTGGGAACTGAATTTAATAACACAAATACAACATTATTATTGAAATAGTTTATAGAATATACTCAATATAGATACATTCGTAATAATTACTCTTCCATTTAGGTTCATATTATTATTCATACTAATGCATAATGCAGTAAGCTACTTAAAGTTAAAACATTTTAAATACTATTTAGTTTGATTGCAATTCGCAACAGAACATTAGTAATTTATAAATTACCATACTAAAAGCTTAGAGATCCAATAGTTTCCAGTGCTATACTAAGATATCATTTGTTTTATTTCGCTTTGTAAATTTAAGGAATATTTTATCTTGAAAATTTATTAGCTGTTCTTATCATAATATTATTTCATCTTATTCACATTTGCTATGAATAAAATTAAAGGCGTCATAAATTTTTATCGCCTTTTTAAAAATAAAAACCAAACAATGACCGCCTTCTAGACCTCTTAGCGCAGATAAATACTTGTAAGAAAATACCTTACATACTTTCTCAATACATTTTCTACGTTATTTGATACTTAATTGGAGTTATCGCATTACTTCCTCGCAAAGATAACAATCGATAGATTAGTAGGCAATGACCGTCATAATATATCGGTAGAAATGATAAAAATTACATATATTTAGTATTCCTTTATACTTTAACAAGTACTGGCGCATTTATCAAAAGTGATTATTGAAATTATTGATAATAAGTGTACAAGTGGTGCTTACTGAATTGAGTGACGGTGTACATATTTGTGATGAAAGTCTTCAGAGCTGGACTCCAAAATGGTTCCAAAAACCTTCCTTTTAATATATTTGGCAACATCCCTACAGTTTGTTTATTTAAGTAGCGGTTAGTACTTTGGTCTATCTCAAACAAAACTAAGACGATATAACGTCGAACTAATCATGGAGTAGGCGTGCTGAGATATTTCCTATACGTGGTGTATCCATATAACAAATCCTAAATACACATTATATAAAGGATTAGCTCCAAAAGCCTTCAATACGTTTGATCTTTACGTACAATCGGTTGTCTTATCAATTAATGATACAATTATGTATAATAAACAGTACGAAATCATATAATATTGTACCTTCATGTGAACTTTAATTCATATCATCAAAATTTACAAGAATTACTTAGATCAAAGAAATAAACACATGTTTATGCAGTTGTATTATGTATTTAGATAATCCCTAACTACAGACGATGATCTGCACGAGGCTGAAATAATATGAATCAAATAAGCCTTTATTCCCTTCACTACACTTAACGAAACACGAAATAAAGTTCTGCACGTAGACATAATATGACACAAGTTGTAATCGTGTAACAAACTTATCCACAATCAGTGCAGCCGTTTTTGCATATTTGAGTAACAAGAATGTAAACAAACTAATACATTCATAAAATTAAACGGATGAATGGAAGTTCAGGTTTTATAAATATTATAATTTAAATTAGTTTTAATAATTTTTAAATGAATTAATTTACATTTTAGATTTCCTAAATCGAATTCAACATAGATAATCGAAGATGTGCTTTTGTTATTCGGGGCTAAAACAAGTCCAACATCATTACCTGAAACCATAATTTATTAAAAGCTACGAATGAAATGTTTTGATTTTTTATTTTTGTAGGATGTCAAATTGAGGGTATCACTAACTGGTTAATACAAGTAGAAGAAAGCGTCATAGATACTCAAATTGGCACATTTTTTGATAGAAGTACTACTGATATTCAAGGTAAGATTTTAATATAATTTAAAAGCTATACATTTTCGAATGCTTTTGTTTCTTTATCTACAGACAGATAACAATAGATATGTATTATTTATGCACACAGTATTAATCATCTTTATGACTTCATACATACATAAATACATAATACACATGATATATATTATACTTTCATGTGAACTAATTAATTTGTAATTTTTATATGGCTTATTTTCAATCCTTGGTAAAACTTATTCATCGGAAGGGTTTCCATAGACGAGGTAGAGCAAGCAATAACTACGCGAAGCAGTTCGTGTGAGACGTAGTTATGTCTAGACTTCTTATTTCAAATGTTGATTTAAAAAATATTTATATTCGTATTATAAGCCACTAAACAATGGGCAACGTTGGGCGATTAGATGCAATCACAATAGTGTAGATGGCCTAAATGTCTATGATCGCCGTAATGGCAGTAAACATCGACGACCATTTGTTGGGCCAACGCTTTCGATTGCGAAGAGGGCCCATTACAATTAAATATATTTGTAATACACAGGTATAACTAACATTGCATACCGCGATGGCCTCAACCGGGGTCCCTATGTCGATGTGGCGTATCGGGATTCACGTTTCATAGTCGGCACTAAAGATAATTTCAAAGACTATGAGGAATATGAAACCTCTCAAAGTATGGGGGTAACCGTCACCTTTAGTTGTACTGGAGGATCGTCATCAGTTTTGGTAACTACCTACGATTTATTTATATTCTTTATATTGAGCCTTTATCACATACCTACAATCTAATATGATAAAAAAGGGTATCATTTAATCTATCACCAATTTAATTAGTTTTGTGTTTCTTAAATAATAGGGTTTGTCCTCAAAATAGTAGATCTGTCACCAAAATGTAGTCACCAAACAATGCAAAATCAGTTCCACAATAAATCACCTAAAATCCTGAGATATAAGGTCTAGTACCAAATAAATGTTTTTATATGTATTATAATAGGTGTGTCCTAATAAGTATTTAAGCAAACTAATTTAAAGAGATCACCAATAAATCATATTATGTTACTAGAAAGTTGCATTAAGTTCAAATAAAAAATTAGGGTTGTCATCATCGTTTCAACCAAAAGATTCTGCTACCTTACTAGACTCCCAAGGTTCTAAATTTCCACTGGTAGTATAAATTATATTTAAATTTAGCAGAGTAGTAAATAAAACAATTAAAGTCAAAATAATCAATATAATAATCAATACAATATAAACAATAATGTTTAAAATAATTACCACTGAACAATCAGCGCTGGTTTAAAATAGCTGGCTTATGGCTAGCAGAATAGAAGATAAAACACTTAATTAAAGTTAAAATAATCAATATTTATTCTTAATTTTTAAAGCGCGCCAATTTGTCTCCGCCCCTTTGATCATTTTTTCATTAAAATTATAAATTGATGTATTAAATTGGTAACGAATACTATTAATTTCATATCTGAACGAAATAAAATGTTACTACTGTATTGGTGACAAAATATCAAATAAAAAGGAGTCGCAGTCAGGGATCGATAATCGATTTATTTGGTGACAGATCTACCATTCTGAGCACAGAGCTATTATTTAAGTAACAAAACTGTTATTATAAGAACGAAGTTTATATTCATGTAATGCAATATAATTTTATTGGTTATCGATCTCTTATTTAACACATATATTAACATTAATTTGATAATTGATACCTGGGAACAATTTTTGTTTATCTGAGAACGAAAATATTTCGTGGTGATAGATCTATTTATTAGGTGATACAACTTGATGACAAATATAAATTTTGGTGATAGAAAATATAGTTCCCGATAAAAAATGCATGCGTATCAAATAATTTATGAATGCACAAAGGACTCGACTTAGGTACTACATAACTTTTGGAGATATAAAATTTGGTGATAATAAACGCCACATTTAATTTATTTTTCTCTTATCTTTATCTACAAAAATAAACTATTATAATCTCACAATGACTTATTTTGCTTATGCTGTTAACAACCAAAAATTTGCTGTTTTTTAAATAAGTAAATTAATGATACATTTGTTCCAGGTTATGATTATAAACATCATAGACACGAATAACAATGCTCCAAGATTCCTTCCATCGGACAATTACGAATTTTTCGTAATACCTCCCTTGCCACCAGGCTTTACTGTAACTGGATGTGAAGATCTAATAACTGCTCGAGATATTGATCTCACAACACAAAGAGTCGACTTCGCGATCGAAGACAATCCATACTTTGAAATATTTTATGATACATCTTCTTCAGTTCCAAAAGAATTTAACGCGGTTCTGAGAGCAAAGACGTTGATACGAACGATACCGGAATCTCTTAATTTTATAATTACTGCAACGGTATGATATAGTTGATGGAAGTTTATTTAAAATTATTATATTGTATTATTATGTATTTATATTTAAATTGCAAAGGTAGGTATTCTAAAGCTAGCTGTGTCCGGCGGTTTTACCCGCATTGCTTCGTTCCTATTGTTCTTAGCGTGATGATTACAGATCACAGAAACTAAAGGGTGATGATAGTAGCCTTCCCAGATATAAATGGGCTATCTAAGACTAAAGTAATTCTTCAAATCGACCCGTAGTGCATGCAGAAATTAGCGCGTTCAATCAAACAAACATATAAACTATCTATAAACTAGCTTTATAATATGCATTTGCTAATAAAAATTCAAAATTAATTGATGATATTGTACAGGATGTCGATCAAACTGGCGATCCACCGCTAAGCCAAACAGCCACAATTCGCATCACCGCTAATGAACAATTCCTATTACCTGAAGAATTAATTTTCTCAAGAACGTTTTATATGATTAATTACACGCCTGAACATACATTAATAAGCGAAGATAGAATTTATTTAACGCAAGGATATGATGATGAAGTGAAATTCACTTTTGAAGGGCGTAAGTACGTTTTATCTGTTTTCTTTATAATGCAGAAAGTGTGAAATATTTCTTGCTGCGTTGAAAGAATGACCTATTATATCTTCATATTTTATATTCTCTAGAGTTTCTTTAAAATTTTAAGAAAAAGCACACCTAAAATGTTTCAGCATCATTTCTTTGTTTCTTGTGTTAAAAATAAAATGAATATATTAAACTTTTTACCTACCTTAATAGATGATAGTCTAGACCAGATAAAGGTCACATGCCATATTTTTTACAATACATAACAATATTGTATTTTAAGTATTATTATCTACGCTTATACATGTATACTAGCTCCTGTTCCGCGCGGTTTCACCTCCGGACTATCCCGCGGGCTAATGCAAGTATTTCTATAGCTTATTAATTAAATATCATCAAAATTTGTTCAGTGATTTTCGCGTGAAAGAGAAAAAAACATACATACCCTCAACTGTCACGTTAATTATGCTAGTAAGATAAGATTATATTATTTTTACTGTAATAATTATTTTTGTAAGTTTTTATAATCCGTTTGATGACTCAAGCAACAATGGTGCGTTTTAAATTGAGGCAGTAAAGTTGGTACATTTACATACCAAAGTGCCTCAAATAAAAAATTAATTTTCAATAATTATTTCCAGAATACTCCAACTATTTCGACTTGAAATACACTGGAAATGAAATAACGTTTGAAGTAAAGTCACAACTGACCGCAGAAATTTTAAGAGAAAATCAATTATATCTCATTCTAAGAGCCGATAGAGAATATACAGCCGGAACTTCAGCTACTATAATAATACAGCTTCCAACAGGTAAACTTGAATTAAAATATCTTATTTCTAACTAGCGGTTCGCCCCGGCTTCGCACGTTTTACATGTTTACGATTTCTCTCCATAAGAATCCTCGTACTTCAAGCATTATAAAAAAAAAAGAATTGACGAACTCGGTTCAGCTTTTCTCGTGTTTTGCGCTTACCTGTATAAGTTTCCCGATTATTTTTCTTACTCATACTTTTAAATCGTTTAATTTCTGGTAAAATTGTATCTTTATCAAATAAATGCACGTTATAAAAAGATTGTAATCGTGCGAGATAATTGTTTTGGAATAATTTTAAGCTTTCATACTTTATGTACATTTCCATAAATTCATTAACAACTTTCTTTTGATATTATGTAATTACTTTTAAACGAAATGATGTTCAAATGCTGAAAACTTCTTTGTGAGACCAATTTCTTATTGAAACATCAAACATAAATTTTTATCGCCCTAGGACAGTGAATAGTATTATGTATATTATATCTGTGACTGTATTATAGAAATAAAAAAACAATGAAAGAGTTTTAAGAAACATGTTCTATAAAGAGAATCGGTGCATATAATATTATGTATTTTATTATGAACTCGATGGGAACTATGTAACCGGTAGGTACTTCATTTGAAAATGATAGAAGGAATCTGGTCAAATGACCTTTTCTATAAATACACATCAAGGTCTGTTAGAACATTTTTAGACAATTGAATGAGGATGAACAGTTTTATCTTATCTTATTTTAAAATATAAATAAATGTGTAAATATTTTTTTTATGTTTAACTAGCTATTAATACCCGGTTAATTTCTTATCATCTTCATATATCTAAAAATTTTTACATTAATTATTTTACCCTTCTCATAATTTGTGGAAATTATATTTCAAATTCAAAACTAGTCAAATCGGTCATGATATTCTGGAGCGTCAGTGCAAATGTCGCACAGCAATAATTTTTTACATAATATTATAAACTACTAGCTTTCCGCCCGCTGCTTCGCCCGCGCAGTCAAAGAAAAACCCGCATAGTTCCCGTTCCCGTGGTATTTCCGGGATAAAACCTATCCTATGTCCCGGGGTAAAAAGTAGCCTATGTCCTTTCTCGGGTATCAAAATATATCTATACCAAATTTCATGCAAATTGGTTCAGTAGTTAAGGCGTGATTGAGTAACAGACAGACAGACAGAGTTACTTTCGCATTTATAATATTAGTATGGATAAACCATCTATTTGTTATAGCTGTCTAATATTTTGATAACATTACATAATATTTCGTACTTTCATCAAAACTGAAAACTTAAAAAAAATTGTCGGCCATGGACTAATCATAAAAATGTACCTATCTCCTTATAATTTTTTTATATTACGATTTATACTATGAATACTTCTCGTTTATTTTTAATCATACAATTTTTTCTTACACTGATGCAAATAAGAACTGCAAATAACAATATTTATAATTTTTTATCTAAAATATTTCAACGTAATCACCATATTTATTCTTTTGTTTCCGGTTATCTATGTACACCGATATATATTTATGTTTTTTTTTATATCTTATCACAACATCGATAACCCAGAACCAAGGCTAATTTATTCCAAGTTTCACCTTTAATAGCCCTTCTATTGTTTCATTATCTTAATGGAGAAATTAATGATAATATAGGAAGTATACAATACTATCATTAGCTACTATTATGTATACTGTGGTATTATAACTTTTAGGACAAATCCATTATGTTCTCAAAGAAAATTGATTTTTCAGACACGCCACTTGAACCAGATTCAACTTTTGACAAAGTATTGTACACGGGACGTTTAGAAGAAAATGTCGTAACTCATGAGGCTATATCGATACATGAATACAGTGGAGACATAACAGTTTCAGGAGGTAAGCTTTGCTAACATATTTCGTGTAGGTACATATAAATTAATACAATGCAAAGATAATTACTCCAATACAATGATAAAATAGGTATAGTGTTTATTAATATCGATGTATGATGCTCCAAAGATAAAACACTATTTTTCAATAACAAATACAAATAATTATAATTTTATAAAAAACCTTTTTATATTTATGTTAAGGCTGTTATCAATCGTACTACGTAGGGGAAAATCCAAGCAATATAAAAATATTTAATAATAAAGAGAATTTCGATGTACCTGTGTCATGGAGATAGAAAAAGCTGCATAATCAACTTAATGTATAGATAACGTTTATGCATAAAATGAGAAATATCTAGACCAATATTTATGAAGGACTTCGATACAAAATTTATCAATGATCTCCAAAACATTAAACACGTGTTTGGCTTTCCGTTACAGAATATGGAGACTACTTCACTGCGTCTTTATCAAATGGAGTAGTGACGGTTCAGGCAACAACTACTATACCAACCACCAATATAAACTACATTGCCCTAAAGCTCATAGCATCGCAAGCTCGTGCTGTGCTTATTTTGGATATTGCCAAGTCAGGTAAGAACGTATTTCAAAAGAATCAACGTGTATGTAATAATAATAACAAGACGTGACATTTATTAAACAGTCTAGTAAACCTTTGGATTCTGTGGATATTATTAGATTTTCTTAGATTTTATAGTGTGACAAAATAACTCAAAAGGAATGGGATAATTAATTTTCAGACACGCCAATTGAACAGGATGTAACTTTTGACAAAGTATTGTACACGGGGCGTTTAGAAGAAAATGTCGTAACTCATGAGACTATAATGATACATGGATACAGTGGAGACATAACAGTGTCAGGAGGTATGTTAACTTACCTTTTATTAAGTCTCTGATCTTTATGACTAATTAAAATGAATTTTGAAGTATAAAAATAAGTTGGAATATTGAATAGAATTGAAAATTTAATACTATCGGTCCATCTTCGTACCCACTTCAAGGAATATTATAAAAAAAGAATTATCGAAATCGGTCCACCCGTTCACGCGTGATGCCGTGGACCAAAGGAAATATGGATTCATTTTTATATACCTATTAATTTAAAAAACATGTTTGACTTTTCATTCAAGATTATGCAGACTACTTCACGGCAACTATATCAAATGGAGCAGTGTCAGTTCACACGAGAACTACTATACCGACCACAAATATAAACTATGTTGCTCTAAAGCTCATAGCATCGCAAGCTAGTGCTGTACTTCTTTTGGATATAATTCAATCGGGTAAGTCCGCATATTTTAAAGATATCTAAAAAGCAAGAACTTAATCGTATTATCGTAAAAGCTGTATGAAGCTGAAAATCGTATTCAAAAGGCAAAAAGTTATATTATTTAGGTACATATTCAAAAAGGTCGTAAATTCTTGACTCGGTATTATTTGATTGCCGTATACGTATAAAGTAATTTTGCAACGAAATAACCCAAATAACGAAAATCAGATTATGCTCTCCTATTTAGATCTATTCATAACGTTGTATGAGCTTCTGAGAAAAAATATTTTCTCGCAACATTTCTGTGTTCAAACTGAAACTTTCTTTATCATGAAGCAATTTCTCAAGTAATAATCTTGCATTTGTTTATCCACGCTTTCTGTTCGTGTTCTTGTAAACAATCGTATTAAGTTATATTTCGTAGTTTATTATTGAATCATTAAAATATTTTTTAATGAAATAAGTTTCTTATTTCTAAAAGTGTTATTTTGTTTCATTTGAAATGAATGAAACAATCTGTTGAAATTGGTTATATTTATAAACTTTTATAATAATCTATTGTTACCCAATTCAGTTTTATTTGTGTGATTTTTGTTATTAGATAATAATATGAAATTTGCAATATAATAACGTGAATGTGCCATAACTTACATATTATACGTTTTAAAACATAACATAACATAATTTTTCATAAAAATAATTACTTACAAATAGGACATTACTACATTGCTTCAGAAACGAATGGGCTTGAATAATTAAGTATCCTGTCATCAAAATAACAGAGACGTAAGAGATTAAAACGTAACGTACAAGAAATGTATGATTACTTTCACCATCCTTTACTAAAATAATTTGGAAAATCCAAAAGTGCACGCCTCATAATTTTTTTTTAATAAATATTTATTAATTATTATTTTTGTTTATTTAATAACAATTAAACCACATCGAATCAGACCCTGAAAAATGAAAGGGTTCTATTCCTGAGCATACTCAAGCGTAAGAGAAAAAAAAAGACTCGATTAGTAAAGTATTTCGGTCGCTATCGTGTTAACAAGAAAAAGGATCCGCACATACAGACACACGGACGTCCAAGACAGAACTTTTTTAAACTGTTTTTTAACTAGTTTAAATAACAAAAATGACATCAAAAATATCATGAACGTTAAAAATAGTGTTTTTTCTTAATATGTGTGTGTATGTATTATCTTACAAGTGCAATGTATGATACATAAAGACATTTTAAGTTTGAAAAATCAGATGTTTTGCGCGAAGTGATAGTAGTACCCACCTCAACGCTTCGCTTATGAGGCGTGCAAAATTAACTGACAATACTTTCGGTACATCTATTGGCTTCTATTGGCTTAACATTAATGAATCATTTTAAAACGTTAGTAACCAAATTTAAGTTGAGAAGTAGTGTTGTTAATTAATTCATTGCTTTACATGAAGTTTCCACGTTTATTTAATTTTTCATTAAAAAATAATAAGTATTTTGCGTTTTAAATTTAATTTTTTATACAGGTTCCCCTGTTCCGCCATCGGTGAGCTTTACATCACCCTCGTATATTATTCGGACAAACGAAGCCCATACAGGATTAATAGGTCAAGTGGGTGCCACTGCTGACAATGGTGAAGCTGTCAGATACTCACTGGAGATAGAGAATGGTAAATATTTAATAGATTTTTTCCCGCGGCTTCACCCGCGTTATCAAAGCAAAACCCGCGTAGTTCCCGTTTCTGTGGGATTTCCGGGATTAAAAGTAGGTAGTCTATGTCTTATTGTAGGTCTTCAGGGACCTTGTCATTGTAATCGGTTTTGTATTATTTGCGTCAAAGAGTAACAAACATCCATCCATCCTGACAAACTTTCGCATTTATATTTATATTATTTTATGCATAAGCATTTATATTATTCGCATATTTTATGATGTTATGATATATAACAATCAAATGTAATATTTTTATTACACTCATCGATCGTCGCACGCTATGTTATTTTGAAGCTGAATCTAATCTAAAATTAGTAATATCAATTTTATTTTACCTATAATATGTGAATGGTCATATTTAAATAGAATTACATATTGTGATCTTTTTCGTTTCTTTTCTCGACATTTTCATAGTATGCAGTAATTTATTTGGTATTTTATGTGTATTGGAAAAGCTAAATGTTAAAATAACTAAATGTAATAGATATTATTTACCACTTAACAGAAAGTAGATAAGGTTAACATGTGGTATATAAAATGAATATCATCTTGGAAAAACAAAAGAATGTTTATCAGACGAATACGAAAGAATTCCATAAAAATAGTGAATAGATATCATAATACGATATCATGACATACATATTATTAAATTTGATAAAATCCTCTTGGTTGGAAATGATTTATCTAAAGATGTTATCGCAGTAATATGTTACTGTGAATTACTATTGATAACTAGTGTTGATATAACAGGTATCTACCTACATTTTCATCTAAATAATATTGTTTGTGATTTCATGGATGCTACGCTTCCTCAAGCACTTATTGTTATTTTCAGGCAAGGAAAAAAAGCCTTTTAACAAAATTCATTAGCTTCACTTGTATGTTTGTTATGTCACCGTCTTTTTTAGACCTTTAACCTTATTTTAACGTACATATTTAATTCAACTTTTTGTACACTTATCATTGGCACGGCTTGGTGAATACAATAATTTCATGAGTTTTAGGTATTTTTTTAACAATATTTATTATTCTTTAGTCTATTATTCTGTTCTTTCGGTCGGATTTAAGGGGGCGCATAAAGCAAAATAACCAATCTTCTATTAGATGATACGTGTAATATGCAAGACCAAATCTAAAAAATAAAATATATATCAAACTAGATGATATGTTCAACGATTCTGTTTAATCAAAAACATAAAATATTAAAATTTACTCGATAAAAAAAAATCACCAAGTTAGCTCTAATTTTCACACTTTTACGTTTTCTACTTGACATGGTAATACTTATTATGATTTTTTATTCATAAACAATTATATTAAAACATTTGCAAGATATTTGTCAGAGCATTTTGTGTAATTACTTTTAGTTTTGGTTTTATCTGCGATAAACCACTTTTGGCGCTCTTTTTTTCTCGAGATAAACGTTTGATTTTGTCACGATAAAAGTAGTTACGTCATTATAGATATTTAAATGTGCATATTTATTTTTATATTAATTAATATGAGTCATAATAATATGTATCTACGTATCTATACGGTTATGAGATTAACGCATATGATGTTATTTATTTTTTTATAATTATTGTTTTAACAATGTGACAAGATTATCAAAATCGTGTGTTATCAGAAATTCTTAGGGCCGATTTTTCAATTCTTGGATAAAACTTATTCGTTGAATAATGTATAAAACTACCATTTTAAAAACGTATTCTAATTGCCCGTATTTGACAGTTTATGTGACATTTTAATATTAATGTGTGATACTTTATTGGATGGATAAGTTTTATCCAAGCATTGAAAAATCGGCCCTTAGTGAAATTATTCATTTCGCTGATGTAAAATTAAACAAATATACTTAATTATAATTAATATATGATTGCATATTATTATGCAAGAGGGCATCAATTAAATTTAATAAAAAGAAAACATCAGCATAATCTTGTTTCAATGATGAATACATGTATCTATATCTATATGAAATTGTAAAGTAACTTATCAGAATGGCAATTGTTCCTCTAATTAACCAGCGACACGACAAAACAAGCTATTTATGTATGCATGTGCTATTCTGTGTTCAATGTACATACAGGCGCCGCTTGTTACATTCCTTTGGCAGTTAGCTCAATTCAACGCCCAAGGGATAAGGAAATTTCCAATCCTGTAGCAATTAATGGATGTGCGTTTCATTCATTTATTGCAACATTCTATTCATAATATACAGTAATTTAAGTACGTACTTAAAAAGCATTTCTTTTGCAAGTCCTCATGAGAATTAGGTACGGTATATGAGGTTTTAAAGGAGAAGCAGAAGCAGAATTTTTTTAAATGAATAGCGCATAATAAATAACAAGGTCATCAAGATAGGTTTAGTCTAGTTTTATTTTTATAAGTGTTTAATAAAATGTTTCAACATAAATTCCACATACCTAACATAAATTTATTTCTAAATATTGAATGAGCTTTTAGTAGTCTCCGTGGTTGTCTTTGTATGATAAAAATAATTTAAAACAAGTAAATAAATTTTCAATAAGCTTCCATGGTCCAAGAAAGATACTACAAATACCTACAAGATAGTCATTGACACCTTTTCGTTTAAATTTAAATCTCTTTTGTTTTGTTGCATCCGTATCTGTTACTGATTCACTGAACTTAATGCTCTTATCAGTTAAATCAATTTGTGTACTTTTACGCCTCCAAAATGTTACATTGTTACCTTCATCCATCTTCACACCACAACTTTTTATTCATTGAAAAATTTCGTGATGTCATCGACATTCCTTATCTCGACAACTGATTAATATTTATATTCCATTGAAAAGTTACATTTGGGGTTGCATTTTTTAGAGGACGTAATTTTATTTTTTTGATGTGTAGGGGGGTTCAGTGTGAAGCTATCACCAAGTTTGTGGGGTCGCCACCCTTGTCCCACGGCCGCCATCTTGAAAATTGTGGTTGATATGGTTTTTACGATATATCTCTTTAACTATTTATTTGATAAAAAAAATTGTTTGTTGCAAATTAAATTCTCTACAACTTTGGTCCAGTAACTTTTTGTCGTAGAACAATAAATAAAAAAGTTATAAGCGAAAATGTTCAGAAATTAGAGATATTTATATTTTTCAATAAAACTTTTTTTTATCGTTTTACGAAGAAATGATATCAGACCATTATTGTAGATTGTTTTTTGAGGAACAACTTTTATATACAACATTTTTTCATTAAGTAAATAGCTAAGATTTTACAGCGCTCCGAAGTGAGTACTATTTTTCAGTACTCTTAACTATACAGTATACATAATATATTATGTGTGTACTAATAATAATTTGTCATCAGTAATTGTTTTTAATATTTTTAATAATTAATAATTAATTTTGCAATATTATTAATAATTAATTTTTGACTGAACTGACTTGAAGTCTGGAAGCGCGTTTTTTTTACGTCGAAAAGCAGGGCTGAAATGTTCTGCAGTGTGCTTCCATTGTTCTGGAGTCTGGGAAAAGAGCCAATAGCCATTATATGTATAGTTAGGAGTACTGAAAAATAGTACTCACTTCAGAGCGCTGTAAAACCTTAGATATTGACGTAATGAAAAAATGTTGTATATAAAAGTTGTTCCTCGAAAAACAATCTACAAAAATGGTCTGATATCATTTCTTCGTAAAATGATAAAAAAAAGTTTTATTGAATTTATTTATTTATTTATTTATTTATTTAAGGTCAGCCAACAGTTATTACATCAGTACAAGCATACAAAAAAAAGATTACAAAATAACTTACATAAATGTAATAACTACTTAAAGGCTAACACCACATGCGAAATAAAACGGTTTACGGTTACATATTATGACAATAACTACAACGATTAATTTGAAAAAAATAAGTTAAAAAGAAAACAGTGATAGTTAGTATCTTACATTTAAATATTTTTTTATGTTGAGAACTATGAGAAAACAAAAAAATGTAAATAATTAACTTATAAATCTAAATTGACTAAACATTTAAAATTGATATAATAGTAAACACACAAAACTTGACCGGGACAATGATGTTAATCATGAGACAAATGAAGCAACAACATTATTTTTAAATTTTGGAAGACTGTCTGAGAATATGTCTATGTCTATTGCACGATCTTTTGACACTTTGTTATACTGTTTTAAGAGCCTATTTATTGTGGCATTCTGACCCAGGTTGGTTTTAGATATTTTGGTCGAAAAAGGGGCGTATTTATCTACACGGGGCAACCTCGAAGGTGCGTTAATATTTATTCTCTCAATAAGAAACGGGCAGTCCAACAAACCATTAACTAATTTGTACAAAAAGCTCATGTCCAATAACTGTCTCCTGTCCGATAAACGATGGAGATTAAAGTGTTTTAATTGATTTTCATACGTCGGTAACAATTTTGCTTTATTGCATTGATACGTTAGGTGCCACAGGAAACGTTTTTGGATTTTCTCTAGACGCTTAATATGTACCTCGTAGTGCGGTGACCAGACTTGAGAGCAATATTCAAGACCGGGTCGAACTAGAGCCGAAAAAAGTTTGATCTTAGTTTGTGGTTTCCTGAATTCTTTTGTGTTTCTGATTACAAAGCCTAGCATTTGAAAGGCTTTATTTGCAACAGTGTCGATATGGGTGTTAAATTTAATTTTATTATCAAAAACAACTCCGAGATCTTTAATAGTGGTTACTTCTTCCAATATCTTATTATTTATAGTGTATGTCTGTGTGTTACTGAGTGTACTTCGCGAAAAACGTATATACTTACACTTATCTGTGTTCAGAGCTAAACCGTTTGTCAAACACCAGTCCACCAAGCAATTTAAGTCAGCTTGTAAATAAAGAGCATCGTCTTTATTATTTATTTGTTTTGCGAGTTTGAGGTCATCAGCGTATAGAAAACATTTACTGTATTTAAAAAGTGGTACGACATCGTTTATAAAAATATTAAACAGGATTGGGCCCAAAACCGATCCCTGGGGAACGCCTGATAGGTTTGAAAAAGGTTGAGACGAATATCCGCCAACAACCACCCTCGAAATCCGACCGTTTAAGTACGAGGAAAACCAATTCAGCAAGTTTCCTGTGATACCAAAAGAAGAAAGTTTGTGAATTAGAGCCTTGTGGTCTACGGTATCAAAAGCTTTGCTTATATCAGTATATATGGTGTCAACTGGGATATTAGCGTCTACTGAATCCGTCAAAAAGGTCGCAAACGAGGTGAGGTTCGTTGTTGTGGATCGAGCTTTGTGGAAACCAAACTGTTGGTGTGAAATCAATTGTTTTATGTGCCACGTTATTTTTGGTCTTATCAAAATCTCGAACAATTTGCCAAAGACAGGTAGTATAGAAACTGGCCTATAGTCCGTCACAGATGTTGAGTTACCACATTTGGGAATGGGAACAACCCTAGACTCTTTCCATGCACTAGGAAAGATACCAGAAGCTATTGATTTATTGAATATAATTGAGAGGGGTAAGGAAAGGGCGACATGACATTCAACTGCAAATAAAGAAGGTAAACCATCGGACCCGGCTCCTTTATTACGGTCTAACTTTTTTAGGCCAATACGTACGTCACTTTCCGAAAAAGACAATTCAGCTAGAATATTGACTAATGAAGAACATTGTAAATTGGAATCATGATAGTGTAACGAAGTGGTAGAAGGCGATTTATAGACAGATGCGAAAAAGGATGCAAAGAGATTGGAGATGTCAGAACCATTAGAGGCCTGCCTGTCACCTAGATACATTGAAGAAGGATAGGTACTTTTATTCTGGCGCTTGTTTTTCATATGTGTCCAAAATAATTTTGGATTTTTTGATAAGGAATCCTCAATGTGCTTTATATAGTTCTTATAACAAGATTCAATTAATGATGCACAACGCTTTTTCAGTAGCAAAAAAGAAAGCTCATCCAAAGGATTTCTGTACTTAATAAATCTTTTTCGTATTTTATATTTTTCATTAAGCAATTTTATAAGTTCTCTGCTATACCAACAGGGATATTTTTTATGGTTGGTCTTACTTAAAGGTACGTGTTTCGCGATGGCACTTCTTATTATTTTATAAAACATGTTTACCATATCGTTTACGTTCGTTAGATCTGCGAATTCATTAGTCCAAGATATAGAGTTGAGTTCGCATATAATTTTATCGAAATCTGCTTTGTGGAAGTTATATTTATCACCAGGAGTTTGGGATGGAAGACTTGGACTACTGTAACAAGACAAAACAAACTCCAGGGGGGGATGGTATTGGTCAATATTGCTGCTAAGCACATACTTGCTTTCCTGCATATACTCAACGGTCTCTGTCGATAGAATTAAGTCCAGAATTTTACCTTGGTGATTCAATACTGTATTATATTGTTTTAAATTATTTAAAGCGGCAAAATCGATTAATGTCTGCCCTAGTGGACCAGGTAGAGAACAATACTGAGATATGATGTTTTTATCATTAGGCCATAGTACCGAACTTAGATTAAAATCACCCATTATTAGTGTATTGTCGCGAGATTCTAAAATACGATTAGTGTTGTCAATAAAATGCTCAAGGATATGTTTTTGAACGGGGGGAGGTATATACACAGCACATAATATAAAAAGCTCTAATTTCTTAACGTTTTCGCTTATAAATTTTTTATTTATAGTTCTACGATAAAAAGTTACTGGACAAAAGTTGTAGAAAATTTAATTTGCAACAAATAATGCTAACAATTTTTTTTATCAGACAAATAGTTTAAGAGATATATCGTAAAAACCATTTCAACCGCTATTTTCAAGATGGCGGCCGTGGGACAAGGGTGGCAACCCCACAAACTTGGTTTTGGCTACTCACTGACCCCCCCTACACATCAAAAACATAAAATTGCGTCCTCTAAAAAATGCAAGGTTAGGCCTAAAAAATGTAACATTTCAATGGAGTATTATTAAACCGCATATAAATAATTTTCACATTTGATATATATGAGATTAATGCCTATATGTTTACATTTTGATTTCAAATTTATAATGGTAATTCAGCATCCAACTGCAATTTCAACTCATAAGTTTGTTACACAACATTTTATTACTTCACATTTGCTTATACATAATTGCGCTAATTCAGTAATGACAGAACTATTCAAATGAAAATGGTTTTAGGGTAAAAGTCTTGTGTCTAAAATTTTGCATTCATCATTTTGGATGTTACGCGTTATTTAGCAATGCAATTCATCTTAATCTTAAGGTTAAATTCAAAGGCAAATTGAACGCTCAGCTGCAAATTCATTCCACTGATGTTCCAATGCAATTTCTACACATGCACCCGGTAAATGCATCATTTGGATGACATATTACATTTCCATTTACATTCGATGCATATTATCTTTTATCGAACAATCGCGGTTGAATTGATCGATTGATAATAAAACTTTCAAGGGCTTAACAATACGAGTCACAGGTCCATTAAAATAAACAATTAAAAGGGTTTAAATATTTTATTAACCTTCATTTCAAACCTTCTTCGTCATCACAAACAATACATCAGATAGGTATCTCTAGTATGCCTTATGTTAATTCGATATAGAAATTGTATTAATTTGTCCTAAACTTCTTCTATTTTAGTACACACAAAACAAACTGAAAATTGTTTCGACATACCTTCGTCCTACACCTACTTCAATTGTTCAAACAGATGTCTCATATGCCCTTATATTGAAAACGGGACATATGGTTGAAAGCTTAACAATTCAATATTGGTATAAATTTAATATTTTCAAGGAATCTATGTCTCTTATTTACCAAATAAGTACAAAAATCGTATCTTGAAATTAACATTTATTAAATTAATACATACATTTAGAACACAATCCAACAATACCGAAATAGATACTATTACAAAATGCATATCTAAAACTTGAAATTTATTAAGCCACTACGAATACTCTTCAAATTTGTCGCCACTGTCGCCACTGCTCTTCAAATTTGTCGCCAATTGAAATAATAGATTTGATAAAAGATGCAACGACTTTTTATTTGAATATATGATATATTGATATTATGTACTTAAATGTATAAATATGAAATTCAACCCGTATGAAACTGCAGTATCATTAATCTTGAAACCTACGCGAATGACAACTTTGATCTGCGAACGCTTTTAAACCTACAATATAAATGCTACCCGTCACTTTACTGTTTTTGCAAGATCATAACTTTTAAAACATTACGTTACGAATATGAGCTTTCAAGATAATAAGGATTGCAAATTCCTGTATAGATAATGTCTTCATATGTGTATTCTGTACAAGGCATATCGCCCACTTGGATATCAAAGTGCATTGAAAATAAACTCGATACCTTTTATTGAACAAAAGTATGACACAAGTACACATATACACACAGCTAATAATGCCATACGATATTGAGAGAAATATAAGCACATATTCGGATATAAACATGATATTCGTAGGGTTACTAACATTAGTGATTCATATAGAGCGCAATACAAAACATTGCCCTAGGCTCATAAAACTAATATCGATGTTATAGGAACAAACGCTATGAATGCTAATATGAATTTCCTGTTTCGATCCCCAATAAATACGTGAGTTTATATCAACATAAATAAGCTGATGCTTAGCGGCAACTCCATTTATCTCTGACGTTGTACTATTTTGCATAATATATTATAATATTGCATAATTAAATTTTAGTTCCTCTCTTTGTCAATATTTATGGCATTCAGTTAAGGTTAACTGCTAACAAATTATCACACATCTGAATCGGAAATTATATCCATAAGTCAAAAAGATTATTCTCGACTAGCTGCTCCGCGCGGTTTCACCCCCCTGGCTCCTCTCCTGTTGGTCGTAGCGTGATAATATATAGCCTATAGCCTTCCTCGATAAATGAGCTATCTAACACTGAAAGAATTTTTCAAATCGGACCAGTAGTTCCCGAGATTAGCGCGTTCAAACAAACAAACAAACAAACAAACTCTTCAGCTTTATAATATTAGTATAGATTAAGTATTAGATATAAAATAAGCACGTATAGATCAAATGCATTGCTGCATGTCAATAACAATAGATCGAAAGATTTATTAGGTATATAGACTCAATGACATCGGATATGATATGAAAGGATTCAAATGCCAGACTTTTGAATAAGTTCACTTGATGCTCTCTAGTCACGTACTAAACTTATTTTAACAAAATCATTTATCGTCAAGTAACGATTCATAAAAGGTTATTACATCAAAAAAGGTCGTTTGTAGACTTGGTAGTATTGATTTTTTTTAATTTTAAGACACAGATATCCATTTGCTTTATTTGCCATTAAAATCGTATTTTATATAATATATTGTACGTCAATTATTTAAATAAAAACTTTGAAAGCTGCTTTGTTTACACGTTAATCCATCAGGCCCCGGAATCACTACCGACGACGACCGCGACACAATAGATTTTCTATTGTGTCGCGGTCGGAACTGGCCGTTCGGGGCTCAATGGGTTAAAGGATATACACCAGTTATGAAATTACTAGAAAAGGTTCAGTTTAAACATTGTTATTGTTACCTAGCGGTGGATCGCATGCGACCACAAGTTTCTCAGTTTTCAGTTACCTTGGTTTAAACTTTTAAATAAGTAGGTACCTACTAGAATTTTGTCGCGAGTTGTATTCAGATGAGGTAATTTCACTTGCATAGAGCACAACACATTAAATATTATGGGGTTCTAAATTTCCTTTGTGTTCTTAATAGAGCTGCCATAATTTTTTCTGTTATTGCAATCATAATACATAGAGTATATATAGAGTTATTTAATTTCTATTGACGCATTTTAATCCAATCCATAAATAAATTTTAAATCACTCAATCATTACTAAGTGTAAGTACTTGCTGTTTTAATAACTCCGTCCAGTAAATTAATTGGGCAGGAACGAAATCCAGAATATTATTAATGAACATTTGATCTGGGAAAAAATTATAAATGGAATGAAAATATGAATAATCTCGTTTATCTATTTAGGCTTAATTACTTCATTTAAATATAATGATCGAGCATAAAAATTGAGAACGTAATAAAGAAGCAGAAATATTGTGTTCAACAATTTATTAAGTTTTATACGGCGTCTGTTAATTTGGATAAACGACGTTAACGTACCATTTGCCTTAATATATTGCTATATTTCTGATTCAATATAATCTACACATTAAATGATTTATGTTACTTAATACTGTCTTTATAGAGTTGTTTTTATGAATAGATATTTTTCCTTGGAAATCTAATTATGAATGAATATTTACGAATTAAAATGAAACTATGCAACAATGTAATATTTTAAATTTTTAAAGGAATATTAGTGTAAATATATGGATACCGTAATTTAAAAAAAAATCTAACAAATAGTGAAGAAGACTAGCATAATAGCTTATTATCACCTAAAAGTGTTATAATTGATTTCTTTTATTTCAGCACATTTACAGGAACGCCTCTCTATCAATGGCAATGGTGAGATCCATTCTTCAGCACCAACAGATGTCGGTACCTACAGCTTCCTCGCTGTTGCAACTACAGTCATAACCCGGGTCTCCGCCTCTGCAACGGTAATAATTTTATTAATTACATAAGCTTCATTAAGAAAACACTTGAATACCTCCTGGCTACAGAAGTTTATACGTGGATTGAACTAAGATGTCGGGTTTGATTCCCAGAGGAATAAACGAAGTTTCGTCCCTTGATCACATAGTTACTTATCCATAAAACGTAATAGTAATACATTTGTGAAATCTGTTTTCTTCTTTCTTATTCAGGAAACATGGCTCCATTGTTTAACATATAAAATAACTTACTTAAACCGTATAATACCGTTATAAACGTATTTGTTTTTATATCTAATACTGTTCCTAAACAAACGACGCATGCATGCATAAGTTCCAATCAGTTCAAAATTCTAAAACAAATATCGTAATCTTTAAAATAAAAACAATTTACAAAACAAAACACTCTTACTTACAATAATCACATGTTGAAAAATCGAGGCAAATCTCAAGTCATAAAACCAGGGGAAAAGGGAGTCGAGCAATTCTTATAAGAACCTCCCGAAATTTATGGCCGCCCCATAAGAAAATATGATAACGTATAACAATCCAATGGATACAGAGGAAGCTATTAAAGTAAAAGCTGTTTAAGTTTTCACAAAAGGTTCAAGTGACAAAGTTTGCTAACATTATTGAACAGTATTTGTACAGATGATTCTTACGTTTAAACAACCTAAAATTGTACACAAACACACGAGTCAATGTTATTTTTATGGTCACATATATTATCTGGACATCATTTATCCTTTGAATACATGGGATTTTATGACACTAGCCGCTAATAAAGGATATAATTTTGGATATTAAAGGGCCATTCACGCTCTTCAGAACCAATCTTTAAATTAAAATAAAATTATTGTTAAAGTGTGATCATAATCTATCTTATATTAGTTCCAAATTTTAGAATACAGAGAAGAATTTCATTTCAATCTAAATCTACATAATTTGATCGCCTTTCGTTGTTATATTATCAAACTTCTCTAAATTTTCATCAAGTTTCCAATTTAATTGAATCGAACAATGGAATAGTTGGCAAAATATTGCAAATGCTTGTGTATTTTATTTATTACAATAAAAAACTATAAACAAATATATTTTTACAGATTCAGCTAACAGTAGACGCCTCAAGTTCAGTTTTGTGTAACGATACAATAACTTTGCCTCCACTGCTGATCATTGAACGTTATGAAGAGGAACCTTATTTGAACTTGGTACCGCTCGAAGCTTATCCCGACTGCCAGTATCAACTCGTAAACAAATGGCCAATCGACCAAACCTGGATATACGTTGACCAAAACGGATTACACACCCGTTCTATAGACAGGGAACATGAATCTATTGCCTTCATGCACGTATCGCAAGTTCAAGTCGAATTAAATTTATACTGCGACAATGAACTGAGGAGGAAACGGTCGTTAAGCACAGATGTTGAAAGTGACCCGAAATCTTACGACTACGGGCCAAATAATTGGATATTAACCGACAGTATACAATATAACCCGAGACGATCTTTGGTGAACCTTATAGTTCTAGATATAAATGATAATGCGCCAATATTTGTAGGAAAGGAAAACGAACCGATAACGGTTGGATATCCTCGAGGAAGTATAGAGGAATTCATTCTTCCTAGAGCACTCGCTGAATTAAAAGTAAGTAGAGAATATGATTTTTTATTCATATAGATTATTTATTTGTTATAGATAATAATTACAGAAAAATATGTATCTTTCAGTATTTGTTATCAATATTTTCGTAAGATAAACTAGAGAGTTTACAAAAAACATTCACAAAAAATTCAAACAAAGCTTTCAATAGAATATTTTACAATCTCCGTCAGAAGAAAGTTGTAATTATCAGGAAAGTAATCCATGATTAAAACCGAAGACAATGTTACTTTAAATTTAGCATATTTTGTTATTCAAAGAACGTTCGTAGCCGCCAAAATTGTGATTCAGCTCAGAATCTCACGCGACCAAAATAAGAAGAAACAAATAAAAACATCTAACCGGTACAATACTCAATGTTACTTCATCTGAATAATGCTGTTCTATTTTTTACAATATTATTTACCTTTTTTATTCTTTAATTGTTGGAGTAAGACAATGAATATTAAAAATAATTTTACTCCGTTACAAAAGGGTTGCTTTTCATCGCTCGGGAATGTAGCTGAATAACATTTTATAGAAAATAAAATATAAAATATTATATTACCACAGACTATATTACTTACAAGGCGGATTTGCACGAGTTTATGCATACAATGTGACATGAAAACACATTTCTTTTTCGATTTAATTTTATTGACCGTGTTCAAGTACATTTTGCAACAACTAAAATTATCGGAAAATAGCCCAACATACGCGTAGGTTGTCCCACTAGGATAAAAATAGACATTCAATAAGAAAGCAATATATTGAAAACTTTGACATTTCAACTCTACTGGAAGTAATCTTTATTTTAAAATAATTAATCAGAGTTATGAGTTACTCCTACAAATAGAAAACAAATCAGACTTCAGCCTACGACAGTCCACACCTATAATAATCTATACTTATTTATTTTATATTATCTATACTAATATTGTAAAGCTGAAGAGTTTGTTTGTTTGAACGCGCTAATCTCAAGAACTACTGTTTCGATTTGAAAAAATATTTCGGTGTTAGATAGCCCATTTATCGAGGACGGCTAAGGCTTAGACCAACAGGAGCGGAGCCAAGCGGGTGAAACCGCGGGGCGCAGCTAGTATAACAAGACATTGAAAATAAATCAATATGAATTCTTGATATGAATGATATTTATTAATTATAAATGCGACCAACTCATCATCAACAGCGTGTTTTTTAAAACAAACGATGACTCATGCCATTGCATTGTAGAAAAAACATTCGTGCTCACATATTTATCCTATATCCTTATAGTTTTTTATTGATTAGGTCAACACCAATTGTCAATTACACTCTAAAAATATTTTATTGTCGCTTACTGCATAAGGTTTTAACATATTTGCGTACAATACAAATATTGGTACACCTTTTTAGGCTATGTTACATCACTACTGTAACATATTATTATCTAAAATTATATGGCCACCAAAATTTAATTTACAATATTATTTTATAAGAAATAATAATACGTTTGTTATATATAAAAATTACCCAATACCCAATGAGCCTGTTTCTAATCCTGTAAAATTACAGTACAGGGAATAATTAAATGAATATGTAATAAGATACACGTTTGCTAATTCAGTTTTCCTTTGTTTTGCTTTTCCGTTAAATGAAAAGAGATGCGATATTTTAAATGTATGAATATTTTTAAATTGGAAAATTTTAAAGACTAAAGATGGTTTGGTGGCTAACAAAACAACTTAAAATGATAAATTCATAATCAAACATGTAATTCAATTCATAGAATATAATGAGTAACCTCAAACCACATAATGAAACTAAACACATAAATTAAATTTGTATTAGCTTTTCACCTGCAGCTTTTCGCTTAGTAAAAGAAAAACCCGCATGGTTCCCGTTCCCATAGGATTTTCGGGATAAAAACTATCCTATGTATTAATAAATTAAATTAATTCCAAGTTATCCTCTATGTGTTTGCCAAATTTCATGAAAATCGTTTCAGCATTTTTTGCGTGAAGTAGTAACAAACAAACATACAAATTATCGCATTCATATTATAGCAGGAGTTATCGATGATATTACGTGGCAAACTCTATATTGGCTTAAAAGAAATGTAAACTTTTAAATAATTACAATTTAATGCACAAGCACTTATCTAACGCAAACTATATATTGGGGTTGGATTATGAAAGCTTAGCTCCTTATTTAGTCAATGAAGGTGATACGGTCAGTAGGTGAATGCGTTTTCTGAAATACTGTCTATTGTTTATCGCTGCTATTTTGTAATTTTGATAAATGCTTTCAAACGATTGTCTGGATTGTATAATAAGGCAGACACGTAAAGCTAGACATAGGTGAAATAGTAAGGATTATAAATTATAAAGACTTGTCTCAAAAAATTCATTTTTTGCCGACTGAAAAAAGCATCTGTTTTTGAAAAATAAATATCTATTAAGCAAAATAACATTACCTACTCATTCATTATGTTAGTGCCTAGAAGAAAAATAATAAATTTAATACTCATTTATTGACATATAATATGATTACAAAGCTTTATTATCTCGCCTCGAACAAATTAATTAGATACCTACATCTAAAATAATGTCTAAATAAATCAAAATGTAAATAATGGCATTCAGTAGTTTTCTTAACTTTGCTGCTATTCACTATTTTAAACGTACCTACGTTTTTAGTAAAGTGATTATATTGTTGTATATTTTGCTTTAAGGATTACAATACAGCATTTTATCCGAACGTGGTACTAAAACTAACCAAAAATATTAATTACAATTACGTATAAATAAATAGGCCTACAGCTAAAGTATCCATTCTTCGGTTAAAATACACAAGTGTTTGGTATAGATATTTATATAATAACCGAATAGTTATGTAGGCGACAGGACCCGACACTTTCAGCTGTATTCGTGTCGCCTGTCTGCGAAGAATATGGAATTTCAATAATGCAGCATTTGTTAACAAGACATTGTTTAATTGGGTTATAAAATCAAACAAAACAAAAACAAGGATTTTATCTTTTCAATGAAATATCTATTATAGTTACAAATGCACTTTTCTCATCTCATGTATATTTTATTACAGGCAACCGACGCAGATATAGGTGAAAATGCCGAATTATTATACTGGAGTTCTGATAGCAATATAGCAGTAGCCCCAATTACCGGCTCAGTGCATGTACGGAACCCTGCGAACCTTGAAGACAACACTCGCATCATTGTTAAAGCCACCGATAGGAATGGTAGAGGACTTACCGGCTCGATTGAACTTCTGGTAAGCTTTCTACTGTTGTTACAGGAGTTATAGTATAATCTCTATATACATATAAAAATGAATCCCTATTTCCCTTAGTCACGGCATTACACGTGAACGGGTGGACCGATTTTGATAATTTTTTTTATGAAGTTTTGGAATAGAAATAGAATTAATATACATAGAACACTTGAACACTCTAATAACACTTGTTGCTTTGTCACCATGTTAATACTTAGGAGTTCGGACCAGTATCATGAGACGCTGATAAAGTCACCGACCAGCCCATTTTATTGTTGACGACGCGGTTGGCGTAGTGGTAAAGTAACTGCCTACTGAGCCGAGCTTACTGTGGGACTAGGTCGATTTGTGTTATAATGTTCTATAATATTTATTTATTGTAGGTAATTTTTTTCTTATACCTTTATTTGTTATTTTAATTGACTGATAAGCAAAACAAGCCTGGTACTTAAAATGATGGGTCGTAATATCAAATTCTTATTGCTACATTTAATTCTGTTTGCTCGCCCATTCCTATAACATATATGTATTTGAAAATACATATTTTAATCGTTGATTTTGTTACCCTCTTCGTTTTGCTTTAACTAATTGGTAATTTATATATTATAAAATGAATTTAATTAGCTCCTCTGTGCAAAGGTAATATCCAACTCGGGTAATTCTGCTTTGGATTAACTTTTATGACATCAAAGGTTCTGTCCCAATTAATTATACCTAAAAACATTTTCTTAGCTTTCAAGTTTTTTTATAAAACGAATGCCGCTATGTTTATAAAATCGTCTGTATTTCTATGTATTAAATTAAATCTCAAATAAAGAAAAACAATGACGAATTAATAAAAAATAGCGACTGCAGTAAACCAGTCCCACTGGTTTTGAATGGGAGTGTTCTGTGGTGACGCTTTTGTTATATCCTGTTTGTTTATTCCTAAGATATAAATTTACTGTTAGACTTATCAAAAAGCACCAAAAACTAGCGGCACGTACATAAGATATCATCTGTTATTGTCATAGATATGACTATGTTTTTTCCACATATTTTGTCGGTATTCAAATTAGCAACGGTTCAACTACATTCGCAAAATTTCCACGTGTAAATTTACAAGCTTCTGCTTTCTACCACAGAATAAAATTAAATCATCAACATGCTACAAGAAAATATTAAACAGTAATCCGTGACTAATACCAAAAGTGGTCAAACGAGACTTAAAACATAATTCCTTGCGTCCGCGTCGGTAGTTCAATAAATCCACTAAACAGATTAATTTACATAACTTTAAAAAAATAATAATTGCTCTGATATTTAGTATCACTTTTAACCTTAAATATTTTTAATGGAAAGAAGATTTGGATAACAGGAGTATTTTTTAAAAAGTTCACTCATAAAAGCAACGGTACTCGACCTCAAAATGTAAAGAAGTTGAAAACTTTATTTAAAAATAACTAAAGTATATTGTTTACTGAGGTTTAAGCAGTTGACCTTAACCGTTTACATAATATAGTAATAATATTTGTTTACTGCCGTTGAACAACGCCTTTGGCATATATTTGTAGACTGCACATAAGCTTTTGTTCGTTGTGTAAATTATTTCGTTAACAGTTTTTAAATGTTTATCTTTACAGGTGAAATTATTAGATACAAATCACATAGCAGTTGTATCTGTTCGGAATGCTTTTGTTGATGATGAAAGTAAAGTATTGGATAATCTGACTACTGCTGTAGGATATGAAATTAAAGCTCTCAAGTCAACTGTTGTGCCTGAAAGCAATGAGGAGGACAGTCTTCGTCGTTATGGACGTATGTTGCAAAGGATGAAGGAAAAATCTAGAAAACGACGTGAAATTGATACAACAGGGACACTACTCAGACTTTATATTTATGGTCTGAGAAACAGTCAACCTATTGATGTCACGCAATTAACCAGGCAAGAAAAAAACGTAATATTATAGCTTCTTTGGATGTGCTTTGTGACTGTTATGCATAAACATTTCCTGTATCACAGGAAGTCATAGCAAAAAATAATGATTAGCTAAATCTCATATAATTTTATAATACATATTTAGTAAAATAATTTCGATTAACATTGATGAGATCACTATTATTAAAATAAACAACTTATATTTACAGAGATCTCAATAACAATAATGTGGTAACTGTCGGCCTAGCGCAAGTTCTATCGCTGGAAGATTATCTTGAAGGTCTCCAGATATGTCCTGTTCCAGCCCGTGAAACAGGCTTGTTGGCGGCCACCATAGCTCTAGCTGTCGCATTATTCATCATCCTTATAGCTATTGCTGTATTGGGTTATCTCAGATGGTAATTATATACATATTCTTATTAGTATTTTACGTATAATACGTATATTTTCGCACAGTACTTAATTTTATTGAAGTAGAATAAGCTGATAGTAATCTTATTATTATTTCATTTACCAAAATAGGGCGTTCAATTTGAATTTCAGGAGAAGGAAGCCACATTATGACCATTTTAGCGATCAAAACAGTTTAGCATCTCGAAATGAGTCTATTGCAGTTGAAAAACCTGATTTTATTACAATACCGCCAGAGAACATTGAAGTTGATAAACCTGATTTTATTACAATACCGCCAGACAATATTCAAGTTGGGACACCTGATTTAGTTACAATATCTCAGAACAATATAGAAGATATGAAAAGAAGAGGGAAGAGCCTCGAAGAGCTACTTGATATACCTGAAAAAAGGGGCAAAGAAGTGATTGTGGAACCAGTGCCTGAAGAGAAGCACACTCCCAAAACTGTTTCTTATGAACTTCCAAATGACACAATCGTTAATATATCAACGACGAATCCTGATGGTCCCATTGTCATTCAATCTATTGATAAGTTAAAAGATAATGTAGATGAATCAGAAGATGATGACGAATTTGGTGAAAAGCAGCGTGCCAGACGGAAATCTGTTGTAACGTTTAATGAAAATGTAGAAAAAATTATACATTTAGAAGATGGGACCGATGACGACTCCGAACCCGATTTGGAAGTGTATGAATTTTAAAAAGAAATTTTTTATATGTAAATGACAATAAATATATTTTTTTAATCCGCTCTTTATTTTCCCAAAAAATACGGTATGTGAATTCAAAATATGTAAATAGAAAAACATACTGATAGTAAATATTTACATTTTCATGATTAATGTTGTTTGCATCAGATCATAATTCTTGCATGCTAACTGTTATCACCCTTGCATCATATTTGTAAAGCGTTAAAGTGAATATATCACATTCAGATTTTCCAATACATTGTATACTATACACCGCATAATTGTGATTATTTGGCTTTTACGTACGACAACTTAACAATATTTCTCCGAGAGCAATTAGTTAACCACATATGACCAAGCCCGGGTCATTATTTACTACAACTTGCCAAAACTCCAACTCGTGGATGACTGTTTAAGGGTATTGTCCTCTTTATGGTCGTCCCTAAGATATAATCGGACAAGCGAATAAAATTATGTGATTTAGCTAACATTGGACCAAGTAGGTGGCAAAGGTGACGTAGAATATTCCACACACAGAACGGGATCTGGCTGGTTTCAATATTAACGGTTCGATTACAAGAGAAACTAATTTTGTCTTATTTATGATTATCTTTTAAAGGATTGCGGATAATTTGAATTTTAAATCTCTTATCCCGTTGGTCGCGGCGGTGATAGCACCTAATTTAAATTTGGCGATAATATCAGATATTTGGAAAGAAGATTAATGTTAAAAACTTATAGTGCAACACTGTTTTAATTTGAAATAGGTATCAATCATTCTTATATACAGTTGACTCCTGAATCAAAGTCTAGTGACTTGACTAAATATCCGTATTTTTTGTTGTCGTGTGTGATATGTGACAAAAAAAACTGTTCTATTGTGAACCAATTTTTACTTTAAATAAAATAAAAATAACTATCTACATTTCGAGTTATTTTCATTCCTACCTTGGCCAAAATAAAACGACAATAAGCTGCAAATTATTCAACAGATTTCGTTTATCATTCCCTTTATAAACACTCACTTTAAGAAACACCTCCATTTACTCATAAATGTACCGTAAAAAAGATCAAGATAATTTACAATATCTGCCTAGAATGCTAAAATCGGTAACAGTGTATTAACATTCATGGTCCTTCTTCATAAACATAAAAATTCCTCACTTATATTAGAGGTTTTTCCTATCTATTCATTTTAGAATTGTATACAAAAACTGACACACTTACCTATGTAGTATGTATGTTAATCATACACTCACAAAACTAATGAATATGATGAGAAATATATGGGATAAAATAATATGACCATGAAACATTCTACATTCTACATTCTACATACGAATACAGTAAAATTTCTCGTAACTTTACTTTTTTAGAAAATCGTAGATAGTAAATATAACGCGTATAAAATTACTATTAGCGTTAGCTACTATTAAGTATTCTGTGCTACTATCGTACTTTCCTTACTTCATATTTTGTACCTACCTAGTTCAAAGAATACTTATACTCTAAAAAAGAGACCTAGTTTGTATTAATTATCCGTCCTTAATGTTGCCGGTAGATGGAGAAAAACCGCATAACGTCGATTTTATTACATCGCTAAACTATTGTCACGCGCCTTTACTATTTTGGCGAACCTGTTTTACAGTTATTTTGGTAAGCATTTTTATAATAACATTATTATTTATGACGACGGTGTTTCACAGGCGCGGAGCAAGATTAAGATCGAAGGTGTGCTAAAACTGAAATGATGGATTAAAAAAGTACCTATGCCTCTTACTGAACGTGATTTTTTTACACAATATATTTTTGAATATCAACAAAATAATGAACAGCTAACATTTTGTTCCGATCGGAATATGTCAAAGTGTAAAAAGTAAATAAAATGATTTTCTGAAAGTGTCTTCCTTTTTCTTCATTAGAATGCTAAGAACGTAGGTATAACTTGTTATACATTAAGTTTCTGCTCAAAAGAAAACCTTTAGAATATCAAATAAAAACGTTTATAATTTCAACAACGGTAATCATGATATAACCATTGAATATGGCTACGCCTCCGCATTTTTTGTCTCTTTGTCTTATGATCGATATTATACACCTGCTAAATCGATCGCTATCAACATAGATACTAATACCATACTTATATGGATGTATGGTATTTATAACTCTTTCACGTAAAAACTACTCGACGGATTTGGATGAAACTTTACAGAAATATAGATTATATATCTAAGATTTCTATCACATGAGCTATAGAAATACTTGATTTTGCACGCGGGAGAATCCGCGCGGCACAGCTGCTAGTTAGGTATAATATCTTAAATATGTACCCGCTCTTTTAATCTTTTTATACCAAAACAAAATTTAATCGACCTTTTTACATTTACAACCTTAAATTAAATGCTGGAAACCCAAACACAAACTTTTAATTGTAATAATTATCGACAATAAAGCTATTAAAATAAACCTAAATTGCCTTAAAGTAAACACTAAATAAACTCATATTATTATAAACTCAGTGATAATTTATATGAAGATTTTATTAGATGTCATTCAAATTAAAAAAAATACAGAAATAACGCTAAATTGAGAAGCACGTGCTGATATTATATAAAGCATTTTCATATTTTTCCATTGAAATTTTGCTCAGACGGGATAAATATAAATTATAAATGACTATTCTGGTATAATTTATTTTCTAAGACTGTTGCACTTTATTATCTATCCTACTTAATAATATATCGATGTAGTTTGTTTGTTTGAACGCGCAATGAACTATATATACCTATGTTATTATATAATGAACGACTAATACTCTGATGATATTTGTTTTTTTTTGTATTAATTTATCTTTATTTTTAATACATATATTTCATAACGAATCGCCTTCAAAATATCATAACTAGAAAAAAATAAAATTAAACTCACAGTTGAAAGCTCTGAGGTTGCAAGTCTAAAAAAACAGTCGAATTGAGAACTTTCTTCCTTTTTATTGAGGGCGTTTGAAAATACGACTAATAGAAAGCTAGTGATACAATAGGTATTATGTTTCTAAAGGATAACACAGTTAGGCACAATCGCTAGACTCTGGCTTTGTGCTTTTATCGACTTGTCATTATTGTGGTCCATTTTTTGCATACATGTCTACATACAAATAAAGAAAACAATTTGAATACGACCAAAATCAGCTAAAAGCTCTCCACTTTACAATCATAACAGCTTGTAAAAGTATTTTATTGTCAAATATACATAAAATCAGATGAGACGTCTGTTCATAAAATATAATATACAACCATATTTAACTACCATTTCCATTTATATTTGGGTGTATTTCAATTGTTGACAAGTGTTTTAAGAATATCAATAAAACGCACTAAAAAATATTATAATATTGTTTAATTAAGTTTGTCACAGATTTTCTTTGCATATATTTTATTAAATGAGTATACTCATACAATACGATAGTAAACTAACTATTATAACCTGTCTTTGAGATGTTGAAATAGCTGTAGAGGAATCATGTAACTATTACCTATATTATGATATTACACCTTATTAACCGTTAACATAAATAGCTTACTTATAAAGCTAAACATTATAATATGACCTTACTATAAGTACCTAAGTTATATACTGCGTTTTTGTAAATATTATTAGTACCTATACACATAGAACCTTGTCTGTTTTAAAATCTTACAATAAAAATTACAATTTAACAGTTCACGTGTTACTTTACAATTTATGTAAGTATATATTACCTTTGGCTTAAAACAATGGGAAATTATACGGTATATTACTTATAAATCATAATATATATCTCAGTACTAAGTAGGTATAGCCAACATTTACAAGTTCAATGTCGCTTAAATTACTCTATGATTCAACGAACAAAGTCGAAACACTAATAAAGATACAGACACGCTTATCAAAACCTGGGACAAGAACCAGTCCACTTTTTGTCAAAAGTGCACTAACCCCAACAGAACAATTGATATTTTAATATGAAGCTTTGGAAAATATTATGTTCAAAAAGTATTGATTTCGACCGTCGCGTTTATGTGATTATATCTGTTAAATATAAGGGACATATAATAATATTTTTATCTGTAAAAACCACAGCTAAAATGACATTTCTTTTTTTGTAACACCGTTGCAATTATTATGATATAAAAATAAGAGAACCGTCCTAATGGCGACTTAAAAAATAGTTTTTATTTCATAATTACGGATGTATTATTAAAAAATGGCTAATACAATATATTTATTTAACTTAGATTACATTCTAATAATTGTATGTACTGAATTTAGAAAAGAAATACAAGAGTTTAAAGAAATTTAAAGAGTTGAACTGCAACCAATTTAGTCCATTGAATGAGTCCCTCCAAGGGGGGTCTAGAGTGCGTGAGTTAGTAACGTAAGATGTTTCTTCGGAAACATGTCAAGAGTCCCTAGGTAATAAACATACTAAAACCCCGGGCCACTAGGAGGAGCCCCGGAGTGGGGGGAGGGGGAAATGGGTCCATTTTTTCATTTTTCGCTTAAATCTCAAAAACGGTACATGTTAGAGAAAAACTTTCAAGGAAAAGTTGAAAGGCAATAAAATTATCTACAAGTTGTACCTGAATCATTTTTTCCTATATCCTACCGTTTCTGAGTTATACGCAGTAAAACATGATTTTGGCTCAAACAATTTCAACATCAATCGATCAAAAAATATTTCTTTCTTCCAAAAAACTCAAATGTGCAACTTGTGACCAGTACTGATAAATTGCTCTTAATTAGGTCTATAATTGGTAAAATAAACACATTCCTCCATGGAAGCCTTTAGGAGGAATCGATTGTCAAAATATTATATTAGGGCAGTTTGAGTTACTGAACTTGATCTTTTTATTTTTTTCTTCCAAAAAACTCAAAAGTGCAACTTGTGACCGGTACAGATAGATTGATCATAATTAGGTCTATCATTGCTAAAAATACCAGATTCCACCACGGAGGCGTTTACGGGGAATTGAATTTTATCAGGGTAGTTACGATACATGAACTTTTTATTTTTTTTCTTCCAAAAAGCTCAAAAGTGCAACTTGTGACCGGTACAGATAGATTGCTCATAATTAGGTCTATCATTGATAAAAATACCAGATTCCACCATGGAGGCGTTTACGGGGAATTGAATTTTATTAGGGTAGTTAGTTAAAAAGTTCATGTATCGTAACTACCCTAATAAAATTCAATACCTCCTAAAGGCCTCCATGGTGGAATCTGGTTTTTTTATCAATGATAGACCTAATTATGAGCAATCTATCGGTACCGGTCACAAGTTGCACTTTTGAGTTTTTTTGGAAGAAAAAAAATAAAAAGTTCAAGTATCGTATCTACCCTAATAAAATTCAATTCCCCGTAAACGCCTCCGTGGTGGAATCTAGTATTTTTATCAATGATAGACCTAATTATGAGCAATCTATCTGTACCGGTCACAAGTTGCACTTTTGAGTTTTTTGGAAGAAAAAAATAAAAAGATCAAGTTCAGTAACTCAAACTACCCTAATATAGTATTTTGACAATCGATTCCTCCTAAAGGCTTCCATGGAGGAATGTGTTTATTTTACCAATTATAGACCTAATTAAGAGCAATCTAACAGTACCAGTCACAAGTTGCACTTTTGAGTTTTTTGGAAGAAAAAAATAAAAAGATCAAGTTCAGTAACTCAAACTACCCTAATATAGTATTTTGAAAATCGATTTCTCCTAAAGGCTTCCATGGAGGAATGTGTTTATTTTACAAATTATAGACCTAATTAAGAGCAATCTATCAGTATCAGTCACAAGTTGCACTTTTGAGTTTTTTTGGAGAAAAAAAATAAAAAGTTCAAGTATCGTAACTACCCTAATAAAATTCAATTCCCGTAAACGCCTCTATGTTGGAATCTGGTATTTTTATCAATGATAGACCCAATTATGAGCAATCTATCTGTACCGGTCACAAGTTGCACTTATGAGTTTTTTGGAAGAAAAAAATAAAAAGATCAAGTTCAGTAACTCAAACTACCATAATATAATATTTTGACAATCGATTCCTCCTAAAGGCTTCCATGGAGGAATGTGTTTATTTTACCAATTATAGACCTAATTAAGAGCAATCTATCAGTACCGGTCACAAGTTGCACTTTTGAGTTTTTTGGAAGAAAGAAATATTTTTTGATCGATTGATGTGGAAATTGTTTGAGCCAAAATCATGTTTTACTGCGTATAACTCAGAAACGGTAGGATATAGGAAAAAATGATTCAGGTACAACTTGTAGATAATTTTATGGCCTTTCAACTTTTCCATGAAAGTTTTCCTCTAACATGTACCGTTTTTGAGATTTAAGCGAAAAATGAAAAAATGGACCCATTTTCCCCCTCCCCCCACTCCGGGGCTCCTCCTAGTGGCCCGGGGTTTTAGTATGTTTATTACCTAGGGACTCTTGACATGTTTCCGAAGAAACATCTTACGTTACTAACTCACGCACTCTAGAACTTTTTATTCAATGGACTAATTTCTGTATAAATTGTTCGGTTCCAACATAAAAGTTTTCTGTTCACTAACTTGTATTTTGATTACACTACTACGTCAACTGATTGGAAATGCAAGCCCTACTATGTATTTATTTATTTCACGTTTTTCCTGCAAGCTTTCATGGATGCTTTTTGTTTCGCTACGAATTTTATTTTAAAGTGATGTTAGATTAGTTTTATTGTTACAATTGGTGTGTTGTATTTTCCTATATTTTTATTGTATATTCACAAGCTGTTTTAAAGTTTAAATGAATTAAAAAATTATGAGTTTGAGTTAGATAAGTCGATTTATTTCTTTCTAGTTGACTGGATAAACGTCGTTGGTACTCTTTCAATTTTAAGGTTTTTTCGTCAACCCGACTGTTTTATCAATTTTCTGCTAGTAAACAATCACCAAGAATTTAACAGAAGATTAAAATAACCGACACCAAAGCTAATTAATAAACGTTAAGTTAATTAACCGAAGTGATAATATGTAGAAATTATCGAGTTTTCTTTAGCAATTCCATTGTCAAAATAAATAATGTAATTAATTGTTTAAACTAAGGTTTTTAAACAAATATTTTAGTAGGTAACTGAATTACAATTAATAATGAACGTTATTATTATCGATGAAGAAACAAAGGTTCTTACCCAGTGGCCAGTACATACAACTAGACATCAAAAGATAATTAATATTAAATTGTAGGTATAATACAAGCTCTACAAAGCCAGGCATGCCTAATTACAATTAGTACAAATACTGTCTGGGACATAATAATGATAAATATGTATATATATTTTATTGAATTATTTCGTATTTGATATGGGTGTTGAGATATATGAGACAACATTTTTTTCGCAACAGATCAGACTACTTAATACTTAAATAAAATGCTTTAAAAACAATGAACACAATGAATATTCCTGTAGACACCGTGTAACAATGTTGAATTATCAGTCATGGATTTCTTTCATTGTTATAAAGGTAAGGTATTTACACGAGGAATATAATAAGACATAAATCATACTCCTATTCACATGAACATTGAAATTTCAATTACTCATGAACATTAGGGGAAATACATTTAAAATCCGGCCAGTAGCATATACGTAACATTACATACGTAACATTACATAAGCGTGCTGTGAATATGTAAAACAAATACCTACAAACTATTTCCCTGAATAGCCACAAACATGAATTTACGTTGGCATTTGTCTAATCATAACAGTCATCTTTCGGAGACATATTGTGTAGGCACGTTTAGTGAAATCCTAAGATATATTTTTGATGAATAGTTATAATTTGGTATTGAATTAATGTATTGCTCATATAGTTATAAGCTTTCCAGACACATATCCAAGATTACATGTTAGTAGAGATCAATAAAACTGTACCACAAAGATAACGTTACTATGTGAAAACTACAATAAATAAAATGAATGAAACTGCAATACATAACTACTGCAAAGAAAAAACAACACATAGACACATTAAAATAATGAAAGACATTCAAACAGACAACATTGTCTCTGAGGTCAGGACGATCGAATATTAGCTAAATAAGGTCTTCAAAATCATACAAAAGGATATTTTACTTATTCGAACGTCGTTTCTATCTGATTGTTTCAACAAGAGGCGAATAAACAATACTAGAGGTATATCTGTGATATTAATGTTTAGGTAATATTAAGATTTTACATCAGAGGTCAAATAGAAGCCATAGTTGAATAAATTTTAACCGTTATTCTGCAAAATTCATACATTAAAGACAATGAAACCAGCTACTGAAATTATGAGACGTCGTTTTAAGGCTGTCTTTGAAAAATTTAGCACTTTATAAATTGATTTACACTTCGTGCTTTATGGAAGTATTTCATATTTTACTAAAGTTTTTACAGGTTATATAATAAATTAACGTTCAAAACTGAACCAATGCATTCTTCATATTATAAAAATAATGTAAATATGTACCTACTACATTTTTTCCTTTGTGCACTATAATTGTTATGATGCACAACATATCAAAACAACGGTAATCCAATTTACCTCTATGCATTCTTATAAATTTTCAACCCAAATGCGAATTAAAAGAACGTGTTTTGATTATTCAAAGCATTAACAATACACATATTTACGACAGCCATTGATATTTATAAATAAAGACTTTAAAAGGAGACAGTCGGAAAATGTACAAAGGAAACACAATAAATTGCGTAGCTGGTTATACGTGAGGGGCTTGCGGAGGAGCAGTAATGAATGTCCTAAATGCACTCCACGATGCAACGCCTTTCTTTTCAGTCACTGAACACACCAAAATGACCGACATTTAGGTAGCTTTATGTCTACTACATTAAGCTAACTTCAAGTGTAGTGTGAACAGGTACCTTATAGGGAAGCGCGTTACATCTTAGACCACATCTCAGCTTAACATCAGGCGAGATTGTGGTCAAGCGCTTCCCTATTCTCAATGAAAAAAAAAAACGAAGAACTAGAATAAATAAAATTACTATAACTACATGATGTAAAAGTGGCTTCCCGATGTTTGTCTATCTGCCCCAATGCAACTACGCAACGGATTTTAATACCGATTTTTTTAATAGACAGACTGACTGACTAACTTGACATCGGTAAAGTGCAATCCATTAAGCTCACAAGAAGACGTATTTACTCAAAAGTTTGCATTATATCCTATAATATAAAATAATATTTATGACTTTAGTGAGTTCACTTCTAAGAATATCTTCAAAATTTTAAACGCAACATTTTAATCTATACATCTATACAAATATTATAAAGAGGAAAGGTTTGATTTTTTGTTTGTTTGTTTGTTTGTATGAATTGAATAGGCTCCGAAACTACTTGGCAGATTTGAAAAATTCTTTCACTGTTGGAAAGCTACATCATTTCTGAGTGACATAGGTCATAGGACTGAGGTTTTATCCCGGAAATCCCACGGGAACGGGAACTATGCGGGTTTTTTTTTGAAAACGCGGGCGAAGCCGCAGGCGGAAAGCTAGTTTTTTTATAAAACAGGTGGTATGAATAATACATACAGGTGGTATGATAGAAATACTGAACATAATTTTTATGAAAGCATAACCATGACAATATTTAATAAAACATAAATATTAACATTCAAAGAAATAAGAACAAAAAAATATCGTGATGTAGGATTCGAACCCACATCTTCGATAACTTGCCTTGACCAATTCAGCCAATCACGATTCTGAGTCATATTACGTTTTTTCAATAGAGACATACGATACAAATCAAAAATATAAGGGTATATTGTGCAGTTTAAATGCGGAAACTTGACTTATAATGTCTATGTACGATAATCTGCAGTAATGAATCAAATCACAACTATAAAAAAACTAAACATTTCATGTACCTATGTATTTAGAAATAGCATAGTTAACGAAAGTCAGTTACATTTTTACTTATTATCTGTGCTCCGCTTCATTCTTAACATACAGTTTTAGTAAAACCATCCATATAATGCATAAATTTAAAATAATCATCTTAACTTTGTCCAATAGCCTGTACGTTAGAACTTAAAGCCTATCGTATGCAATGCGACATGCACATCCGTGCAGAAGCAATAAATCGCATTTTAGTTTCCGACCCGAGCTTCACGGCAAGAAATATATTATGCACGTTCAACTCGGCGCGTCCAATCATTTTATTTTTATTTATCGCTCATAAAGTAATAAAGTGTCAGTTTTTAAGATTCCATACCGAAAGGGTAAAACGGGACCTTATTACTGAGACTTCGTTGTCTGTTTGTATGTCTCCAGGCAGGCTGTCTCATAAACTGTGATAGCTAGAAAGCTGAAATTTGCACAAATGATGTATTTCCCTTATGGGGACCCAATAGTACGGAACCCTTCGAGCGCGAGTCCGACTCCCACTTGGCCGGTTTTATTTTTATTTATCGCTCATAAAGCAATAAAGTGCCAGTTTTTAATTGCTCCCTTAAGATACAATATTATCAAATTTTAATGTTAACTCTTTGCGTTTTAACGAGTGCAGGATCAGCGGTCACTGCAATAAAAAGAATTTGCACGTCTCAAGACGCTTCCGAGAACTAGCGCGACAAACAATTATACATCGCGTAAAATGGAATGGAAACGACAAAAATGTGATAATCAAATTGCCACACCAATCTACAAGGCCGCGGAAAATGATAAATAAATATTACGTAAAAATGGTTCCGTTTTCATTTGGCTATTCGGAAAATTGATATTTTGATTCGTTTAATTGAAAACGACTGAGAATTTGTCAATCATTATTTATTTACCTAAACAAAGTGGTTACTTTACTCATAGTCACAGAGCTTGGCACAGATTTGATGAATATTCATGAAAAAAAAATGTAGAAAGCTCTGTTATATAGGTTTCGGGGATTTCTTTAATAGGCCCTATATGTATTTCGATAGTTGGTAATTGGTATGTTCTTTGTTTTAATAAGTATGTCAATATTTTTTATGTGTTACAGAAGAAAGGAAGCATTATGTTAACATTAAATGTTGCCAGATACATGATTACCCTCGCGAAAGTTGGTAATGGTATCTCGAATCAAATAAAATCATATTAACTAGAATTATCGCTTTCTTATTCAAATAAAACTAAGGTTTTTTAAAGACATGTTTATTTTACATACTTTTAATATGCATGTATACAAATTACAGAATTTAAACTTTATTTATAGGTTCCTAAAATATAAGCTAAATGAACAAAACTATAACATCCACGCAATATGTTAAACGAAATCCACTTCTTGAATATTAAAAGACAAAAACGTTACATCTTATAACAATTAATTATCACTGTATCGGATATTCAAATAAAAAAAAATTGGTCAATATGCATAAAATCGATATTAATTAACATCTGATTCCATACATAAAGGCTCTAATTGTACACGAACACTCGCAAATTATATCCAAATCCTGACCAATTATTCGTTTCCTTATAGTTGAACGATTTATTGCAATTTGTTACAAGTAAACAGTCACTTTATTTATTTAGACGGTTTTGAAGGAACATCGTCGAATTGAATAAAAATAATATCACATGACAAAAGACTACAAGAGATATTTCCTTACACTTGGAAGCATTCTTAATACAAAACTTTTCATTGTTATTTATAAAAATTGTGGTAAAATCCTTTTATAAATTACATATTCCACAAATACACTGATACATTGGCGATTTCTTATTTTAGCTGACATACAACAAATACCAATAATACCTGTGCCAGATAACGGTACTGAAGAACACAGGTTTTTCCAATCCACATATAATTATGATATTTTAAGGAATTTGGTTGTTTTCTTGGTTCGACAAATGCATAAGATTTTTTGTTATATCTAATAGAGGGTTGTCTATGTTTTACTATCGGATTAATACAATATCTCTGCCGTGTAGAGCGCACAAAATTTAGTATTTATTTAAATACCTAAGTCTTGGTTAAATAGTAAACAATTAATTACTTCTAGAATATTCAAAGCCTCGTGATTGTATAGTGCAGAAAAATAGTTTTAACCTCATTTTCCAAATATAAGTTCTGTTGCAAAGGAAATAGTCGTGAATTTAAAACGACAAGCTAAAGAATATTATTTTTTCGTTATTATTTCTTTCCGTCTTTCGTCTATTTCTTTCAATCAAACTACACAGTTAATTACTCTAATTTTTAATATCAAAAATAAAATTAATGGAAATGTACCTATGTAATATTAATAATGAAATAATAATTACACCAAATTAAATGAAAAATAGAATCTCTGTGTTTAAAATTTTCTTTAATAGATAAGTAGTTAATGAATTTGTGATTCAAATGTCCATCGCAAGTTGCCACAAATTCAAGAACTACTTTTTAATTTATTATAGTCAAAAAAATATATTAAAATTGATAATCTAATATTATTTCAATAATATATGCCGGTGTTAATAACCGCAATATTAGTAGTCGAACTTGCTCTAATTGATATAAATTAAAAAAAGCATACAGTTAGTCACGGCTTAGCAATAAATTAGTTTTGAAACCTATTATTTGAATTTGGAAAGAAATAAAACAGCTTTTGCTATAGCCGGAAATACCAAATTGCTGCTTAATTAAATCCGCAAGTGATGAAGTGTCTACAAATTCCTTTACATTTATTATTATATATCTAATGTCTGCCTTTTATTGCTTACGAATAATTTCTAAGAGCATAATAGGTACAGATTAGTAGTTGATACACAACCAACAGTTAAAACTAGGTTAGCAAAAGTTCAACGTTAAAATCGATGTCACTGTTTTAAAAATCCATAACATAATATATCTTTCTCCCAAAATTTCCAAATGAATATTTTATGTTATTTATGGTGTCAAAGAGTGGGTGGCCGATTGAATGAAGAAGTCTTTGTTATAAAGAGATATTTTTTAAATGGTGATATTCTACTTGAATATTTAAACTCTCAAGTTGGTATCTAGGAATTTTTCTGAGGAGCTCTTCTAAATAAAAATTATTAAAACTTTGGTTGTGTCAGTGTGATGCCCAAAAGCTTTCTGATTCTAAACTTTTCAAAAGATAATTCGCCCGCGTTTTCAAAGAAAAACCCTCATAGTTCCCGTTCCCGTGGGATTTCCGGCATAAAACCTATCCTATGTGTTAATCCATCTTACCCTCTATATGTGTGCTACATTTAATTGTAATGGGTCAGTAGTATTTGCGTGAAAGAGTAACAAACATATGTACATACACATACATCCATCCTCACATACTTTCGCATTTATAATATTAAGTACGATAGGATAGGATACGATTATAAACACTTAATATAAAAACATACAAACAATACTTGATATAAAATAGATTCAATTATTACCGAATAAAAACGTAGATCACGGAACTTCGTGAAATGGCGTATTCATGAAATAGGAACCTATATTGTTATATGACCTATTTTGACAAATAACAGGAACTATTTTATAAGCTCTACGTTCAATAAAGTAGTCTCATTTTAACTTGAATAATTCTAAGTTTGGTATAAATTCTTCTTTGAGAGCTTAAGCTAGGCAAATAATTTAAAAATTACTACTGCAGATTCTTTTCATGTATCAGTTTCTTTCAAATTTCATCTAATTTTTAATTTTTTAGTCATTTAAATTTCTAATAACATATTAATAAATTAAAAAAGGCTTTTTATAGGCAATCCCGTATAATTTGCAAATGCGACAAATTGACGAGTACATAATATATACCTACTGTGTTGCTTAAAATTGATTGCTTAAACATTGATTATTTTGTCTTAACAGATATTAGCAGATAAGATTTAATATTACATACCTACTAATCATCTATGAAACCAGCGAAATGAAGATCCGCGTATGTGAATGATGATTATGTTTTCGGTACAAGCCCTTCTATTTATTGATGATACTTCGACATGACCTTAAACTTTTACGAAATGTCACTAAGGCTTTGAAGCTGCAGTAACGATGTATGCAATGTGCAAATGCTACAACGAAATTAATTTGACAGTTTGATTATACACGCTTACCCAAAACACAACAAATAAGCCCACCTACCAATAACATTACATTATTATAACATCCCACGTACACGTAACTGAATGAATCGCCAATTTTGCTTATATTTTCATATTAAAATAGGCAGATTTTGTTTATTAATTTACGCGAGGCTTTGCAATTTCATTTTGTCATCTTAAAGCCCTCCAAATTAACCGGTCACAGCGGTGGGTTATGACGGTTATAATATAAATTGAATACATTATTACTTATTAGTAGTTATTCACTTGATATCAAGTATCAACGGGAAAATACAGATTAAAATTGTATAAACAACATTGCAAACTTTTACATGCAAAAACATTAGATATAAAAGGATAGCAAAAACAATATAAAAATTTCCGGAACAATAATCATTATTTTTACTAGAATATATAAATCGTTACACTGCGTTAAGCACCAGCTAGCTTATTATTATATATGTATATTATTATACTTAGTGTCTAACTTTTAATAATAATAAAATTGTGTCTTGTAAGAAAGTTAGTAACGATGGTAAACTTCAAAAAATAAGCTTTAGTTTACCTAACCTGCAGCAAATAACTAATGATTTAAAGTTTAAACATTTTGTTGCAAAATGCAATTTGTGAATATTTGCCTCAATATAAGCCATAAAACCATGACGTCTCATTTTATAACCAGTCAATAAATGCGTTATTATAAATAATAAATTTAATTAATTGTTTTAAATGATAATAATTTCGATGCTGTGTTTCTTTAACATTAGTTATTTAAGTACCTACTTTTAAAAGTTTATGATCGGATTTTTTTATAAACTTCTATTACGTACCAAGTTTACAATGTGTATTAATGAGGAATAAATAATATCATTTCGCTTAAGTAATTGTTAATTTATTCTTACGGAAAAGTTTAATGAACTCTTAACGTGTTTAACTCGAAGACTTACGAACTTAATAACTAAGGATTTGTTTTACCTACTATTTACATCTAAGGGTTGTAGCTAGGTATCTTAAAACATTTTTTATTATCTAAATATAAACAAGCGTGTATAAAAGCATTTATATATTTTCATATTACAAGCATTATTACCTAATGTCTAAGAAACTCAAGCAACTTGGAAACTGTTGCAAATAATATGAAAGCGCTTTCAAACCATTTTCTATGTTAATTCATTCTGTTATTCACAGTAAATAGAATTTTTAAGGCTTTTTGTTGACACTTGAGAGCAAAATAATAGATATTGTGCTCGAAAATGTTTTCCATTTCAATTTAAAAACACATCAATATTCCCACTGTTTATACAGGGTGTCCCACTGTTGGTATACTAAGCTGAAAGGAGGTTATAGTTTTGCATACCCTGAGTACGTAAAAAATACTTATAAAATTCCAGACGCATTTTTTTTTCAAATAGATGAATTCTTAAAACTCTATGTGTACACCCATAACAAGCAACCCGCCCAACTTTGCTAGCAGAACGTGAGCTATCGTTTAAGATTATGTTTTCATAGACAAAATGCTCACATTAGAGAAGCGGTATATATGCCGGCTGCGCGAAGCTAGAGAAGAAAACATGAATTTTCAGGAAAAATTTAGCACAAAATTTTTGACGTAATTTTGTTGTTTAAATATTTTTTACGTGATCAGTGTATGCAAAACTACAAATCCCTTCGCGCTTAGTATACCAATAGTGGGACACCCTGTATAAAAATAGCTATTTTAATAATGGTGGTTAAAAAGTGAAATGGCTGAATATCATAGTTTCATTTGTATTTCGCAAATTTAGCCTCAGTATGTCGCTAACGAGGTGAAGATAAATAACATATCGTGCAACTACATCGCAACTTCTGAAACTGTTAACACTTTAAAATTGAAAATATCGTTATTCATTTATTCACGTTAATACTCAGAATTACAATACCTATATCTTTGAGCTAATCTTTACTTTCGACAAATTCCGTTATTGCGAAACGTTGTTTGTTTTTTAATGTTTCAAAACAATTATTGTCTGACTTTCTTTGTATTGAAAGTAAGTTTTTAGGTGACTAGTCCAGGTATACGTAGTACGGATTTACAAAAAGGGTTTTATTTAATGGAATAAAACGTCGACGTTGTTCACGAGTTATCAAAGCGTTAAGCATTATTATCCTTCATAATGCATTTAACTAAATTATGGGCGATAAAAACTTGATGTCTGAATTTAATTACACGCATTTGGCGTTGTTATGACAATCACTTAACGGGATCAGCTTGATTGTCATGATTATTACTAAAGTAAACATACTTAACGTGTATGGATACCAATCAACATTCATGCATGACAGAATTCAACAACGCGAATGATTTATATAAACCGTGACGACCAGAGCAATTAATAAATTGAAAATTATCAGTACAAATTTACCGGCCCGTGGGCCGTGAGTGAAGTAAAAAAAATTGGTTGATGGTTCCACTTAACGGTAGATTAAAATGTATCGTATTATAATATATTACTACCTAATGAGGTAATGCTTTCAAGACCTTGATAAGTAATGCATAAATTTATTTTACATTTAATTGAGATTTTAAGGAATTCTAAGGACTAGATGTTAACGTATTACGAAACTGCCATAAAATATGCCATAAAAGTTCCAGTAATATGGTAATGTTTGTTATTATCTACACATGTAGGCAATTGAACAAGCATTGTCTTTTAAAATTAGTTATTCATCTTAAAGCATAATATATTTATACGAATTCATAAATACATACTTATGTATCTTTTCGTAATAATGTATATGGTTGTCCAGCAAATTAAGTTCGAATTAGGGTCAATGAACCAATTTTTTAAGAAAAATTTAAAATACCATTTCATTATAAATCGAATCTGTAATTCCCGTCTCCCGTTGCATTCGAAGAATGAGCAAGAACACCATCACAGCACTTTCAGGTACCGCTATCTTTATCATGTAGGACCTCAAATAAACATAATTCTGACTTGCCTTAACTTACCAAACACGCACATTTTTATGGCCACAAGATATTGTGCGTGTTATCTTAATACTTAAATTTACATTATTTTTAATCAACATAAAATTTACAAAAACTTACTCGTCTTTGCTTTTGGTATTTATAAAAACGTATTTATTTAATCAAAGTTTAATAAAGAACCAGGACCCTCGCAAACTTATTAACGTACCTACATCTAATAAATAATTTATGAGCCCACATTTCACTCAAAATATGTTTCCACTAAAATTTGACACTTTTCATTTATTAGTAACGACCTTTAAATCTTTTTGATTTATCGTTAATATACCACGAAAACGATTGTAAAAGAAATAATCGTAACAAATATAAATCTTAATTTTAATAACAAACAGCAATAATATGTTATTATCTACCTATTTAGTTCTACTAGTTTTTGAACATCTGGGTCATGTGACCAATCGCCGTTTAGAACATGTAATATAATTTATACTCCCCATGTCACCTCCGATATCCATTTACATCGGTTCAATAAAACTATTTATTAAAATCCTGTTATCGCAAAATTTGGTTACAAGACTAAATTTCTAAATGAGGTTAACGCCCGCTACTCAAATATGTATACGAGAAGACATTAGTGACCAGAGCTAAAGAAACACAATGTTAATTCATGGAAATTAATATAACATGTCCCTAGTAAGTTAACTTCAAGATTAATAGGTGGATGTTAATTTCTGAAAAAAATATTTGAATAAAATCAACATCACATATAGAACTTATAAGATGCCTTAACTGTATCTATCTCCTACTAGCAGTTGCCCGCGACTTCGTCCTTGCAGTCATGAAGATATCAATGCTATGAGAATTGTGGTCCACGCAACCTGCATTCATCCATTTTATTTGTAAAATATGAAATGTCACTCCTTTCATTATTTTGGTGTCCTTTACTAAGACGATACTTCTGATTTGCCAAAGTATTTAAACTTATTACACACATAAGAGTTTTCGAAAATTCATTCTAAAGTTTTACAGAAATCAATGATGGATTATGGATAAATAAATATGCATAATATGTACAAACTGAAACTCAAACTCACAACATAATATAGGTAGGAGAAAGAGGTACCTACCGCGGAGAAGAAAAAAAAAACTTGAGCATAAAATAAAATGATAACTTGATGCAATTACTGATCCTTTCGTAAATGTAAATAAAAAAGCTGTAATTATTGGAAGTCATAAAATGTGATCCTCCCTGCTTTAAATATATAAAGTATCTCAGTAGGTACTTATTTTCAGGAATAACAACAAGGATTTCATACATTGAGTTACCATGTACCTACTACGTAACGTAAATAATAATACCTCAATGATTTCATATAAACTTTTTTCCAGCTCATTCAAAAATAATTTCTTAGTTAAAGTGAATCCAATTCGAAAACTCTAAATTGGGCAAAAAGCTTTTCAGATAAGAAATAAAAATTGGAACTTTCATACTAATTCACGGTAGCCTTTATATACCCGTTGTATCGCAAAATCTGTTCTAAGCGGTCATTTACTAACCATTAACTTTATTACATTGAAATTTTCAGAGCTCTTAGACGCCCTTAATCCAACCCTATAGCAGAACCCGTTCACTTTTGACATCTGCCAAATATCAACTTTGAAGTTTGTAACACGAATAAATGAAGAACTTTCACACCAACATGCAATAGTCCCTAGAGACACTCTTTTGCAAATTCCCTTATTTATAGACCTCTAACTATTAGCTATCTACGTACATGTCAATTTTCAAGCATGTAGCAAAACAAATGAAGTACTTTCACACTACGACAGCCCTTAGTGGATGTCTACTAACTTTAAACCACCACATTTCACTGTTATAATATTATTATGTTCGATGTTTTCGAGATTTTTTGATGAGTGAGTGTGTGACCTTTCGCTTATATCTATATTCTTAAATGTATAATCACTATATAATATATATAGAACGACATTTTATACTTCAAAGTCAATATGAAGGTAGAGGTTAAATATGAATATTTTAAAAGAATAGAGATACCAAGGGTCTACTATTTTTAATGAACACAAAAAATCGTAGAACCAACGATGAAATAAAAAACTAAAATACAATAATAATCTCAAGAAATATACTTCAAGTAAAGTTTAAGTTGAAATTATTACTTCTTACGTGAGATCTTTTAATAAACAATTTAAGATTTAGTTTTAGAACAAAATACCTGTATTGTAACTTTGTAACATAATATCCAAAGATATACTTGATGATTTCAAAATTAAAAGAACTTCGAATTAAAAAACGAGTTCATTGGACATAATAACACATTTGCATTATAATAAAAAGCCTAATTATAACTTTGATAAAGCCAAAAATAAACAACTTGAAACATATTATTACCTCACGCATATTTACATTGACATCATTAACGTATAATCATCTTATATTCAAGAAATATCTCAGATATGTATAGCTTTTTATCAGTTATTTATATAGGTGCAGTTCCGGTTTTCAGGGCAACATACTTAAATCGGTCAGTGAAACTGAATAGCTCGCGTCCATTGCATTGTTTCAAAAATAAGGTTACAATACTAGTATAGTATTACATTTGCTTTTAACATATCATGAAGAAAGGCTCATGTAAGGATGCAAGTAGGTTGCAAATTGAAAGCTTTTACTGACTCTATTTGTAGAGCTCTGAAACGCAAGTGCATATACATCGATAGTCTTCCTCGTATCACTATTAATTTTTATGTCCTTAACGGCATGCTTCTTCTTCCTTATGAAACTTTGTTATGTAGCTGAAATAAAACGGCAAAAGTATGCTCGGAATTAAAAATATATTAACAAAAAAACCGCTACTTTCTCATAAATTACTGTGAAATTATTTCATAAATTTGTAACATAATATTTAACAACCTATCTTGGAAAACATATATTGAAAATTTACTTTTAAAACTTGACCAATTAGCCTAAAAACTGAAAAACAAATCAAAAGATTGTTTGAATGTGTGATTTGTGATTTGACGAACATGGCTAAAGGATATAGGATACAGCACGCACACATTGACGCCTAGCATGTGGCTGGCGACACACATGTAGCAGAAGGCTTCGTCGCCAAAACCCACACATGGATAAGGACCTACAGCTATATGCCAAATACGTTGCGGTATTCGGCGTTAACGTAAGAGGTAATATAAGAGTCGCATCTTCGAGTTTGTACAATTTAGTTTTAAAAGCCGGTCGCAGGTGAGCGGGGCATGTAAGCGAATTTTAGCACGACTTATCGGTTAGCCGGCTCTGTATAGAGCCTTTATCTAGTGTTCTCAAGACTGAAGACTGAATTTCGGGACAGTGCGTCCCGAAATCGTGTCCCGTGCCATGGCGCCGGGAATAATTTTTTATATTTTGGTAAGTTTCTTCTACCTGTGGAATGTGTTAACAAATAGAAGTTTTAACTTTTATGGAATATAATATTAGTCAATTATTACTTTATAACTATCAATAAAATATTTATTTTATAAGAATTATTAAGATTAAATAGTTGGATAAAATAAGAATTAGGTTGGTTTAAAATTGTTTTAACGTTGGTTAAAAGATCATAAAATATTTTTTAAATACAAACCATTTTCTATAAGAATATTATTTAAAATAATACTTAATTATATTATTTTATAATAACTACCCATAATCAGTTTAAGTGAATGTAAAAAGTTCGTTACCATTTAAAAAAATGTATCCTGGCATGAATTAAACATTAATCTACAAACAACTTAAAATGCTAATCATAATATGTTCTCGAAAGCTTATTACATTTACATTAGAAACATATAGGTATGCATATTTGGCGGATGTATTCAGAATATTTCTTTTACTATATCGGCCTTGACCTTTTGCCATACCTATAATAATAATGATTGAGTCATAACATAAATACTCGTCGTAAAGGTTGATGAGACGGTAGAAAGAACTTTTTTTTATTTAAATGTATTTTTAATGTAACCAGTATTTATAATGTTTATCTTCAAACACATTTATTTTTCTACATAGTGAATATATTATTTTATTCGAAACATATTGTCAACTAGATTTCCGCCCGCGGCTTCGCCCGCGTTTTCATTATAGGAAAACCCGCATAGTTCCCGTTCCCGTGGGATTTCCGGGATAAAACCTATCCTATGTGTTAATCCAAGTTACCCTCTATATGTGTGCTAAATTTCATTGTAATCGGTTCAGTAGTTTTTACGTGAAAGAGTAACAAACATCCATACATCCATACATCCACACAAACTTTCGCCTATATAATAGTATTAAGATTAAGATTATACTACATTGCACTGTCGAAAATTGTGAATAAATAATGATTCTATGTAACCATAGAGATGAGGAGATATTTTCCTCAATATACCATATTGTGCTTATTTTCATACAAAACGCTTTTCTCTTTTATAACGAGATTTATCCTCGTGAAAATTTATATCAGAAATCCATAACAAAAATAGTATGATGCCTAACTTGATGAAGAGAAGTTTCAGGGATATAGAAATTTATATTCCAATAAAAATAGATATAACTAATGGAATTAAATATATAAAATTTTTAATGTTTTTATGTACCTATTTAATATAAATATATACGTTGTGTATACGTTGTATATACGTTGATATATGCGTTGTTACGTTGTGGATGCAATTAGATTTAAAAAACCAAATGTATTAGGATTTAGGATCATGTTAAAATTATTATTTTTGTAGGTAATTGTTCTGTGTGCTCTCTAAATAAATAAAATCGTGGTCGTGGCAACCCTATGACTGCACTTGTGCTACTAGTACGTGCATTAAGCGTTATTATATATTGAGTATTTAGAGATCACGATCCTAGTGACACATTTGGATATATATATACCGATATGATTAAAATAAAAATCCTTATAATTATTAAGTAGGTATATAAAAATGTGTCACATGAATGAATCGTGATCTCTAAATACTCAATTTATAATCAATTGCTGCACAAAATAGAAACTTCCAGAATATCTGATCTAAATCTTGTTCAATAAAAATTTACACGTGTCAATCGTGAAATTTGAAGAAGTCCTTTGAATTATAATTGTGGGCTTTATAATGTAAATATTTTATCACTAGCTTCCGCCCGCGACTCCGTCCGCGCGAATGTCGGTCTTCGCGTGGATGGTTTATTTCTCCATTTTGAGTAACTCTGACAATGACATCTTATAAATATCTATTGGACCCAAATACGGCTAGGCCTATAATAATACGCAAAGTGTGTTCGCGGTTCTACAGAACAACGTCTATGGATAAAACTGAAAAATTAAGATTATTTTTTTTTTTACGTATTTTTCCAGGATAAAAAGTATCCTATTTTACGCCCAGGATAATAAGGTATAATTATACCAAGTTTCATCGAAATCGAACCGTTAGTTTTTACGTGATGCCTGAACATACAGACAGACAGACAGACAGACAGACAGACAAAAATTTTTTTAATCACATATTTGGGTTTGGTATCGATCCAGTAACACCCCCTGCTATTTATTTTTTCAATATTTTCAATGTACAGAATTGACCCTTCTACAGATTTATTATATGTATAGATATTCATATAATATATATTTAACACATAGAATGAATGCATGTAATATGATTAAATTTATCAAAATTTGGGAAATGTGACTTCAATTGTACTTTTTGTCTTTTTTCTATAAATTCGACTATTGTAATTTGTAATGAATGCGACAAAAGTATCAATTTTCCTTGAAATACTTCCATGTTGTTTTCGTTAAATTAATTTACCTATATAAAGTATAAATTAAACTTGAATTATGAATATCGAATGACGTAATAAAACATATATATATAATATATAAAAATAGTTATTTTATAAGCTTATCAGTAAACTTAGTAAGATATTTCGACTTAAATTATGACAATGAAAAAAAAATAAACAATGGAAGTACGGGCTCCGTTATCTTTATTCTGTGTTAGGAAAACAGCAGTTCATAAAAGTGGGCAGCATTTTTGGCAAATATCCTCGTTTATTGCGTTCGTATTTGCTTATCCTTCGGCTTAAATCTCTTCCAAGTTACAGATTACTGTACCCAGTACAAATTTACATTTTGCTTGTGAGTTGACTGACACAACACAACATAGACAGACTTATATTTGTTGTTGAAAAGATAAAAACAAAAATGAATTCTCGGCTCTTTTAAAATAGATGTAGGTATTAACTAGCTTGCTGTGTATTGTATGGTCACAGTATTACAATATTATATGGTTTACATAATATATAGTATGATAACATTGTGGGCTGACACAACGCCGGTAATGTTTAATGTTCCGTTAACGAATCAATGAAAAATGTATACGTAAGCATGACACATTCTGACCAATATTTTGCGTTGATTTTGTCTTACTGACATGTATTTTCTAATAAGTTTTTGCCTTTGTTTTACATAATATTTATTGAAATATCACATTTCACCTAGGTATAGAAAATGTTACTTAGGCTCTAAAATACTATATATATATACTGGTGACTTTTAAACATGTTTGCTATGAAACTTGCCGCATTATAATAAACCTTTAACAAAAAAACAAAATATAGATAGGATATATCATTATATCATTCATCAAACAGCTATCAAGGTCTATGAGCAAAATTTTTATTCATGTTATTATCTGTTCATAGTTCAATAAACATGTTGCATAGTATTAAGTAATAAAATATGTATACAAGACCAGCCGCTCGCCTCGGCTTCGCCCAAGTCGATCCAGGATAAAAAATAGACTATGACACTCCTGAATAGTGCAGCTATATTCGTGAAAGAATTTTCATGAATTCAGAAGATTACAAACCTACAAACATGTAAAGTTCATAGATAAATATAGGATACACATCAAATTTTTAATATGTTTACATACTTTAGGTACATGTTTTAATTATATTATCATCAGGATTAAAATACCTTAGATAAATTAACGATGCATATAATGCTTTAAGAATGTACTCAACGATTTATTAAGAACAGTTCAAAAAGTAATAAAGCCCTTGAATGTCCGAGTTATTACGTAATAAAATGTTGGAGACAACCAAGCCCGGTAAGCATTTTGTAACCCACAATAAATCGTACGACATCCATGTTGCAAAGAAAATGAACATAACAGGACATTGACATCGACTTACAAGTTGATCCTCTTAATGGGCGTACCAGTCAACTTCTGCCTTTATCTTGAGCCCATTGAACTGTCAATCAATTCCTCAAAAACCATTCAAAAACGCAGATTCGCGGCGCAACAAAGCACGCAGCCATAACTGAACTTGCTGCGCTTTTTGCATGTGTAGATAAAAGTTTTTAGTACAATCTTTTGTTTAACAAGCAATGTTTAACTGAAATTCAGTTCAACCTTTCAATTAAACAAAAAAATGAATTTAGAAATCCAAGCTAAACAACTTTTTATTTGTAATTTGTTTATTTGCGTAGGCAAACATAACTTTTTGTCTCATAATCAGGATGGTTAAACAAAAATAATTTCACTTGTTTACTATGTACTAGCTTCCGCCCACGACTTTGTACGTGCATCCCCGTTCCCGCAAGAATTTCGGGAAATCCTTTCTTAGCGGATGCCTACGTCCTAACATCTACCTGCATGCCAAATTTCAGCCCGATACGTCCAGTGGTTTGGGCTGTGCGTTGATAGATCACTATATCAGTCACCTTTGAGTTTTATATATATAGATTTAGTAAATTTGAAATTTAAAATCTCTTCCAAATATCAAACATTCATTGATATTTGAAGAGATAATTAATTAACATAAATATTCCAAGTCCTTAGCATATAAAACCTGCACAAAAGTTACCTGGCCGCATTTTCTATAAAACTTAAAGGAATGGGTCTACGATAAATCACCTTATCAATGGATATTTCAGTTGGCAATAACATGTATGATACTATTCCAAAAACGCGTTAAGAATAAATTAGAATATTGTGTGAATCATCGCTATTTTTATTCACTTGAAATGAACCCGGCTAGAGGAGTGTGTGAGATATAACCGAACATTCGTATGAGTTCAGAATAGTTTAAAGGTTGAGGATATATGTGCCGGTTCACCTCAGACCATGACGTAATGTAGATACTTAATGCAAATGCATCCTTTCGAATTAGCATTTATCTTTTATTTAGTCTTATTAACCAATACAAATACTTTAAATTAGTCATACGCAAAATTGGGAAAAGAATTGATTTAATATGTCGAAGCGAAATGTATGTCATTAACTTAAGTATTGCAGATAGCTCTGTTCTTGTTCTCACGCAAGTCTGACACGCAATATCGCCCGCAGCTTGTTTTCTTTTCCCGAACAAAGATTGAGAAATTAACCAACAAATGGATTTTTGAGTCCCCTTTTTTGGAAATATAATAACGGACTCATCTATCAGTGGATTGATGTCTACCACTTCAAAAATAGGTATCAAATATCAATAGTAGGGTTTTAGTTAACTTGCTCATAAGGAATATTATCTACTATCATAATTTTCTTACAATATATATCAAGCCGTCGAAATAATAATAACAACATCATGTCTGTTATGACAACATTAACGCCCATTTTACATAAATATATTGTTAATATTGAAAAGAAGAATAATTGAATTGTTAAAATTTTCATTGTAGTTTTTGTTTCGCTTTGACAACATCATTAAAATATATTCGTCGACAGCTCAACCTCTTTGTATCAATCATGAATCGTCAATTAAGAGAATTGTTTAAGTATGAAATCATAATGCACTTTGCAGTTTTCAAAATTGATTACGGACAAAGTTTATGTTCATCGCCATATTAAATATTTTCTCTTTGCCATTTTTAATTAATCGATATTATGTATCGGCCGCTTTTGAAGTTATATCATCTCTTGGAAGTTAAATATAATTATTACTTAACACGAAATCCATTATAAATATAAAATATACTGTCAATTTAACCTTAAAACTAGTTGATGTCACAATTTTATTCCCAGCAAACAGCGACGTCTTTAAAACTCTTTGTAGTCAATACAAGTTGCATATTTAAGATAAATAAAACCTTGCATAACACACGTTGAGGTGTCAAGCAAATTAGATAGGTACCTCTATAATACGACTTCAAATTATAATATTTAATTTGTATAAATCAGAAAGGTTAAACTTTTTATTTAAATCGCGCTACGCTACAATTAAACTATGGTAGGATCCCAAGTTGCATTATTAGTTACTTAGTCGCAAATAACACAGCCAAACAATGTAACCTTCACATTCAATCTAATACCAATCAGTGTATTAAAGAGTGATGTTATTAACATTTAAAACTGTGTATTGTGTTGGTATTAGGAACAGTCCAAACAATAACTAATAATAATCGAATAGATAAACATTGCATAACGAAAATTTCGAGACAGGTGGCGTAATGCACGTCCTTACTTTATTGACATCACCGGCCTTACAACAATTGATTTGTATCTCAGGTGCAAAGGCTATCATACTTTCGCGAGGTAAAGAAACAGATAATAGGTATAATAATATACTCCATGTACTCCATAGTGATTGTCAATATAGGATTTTTTCTGATTACTATTTTGAAAACTAGATTTTGGGTAAGTTCATTGGTTTAAGTATTCTTGAAATACAAGAATATACAATAGTATACTGCGTGTGAGGCTTAGGTACACTATGAGAGTATACAATTAAATATATCAATACCTAAGCAAATCAATTCGTTATCATACAATTGTTATTCCTTAAGGAGTGGCGGATATGAATGGCCTTCACCTGTTTATAAAACTACTTAACGTAAATTGCCAGCCAAACATACGAATGTGTGACATAAGCCTCTGGCGTCACATCGTGCCTTGACATAAACATTAATTCACAGATGAATAGCCTTTCTTCAATATAATATGAGAATTCCACAACAAGACGCTTGTTAACATCCGACAAGAATAAAATCATTACGAGTAACGAACTGATGAAGATATCAAAAAATCATTGTTTAATGAGTTAAAATATTAATATTTAAATTATACGTCATCGATGTTTTTTTATAAATATATTGAAATTTGACCATGCGATCGGACAACGCATATCTTGGAATAATATAAAATGTAAATTCTGTATGGCTGTCAAGAAAACCTACAAAAGTGAAGGTTGAATGATCTTATAACTGATTATTGAATAAGTTATTGTAATGTTGTATCATAATACATATTTACACTTTCCTTCCGATTTATTTGGATGTTTGTATTAAGGACAAGTCTCTAAAAAAAGTTATGTATTCTATATCTGTTCCGATAAGAAACAGTGCATTATCTGAACGAAATCATTTTGGATTGCAGCCAAAAGATCGTGTAACAGACGTATTACTTTATACATATGTATACCCAAATATGTAACCTACCCAAATTTCAACACATCTATAAATTTATAGACACACCCAGAAAACAATCAATGACAATAATGGTGTTGATGTAATGCTTTACATTTAAATAAATTAATGTAGAATTTGTATTGCCTTATTCATTTAAAAAATATTAAGCATTGATTACATATAAAGCTTTAAAAACATCAATAAGTTACATTTTAAGTTATGTTTGTTCACATAAATCAAGCCAGTCATAAATAATCAAACATTCCACAGACAATAAAGTTAACTAGTTTGTCAATACGGATTTTACCTAGGTACATTTAACATTATTGTTATAAACAAGTTAGTCGAGAGTGAAGATCCGCTTCGATACATGTATATCATCTAACCACATAATTCTCGTATGAGTAAGTGAATATTAATAAAAATGTGGAAATATGCGACATGCTGATGCGCCTCACCGACGACACCTTTACTATATTCTCTGCAGTGTGTCAATCTGCATATTATTCAAATCTTGGAAACCCCATGCTATGCAAAGAAAGGTATCTTTTATTAAACAATTATAAATCATCATATTTTTATACAAGTAGCCAGTATGTAGGTATGCTTAGTTCACTCTGAACGTCATCGTATAAATCTCTTTCAACACAAGGACAAAGTGTAATTAAAACAACCCTTAACTATTTGTAGGTACTATGACACTTTTGTTTTCGTGCCTATAGAACTCGACATGAAATTTCGCCACATTTTATCATTCATGCCGCAAGTGATTTATATTTTATCGATGTCCACCATGTCCTCGACCGTAACCCTACCTTAACCAACTTATGTTTCAACATCACGTACACGAGACAAGAATCAAGAAAAATAGTTTTGATCCGCAAAACAAACGTGTGAGCATTCGGAAAGAACCGTTTAGACCGGGAGATACTGACACAAAATTTCGAGTCATTTGTAACAGGATGGCGGTTCTACAGGGTTCTTAGTACGCAATGACAAAAAGAAAAATGATGGTGTGAACGCTGGTACCGGCGGCTTAGTCGCGTGGACGTTAGTCGAACTCGTCGGAAAATAGTGAAAGTCAAACGATTTGTAACAGTATGGCACTTATTTTTCCTGTAAGTTTGAGGATCAACGAATATAAATACAAAATTTCAAAGATCTAGGTGTTGCAAATCTTCACTTATATAAATTAATAATAAAATTATTTTTCAAGTATGACAGCACTTTTTCCCCCTACTAGAAGTATGGCAAATATAATAATGGTCACATTTTATCAAATACTCTCCAAAAAGCCAAATGCAATACTGGTACAAAAAGATAGGCGAAATAAAAAAATTTTGCAGATTTTCGGCGGTATGGCGACCATTTGGAATCGTCCGAAAAGTATGGCATGGCGATTTTCGTAAATGGCTGCACGACGATGGTTACCTGTGCAAAAGTTAGCTTGGTACAAATGGTTGAATAATTGTTTTTTTTAAATCAACACATTCGCGTCGGTATGGCGGGCTGTAAGTCATACCGGAAAAGTATGGCATGACACTACCGCCTACTTCTTTTTTATGGGCTATCGGTAAATTCTAAAATTTTTGTGTTACAAATCGTTTGACTTTCGCTATTTTTCCGACGAGTTCGACTAACGCCCACGCGACTAACCCACCGGTACCAGCGTTCACACCATCATTTTTCTTTTTGTCATTGCGTACTAAGACCCCTGTAGAACCGCCATCCTGTTACAAATGACTCGAAATTTTGTGTCAGTATCTCCCGGTCTAGTTGTCATTTTAAGCTATAAAAATTTCGCTCAGCAATCCTATTGGCACAGAAACCTAAACCCAATATAGACTTTATCCTTTAAAAAAGATTTACACATAAGTACGTGACTATGAATTATTAGTAACCTATAAATACTCAATTCGCAAAAAATTATGTTACAAATGTGGCTCTTAAATAATTGATTTCCATTGTAATTTCTAGAATAAGTATTGTCCCTGGATAATGCAAATCCAATCCTTCGGTAATGAAGCATGTACATGCAGACATTTATCACGCACTGTCACCGTTAAATATCTAGGTGTACATTTGGACAATCAGCTCAACTGGAAGCACCATATTCAACTACTGTCGTCTCGTATTCGAAAACTTATGATCATATTTAAAAAGCTTCTCTCAATTGCTGATCAAGATGTTTTAAAAAAAGTTTACTTTGCGATATGCCAATCGGTACTTTCTTATTGCATTCAATCGTGGGGTGGGGCATCTAAAACACAAATGCTGAAAGTCGAAAGAGCACAGAGAGCAGTATTGAAAGTAATGATGTCAAAACCTATCTATTATCCCACTACAACTCTTTATAACGAGTGCAAAGTTCTTTCCATTAGGAAGCTTTTCATCTTAAACTGTATTGTTGCCACTCACACGCAGACGAACTGGAAGGAATTAAGCATTGTAAGGAGGCGTAAGGACAGAATTATTAACTTGCGGTTTGTACACACCGCAGCTGCTAAACGTTTCCACGGTTTCTTAGGTCCACTTCTTTACAACAAAATCAATAAAATCTTAAACATTCGCAATTTGACATTAACTGAACTGAAAAACAAACTAACAAACTTATTACTTACCCTCTCTTACGGGGAAACTGAAGATTTTCTGAAAGCGCAAGTATAACACTTTAAAAGAACCACATATCATAATTTTATTAATCACACATACACAGACACACACACACACACACACACACAAACACACACGCACACACTCGCACTCGCACTCACACTCAAATACTCATACACACACATTGCATGCCTGAAATTTGAATGTTTTTAATTCCGGTCTTTGTACTTTATTATTTTTTGTTTTTGTGTATTTTTTATTTATTTATAGTGTAGTGAAATTTAAATTTGTATAGACTATAGTACAATACTGGCTATGGCTAAGTCTAATGTGGAAGGCGTCGGTCGTCTCTAGCACAGGTTTATACCTAGTTGAGGCGATCGTCGAGTTTGTATTATTTTATGTCACTGTATTGGTACTCAATAAATGATTTTTATTATTTTTTTTTTTTAATTACTAAGATAGAGAGGCGCACGGCTAACAAGATAAAGCACTTTTACATGTACATATTACCATTTCAAATTCCTAATCAAGCAAACACATGATCAATCGGAGTTTCCACTCTCATTTATGCGACTTGCTGTTCAGAAAATTTTCCTGACTTTTGCCTTACACAGAGGACTTGATTATGATTTCATTTGTTCTACTTATTAAATAAAATTTGATTGTACGATTTTGGTACGATTTTATACTTCGCTGAGAATATGTTTACACACAAACGGTATAAATAATAGTCGAAGATAAAATTAATGCATCAAAATGTAGTAATTTATTAAATGAATTAACGAAACTGCTGTTGATCAACTAATCAAAATAAATAGTGTCTAATTTGACGTCTTTTATTTCAGTAGATAAAATGAATAAATTCATCATGGGTTTATCTCACATTACCATCAAGCACCGGTCGTTTTAGATACATTTACACATTTGAACTTTACAAACTCAATTGACAAACTGCCTCCTTGGCAGTTTAGCAATAGATTACAGGCTACAGCTGCTGATGTTCTTGGGGATAACTATCGGAGTGCTCACGACAACGGCCTGATAACAACGTATTTATTACTTATGCAATACTATCGCATCACCATCAATGTTAATATAGAACCGTGTTCCATACTTTTATTTTGGCAAAAAAAACAAATAACCAAAAGCTTATCTGTCGATTATTAATTATTAAATACAAATTATTTCAATCTCGATGTCTATAATATTATGTTACAGCAATGGATGTATACCTGCTGCTTTTAACCTAGCCTAATAAAATGGTTTAATTAAAACGTTATATTTTCCCCCAGATTTGAACAAAGTAATTCTTATCATTTTTATTAATTGGGTGCCTTGGGAGATGAATATTCTAAAAACCTTTTTATATTCAATTACTTCATTAGAAAGAAATTAAAAGCAAATGTCTAGCTTCTGTACCGTTATTCCTTCAGTCAGCTTATTCAGATATTAGTAAATACATTTTAAGAATATCGATTACATTTTGATTCTTAAATTCTTATTAACATACTTATTGTTTCAATCATAGTCTAAGGTTTACTCTTCCAATATTACTGCTGCTAAGAATTTAATAAGTATATGCGTACAAACAATAACTTTGGTTAAAAGACTACAAAACATTAAAGTTTTCTTATGAGTTTAATAATAAGAATCATCCATTTATTATTAAAAACAATCCAACAACGTGTAATGTGTGCCAATTGATGTTTAAGGTATATTTGTATTCAGATAAAGATTTTATTAAGTAATCAAATTTTACAAGAGGCTCCTTAGTCCTTCATGCTTATGACCTTGATAATAATAAAATCGTACCTATCATAATTGATAAACGTCCCTTTAAATGATAAGAAATAGGTAGATAGACATAATCTTAGGTACCTATAATTTATATATGTATACACATTTTACTATTTATATCATACTAGCGGTCCGCCCCGGCTTCGCCCGTGGTACATGTTTACGTTTTCTCTACATAAGAACCATCCTCGTTCTTCAAGGAATATAATAAAAAAAGAATTATCGAAATCGGTTCAGCCGTTCTCGAGTTATGCGCTTACCAACACATTTTGCGATTCATTTTTATATATAAGATAAATTGCAATATGTATTATATAAATATACTTCATATATTCTACAATATTATTCATTAATTGACGAAAAAAAGGTACAATGACATCAGCCAGATGCACCTAGACAATACTAAGCAAAAAATCTAGGCAAAAGATTGCGGCAATAATATTTGCTAAAGAATATAATACTGGCGCAAACGAAACATGGAATAATCATGATCCTTCTATTTAGAACTTGTGAATAAAATTTTATATACATTATTTATATTTGTTGAAACAGTAAAGAAATTTTGTATCAGTGTTTCGGGTCATTTGTAACAGGATGGCGGTTCTACAGGGGTCTTAGTACGCAATAACAAAAATAAAAATGATGGTCAGAACGCTGATACCGGATACCTTAAGATACTGTAATATTTTATATTAGAGAATCTTAACATAAAATATTATAGTATCTTCACCGTGTGTGACCATTGAGATAATATTACTACGTATGGAGGAGACACCACGAACAAAATCTGTGCGCCATTTTTTTGCTCTAACTAAGTTTTAAAAATTATTATCTAGTTAGGTACTTAACGATGAAAGTTATTCCTTTGCACTTTTCCGTATTATTTGTATTATTTGTGCAATATCGTAACACACACGAAGGCATGTTTGATGCGTTTCACTTTAAAACCATTAAAAAATACCGCTCAACATACGTCACATGACGTATGTTGAGTGGAACATAAGTGATGTAGGCGGTGTCGTCTCCATATTAATATTATCTCAATGTGTGTGACGCGCTTAAAATGGTCTTATTTCGTGAACTTTATTTATAAGTACTTAAGCATATTTAAATCATATTTTTCCAAATGTAAAATGAAAAGAAATAAACATGTAGGTGTGTGTTATTATTATTTTGGTAAATATTTGTGATCAACTTATACGTTAAATTATTCCTATTTTTTTTTTGTTTCAGGCGTCGCTTGTGCTAACGCAAGCCCGCGAAAATGTACCAAAGAATAACGAAAAAGAAATTATAAATACTCAAGTACGGGAAGCTCGACAACAAAATCAGAACAGCAACGAAGTTGTCGTCGCAATCGAAGATGACGAAAAGAAACAGTATTACGAAACTAATTACGATACTAGTAAGTTTCAATATTACCTATATATTAAAAAACCTTTGAGAAGCTTTTTTAACTTTTATTAAGATTATTTTATTTTATTATGAAATATTATATTTCATTTTATTGTCAACTAGCGGTCCGCCTCGGCTTCGCCCGTGGTACATGTTTACGTTTACTCTCCATAAGAACCATCCTCGTACCGCAAGGAATATTATGAAAAAAGAATTAACGAAATCGGTTCAGCCGTTCTCGAGTTTTGCGCTTACCAACACATTAGGCGAATACTTAAATAAAAATAATTATAGAAGATTATAAATTTTTCACAGAAATTTTCATTTTCAATTAAAAAAATCCTTCACGTGAGAGATAAAAATGAAATAATTATTTTTAGAAAAAAATTCAACCACCTTTAATTAATAATGTCAAACTAGACAAAATTTAAATGGGACCATCCAACAGGAAGGCACTATACTTTCTTGAGAATCTTGAGAATCTCGTCCTTTTTTGAAGTCGGTTAAAAATATTGAACTTTGCAATAAAAACATTAATAACAGTGGGCGTTGGTCAACCGGCCGTTACAAGCATCGGCACTAAAATAGGAAACTAACAACAACCTATTAATCTTCACCTTCACCTTCGACGGCATGCTTCCTAATTAAAAAGTCTTTGATCTATGCAAAATTCTCATGTTTCGCTATTCCACACATAAATTTACTCATATTTTTTGTTAAGTTTATTCTTGAATTTGATATTTTAAAATAAAATAAATAAACAATATGAAAATACTAAGTTGTTTCCGTATTTGCCTTACAGGTGCATATGGATTTGGTTACGATGTCGGCCCTAATGGGCAGTTCCATCATGAGACTAGAGGTCCTGACGGTGTAACCTATGGTTGCTACGGTTACGTCGATACCAATGGCTACCTCCGTGCCACACACTACGTAGCTGACAGTCACGGTTACAGGGTAATCGAACCAGGGAAAGACGTGGAAGTATTCCCCGACATTAACCACGTGTATGATGAAAAGTGAGATATTCAGAATAACTAACTATAAATCAGTAAAAGCTCTTTATTCGCGGGTAATAGGTTCCGATAATGTGCCGCGAATAGAGAAACCGTGAATGGTAATTTGTATGGGGTTATAGGGGATATACGTTCCTAGGTGACGAAAAAAAAAGCAAATACATAAAGAAATCAGTTTAATTTAAGTTTTTGACCATACATATTTATTGACTAGCTTTCCACCCGCGGCTTCGCCCGCGCAGTCAAAGAAAAACCCGCATAGTACCCGTTCCCGTGGGATTTCCGGGATAAAACCTATCCTATGTCCCGGGGTAAAAAGTTGCCTATGTCCTTTCTCGGGTATCAAAATATCACTATACCAAATTTCATGCAAATTGGTTCAGTAGTTAAGGCGTGATTGAGTAACAGACAGACAGACAGAGTTACTTTCGCATTTATAATATTAGTATGGATTACCATTTAATTAGGTACATATTATTTAGGCAATGGCTTGGCACTTTTTACTCGTTTTTTCATTTTTTTGACGTGACAACGTCTTATAATTCGATATAGCCGGCTGCACGCACGAAAAAACATGACTCATGCGACGTTACCTCGCTCTGAGGCGTTCCACGTAAGGCGCGGGACATATACAAGCGGCGCGGCGCGCCGCGGGCGCGCTGCCGGCGTGCATCGGGTGCGCTATTGGCATTTTGTATGAAATAATTTTGGAAAGGCGCAACCTTGGTGCAACCTTGGCACAACCGTGGCGTGCCGTCTCGACGCCTGTCCAAAATTCTTTCATACAAAATGTATAAGAAGGACGTGGTGCAAAACAGATTCAAGAGGTGCGCTTATGGCACGCCCGCGCCCGCACCGCTTGTGTTTGACCCGCGCCTAAGGCTTGAAGTGCAAGCGAGAGCCAATGATATTTTATGTATAGATACGTTATATACTCACAATATATCCAAAAAAAATGCTTCATATGCAGTGTCAGGCACACACAAATACAATTTTCATTTTACTTAATTTATTACATTGACAGACTGTATAAGAGAGACGGCTCTAATAAAATGATATAAATAAAAAAAGACAAAGATAGTTTGTCACTTCCGCGCAGGTGTAAGCAAAAGTCATAAGAATTCACCAATTAAATATAAATAAACAAATAGTTGCCATGGTAATTGGCATAGATAAACGACACAGAAGGTTCAATGTTATAGATGTTAGGTTTCCTGCACAAGTAAATAAATGTGACAATTTCATTTACTATTTTATGATTATTATGATGTCGTATTAAAATGAAAAAAAAAAATAAAAAACTTTTTTGGAGATATAACTGTATTAAGTATTTATTACTAGCTGTGGTGTTCGTTTAAGTCATCATCATTTCACCCGATAATCACCCACTGCTGAGCATACTGCATATGCCATATAGTCCTCCTTATATAACTCCATAAGGACCGATCTTACGCTATTCTTTTCAAGGCAGTTCCCGAAACCCGTACAAGGTCATCACTCCAACTTGTAGGATAATTATAATAATAGTGGTGCCTAAATGAAAAAAAAAAGGATGAAATAAAAGAAAGGATGAAGCATATTTTTTATCTAAAACACAAATAAAATTTATGTTCAATAGCTATTTACAGAAAAGCAAATAGCCTTTTTCGTCAGTAGCGATAATCTTTTCTTCAATGTATACGTATATTCAACATCATTTTTGCAAACAAACATTTTTGCCATCACGATTTCATTGTATATAATAAATAGATATATTTGTTAATTATATGCACTGTTTAAATATAAAATTAATCAAGTATTTACCCAAATCGAAATTAATAAAATAACCGTTCTATTTTCAATAATCGTATCTACATGATAATCTTTGAACACAGTGTGCGCTAGCTTTGTCACACTAGTGATTGAAGCAATGTTTTATCCCTTTCATTATTTCAATACACGTGTCAAGCAAGTGTCATTAATAAAGAATTGTAAATTGTTATTTTTACTCTTAAACTGTAATAATTTAATATATTTTGCTGTGATATGATATTCCTTTATCTTTCTTTATTTTTTTGCACGAATACGTGCACTTTCTGAACACACAGGAAGGCATTTTCGACAACTTTAATGTACCTATCGGCACACGCGCTCACTGGGACCGGTGACAATCTGACTGATTGCATTGGTCCCAAATAGGACCAATTCACGGAATCAGTTTTGGTGCGTTGATGACGTATCTACCTCTTGTTTCTATATATAATATCATTGGCGAGAGCACGGAACGAGCGACAAAGAAGCACAATTGGACGTTGTCACGTTCAACTATCGTCAGTAAACCGACTTTACAGACCAATTTTTTTTACTCGACAATATTATAAATTCGTAGTTGTAGTTGAATGATGATGATGAAAAATGAATTTTAGGCCGCGAATATAAGAATTAGGTCGCATTTTTTCTATCCGCGAATAGTGAAACCGCAATTGAAGTGCGAATAAGGAGCTTTTGCATGTATACGAAATCGCCAATAGTTGACTTTTCAACGTCAAGAAATATAAAATAATATTTAATTCCACAGTGCGGATAACGCTGCATTGATACCTGGCCAAATAGTTCCATGGAATAAGTTATACCTACCCGAAGGGTGTGGAAAGACCCCAGGTGGTGTACCTCCGAAGCCAATTCCGAAACCCACGCGACCTCCGCCGGCTCCCAAACCCCCGACCGATAGCACTGGCCAAACTAGCAACCCTCCAGGCGTAATCTACCCTGGCGGTATGTTATGAATTTGAAATATTATCAATTAATACCCGTAATATCTTATTTAATCTAATGTAATGTTTGGCATGCGGGCATTAAAAAAATATTGCACAATATATATATTTTATATTACAATATATACTATACATATACATTATACAATATACATAATATATAATATATGCTACATCATACATGCATCGAAATTATCGTAATATATTTATTTTTGTTTCTGTTGAAATTTTGTAAAATTTACCTCGCATAGTCTAATATGAATTGAAACCGAAACATACTTATCAATCTATCTTACAATTATTAAGCTTTTGCTGCCTTGTACCCAGTCCTAACATGCTTCCTTTATACGATCTAAATCCAATTATTTTGAAATAAATCAAATCATTTTAAATAAATATACATATATATTCTTTAGGTTCAGGGTATTATCCAGGCACACCTGGAAGCTCTGGAACCCCTGGAACCCCTGGAACCCCTGGCACCCCTGGAACCTCTGGAAGCCCTGGCACCGCGGGAAGCCCGGGTTCCCCAGGAAGTCCCGGCGGATACAAACCCGGTTCAGGTAAAACAAAAAAAAATATATATATATATAAACATACTAGAAGTACTTATGTAAAATATAAAATATAAAAAAAAAGACGGGTGTGCCGGCAGAAGTGAAAACTTGATTATTAACGTTCAGCATGTTTGATATTTTGGAATGGTATCCGTCTTACGCATAAATTATAAGGGCTAAAAAAAATGTTGTGTGGTTTTATGAAACCACGGTAAAAGTGAAACTTAGGCACAAAATTATCGTTGTGTATTTGTACGATAATTATCGTACGGTTCGACCGTCACGCGACATGCGCTACACAGACCAAATAGTTTGAGACGATGTAATAAAAGTTTCACTTTAAAAAAAACATCCGATCAGGCCACGTGTCCTGACGCGAGTTTAAGATTTTATACCCAACGCCGCTAAAGAAGTTTACACTTCAATAACGGTCACATTTTATCAACTGGATAAAATATATTACACTGGCTGACCCGACAGACGTTGTCTTGTCTTAGTTATGAATATGAACTGTCAAACGAGTAACGCCACAGCAACACGTGGTGGCTATGCTTTTAAATCCAATAGATAAAAATTGTATTTTTATCTATTGGATCTATTGGGAACTCATTCAATCCAGTCAACAGATTTCGCCATATGTAAGAATCGTTTGGAGCTAACAGGTAATGGTGTCTGCCAAATAAAAGACAAATAATTAATAAAATACGACCACGTAGACGTATGTACGTACGTATACAGGTAGACGTTAGGACGTGGGCATCCGCTATGATAGGAGTTTAAATTATTCTATGGGGATAAAATAGCAGATGAAAGTTAATACCATGAAAATTAATCTTTTCCAAACAGCTTTCGCCAGCAAGCTGCGGGCAACAGTGTTAATATAAAATGGAAGATTTGATTATTATCGCGCGCGTGCGCGATTTGATATTTTTATTTTCACATTTCTTTCACATTAGGTATTTTGTAACTGTGATTCGAACTCTATTGGAAGATACAATATTTTACTTAATAATAAATAAATTGACATGCATGACTCAATCGGTAAATCCCCTATTTTTCCGTACACAGGTACGAGAATTATAAATGTTAATTACTTTCATTCATTTGTTGATTAAAAATACTTTATTGTTACTTACAGAAGACAGAGAAATAGAGAAAGTACATAAAATAAAATAAAAACACTTGTCCAAATGGCGGTCTCATCGCTAGGATGCGATCTCTTCCCGACTACTATAGTATATGTATTTCATTAGGAGAGCCACTTAACGGAAACAAGATTTACATATAACACATAATTATTATCAACTAGCAGTCCGCCCCGGCTTCGCCCGTGGTACATATTTACGTTTTCTCTACGTAAGAACCATCCTCGTACTTCAAGGAATATAATAAAAAAATAATTATCGAAATCGGTTCAGCCGTTCTCGAGTTATGCGCTTACCAACACATTTTGCGATTCATTTTTATATATAAGATTATACTAACCATTAACCATAGATGACAATTAAACAAAATATATTACCCAGGACAACCAGGAGGAACCGGACCTTCAGGTTGGCCAGGAAGTCCTGGAAGTCCTGGTGGACCAGGTGGGCCAGGCGGACCCGGTGGTCCTGGCGGCCCCAGTGGACCAGGAGGCCCGAATGGACCAAATGGACCTAATGGCAACTACCCAGGCACTCACGGTTAGTAGTTCTTTAATTACATGATAAATTACATTCAGTACAGACTCATACCTGTCAGACTGTCTCTTGATTGAAAAAAAAACAAATAAATCCTTTGTTATACTTCTTCAAATATTTTTGTAACTGTGATTTCAAACTTTGTTGGTATCAAGATACAATATTTTACTAAATAATAAATAAATTGACATGCTAAGACTCAAACGTCCGTAAATACGAGAAAATTAAATGTTAATTAATTTCATTCATTTGTTGATTAAAATACTTAATTGCACTCACAGAAGACAGAGAAATACAGAAAGTACATAAAATAAAATAAAAAACTTGTCCAAATGGCGGTCTCTACGCTAGGTTGCGATCTCTTCCAGACTACTATAGTATGTATTTCATTAGGAGAGCCACTTAACGGAAACAAGATTTACATATAACACATAATTATTGTCAATTATACTAACCATTAACCATAGATGACAATTAAACAAAATATATTACCCAGGACAACCAGGAGGAACCGGACCTTCAGGATGGCCAGGAAGTCCTGGAAGTCCTGGTGGACCAGGTGGGCCAGGCGGACCCGGTGGTCCTGGCGGCCCCAGTGGACCAGGAGGCCCGAATGGACCAAATGGACCTAATGGCAACTACCCAGGCACTCACGGTTAGTAGTTCTTTAATTACATGATAAATTACATTCAGTACAGACCATAGAAATCTAAATAACAAGACACATAGAAGTGCTATAATGTCATAATTCGTATGAAAACCGCTGTCGCCAAAATCAACACATTTAAACCGATAGCTAAACAGTACACACAAGTAAACTATGCCTTTTATTGGACAACTTGATTTTAGTGAAAACTAACTTAAATATTAAATTAAGCTTTTTAATATGTATCCTAACGCACGAATTTACGGTTTATTTTAGAAAAACATCCCTAAGCATATGAGACGTTTTGTTTATTTTTGCTCCAACACGCAAAAATTCGGCTTTTCTACAACAGAGGTTGTCAATTTGCAATAGATCATATAACTTTGAACATAAACTCATAGAAATAAGGTTGAAATTTGTGTTAAACGTGATAATAAGAATGGTCATGGTCATGTGGCATGGTAACCACCTGAGCGGCGACAATGACACGCGCGCTTACCACTTCTATTGCCTTGTTATTTAGATTTCTATGGTACAGACTCATACCTGTCAGACTGTCTCTTGATTGAAAAAAAAAAAACAAATAAATCCTTTTTTTATACTTCTTCAAATATTTTTGTAACTGTGATTTCAAACTTTGTTGATATCAAGATACAATATTTTACTAAATAATAAATAAATTGACATGCTAAGACTCAAACGTCCGTAAATACGAGAAAATTAAATGTTCATTAATTTCATTCATTTGTTGATTAAAAAAGTTAATTGCACTCACAGAAGACAGAGAAATACAGAAAGTACATAAAATAAAAGAAAAAACTTGTCCAAATGGCGGTCTCTACGCTAGGTTGCGATCTCTTCCAGACTACTATAGTATGTATTTCATTAGGAGAGCCACTTAACGGAAACAAGATTTACATATAACACATAATTATTGTCAATTATACTAACCATTAACCATAGATGACAATTAAACAAAATATATTACCCAGGACAACCAGGAGGAACCGGACCTTCAGGTTGGCCAGGAAGTCCTGGAAGTCCTGGTGGACCAGGTGGGCCAGGCGGACCCGGTGGTCCTGGCGGCCCCAGTGGACCAGGAGGCCCGAATGGACCAAATGGACCTAATGGCAACTACCCAGGCACTCACGGTTAGTAGTTCTTTTATAACATGATAAATTACATTCAGTACAGACTCATACCTGTCAGACTGTCTCTTGATTGAAAAAAAAACAAATAAATCCTTTTTTATACTTCTTCAAATATTTTTGTAACTGTGATTTCAAACTTTGTTGATATCAAAATACAATATTTTACTAAATAATAAATAAATTGACATGCTAAGACTCAAACGTCCGTAAATACGAAAAAATTAAATATTAATGAATTTCATTCTTTTGTTGATTAAAAAACTTAATTGCACTCACAGAAGACAGAGAAATACAGAAAGTACATAAAATAAAATAAAAAACTTGTCCAAATGGCGGTCCCTACGCTAGGTTGCGATCTCTTCCAGACTACTATAGTATGTATTTCATTAGGAGAGCCACTTAACGGAAACAAGATTTACATATAACACATAATTATTGTCAATTATACTAACCATTAACCATAGATGACAATTAAACAAAATATATTACCCAGGACAACCAGGAGGAACCGGACCTTCAGGATGGCCAGGAAGTCCTGGAAGTCCTGGTGGACCAGGTGGGCCAGGCGGACCCGGTGGTCCTGGCGGCCCCAGTGGACCAGGAGGCCCGAATGGACCAAATGGACCTAATGGCAACTACCCAGGCACTCACGGTTAGTAGTTCTTTTATTACATGATAAATTACATTAAGTACATACTCTACCTGTCAGACTGTCTCATGATTGAAAAAAAAAACAAATAAATCCTTTTTTTATACTTCTTAAAATATTTTTGTAACTGTGATTTCAAACTTTGTTGATATCAAGATACAATATTTTAGTAAATAATAAATAAATTGACATGCTAAGACTCAAACGTCCGTAAATACGAGAAAATTAAATGTTAATTAATTTCATTCATTTGTTGATTAAAATAGTTAATTGCACTCACAGAAGACAGAGAAAAACAGAAAGTACATTAAATTAAATAAAAAACTTGTCCAAATGGCGGTCTCATAGCTAGGTTGCGATCTCTTCCAGACTACATTAGTATGTATTTCATTAGGAGAGACAATTAACGGAAACAAAATTTACATATAACACATAATTATTGTCAATTACCATTAACCATAGATGACAATTAAACAAAATATATTACGCAGGACAACCAGGAGGAACCGGAATTTCAGGTTGGCCAGGAAGTCCTGGAAGTCCTGGTGGACCAGGTGGGCCAAGCGGACCCGGTGGTCCTGGCGGCCCCAGTGGACCAGGAGGCCCGAATGGACCAAATGGACCTAATGGCAACTACCAAGGCACTCACGGTTAGTAGTTCTTTTATTACATGATAAATTACATTCAGTACAGACTCATACCTGTCAGACTGTCTCTTGATTTAAAAAAAAAGATCCTTTTTAAACTTTTCCCAATATTTTTGTTACTGTGATTCTAAACTCTCTTGATATCAAGATATAATATTTAACTAAATAATTCATAAATTGACATGCTAAGATTCAAACGGTGGATCCCCTATTTTTCCGTTCATACGAGAAAAATAAATGTTAATTAATTTCATTCATTTGTTGATTAAAAATACTTTATCATGTTTATCTTGTCAAATCGGTCAAGCTATTCACGCGTGATGCCGTAACCAAGGGAAATAGGGATTCATTTTAATATATAGAGATTATACTAACCTAACCATAAAATATGACCATTAAACAAAATATATTACACAGGACAACCAAGTCAAGCCGGAACTCCAGGTTTACCAGGAACTCCAGGAACTGCAGGTACTCCAGGTAGCCCAGGCGTGACAGGACCAAGCGGTGGTTACTATCCAGGTAATTTCAATAAACTTTTCAACCGTGACATATTGTAATACGACCACGTATTATTAAAAAATCATTAATTAATTTTAATACAAAATGCAGGTTTGATTACTATTATGCGCAAGAGTTTTCCGCATTCTCTATTTTCATGTAAACAATAATTATTTCAGCATTATTATAATGCTCTGTGATATTTCTTTCAGGTGGTGGTTATAATCCAGGATCCCCTGGAAGTCCTGGCGGACCAGGTGGGCCAGGCGGACCCGGTGGTCCTGGCGGATCTAGTGGACCAGGAGGCCCTAATAGACCAAATGGACCTAATGGCAACTACCCAGGCACTATCGGTTAGTAGTTCTTTTATTACATGTTAAATTACATTCAGTACTGACTCATACCCGTCAAACGGTCTCTTTTAAACTTTTCCAAATATTTTTGTAACTGTGATTCTTAACTCTATTGATATCAAGATAAAATATTTTACTCAATAATTCATAAATTGACATGCTAAGATTCAAATGTTAAATCCCCTATTTTTCCCAACATACGAAAAAAATAAATATTAGTTAATTTCATTCCTTTGTTGATTAAAAATACTTAATTGCACTCATAGGAGACAGAGAAATAAAGTACATAAAATAAAATAAAAAACATTGACTACTATAAAATTATGTATTTCATTAGTAGAGACACTTTAAGCAAACCAAATTTACATATAACACATAATTATTGTCAACTAGCAGTCCCCCCGGCTTCGCCCGTGGAATTTATTTACGTTTTCTCTCTATAAGAACCATCCTCGTACTTCAAGGAATATTTTATAAAAAGAGTTATCGAAATCGGTTCAGCTGTTCACGCGTGATGCCGTGACCAAGGGAAATAGGGATTCATTTTTATATGTATATACAGAAATTATACTAACCATTAACCATACATGTCCATTAAACAAAATATTTTACACAGGACAACCAGGTCAAGCCGGAGCTCCAGGTTTACCAGGAACTCCAGGAACTGCAGGTACTCCAGGTAGCCCAGGCGTGACAGGCCCAAGCGGTGGTTACTATCCAGGTAATTGCAATAAACTTTTCAACCGTGACATATTGTAATACGACCACGTATTATTAAAAAATCATTAATTAATTTTAATACAAAATGCAGGTTTGATTACTATTACGCGCAAGAGTTTTCCGCATTCTCTATTTTCATGTAAACAATAATTATTTCAGCATTATTATAATGCTCTGTGATATTTCTTTCAGGTGGTGGTTATAATCCAGGATCTCCTGGAAGTCCTGGCGGACCAGGTGGGCCAGGCGGACCCGGTGGTCCTGGCGGATCTAGTGGACCAGGAGGCCCTAATAGACCAAATGGACCTAATGGCAACTACCCAGGCACTATCGGTTAGTAGTTCTTTTATTACATGTTAAATTACATTCAGTACTGACTCATACCCGTCAAACGGTCTCTTTTAAACTTTTCCAAATATTTTTGTAACTGTGATTCTAAACTCTATTGATATCAACATAAAATATTTTACTCAATAATTCATAAATTGACATGCTAAGATTCAAATGGTAAACCGTAAATCCCCTATTATTCCGTACATACGAGAAAAATAAATATTAGTTAATTTCATTTCTTTGTTGATTAAAAATACTTAATTGCACTCACAGAAGACAGAGAAATAAAGTACATGAAATAAAATAAAAAAACATTGACTACTATAATATTATGTATTTCATTAGAAGAGACACTTTAAGCAAACCAAATTTACATATAACACATAATTATTGTCAACTAGCAGTCCCCCCGGCTTCGCCCGTGGAATTTATTTACGTTTTCGCTCTATAAGCACCATCCTCGTACTTCAAGGAATATTTTATAAAAAGAGTTATCGAAATCGGTCCAGCTGTTCACGCGTGATGCCGTGACCAAGGGAAATAGGGATTCATTTTTATATATACAGAAATTATACTAACCATTAACCATACATGTCCATTAAACAAAAAATTTTACACAGGACAACCAGGTCAAGCCGGAGCTCCAGGTTTACCAGGAACTCCAGGAACTGCAGGTACTCCAGGTAGCCCAGGCGTGACAGGCCCAAGCGGTGGTTACTATCCAGGTAATTTCAATAAACTTTTCAACCGTGACATAATATTGTAATACGACCACGTATTATTAAAAAATCATTAATTAATTTTAATACAAAATGCAGGTTTGATTACTATTACGCGCAAGAGTTTTCCGCATTCTCTATTTTCATATAAACAATAATTATTTCAGCATTATTATAATGCTCTGTGATATTTCTTTCAGGTGGTGGTTATAATCCAGGATCTCCTGGAAGTCCTGGCGGACCAGGTGGGCCAGGCGGACCCGGTGGTCCTGGCGGATCTAGTGGACCAGGAGGCCCTAATAGACCAAATGGACCTAATGGCAACTACCCAGGCACTATCGGTTAGTAGTTCTTTTATTACATGTTAAATTACATTCAGTACTGACTCATACCCGTCAAACGGTCTCTTTTAAACTTTTCCAAATATTTTTGTAACTGTGATTCTAAACTCTATTGATATCAAGATAAAATATTTTACTCAATAATTCATAAATTGACATGCTAAGATTCAAATGGTAAATCCCCTATTATTCCGTACATACGAGAAAAATAAATATTAGTTAATTTCATTTCTTTGTTGATTAAAAACACTTAATTGCACTCACAGAAGACAGAGAAATAAAGTACATAAAATAAAATAAAAAAGCATTGACTACTATAATATTATGTATTTCATTAGTAGAGACACTTTAAGCAAACTAAATTTACATGTAACACATAATTATTATCAACTAGCAGTCCCCCCGGCTTCGCCCGTGGATTTTATTTACGTTTTCGCTCTATAAGAACCATCCTCGTACTTCAAGGAATATTTTATAAAAAGAGTTATCGAAATCGGTCCAGCTGTTCACGCGTGATACCGTGACCAAGGGAAATAGGGATTCATTTTTATATATACAGAAATTATACTAACCATTAACCATACATGTCCATTAAACAAAATATTTTAACAGGACAACCAGGTCAAGCCGGAGCTCCAGGTTTACCAGGAACTCCAGGAACTGCAGGTACTCCAGGTAGCCCAGGCGTGACAGGCCCAAGCGGTGGTTACTATCCAGGTAATTGCAATAAACTTTTCAACCGTGACATATTGTAATACGACCACGTATTATTAAAAAATCATTAATTAATTTTAATACAAAATGCAGGTTTGATTACTATTACGCGCAAGAGTTTTCCGCATTCTCTATTTTCATATTAAACAATAATTATTTCAGCATTATTATAATGCTCTGTGATATTTTTTTCAGGTGGTGGTTATAATCCAGGAAGTTCAGGATCTCCTGGAAGTCCTGGCGGACCAGGTGGGCCAGGCGGACCCGGTGGTCCTGGCGGATCTAGTGGACCAGGAGGCCCTAATAGACCAAATGGACCTAATGGCAACTACCCAGGCACTATCGGTTAGTAGTTCTTTTATTACATGTTAAATTACATTCAGTACTGACTCATACCCGTCAAACGGTCTCTTTTAAACTTTTCCAAATATTTTTGTAACTGTGATTCTAAACTCTATTGATATCAAGATAAAATATTTTACTCAATAATTCATAAATTGACATGCTAAGATTCAAATGTTAAATCCCCTATTTTTCCCAACATACGAGAAAAATAAATATTAGTTAATTTCATTCCTTTGTTGATTAAAAATACTTAATTGCACTCATAGGAGACAGAGAAATAAAGTACATAAAATAAAATAAAAAAAACATTGACTGTATAATATTATGTATTTCATTAGTAGAGACACTTTAAGCAAACTAAATTTACATGTAACACATAATTATTGTCAACTAGCAGTCCCCCCGGCTTCGCCCGTGGATTTTATTTACGTTTTCGCTCTTTAAGAACTATCCTCGTACTTCAAGGAATATTTTATAAAAAGAGTTATCGAAATCGGTCCAGCTGTTCACGCGTGATACCGTGACCAAGGGAAATAGGGATTCATTTTTATATGTATATACAGAAATTATACTAACCATTAACCATACATGTCCATTAAACAAAATATTTTAACAGGACAACCAGGTCAAGCCGGAGCTCCAGGTTTACCAGGAACTCCAGGAACTGCAGGTACTCCAGGTAGCCCAGGCGTGACAGGCCCAAGCGGTGGTTACTATCCAGGTAATTGCAATAAACTTTTCAACCGTGACATATTGTAATACGACCACGTATTATTAAAAAATCATTAATTAATTTTAATACAAAATGCAGGTTTGATTACTATTACGCGAAAGAGTTTTCCGCATTCTCTATTTTCATATTAAACAATAATTATTTCAGCATTATTATAATGCTCTGTGATATTTTTTTCAGGTGGTGGTTATAATCCAGGAAGTTCAGGATCTCCTGGAAGTCCTGGCAGACCAGGTGGGCCAGGCGGACCCGGTGGTCCTGGCGGATCTAGTGGACCAGGAGGCCCTAATAGACCAATTGGACCTAATGGCAACTACCCAGGCACTATCGGTTAGTAGTTCTTTTATTACATGTTAAATTACATTCAGTACTGACTCATACCCGTCAAACGGTCTCTTTTAAACTTTTCCAAATATTTTTGTAACTGTGATTCTAAATTCTATTGATATCAAGATAAAATATTTTACTCAATAATTCATAAATTGACATGCTAAGATTCAAATGTTAAATCCCCTATTTTTCCCAACATACGAGAAAAATAAATATTAGTTAATTTCATTCCTTTGTTGATTAAAAATACTTAATTGCACTCATAGGAGACAGAGAAGTAAAGTACATAAAATAAAATAAAAAAACATTGACTGTATAATATTATGTATTTCATTAGTAGAGACACTTTAAGCAAACCAAATTTACATATAACACATAATTATTGTCAACTTGCAGTCCCCCCGGCTTCGCCCGTGGAATTTATTTACGTTTTCTCTCTATAAGAACCATCCTCGTACTTCAAGGAATATTTTATAAAAAGAGTTGTCGAAATCGGTCCAGCTGTTCACGCGTGATGCCGTGACCAAGGGAAATAGGGATTCATTTTTATATGTATATACAGAAATTATGCTAACCATTAACCATACATGTCCATTAAACAAAATATTTTACACAGGACAACTAGGTCAAGCCGGAGCTCCAGGTTTACCAGGAACTCCAGGAACTGCAGGTACTCCAGGTAGCCCAGGCGTGACAGGCCCAAGCGGTGGTTACTATCCAGGTAATTTCAATAAACTTTTCAACCGTGACATATTGTAATACGACTACGTATTATTAAAAAATCATTTATTAATTTTCATTCAAAATGCAGGTTTGATTACTATTACGCGCAAGAGTTTTCCGCATTCTCTATTTTCATGTAAACAATAATTATTTCAGAATTATTATAATGCTCTGTGATATTTCTTTCAGGTGGTGGTTATAATCCAGGATCTCCTGGAAGTCCTGGCGGACCAGGTGGGCCAGGCGGACCCGGTGGTCCTGGCGGATCTAGTGGACCAGGAGGCCCTAATAGACCAAATGGACCTAATGGCAACTACCCAGGCACTATCGGTTAGTAGTTCTTTTATTACATGTTAAATTACATTCAGTACTGACTCATACCCGTCAAACGGTCTCTTTTAAACTTTTCCAAATATTTTTGTAACTGTGATTCTAAACTCTATTGATATCAAGATAAAATATTTTACTCAATAATTCATAAATTGACATGCTAAGATTCAAATGGTAAACCGTAAATCCCCTATTATTCCGTACATACGAGAAAAATAAATATTAGTTAATTTCATTTCTTTGTTGATTAAAAATACTTAATTGCACTCACAGAAGACAGAGAAATAAAGTACCTACATAAAATAAAATAAAAAAACATTGACTAATATAATATTATGTATTTCATTAGTAGAGACACTTTAAGCAAACCAAATTTACATGTAACACATAATTATTGTCAACTAGCAGTCCCCCCGGCTTCGCCCGTGGAATTTATTTACGTTTTCGCTCTATAAGAACCATCCTCGTACTTCAAGGAATATTTTATAAAAAGAGTTATCGAAATCGGTCCAGCTGTTCACGCGTGATGCCGTGACCAAGGGAAATAGGGATTCATTTTTATATATACAGAAATTATACTAACCATTAACCATACATGTCCATTAAACAAAATATTTTACACAGGACAACCAGGTCAAGCCGGAGCTCCAGGTTTACCAGGAACTCCAGGAACTGCAGGTACTCCAGGTAGCCCAGGCGTGACAGGCCCAAGCGGTGGTTACTATCCAGGTAATTGCAATAAACTTTTCAACCGTGACATATTGTAATACGACCACGTATTATTAAAAAATCATTAATTAATTTTAATACAAAATGCAGGTTTGATTACTATTAAGCGCAAGAGTTTTCCGCATTATCTATTTTCATATTAAACAATAATTATTTCAGCATTATTATAATGCTCTGTGATATTTTTTTCAGGTGGTGGTTATAATCCAGGAAGTTCAGGATCTCCTGGAAGTCCTGGCGGACCAGGTGGGCCAGGCGGACCCGGTGGTCCTGGCGGATCTAGTGGACCAGGAGGCCCTAATAGACCAAATGGACCTAATGGCAACTACCCAGGCACTATCGGTTAGTAGTTCTTTTATTACATGTTAAATTACATTCAGTACTGACTCATACCCGTCAAACGGTCTCTTTTAAACTTTTCCAAATATTTTTGTAACTGTGATTCTAAACTCTATTGATATCAACATAAAATATTTTACTCAATAATTCATAAATTGACATGCTAAGATTCAAATGGTAAACCGTAAATCCCCTATTATTCCGTACATACGAGAAAAATAAATATTAGTTAATTTCATTTCTTTGTTGATTAAAAATACTTAATTGCACTCACAGAAGACAGAGAAATAAAGTACATAAAATAAAATAAAAAAACATTGACTACTATAATATTATGTATTTCATTAGAAGAGACACTTTAAGCAAACCAAATTTACATATAACACATAATTATTGTCAACTAGCAGTCCCCCCGGCTTCGCCCGTGGAATTTATTTACGTTTTCGCTCTATAAGAACCATCCTCGTACTTCAAGGAATATTTTATAAAAAGAGTTATCGAAATCGGTTCAGCTGTTCACGCGTGATGCCGTGACCAAGGGAAATAGGGATTCATTTTTATATATACAGAAATTATACTAACCATTAACCATACATGTCCATTAAACAAAATATTTTACACAGGACAACCAGGTCAAGCCGGAGCTCCAGGTTTACCAGGAACTCCAGGAACTGCAGGTACTCCAGGTAGCCCAGGCGTGACAGGCCCAAGCGGTGGTTACTATCCAGGTAATTGCAATAAACTTTTCAACCGTGACATATTGTAATACGACCACGTATTATTAAAAAATCATTAATTAATTTTAATACAAAATGCAGGTTTAATTACTATTACGCGCAAGAGTTTTGCGCATTCTCTATTTTCATATAAACAATAATTATTTCAGCATTATTATAATGCTCTGTGATATTTCTTTCAGGTGGTGGTTATAATCCAGGATCTCCTGGAAGTCCTGGCGGACCAGGTGGGCCAGGCGGACCCGGTGGTCCTGGCGGATCTAGTGGACCAGGAGGCCCTAATAGACCAAATGGACCTAATGGCAACTACCCAGGCACTATCGGTTAGTAGTTCTTTTATTACATGTTAAATTACATTCAGTACTGACTCATACCCGTCAAACGGTCTCTTTTAAACTTTTCCAAATATTTTTGTAACTGTGATTCTAAACTCTATTGATATCAACATAAAATATTTTACTCAATAATTCATAAATTGACATGCTAAGATTCAAATGGTAAATCCCCTATTATTCCGTACATACGAGAAAAATAAATATTAGTTAATTTAATTTCTTTGTTGATTAAAAATATTTAATTGCACTCACAGAAGACAGAGAAATAAAGTACATAAAATAAAATAAAAAAACATTGACTACTATAATATTATGTATTTCATTAGAAGAGACACTTTAAGCAAACCAAATTTACATATAACACATAATTATTGTCAACTAGCAGTCCCCCCGGCTTCGCCCGTGGAATTTATTTACGTTTTCGCTCTATAAGAACCATCCTCGTACTTCAAGGAATATTTTATAAAAAGAGTTATCAAAATCGGTCCAGCTGTTCACGCGTGATGCCGTGACCAAGGGAAATAGGGATTCATTTTTATATATACAGAAATTATACTAACCATTAACCATACATGTCCATTAAACAAAAAAATTTACACAGGACAACCAGGTCAAGCCGGAGCTCCAGGTTTACCAGGAACTCCAGGAACTGCAGGTACTCCAGGTAGCCCAGGCGTGACAGGCCCAAGCGGTGGTTACTATCCAGGTAATTTCAATAAACTTTTCAACCGTAACATTTTGTAATACGACCACGTATTATTAAAAAATCATTAATTAATTTTAATACAAAATGCAGGTTTAATTACTATTACGCGCAAAAGTTTTCCGCATTCTGTATTTTCATATAAACAATAATTATTTCAGCATTATTATAATGCTCTGTGATATTTCTTTCAGGTGGTGGTTATAATCCAGGATCTCCTGGAAGTCCTGGCGGACCAGGTGGGCCAGGCGGACCCGGTGGTCCTGGCGGATCTAGTGGACCAGGAGGCCCTAATAGACCAAATGGACCTAATGGCAACTACCCAGGCACTATCGGTTAGTAGTTCTTTTATTACATGTTAAATTACATTCAGTACTGACTCATACCCGTCAAACGGTCTCTTTTAAACTTTTCCAAATATTTTTGTAACTGTGATTCTAAACTCTATTGATATCAAGATAAAATATTTTACTCAATAATTCATAAATTGACATGCTAAGATTCAAATGGTAAACCGTAAATCCCCTATTATTCCGTACATACGAGAAAAATAAATATTAGTTAATTTCATTTCTTTGTTGATTAAAAATACTTAATTGCACTCACAGAAGACAGAGAAATAAAGTACATAAAATAAAATAAAAAAACATTGACTACTATAATATTATGTATTTCATTAGTAGAGACACTTTAAGCAAAGTAAATTTACATGTAACACATAATTATTGTCAACTAGCAGTCCCCCCGGCTTCGCCCGTGGATTTTATTTACGTTTTCGCTCTATAAGAACGATCCTCGTACTTCAAGGAATATTTTATAAAAAGAGTTATCGAAATCGGTCCAGCTGTTCACGCGTGATACCGTGACCAAGGGAAATAGGGATTCATTTTTATATATACAGAAATTATACTAACCATTAACCATACATGTCCATTAAACAAAATATTTTACACAGGACAACCAGGTCAAGCCGGAGCTCCAGGTTTACCAGGAACTCCAGGAACTGCAGGTACTCCAGGTAGCCCAGGCGTGACAGGCCCAAGCGGTGGTTACTATCCAGGTAATTGCAATAAACTTTTCAACCGTGACATATTATAATACGACCACGTATTATTAAAAAATCATAAATTAATTTTAATACAAAATGCAGGTTTGATTACTATTACGCGCAAGAGTTTTCCGCATTCTCTATTTTCATATAAACAATAATTATTTCAGCATTATTATAATGCTCTGTGATATTTTTTTCAGGTGGTGGTTATAATCCAGGAAGTTCAGGATCTCCTGGAAGTCCTGGCGGACCAGGTGGGCCAGGCGGACCCGGTGGTCCTGGCGGATCTAGTGGACCAGGAGGTCTTAATAGACCAAATGGACCTAATGGCAACTACCCAGGCACTATCGGTTAGTAGTTCTTTTATTACATGTTAAATTACATTCAGTACTGACTCATACCCGTCAAACGGTCTCTTTTAAACTTTTCCAAATATTTGTGTAACTGTGATTCTTAACTCTATTGATATCAAGATAAAATATTTTACTCAATAATTCATAAATTGACATGCTAAGATTCAAATGTTAAATCCCCTATTTTTCCCAACATACGAGAAAAATAAATATTAGTTAATTTCATTTCTTTGTTGATTAAAAATACTTAATTGCACTCACAGAAGACAGAGAAATAAAGTACATAAAATAAAATAAAAAAACATTGACTACTATAATATTATGTATTTCATGAGTAGAGACACTTTAAGCAAACCAAATTTACTTACATATAACACATAATTATTGTCAACTAGCAGTCCCCCCGGCTTCGCCCGTGGAATTTATTTACGTTTTCTCTCTATAAGAACCATCCTCGTACTTCAAGGAATATTTTATAAAAAGAGTTATCGAAATCGGTCCAGCTGTTCACGCGTGATGCCGTGACCAAGGGAAATAGGGATTCATTTTTATATATACAGAAATTATACACCATTAACCATACATGTCCATTAAACAAAATATTTTACACAGGACAACCAGGTCAAGCCGGAGCTCCAGGTATACCAGGAACTCCAGGAACTGCAGGTACTCCAGGTAGCCCAGGCGTGACAGGCCCAAGCGGTGGTTACTATCCAGGTAATTGCAATAAACTTTTCAACCGTGACATATTGTAATACGACCACGTATTATTAAAAAATCATTAATTAATTTTAATACAAAATGCAGGTTTGATTATCATTACGCGCAAGAGTTTTCCGCATTCTCTATTTTCATATAAACAATAATTATTTCAGCATTATTATAATGCTCTGTGATATTTTTTTCAGGTGGTGGTTATAATCCAGGAAGTTCAGGATCTCCTGGAAGTCCTGGCGGACCAGGTGGGCCAGGCGGACCCGGTGGTCCTGGCGGATCTAGTGGACCAGGAGGCCCTAATAGACCAAATGGACCTAATGGCAACTACCCAGGCACTATCGGTTAGTAGTTCTTTTATTACATGTTAAATTACATTCAGTACTGACTCATACCCGTCAAACGGTCTCTTTTAAACTTTTCCAAATATTTTTGTAACTGTGATTCTTAACTCTATTGATATCAAGATAAAATATTTTACTCAATAATTCATAAATTGACATGCTAAGATTCAAATGTTAAATCCCCTATTTTTCCCAACATACGAGAAAAATAAATATTAGTTAATTTCATTTCTTTGTTGATTAAAAATACTTAATTGCACTCATAGGAGACAGAGAAATAAAGTACATAAAATAAAATAAAAAAACATTGACTACTATAATATTATGTATTTCATTAGAAGAGACACTTTAAGCAAACCAAATTTACATATAACACATAATTATTGTCAACTAGCACTCCCCCCGGCTTCGCCCGTGGAATTTATTTACGTTTTCGCTCTATAAGAACCATCTTCGTACTTCAAGGAATATTTTATAAAAAGAGTTATCGAAATCGGTCCAGCTGTTCACGCGTGATGCCGTGACCAAGGCAAATAGGGATTCATTTTTATATATACAGAAATTATACTAACCATTAACCATACATGTCCATTAAACAAAATATTTTACACAGGACAACCAGGTCAAGCCGGAGCTCCAGGTTTACCAGGAACTCCAGGAACTGCAGGTACTCCAGGTAGCCCAGGCGTGACAGGCCCAAGCGGTGGTTACTATCCAGGTAATTGCAATAAACTTTTCAACCGTGACATATTATAATACGACCACGTATTATTAAAAAATCATAAATTAATTTTAATACAAAATGCAGGTTTGATTACTATTACGCGCAAGAGTTTTCCGCATTCTCTATTTTCATGTAAACAATAATTATTTCTGCATTATTATAATGCTCTGTGATATTTTTTTCAGGTGGTGGTTATAATCCAGGAAGTTCAGGATCTCCTGGAAGTCCTGGCGGACCAGGTGGGCCAGGCGGACCCGGTGGTCCTGGCGGATCTAGTGGACCAGGAGGCCCTTATAGACCAAATGGACCTAATGGCAACTACCCAGGCACTATCGGTTAGTAGTTCTTTTATTACATGTTAAATTACATTCAGTACTGACTCATACCCGTCAAACGGTCTCTTTTAAACTTTTCCAAATATTTTTGTAACTGTGATTCTAAACTCTATTGATATCAAGATAAAATATTTTACTCAATAATTCATAAATTGACATGCTAAGATTCAAATGGTAAATCCCCTATTATTCCGTAGGTACATACGAGAAAAATAAATATTAGTTAATTTCATTCCTTTGTTGATTAAAAATACTTAATTGCACTCACAGAAGACAGAGAAATAAAGTACATAAAATAAAATAAAAAAACATTGACTACTATAATATTATGTATTTCATGAGTAGAGACACTTTAAGCAAACCAAATTTACATATAACACATAATTATTGTCAACTAGCAGTCCCTCCGGCTTCGCCCGTGGAATTTATTTACGTTTTCTCTCTATAAGAACCATCCTCGTACTTCAAGGAATATTTTATAAAAAGAGTTATCAAAATCGGTCCAGCTGTTCACGCGTGATGCCGTGACCAAGGGAAATAGGGATTCATTTTTATATATACAGAAATTATACTAACCATTAACCATACATGTCCATTAAACAAAAAAATTTACACAGGACAACCAGGTCAAGCCGGAGCTCCAGGTTTACCAGGAACTCCAGGAACTGCAGGTACTCCAGGTAGCCCAGGCGTGACAGGCCCAAGCGGTGGTTACTATCCAGGTAATTTCAATAAACTTTTCAACCGTGACATATTGTAATATGACCACGTATTATTAAAAAATCATTAATTAATTTTAATACAAAATGCAGGTTTGATTATCATTACGCGCAAGAGTTTTCCGCATTCTCTATTTTCATATAAACAATAATTATTTCAGCATTATTATAATGCTCTGTGATATTTTTTTCAGGTGGTGGTTATAATCCAGGAAGTTCAGGATCTCCTGGAAGTCCTGGCGGACCAGGTGGGCCAGGCGGACCCGGTGGTCCTGGCGGATCTAGTGGACCAGGAGGCCCTAATAGACCAAATGGACCTAATGGCAACTACCCAGGCACTATCGGTTAGTAGTTCTTTTATTACATGTTAAATTACATTCAGTACTGACTCATACCCGTCAAACGGTCTCTTTTAAACTTTTCCAAATATTTTTGTAACTGTGATTCTAAACTCTATTGATATCAACATAAAATATTTTACTCAATAATTCATAAATTGACATGCTAAGATTCAAATGGTAAACCGTAAATCCCCTATTATTCCGTAGGTACATACGAGAAAAATAAATATTAGTTAATTTCATTCCTTTGTTGATTAAAAATACTTAATTGCACTCACAGAAGACAGAGAAATAAAGTACATAAAATAAAATAAAAAAACATTGACTACTATAATATTATGTATTTCATGAGTAGAGACACTTTAAGCAAACCAAATTTACATATAACACATAATTATTGTCAACTAGCAGTCCCTCCGGCTTCGCCCGTGGAATTTATTTACGTTTTCTCTCTATAAGAACCATCCTCGTACTTCAAGGAATATTTTATAAAAAGAGTTATCGAAATCGGTCCAGCTGTTCACGCGTGATGCCGTGACCAAGGGAAATAGGGATTCATTTTTATATATACAGAAATTATACACCATTAACCATACATGTCCATTAAACAAAATATTTTACACAGGACAACCAGGTCAAGCCGGAGCTCCAGGTTTACCAGGAACTCCAGGAACTGCAGGTACTCCAGGTAGCCCAGGCGTGACAGGCCCAAGCGGTGGTTACTATCCAGGTAATTTCAATAAACTTTTCAACCGTGACATATTGTAATACGACCACGTATTATTAAAAAATCATTAATTAATTTTAATACAAAATGCAGGTTTGATTATCATTACGCGCAAGAGTTTTCCGCATTCTCTATTTTCATATAAACAATAATTATTTCAGCATTATTATAATGCTCTGTGATATTTTTTTCAGGTGGTGGTTATAATCCAGGAAGTTCAGGATCTCCTGGAAGTCCTGGCGGACCAGGTGGGCCAGGCGGACCCGGTGGTCCTGGCGGATCTAGTGGACCAGGAGGCCCTAATAGACCAAATGGACCTAATGGCAACTACCCAGGCACTATCGGTTAGTAGTTCTTTTATTACATGTTAAATTACATTCAGTACTGACTCATACCCGTCAAACGGTCTCTTTTAAACTTTTCCAAATATTTTTGTAACTGTGATTCTAAACTCTATTGATATCAAGATAAAATATTTTACTCAATAATTCATAAATTGACATGCTAAGATTCAAATGGTAAATCCCCTATTATTCCATAGGTACATACGAGAAAAATAAATATTAGTTAATTTCATTCCTTTGTTGATTAAAAATACTTAATTGCACTCACAGAAGACAGAGAAATAAAGTACATAAAATAAAATAAAAAAACATTGACTACTATAATATTATGTATTTCATTAGAAGAGACACTTTAAGCAAACCAAATTTACATATAACACATAATTATTGTCAACTAGCGGTCCCCCCGGCTTCGCCCGTGGAATTTATTTACGTTTTCGCTCTATAAGAACCATCCTCGTACTTCAAGGAATATTTTATAAAAAGAGTTATCGAAATCGGTCCAGCTTTTCACGCGTGATACCGTGACCAAGGGAAATAGGGATTCATTTTTATATATACAGAAATTATACTAACCATTAACCATACATGTCCATTAAACAAAATATTTTACACAGGACAACCAGGTCAAGCCGGAGCTCCAGGTTTACCAGGAACTCCAGGAACTGCAGGTACTCCAGGTAGCCCAGGCGTGACAGGCCCAAGCGGTGGTTACTATCCAGGTAATTGCAATAAACTTTTCAACCGTGACATATTATAATACGACCACGTATTATTAAAAAATCATAAATTAATTTTAATACAAAATGCAGGTTTGATTACTATTACGCGCAAGAGTTTTCCGCATTCTCTATTTTCATATAAACAATAATTATTTCAGCATTATTATAATGCTCTGTGATATTTATTTCAGGTGGTGGTTATAATCCAGGATCTCCTGGAAGTCCTGGCGGACCAGGTGGGCCAGGCGGACCCGGTGGTCCTGGCGGATCTAGTGGACTAGGAGGCCCTAATAGACCAAATGGACCTAATGGCAACTACCCAGGCACTATCGGTTAGTAGTTCTTTTATTACATGTTAAATTACATTCAGTACTGACTCATACCCGTCAAACGGTCTCTTTTAAACTTTTCCAAATATTTTTGTTACTGTGATTCTAAACTCTATTGATATCAACATAAAATATTTTACTCAATAATTCATAAATTGACATGCTAAGATTCAAATGGTAAATCCCCTATTATTCCGTACATACGAGAAAAATAAATATTAGTTAATTTCATTTCTTTGTTGATTAAAAATACTTAATTGCACTCACAGAAGACATAGAAAAAAAGTACATAAAATAAAATAAAAAAACATTGACTACTATAATATTATGTATTTCATTAGAAGAGACACTTTAAGCAAACCAAATTTACATATAACACATAATTATTGTCAACTAGCAGTCCCCCCGGCTTCGCCCGTGGAATTTATTTACGTTTTCGCTCTATAAGAACCATCCTCGTACTTCAAGGAATATTTTATAAAAAGAGTTATCGAAATCGGTCCAGCTATTCACGCGTGATGCCGTGACCAAGGGAAATAGGGATTCATTTTTATATATACAGAAATTATACTAACCATTAACCATACATGTCCATTAAACAAAATATTTGACACAGGACAACCTGGTCAAGCCGGAGCTCCAGGTTTACCAGGAACTCCAGGAACTGCAGGTACTCCAGGTAGCCCAGGCGTGACAGGCCCAAGCGGTGGTTACTATCCAGGTAATTTCAATAAACTTTTCAACCGTGACATATTGTAATACGACCACGTATTATTAAAAAATCATTAATTAATTTTAATACAAAATGCAGGTTTGATTATCATTACGCGCAAGAGTTTTCCGCATTCTCTATTTTCATATAAACAATAATTATTTCAGCATTATTATAATGCTCTGTGATATTTCTTTCAGGTGGTGGTTATAATCCAGGATCTCCTGGAAGTCCTGGCGGACCAGGTGGGCCAGGCGGACCCGGTGGTCCTGGCGGATCTAGTGGACCAGGAGGCCCTAATAGACCAAATGGACCTAATGGCAACTACCCAGGCACTATCGGTTAGTAGTTCTTTTATTACATGTTAAATTACATTCAGTACTGACTCATACCCGTCAAACGGTCTCTTTTAAACTTTTCCAAATATTTTTGTAACTGTGATTCTAAACTCTATTGATATCAAGATAAAATATTTTACTCAATAATTCATAAATTGACATGCTAAGATTCAAATGGTAAATCCCCTATTATTCCGTACATACGAGAAAAATAAATATTAGTTAATTTCATTCCTTTGTTGATTAAAAATACTTAATTGCACTCACAGAAGACAGAGAAATAAAGTACATAAAATAAAATAAAAAAAACATTGACTACTATAATATTATGTATTTCATTAGTAGAGACACTTTAAGCAAACCAAATTTACATGTTACACATAATTATTGTCAACTAGCAGTCCCCCCGGTTTCGCCCGTGGAATTTATTTACGTTTTCGCTCTATAAGAACCATCCTCGTACTTCAAGGAATATTTTATAAAAAGAGTTATCGAAATCGGTCCAGCTGTTCACGCGTGATACCGTGACCAAGGGAAATAGGGATTCATTTTTATATATACAGAAATTATACTAACCATTAACCATACATGTCCATTAAACAAAATATTTTACACAGGACAACCAGGTCAAGCCGGAGCTCCAGGTTTACCAGGAACTCCAGGAACTGCAGGTACTCCAGGTAGCCCAGGCGTGACAGGCCCAAGCGGTGGTTACTATCCAGGTAATTTCAATAAACTTTTCAACCGTGACATATTGTAATACGACCACGTATTATTAAAAAATCATAAATTAATTTTAATACAAAATGCAGGTTTGATTACTATTACGCGCAAGAGTTTTCCGCATTCTCTATTTTCATATAAACAATAATTATTTCAGCATTATTATAATGCTCTGTGATATTTTTTTCAGGTGGTGGTTATAATCCAGGAAGTTCAGGATCTCCTGGAAGTCCTGGCGGACCAGGTGGGCCAGGCGGACCCGGTGGTCCTGGTGGATCTAGTGGACCAGGAGGTCTTAATAGACCAAATGGACCTAATGGCAACTACCCAGGCACTATCGGTTAGTAGTTCTTTTATTACATGTTAAATTACATTCAGTACTGACTCATACCCGTCAAACGGTCTCTTTTAAACTTTTCCAAATATTTTTGTAACTGTGATTCTAAATTCTATTGATATCAAGATAAAATATTTTACTCAATAATTCATAAATTGACATGCTAAGATTCAAATGGTAAATCCCCTATTATACCGTACATACGAGAAAAATAAGTATTAGTTAATTTCATTCCTTTGTTAATTTAAAATACTTTATTGCACTCACAGAAGACAGAGAAATAAAGTACATAAAATAAAATAAAAACATTGACTACTATAATATGTATTTCATTAGGAGAGACACTTTAAGCAAACAAAAATTACATATTGTAACACATAATTATTTTCAACTAGCGGTCCGCCCCGGCTTCGCCCGTGGAATTTATTTACGTTTTCGCTCTTTAAGAACTATCCTCGTACTTCTAGGAATATTTTATAAAAAGAGTTATCGAAATCGGTCCAGCTGTTCACGCGAGATGCCGTGACCAAGGGAAATAGGGATTCATTTTTATATATAGAAATTATACTAACCATTAACCATAGATGTCCATTAAACAAAATATATTACACAGGACAACCAGGTCAAGCCGGAGCTCCAGGTTTACCGGGAACTCCAGGAACTGCAGGTACTCCAGGTAGCCCAGGCGTGACAGGCCCAAGCGGTGGTTACTATCCAGGTAATTTCAATAAACTTTTCAACCGTAACATTTTGTAATACGACCATGTATTATTAAAAAATCATTAATTAATTTTAATACAAAACGGCAGGTTTGAGTAATCAAAATGCGCGTAATAGTAATATTACGCGCAAGAGTTTTCCGCATTCTCTATTTTCATATACACAATGATTATTTTAGCATTATTATAATGCTCTGTAACATTTTTTTCAGGTGATGGTAATAATCCAGGAAGTTCAGGATCTCCTGGAAGTCCTGGCGGACCAGGTGGGCCAGGCGGACCCGGAGGTCCTGGCGGATCTAGTGGACCAGGAGGCCCTAATAGACCAAATGGACCTAATGGCAACTACCCAGGCACTAACGGTTAGTAGTTCTTTTATTACATGTTAAATTACATTCAGTACTGACTCATACCTGTCAAACGGTCTCTTGATTGAAAAAAAAAATAAACCGGCCAAATGCAAGTCAGACTCGCGCACTGAGGGCTTCGAACAATCCCTTTTTTAAGGTTCCGAATCTCAAAAGAAAAAAACGGAACCCTTATTATAGGACCCTCACTTAGATGTCCGTCTGTGTGTCTGTCTGTCAGCACCCTTTTTCTCAGGAACGCGAACGCGGATGCATCAAGCTGAAATTTATATCCATTACTCCTGTCTACGGTACCTTGATGATGTGGAAAAATAAAACGTATAAGCCAACTTAACAATATCAATTTAATAAATGTAAGTATTCATGAGTAAAAGGGTTGTAAGTTGTAAGGAACTCAAGGCATGGACGGTTCTCCACATGTTCTCCAGGTTTATGGAGCATTTGAGTGCCATTAAAACTGGCTGAGCGCGATATAGTAAATGTTCAACGTCGGGGCCTGCGTCGGGCGGCAGGGAGCGCGGGCGCGGGCGGCACGAGCGGCGCGGCGGACGGGGCGAGCGCGCGGCCGCGGCCCATAGTCGTGCGCCTCACGCGGCGACATCTGCGCGACGAGCTGCTGCACGCGGCGCGCGTGCGGCGCGGCGCAGACACCAGCGGCACGGGGGTGGGAGGGGAGCCGCGGAGATTTTATATTAATGAACACCTCACTCATGCAAACCGTAACTTGTTTTACGCAACGCGCGAGCTATTAGGGCGCACAAAGCAATGGCGATTTGTTTGGACGCGCGGAGGACGAATTTTTGCTAGGCTAAATCAAACCTCTAGGCTCATAAGTATACGCTCACAGGAGGACCTGGATAAGGTTTTTTCCTCATAAACATATTTGATCATTGCGTATCTTATTTAATTGTATATGTAAAAAATATTCACATTAATAAATTCATCTTAGATATACGCCTGTCAATATTAAGTTATACATTTTTTGTTTATAATCATGTATTCTCGCGGATATTAAATTGTATTTGTATTTATATCTTTGAAAACACTAAGAAGCTAAACCAAATTGAAAGTTTTTTGTTCAATGTTAATTTATCGTGTTATCAACTGAAATCATTCTGTGTATTTTTTCACTCAAAGATACTGTGTGGTAATTTAATAGTAATAATGTCTGCTTATCAAACACTGTTATTTAAATATTGCAGCTGCATCAAAATGGGCTATCCTAATAATAATCTGTTGCTATTATCGTATAATTTAATAAGTATTTACTTCTTTTACTTCCATATGATTTTTTTTGATTTTCTACTAGAGTTATTAATTAATAATTTGATTGAAATCTTAGATGCTGGGTTTTTCTGTTTTACTTACTTTCATTTTAATATTATATGTATTACATGTTATTTGCTGTTATTATTTTTTTATATAGTGTATAGTTTATTTTCTTTATGTTATGATTTATATTTATCACTTTACAAATGATGGGTTGTTGCAAAAATAAATTAAAACTTGGTTTTCTCAATCCTGGCTCGCTAGGGAACAAGCACGACGAATTTATTATTGCTATGGAAAACCACTGTGTCGATATAATGGCTATCAATGAGACGTGGCTGCGTCCGGGGGAAGAAGGACGCGCACCGACTGTCCCTGGATACAAGCTACGTCACGTGCCTCGCCCGAGCTGTGTCCGCTCCCGTGGTGGCGGGGTTGGCTTTTACATAAAGAGTGGCCTAACTGTACGTACTTTGACCCATCCGGCGTCAGCTGTTGAACAAATGTGGCTTAAAGTCACGGTCCGAGGTAAGGTGTTGGTAATCGGAACGGCATATCGCCCTCCCTGGATGGATACTGATATATTCTTTGGTGCTTTGGCAGACTCGTTGGGCTCTCTTTTATGGAGTGATCATATTGTTTTATTGGGTGACTTTAATATTAATTTGCTAAATAGGAATCATCCCAATTCTAATAAATTTAACAACTTTCTAAGTGAGCATAGTTTAAAGCAACTCGTAGCTGAGCCTACTCACTTTACTTCTAACTCCGAAACTCTCATCGATGTTATTTGTGCAAATACTTCTATCTCGCAAATAAAAGTGGATTATATAGTTACTCTCAGCAGCCATGCTTTTATATCTTGTGTTTTAAATATAAAGAAAGATAAGCCTAAACTGCGGAAATTTATGTGCAGACCACTAAAAGATATAGATACAGATGCTTTTAAAAATTCTTTAAACAATATTAACTGGGACAATATAATAGGTATGAGTGACGTTAATGACATGGTGACCACTTTAACACATTATATAATATCATTATTCGACTTTTACGCACCTATGAAAACGCAAATTATCAAAGATAGACAATACCCGTGGATAACGTATAACATGAAGCTAATTATGAAACGCCGCAACGAAGCGCATATAAGAGCTCGCAAGACTAAACTTGATTCACATAAGGAGTATTATAAAGAGTTAAAAAAATACGTTGAAACTGCTCTAGAGTCCGAAAAGAGCGCGTACTTTAATACCTTTATAAATTCCAATATTAAAAGACCTCGAGAGATGTGGAAGAACATTAAAAGTCAAGTTCAGCTAACGTCAAGAAAAGATGGCTTACTATCACCTCATTTAAGCGATCCTGATAAGATAAACGCGCACTTCCTTAATATTCCCGGGATTAATCAACTATCTTTATCTACTCTTTCATTCTACGAGTTTCACCGTTACAGTGATAGCACTTTTGAACTGCGGACTGTCAATGAGACAACGGTACTGAAGGCGATTAACGAATTAAAATCCCAGGCGGTTGGTATTGACGGCATCTCCCTTGACATGCTTCTCCTTACAATTTCAAAAACATTGCCCATACTAACACACATCGTTAATACATCGATCCGTACACACATCTTTCCTGATCTATGGCGCCATGCCATAGTATGCCCAATCCCAAAGAAAGAAAACCCGGATGATTTCAAAGATCTACGCCCCATCAGTATACTTCCCTGCATGTCCAAAATCCTAGAAAAAATTGTGCACAACCAGCTCATGGAGTTCTTGGAGTCAAATAACATCCTTCCTGACCGACAGTCTGGTTTCCGAAAACACAGAAGCACTTCAACTGCATTGATGGACGTTGTTGATGACATTTTGGGAGCACAAGATAGAGGAATGGCTACGGTTCTTTTGCTTCTCGATTACACTCGCGCATTTGATACTATAAATACCGATTTATTGCTGTCAAAACTAGCATACTATGGATTAAGTACAAATGCTGTGAAATGGTTTAACAGTTACCTTAGTGGTAGAACTCAAAAGGTTTCGGTCGCAAAGGAAGATGGCAGTAAACGCTTTTCGGACTGCAAAAGTATATCGAGGGGTGTTCCCCAGGGATCAATATTGGGACCTCTATTATTTATCCTGTACAGTGCCGATGTAGTATCACGCATAAAACATTGCAATTACCAGATGTACGCTGACGATATGCAACTGTACATATCTTGCTATCCTAATGAGACACAAAATGCCATAAACCAAATTAATTCTGATTTAAATAGTGTATTTACATGGTCCGTAGGTAATTCTTTATTTTTAAATTTATCGAAAACCAAATTTATGCTTCTAGGAAGCCCTAAGATGGTAAAAGCGATTGAGCAATTTGATCCCAAAATAGTAGTTGATAATAATTTAATCGAGCGTGTACACGAGGCAAGGAATTTAGGCTTATTATTTGACGAGAATTTGAGATTCGAAAAACATATTAATAATACCATTTCTAATTCTTTTTATAGGTTAAAAATTTTGTATAAAATAAGAAAATATATAAATTTAAATTTACGTATCCGTCTATGTGATTCTCTTGTATTGTCGAAATTTAACTTTTCGGATACTGTATATGGCCCCAGACTGCTTAGCCGTACTAGAACAGCAATACAACGCGTCCAGAATGCCTGTGCACGATATTGCTGGAACGTTCCACCTAGAAGCCACATCAGTCCCTATCTTAAAGACGCCAATATTTTAAATATGGATGGACGTAGGAAATTGCATTTTGCTACTTTGGTATTTGGTTTAATGCACAAAAAAATACCATTATATCTATATAAAAAATTAGCTTGGTTAGGTCAACGAAGCGACCTAAAATACAAAACTAGATTTGCCAGCATAAAGCTATCAATACCCATGCACTACACTGCATCATTTAGAGGCGGTTTCACATACAGCGCCACTAAGTGCTGGAACAACCTTCCACCACCCCTGTCTGAAGTAAAAAGTATTACAAACTTTCGATTTAAATATAAAAAACATTTATTAAATACGCTGTACCAGCCTTAGTGCCGTTGGTGTGTCCCGCTGTATGTGTATGGGTATCCCTATTCTCTTCGTATATAATATCATACTTCTTAATGTAGTTATTTATTATTCTTAATTTATTATTTTTTTCTATACATATATTTTTATTACACATATATTTCTTATATTATATAAGTAGTAAGTACAAATATTTAATAAATATATCATACTTATCACTATTTCATCGTATATAGTTATATATTATCTATTAATATTATCTTTTTTAAAAAAAAAAAAAAAAAGCTGTAACTCCAACCGTCGCAACCGATAGGGGCTCCTGAAAATCAGTGCTGTTAGTGTTCCTATGGGGGCACTACAGCTTATAGCTGAGTAGTCCCTTTTGATGATGGACATTACCACACAGTTCTTTGTTGTTGTTTTTAGTTATATTTTTTTTTAAGTTTAGTTATAAGGTTTTTTATATTATTTTATTTGTTATGTCTGTAAGTTTTATTAGTTGTAGTTTGTAGCTGTTTTAAGTCTGTAAGTTTTATTAGTTTTTAAGTTTTATTGGTTTTTTGCTTTCTTTTTTAAATATGTTTGTTTTTTGTATCTGTGTGGTGTGTTTTGTTGTCAATAAATGTTTTTATTATTATTATGTTTCTCTGTTCCATAATACTCGGGTACCACCAGAAGGACGGTACCCGGATCTTTGGAAGGCTTACGTGGGGACACGGATCCAACACGCAGAGGCCCTTTCGAGAATTTTAATGTGTTGTGGGACACCAGCCGCAGCCTGCCCATGACTGCACTATAGAGATACAGCCCTAGGCAGTCCGCGGCCGATGTAGGACTATTGCAAGATAAGGGAATAAAATAAACTGGGCTATGGAATGGGATGTTAATGGACCGGAATTAAGGACTATGGAAGACTATGGCACCTGCCTTTCTACTAAGATATAGCAAAAAATTGTTGGCAGGTGGTGACTCGCCCTCTCACTGTATGGGCCCCCGAAATAAGTCGCTGCAATAGTGCGAAAAGGGGGCAACATATTGTGAGCAGCTAAGGGTGGAGAGGCGTCCCTGGACTTTAAACTACGATCACGCGCTCCCTGAGGGTCCAGCATCACGTGCCCACTCGCCACTTACGCTTCGCATCCACCCTTCGAGCTAAAAGCTCTCGCGACTCCACTCTGGCCGGCCGGTTAAGGCAAGCCAGAGGTGGGGGTCCTGTCCTCGTCAGGCTTCACTCCGACCGGCCGGTGAAGGCGAGCCGGAGATGAAGACAGGGGCCTCCCCCGGGAGCACTCGGTTCCCGCGGGGTCGCTACTCCCCGACACCCCGCCACAAGGTGTCCTGCGGGTTGACTGATTGCACGGGTGGAATATCTATTGTCACGTAGACAATAGATATTCCAACCGTGGGCGATGGGGTCGTCACATCCCTACGCCCTTATTATTATTATTATTATTAAAACCAAAAATATCTTCAACAAAAAGGTCGTGTTCCATCGTTACAATTATTATTGAAAAATGAAAGTATTGATTGAAAAATGTTTCGTATTGGTTGAGATGGTTATTAATCATCGCAATAGATAGCGCGCGGTGTGTCCCTTAGACACATAAAACTGAAAGAATAGATTAATTCCATCGCTCTGGCGGGTCACGGGATAGCGGATGCTTGACTCCAACTCAGCCAGAGTTGGTCAAGCATCCGCCCCGGATCGGCGTGAAACGATGCGGGTTCGAGTCCCGCCTCGTGATCAAATTGTTTCTATTCTTTTATAAATTTATACATACTTCTATAAAATAATATCTAACTCATACAAATAATATTCTATGCTTTATTTCATTTACAGGACAAACAGGAAAGCCAGGCACTTCAGGGTCACCCGGAGGTCCTACCGGTGGTGGCGCACATTACCCAGGCAATACAGGTAATCGACCGCTAATAGCAATATCTTGTAATCGTGTATTGAACTGACACAAAATGTACTAATGTAGTCGTTATTTCGAAACATTCTTTAAATTATATCATTTGTTTACTGTCTTTTTAGTATGTTTCAAAACAACGATATCACTAAAAGAAAACCGAAGTAATGAATGAATATTCTTAATATAATGTTTGGTTCCACAGGTGCTCCGGGTGGCCCAGGTGGTCTAGGCGGCCCAGGAGGAGCAGGAGGTCCAACTGGTCCTAGCGGAGGCGGTTACTACCCTCCAGGTATATTATGCATAACTGGGTTATTATTAAACGTTAAGAAATATTACTGTATCCACTTCATTCGCGTACACTTTCGTATTCTGCATTTCGTTTTTTATAATAATTTACTTGTCGACATTAATAATAATGTTATGTTTTAGGCGGTAGCAATTATCCAGGAGCACCAAGTGGTCCAGGAGCTCCAGGTGGACCAGGTGGACCTGGAGGTCCAGGCGGCTCAGGCGTGACAGGTCCAAGTGGTCCTTTAGGCGGTAATAAGCCGGGACAACCAGGCCAACCAGGCTTGTCAGGTGCACCAGGAACTCAAGGTACTGACGGTTCTCCAGGTTTTTGGTAATTTTTTCACATCATACGATGTTTCCCCGTTCTATTAGTTGAGATTAGCACAGATACATAATTATATTAAATAGTATCTACCTCATCCATAGACCATAATATAATATGTATACTATATTTTTTATCATTTACAGGACAACCAGGGAAGCCAGGCACTTCAGGGTTACCCGGAGGTCCTACCGGTGGTGGTGCCAATTACCCAGGCAGTACAGGTAATCGACCGCTAATAGCAATATCTTGTAATCGTGTATTGAACTGATACAAAGTGTAGAAATGTAGTCGTTATTTCGAAACATTCTTTAAATATATCATTTGCTTACTGTCTTTTTTGTATGTTTCAAAACTACGATATCACTACAAAAAAACCGAAGTAATAAAAGAATATACTGAATATATTGTTTGGTTCCACAGGTGCTCCGGGTGGCCCAGGTGGTCTAGGCGGCCCAGGAGCAGGAGGTCCAACTGGTCCTAGCGGAGGCGGTTACTACCCTCCAGGTATATTATGCATAACTGGGTTATTATTCAACGTTAAGAAATACCACTGTATCCACTTCTTTCGCGTACTCTTTCGTATTCTGCATTTCGTCTTTTATAATAATTTACTTGTCGACATTAATAATTATGTTATGTTTTAGGCGGTAGCAATTATCCAAATGGTCCAGGAGCTCCAGGTGCTCCGGGTGGCCCAGGTGGTCTAGGCGGCCCAGGAGGTGCAGGAGGTCCAACTAGTCCTAGCGGAGGCAGTTACTACCCTCCAGGTATATTAAATAAAAATGTCTTTACAAAAATAGCGTTAACTTCACGAATTTAGGCGGTTTGATATTAATTATTGTTTCATCGGTCGTCTATCAAAAAGTTAAGTCATGACAAACATAGCTTAGAATAACATGAAATCGAAAGCATAACTGCGTTATTATTCAACGTTAATAATTAATATTACTGTATCCACTTCTTTCACGTACTCTTTCGTATTCTGCATAACATTTTTTAATATAATAATTTACTTGTCGACATTAATAATAATGTTATGTTTTAGGCGGCAGCAATTATCCAGTCACACCAGGTGGTCCAGGAGCTCCAGGAGCTCCAGGTGGACCAGGTGGACCTGGAGGTCCAGGCGGCTCAGGCGTGACGGGTCCAAGTGGTCCTGTAGGCGGCAGCGGTAATAGCATAGAATAACATGAAATCAAAAGCATAATTACTGTGTTATTATTGAACGTTAAGAAATATTACTGTATCCACTTCTGTCACGTACACTTTCGTATTCTGCATAAAGTTTTTTTATAATAATAATAATAATGTTATGTTTTAGGCGGTAGCAATTATCCAGTCACACCAGGTGGTCCAGGAGCTCCAGGAGCTCCAGGAGCTCCAGGTGGTCCAGGTGGACCTGGAGGTCCAGGTGGTCTAGGTGGCCCAGGAGGAGCAGGAAGTCCAACAGGTCCTAGTGGAGGCGGTTTCTACCCTCCAGGTATATTAAAATCTGTCTTTACAATAATAGCGTTAACTCTTCACGAATTTAGAAGGTTTGATATTAATTATTGTTTCATCGGTCGTCTATCAAAAAGTTAAGTCATGACAAACATAGCTTAGAATAACATGAAATCGAAAGCATAACTGCGTTATTATTCAACGTTAATAATTAATATTACTGTATCCACTTCTTTCACGTACTCTTTCGTATTCTGCATAACATTTTTTAATATAATAATTTACTTGTCGACATTAATAATAATGTTATGTTTTAGGCGGCAGCAATTATCCAGTCACACCAGGTGGTCCAGGAGCTCCAGGAGCTCCAGGTGGACCAGGTGGACCTGGAGGTCCAGGCGGCTCAGGCGTGACGGGTCCAAGTGGTCCTGTAGGCGGCAGCGGTAATAGCATAGAATAACATGAAATCAAAAGCATAATTACTGTGTTATTATTGAACGTTAAGAAATATTACTGTATCCACTTCTGTCACGTACACTTTCGTATTCTGCATAAAGTTTTTTTATAATAATAATAATAATGTTATGTTTTAGGCGGTAGCAATTATCCAGTCACAACAGGTGGTCCAGGAGCTCCAGGAGCTCCAGGAGCTCCAGGTGGTCCAGGTGGACCTGGAGGTCCAGGTGGTCTAGGTGGCCCAGGAGGAGCAGGAAGTCCAACAGGTCCTAGTGGAGGCGGTTTCTACCCTCCAGGTATATTAAAATCTGTCTTTACAATAATAGCGTTAACTCTTCACGAATTTAGGTGGTTTGATATTAATTATTGTTTCATCGGTCGTCTATCAAAAAGTTAAGTCATGACAAACATAGCTTAGAATAACATGAAATCGAAAGCATAACTGCGTTATTATTCAACGTTAATAATTAATATTACTGTATCCACTTCTTTCACGTACTCTTTCGTATTCTGCATAACATTTTTTAATATAATAATTTACTTGTCGACATTAATAATAATGTTATGTTTTAGGCAGCAGCAATTATCCAGTCACACCAGGTGGTCCAGGAGCTCCAGGAGCTCCAGGTGGACCAGGTGGACCTGGAGGTCCAGGCGGCTCAGGCGTGACGGGTCCAAGTGGTCCTGTAGGCGGCAGCGGTAATAGCATAGAATAACATGAAATCAAAAGCATAATTACTGTGTTATTATTGAACGTTAAGAAATATTACTGTATCCACTTCTGTCACGTACACTTTCGTATTCTGCATAAAGTTTTTTTATAATAATAATAATAATGTTATGTTTTAGGCGGTAGCAATTATCCAGTCACAACAGGTGGTCCAGGAGCTCCAGGAGCTCCAGGAGCTCCAGGTGGTCCAGGTGGACCTGGAGGTCCAGGTGGTCTAGGTGGCCCAGGAGGAGCAGGAAGTCCAACAGGTCCTAGTGGAGGCGGTTTCTACCCTCCAGGTATATTAAAATCTGTCTTTACAATAATAGCGTTAACTCTTCACGAATTTAGGTGGTTTGATATTAATTATTGTTTCATCGGTCGTCTATCAAAAAGTTAAGTCATGACAAACATAGCTTAGAATAACATGAAATCGAAAGCATAACTGCGTTATTATTCAACGTTAATAATTAATATTACTGTATCCACTTCTTTCACGTACTCTTTCGTATTCTGCATAACATTTTTTAATATAATAATTTACTTGTCGACATTAATAATAATGTTATGTTTTAGGCAGCAGCAATTATCCAGTCACACCAGGTGGTCCAGGAGCTCCAGGAGCTCCAGGTGGACCAGGTGGACCTGGAGGTCCAGGCGGCTCAGGCGTGACGGGTCCAAGTGGTCCTGTAGGCGGCAGCGGTAATAGCATAGAATAACATGAAATCAAAAGCATAATTACTGTGTTATTATTGAACGTTAAGAAATATTACTGTATCCACTTCTGTCACGTACACTTTCGTATTCTGCATAAAGTTTTTTTATAATAATAATAATAATGTTATGTTTTAGGCGGTAGCAATTATCCAGTCACACCAGGTGGTCCAGGAGCTCCAGGAGCTCCAGGAGCTCCAGGTGGTCCAGGTGGACCTGGAGGTCCAGGTGGTCTAGGTGGCCCAGGAGGAGCAGGAAGTCCAACAGGTCCTAGTGGAGGCGGTTTCTACCCTCCAGGTATATTAAAATCTGTCTTTACAATAATAGCGTTAACTCTTCACGAATTTAGGCGGTTTGATATTAATTATTGTTTCATCGGTCGTCTATCAAAAAGTTAAGTCATGACAAACATAGCTTAGAATAACATGAAATCGAAAGCATAACTGCGTTATTATTCAACGTTAATAATTAATATTACTGTATCCACTTCTTTCACGTACTCTTTCGTATTCTGCATAACATTTTTTAATATAATAATTTACTTGTCGACATTAATAATAATGTTATGTTTTAGGCGGCAGCAATTATCCAGTCACACCAGGTGGTCCAGGAGCTCCAGGAGCTCCAGGTGGACCAGGTGGACCTGGAGGTCCAGGCGGCTCAGGCGTGGCAGGTCCAAGTGGTCCTGTAGGCGGCAGCGGTAATAAGCCGGGACAACCTGGCCAACCAGGCTTGCCAGGTGCACCAGGAACTCAAGGCACGGACGGTTCTCCAGATTTTTGATAATTTTTTCACATCAATCGATGATTTTCCTTGTATGTCTATAATTAGTGTTAACAATTGTTGGCTATCCTTTGTAAAATAAATAAATTAAATAAATAAATAAATTTTTCCGTTCCAATAGTTGTGATAAGCACAGATACATACTTCTATAAAATAGTATCTACCTCATCCATAATAATATTATATATATGTACACTATAATTATTATTTTATCATTTACAGGACAACCAGGAAAGCCAGGCACTGCAGGGTCACCCGGAGGTCCTACCGGTGGTGGCGCCAATTACCCAGGCAATACAGGTAACCGACCGCTAATGGCATATCTTGAAATCGTGTATTGAACTGATACAAAATGTACTATAATTGTAGTCGTTATTTCGAAATATTCTTTAAATTATTATATAATTTGTTAACTGTCTTTTTAGTATGATTCAAGCTAAGTTTAATAGAATCGTTGTATAAGACTTTATGCTATTTATTTCACGATCTAAAAAAATATTAAAAATATGCAGTTTGTAAAAATTTACAAAGAAAAATATGTTTTTTTTTTGGGAATTTAAAAATTAATTCGAAGCTCGAAATAAGAGAATAAAAAGTTTATTTAATGGGGTATATTATTCAGCCATCAATTTATTTAAAAATTACTTTATTTAACTGATAATTACATTCGAAGTCGTGCATTAAAAATTATCAGAATCAGATATCCAGTTTTTTTTAGTATATATAGTTACAAGAAAATTATTAAAAAATCGTTTATACTCTCTTTGTCTTTTCAACAAACGGAAAATTTGATTAGGTCTTTAATCTAACGCCCAAGATTTACCCCGATGCATTCAGCACACACACATATTATATAAAGTATCTTTTTATTTATATTTTTATTTTTATTTTGATAGTTATTTATTTATTTATTATTTGTTCATTTAAGTTTTATCTAATAAAATAAAGCATAAATAATAATATTTAAATTACAATATTTATTCCTAAAACATTAATAAATCGACATTTCATTTAACTACATCCATGTCTAATTTTGTTTGTTTCTTAATATTTTTTTCTTAATTTTTTTGTATTGATGCTTACAATACAGGCCACGAGTCTAGTGTGGTCATCTTGGTTCAAATAATGTATACTCTATTTGCTGTGTTAACAGCCTTAGAGCGTATACGCACTATGCGGGTAGCCGCATTGCGGGTAGCCGTCCGGCTGACCGCAAGCACAATTATGTACGTAATATTCATTTCTATGCGCACTGTGCGGTCTGCGGTAGCCGCATCGCAGTGCGCATAGAAATGAATATTACGTACATAATTGTGCTTGCGGTCAGCCGGACGGCTACCCGCAATGCGGCTACCCGCATAGTGCGTATACGCTCTTATTGCCATAAGTTCAACGAGATTGTATGCTTGATATTTGAATAAATATGTTTTACTTTTTTTTTTACTTTTACTTTACAATGTAATTTTATTATTACAGGTGGTGATTCAATAGGTGCACCTTCAGGAACAGGAGTACAACCTCCAGTTTATCCTCCGGGAGGATATTACATGCCCCCATTTCCGATCTACGTAATTCCATATCCGCTGCCAATCGTCCCAAGTCCAGGGTCATGTCCATGCTATCTCCTGAATCCAGGCAATAACAGCAGTAGTACAGCTGTCTCTCAAGGTCAAATGCCAAATCAGAATCAGTACTATTCACCATATGGTATTATAGGTTTCCTACCAGTAGTTTTTGTTCCAAGCTGTCCAGGGGGCACAACTGATATGCAAACAGCGCAACAAAATTTCCCTAATGCAGTACCTGTATCTTATAATTGCGCTCAGTGCCAAGCGAATAGAGACATCTATAGATTCTTGGGCAGATTCGGCGGAGGACGCAGTGTAAATTTGACAGACTTAAAAGAAATTAAGTCGCTACCAGAACTAGAAAGCTTATTAATGAATGAAATTAAAGTTCCCGAAAAGAATCTTCGCCGAATTGCTGTACGTGCACGCGCTCTTAATGGCGAAAAAAATGAAAAGAAGATTGTATTAAATACGAAAATTTAAATAGATATAGGAAATTCGAATGTTTTAGGTAATTATTGTAAGTAGATTAATAAGGGATAAGAGGTAAAATTTTGGAACTGGCCGATTTATACTTGGACGGTTTCGAAATTTCCTAGTTGAGTAAATTCTGTTGTGTGACATTTGTCTACGTTGATGAACATTGCATATAATATGTACAAAAAAATATGTATATTTAAAATGAAAAGATAGATGTACCCAATGTTAGAGATTTTATAAATATGAATTACTCAACTTTTTAGAATAATTTAAAATGTCATTTGATGTGTAATGTAAAGTTATTGTGAAATATTATGAAGTCTAAAAATAGTGTAAAATAAACTAATATCAAAAATATATAGACTTTCTTTATTTACTTCGTATTTACATTGACTTACCCACATTTTCAATAAGGTGGAAAGGAAGAAAGCAAACTTATCTTAATACTATTATAAAGGCGAAAGTTTGTAAGGATGTATAGATGTATGGATGTATGGATGTATGGATGTTTGTTACTCTTTCACGTAAAAACTACTGAACCGATTACAATGAAATTTAGCACACATATAGAGGGTAACTTGGATTAACACATAGGATAGGTTTTATCCCGGAAATCCCACGGGAACGGGAACTATGCGGGTTTTCCTTTGAAAACGCGGGCGAAGCCGCGGGCGGAAATCTAGTATAAAATAAAAACATTGTTTTAGGAGGAAAATGAGTGTTTGTATCATTGAGTTACTATGTAGGTACTACGTACCTATACATAATAATACCTCAATGGTTTGTATGTAACTTGTATGTAACCTACTCCTTTCGACTCGATTTTGACCCACATAAAACCGAAGAATTTTATTAAAATTTTGTATACTTACTTATCAAAACCCAGTAACAGTAACAATAAATTCACGAATTTATATTAATAATAATAACAGCATTAAAATCCGTTGCGTAGTTTTGAAGATCTAAGCATATAATATAAGGACAGACAGATGTGCAGACAGGCAGCGGGACGCGCCTTTGTTTCATAATAGGTAGATATGTAATGATAGTGATGATGTGAAAATATATGCTTGAAAGTTATATGTAAACGTTGTAAAAAACGGTTCATACCACTTGCGCTTTGAGTAATTATTGCAAATCTTAAAATCTTTAAAAAAGAATCTGCGTTTGCTGCTTCATCATTACCTACTTGTTATCATGTTATTATTGACTATTGAGTTGAGTTGTGGCAACCGCTACGTTTTCGACTTTTATTACGAGTTCAAAGCTACTGCACACTTAACTTTATATTGTGATATAATGGAGAAATTAATATTAAAGTAAAAAATGAAAAATAAATATAAGTATATAGTTTGAAAAACTAAAAAACACGCTTTCATGATAGATAAGTACTTACAACCCCAAGCGGCCCGATCGGTCCCAGACACAATAGATTTTCTATTGTGTCTATGGTTCCGGGGCCTGAGTTACTACAAAGTAGAAAATATTTCTTAATCTAGGAATCAAGCAATAACCAATACATAGTATTTTTGTGAAAAAGCGTGGGGTGCCTTATACGTATAATCAGCTCATGAAAAGCGCCCCACGCTTTTTTTCACAAAAATAGGTACTATGTACCTATTGGTTATTGCTTGATTCCTAGATTAAGAATTATTTTCTACTTTTTAGTTGTAAGAAACATCTATCTTGAAAGCGTGTTTATTAGTTTTTCAAAATATATTTATTTTAGTAGTTACCTAGTTATGAAGAAACAAAATGTGATAATTTAACATTGCTTTATTTTGTTTATTTTTTTAGTAGGTATGAAGAATACAGTGAGAATATTGATTCGATTGGTATTTGTAATAGGATAGGTGTACAAGATAGGTACCTACATATTTTCATTCTCGGGTGGACCGGAAGTAGTTTAATGTATTTCTAGAATCATTTGCTCTACAGCTCCGTTCGAGAGAACCACGAGAGAACTCTAGTATATTATCCACTACATGATTTTCAGAGAATTATAATATTTTAATAATACTACTTACCAGTAGGCAGTTTCGTAATAGGTATACTTACAGGGTGACTTGATATACAGGGTGTCCCACTGTTGGTATACTAAGCCCAAAGGAGGTTATAGATTTGCATACGCTAAGTACGTAAAAAATACTTAAAAAATTCCAGACGCATTTTTTTTTTCAAGTAGATGAATTCTTAAAACGCTATGTGTACACCCATAACAAGCAACCCGCCCAACTTTGTCACCAGCACATGAGCTATCGTTTAATATTATGTTTTCATAGACAAAATGCTCACATTAGAGAAGCGGTATATGCCGGCTGCGCGAAGCTAGAGAAGAAAACATGGATTTTCAGGAAAAATTTAGCCAAAAATTTTTGACGTAATTTTGTTGTTTAAGTATTTTTTACGTGATCAGTGTATGCAAAACTACAAGTCTCTTCGCGCTTAGTATACCAATAGTGGGACACCCTGTATATCTAGGTGTAATATTTTTAAAGGAGAGAAAGTATAGATCATATTTTGGAGTAAAAAACTAAACATTACCAATCCGAAACCAACTGGTTATTATTCTGTGCCGAAACTTATTAGTTTCAGAAATATTTTTTATAATTAAGTAGTTAATAGGTACATACATATTATTATGATATTAACTATGCCCATGAAATTTATTAACACGTAACTATATAACATAGTTGATAGTACTTATATTTTATTATACAAAAATGACACATGTATAGGTGTAGGTATAACGTAACGGCACCAGTCTTGTACAGATTAAGGAAAAAATTGAAGTTTTTTGCAAATTTCTCGTAGGTTTTTTAACTTTATTGGATATTGTTTAGTTGTACGTTTAGTTCAATGTTAGTTTAACGTAACCAATGTTAGAAAAAAGATTAAAATGCATAAATAAAGAAGTTATTTATAAATTAAAAAACCACTTTTTTGCACCAGTGTTGGACAGTGAAAAATCTAATGATGGACACCCAGTTTTGGACAACATCCAGTTATGAACACCCATTTATGGACTGTACCTAATGTTGTTTCTCCAGTTATTTACACTTGGAGAAGACTTATAGTTAGCAATAGAATCTTGAAAATGATGATTGGAATACAATAAATCGGGGATGCATTTATGAAAAATAGTACTTAATAATTATTTTGCATACTTATAATATTTAAAACAGTTTTAATTTCCATTTTCTAGGCAAAAATTGGACAAATGCATCGTTAAATACGAGTTATGTCCGTTAAGAAACACCAATATTGTTTTTTTTCTCAATAAGTCAGGGATGAAAAATATAACTAAAAAAGTACTGCCATTCCATCCATTTTGGGACTTACTCTTCTTCGTTATATCACTCTAGTCAGAGCGAACGTGGTCAACATGAGGTTTGGGGGGGGTAGATGTTACCCGCTTCACGATGTTCCACCATATCTCTCTGTTTCCTGGCATTCCGCTACACTCGTGAAGTGAATCGCCAATCTGAATCCGCCAGCAGCCTTAATCTGATCGGTCCATCGATATGGATTCCAAATTGTAGCACCCTCGTGCTACAATGGATTCCAAATTGTAGCACGAGGCAAAAAGCTTTTTTTAAACTGTTGTCAAGATTGTGTGGATGAAATTTAAGCGTGTATGCTATATGGTGGTGGAATTTAGCAGCAGACAGCGATCCAAACAGTTCATCAGAGAACTCTCTATGATAGATGCGTTACAATACGCTTATGTATGCGACTTCTCTACGCAATGATAGAGAATGAAGCCGAGAACGAGTCGCACAGCACATAATGACCCATTGTTCTAAAATATATTCTTCATGTTTAGATAGATATTATGTTGTTGGACCCATTAGTGTAATTTTAACAAAAAATATCAATGTCCATTATAGGAACCAAAGCAAATCCAGTCATGGACAATTGTTGTACAATATTGGAACCCTTTGTTTGAAATGGTCGTGATAGGTATATTATTAATCAGAAAGAAAAGACAATACAGAGAAGCGCATGTAAATAATAACTTTAAAAAAAGTTTATTTTCGACATATGTCCATAAATGGATATTTCAAAATATTTGTACGTCACGAAATTGTCAGTAAACTGTTTCGTTAGGAAATGTCAGGAAGTTGTAAAAGTAAGGCTGTATTCAGAATAAGGTAATATTACATATAAAAAAGTAAGAAGTCACTAGTTAAAAAAAATATATATTTTAAGTTACAAAATAATCAACAAACAATCAATTTTTATAATTCTCTGTTTGCTTTTCCTTTTCTTTTCTTCTATCATTAGCTTCTTTCCATTTTTGTCTTCGAGCTTCTTTTTCACTGTCATTAAGATCTGATATTTTTCTTTGTCTTTGTTTCACTTTCTCGAGGTGTTTTTTTCCTTTTCTTTTCATATTTTTCAGGGTTTTGCTTTTTTAGTTTCTCAATGTATTTTTTTGCCGTTCGGCACCGGTTAGAGGCATTCTGAAACTAAAAAAAGCTGTTGGATATATGTATTTTGAATAAAAATAAAAACAAAAGTAAGCATCACTCGTGTGGGTGGAACAGCGATCAACACTAAATGCAATAAGGCAAGCGTTATCCCATCAGAAACCACTTGTAAAATTGGAGGCCAAGACTCACTGATCCGCTTTCACTATAAAAAAGTTATCAGATCCCAGGAAAAGTCAAGTCCCTAAGCCCGACTTTACTAACCCTACATCATGGTTTAAAAAAGTATGGCCTGTAGTTACAAAAAAATAATCTTGAGAGATTTATTGTTTTTCTCCTTTATTATTATTCGTTACATTAATTTAACACACATTTTAATATCTTATTTTCATACTTTACACATGAGACCACAGCTTTACCGTCTACAATTTACTGACGTCAGTAAATGTCAAGAAATTGTTCGTCAGTAACATGTAAAAAATAACCTAAGAAATACTTTTACACAAAACATAATCACATTTACGATTAGATTGAAAGTGTAATCTATTACTCTAGTCATAATTTAAGTATATTACAATTGCGGTAGGTGAATTCTTCAAAATGTACTTACTTTTGTTGAGAATACGTCGTTAGGAAATTGTAACTAAATTTTTTGCACAGCACACTACTGGACTTCTTCCATGTCTGGACGACGAACAAAATGGCGGCGCGTTAATGTGACCTTACTTTTCGTGACATGACCAGTGTTGCCAATGATTAGAGTTAGATTCCTCTTCTTTCTGATACAAGAAGTTGGTTAATTATGTCAATAAATCAGTGTCACGAAATTGTAACGATGGATAGGGACATTTTTATAATATGTCATTCTTCGTTTATTTAAGGTAATTTAAATAGTTTAATCTATCAGATATAACACTTCAAACATTGCTTTTTAATTATGATACAAAAAAATAGGAAGTTTCATACAAAAATTCTGATAAAAATATTGGTTTTCATTGTCGTCCACATAGGGGACAATAAAAAAATGTATGGAGCTTTTTTTGTTACTTTATTTTCACATTAAATTTATGTAAGAATTTGAATCGCAATTCATTGCTTTTTATCAGAAATGATATGCAGTATGCTTAAGTTTAGTCTGTAAAACGTTAACAATGATTTATTTCAGTCGTAACCATATTTTTTTCGAAGGTTTTTTAGGGGGACAAACATTTTGTAGTAATGTACAATTATTTTGAAAACGACTCATATATCCATAGAATTAAATCCAGTTATGGACACTGAAGAATTTTATTTAAACAACATAACCTATCATGATACAAAATCGTGTAATATTTCGTACACTTAACTACTATAAATAAAAGTAATATCAAAGGAGGATGGCCACATATGACCTGAATGCGAACATTAATCATCGGTGTATCAAAAAATAGTAATTTATGCGTGCTTTTACTAACGGGGTCTAACTTATTTTTTTCGGGCCGGGAAAATGTTATGTATTATTAATAAATAAACTCAAATTCATAACATTGTTTGAACGCATCCAAACGTCTTTCATTTTTACCTGTGTCATGCGTTTCGTTTTCACAGTGCAGCGGGAGTTAATTAGCGATTACGTTTAAAAAAATACTAGAATAATAATATATATTTCTTTGTTTTATTTCACCTATCATATTTAATAGCAAAAACAGTAAGAAAGATATAATTTAGAGATTTAAAAAATATTTTTTGCCATAAATACATTTAATAATATACCTAAAATATGTAAAACGGAACGTATTTTTTACCGGCATAATAGACAGTAGACACAAAGGTTAGATGACACATGACATGACTGACGCGTAGCTGAAAAACATGATTTTGTTTATTATTTGTCACTACAGTGTTGTATTGGCTTATATAACAATCAAATAAATAACATAGGCTACTTCGTCCACCCTTAGAATTTAGTTATGGCTGTAGGTATAACTCTAAACCATATTCATTATATACGTAGCCATAACCTCAAAAATGGCAAATTATGTAAAAATTCTAAGCTCCACCACTTTCAAATAATATATTTGCAATGTGGGATTGCTAAGGGTGGTTAGGCGAACCATTTAAGCCCTATATTAATCATGGTCGCGACATTTCATAGTCAGGTCTTGGTATGTATGGGCAGTGGCCGATGTCCTTTGCTGACATTTATACAAAAATTCTTATAACCAAAATTGTGTCCTCACTTCCTTAAGGATTTCCTTAGTAAAAATGGATTTCTTCGAAACGAGTCGCAGCAACTAAACATAACGTTCTGCCATTTTCAAACGTTTTGGCCGAATAAGATGAAGTGTCGTATTCTGATAGCTTATGAACCAAACTTTTATTTTAAGTATTGCCAAATTATATAACGTTAATTTTGGCCTTAATATTTAAATTTAATATTTATTTTGTCCATTACTGGATGCTTGTCCACGACTGGTGCCGTTACCTTACCCATAATATATTATTCTTCATAGGTATATATTCTTTGAAAACGCGGGAACAGCCGCGAGCGGAAATCTAGTAAAGTCAATAAGAAAAATAAATATATCACAATGTGTAAAAAAAATAACTTAGTAGGTACCTACCTACCTAGTTATTCAAAGACTAAGCTCAACAGAAATGTTTAAGTAAATAACCTTGTCCTTATGTGTCTACGCAACGAAGCGTGAGAAAATAACACGCAAGAGTTATTATTTCCCTATTCAAATCTGCCATTCTTCCTGTAAATTAAGTTCACGCAGGAAGGTTTTTGGGTTGTATTTGTCGCGCTTTCCCGTCTGTAAACGTCTGTAACGTCCCATACTGAGCGTACCCTCGGCGTGTCCCGGCCTGGCCTGCCGCTTGTTGACTGACATTCATACACTACAGAGTGCATGGCTGTGTGTGCAGCCGCTATGGTTTTATTCAATGGTGAACATTAATGAACCAATAAAAGGCGCATAGTACCTAGAGGTCGCGACAGACACCATCGAGGTGCGCCACTTTCACGACTCTAAACTTTTCAACTCCCGATGAATCGAACGATAACTAGCTAGCTGTTCCTTCTCCTTAATTTTATAAGTGCAGTTTTAACATTTACTTACTTATAAACATAGCGCAAGATATTGTTTTTTTTTTTATATATAGGTAACTAATAACTATTTACCTAAGTTTCAACGATATTAGTTACCATCACCTTTAATGTAGTTAGGTACTTAGAATATTTTTTTAAAATAAACTAACCCGCCTCCCAATGGTCAGAACTGGGCAAAATTTGAATTGGACCAACCGGAAGGCGCTGGCATTCAAATAAATTAAAAAACGCAAGCATAATTAAAATATCTATTGTTCATAAGTATGTATTTAAATGATAAATATCTCACTATCTAAGGCTCTTAACCCCTAGATAGGTTCTCTTATAATAGTATTTTTTATTATTTTTGTCTGTCTATCTGTCTGTTTATTCCGGCTAACCTTCCGCTCTGGAAAGGCTGGATCGTTTTTGACGGGAATTTCACAGACAGATTGCCGATTTAATAAGACTACTTATTATTCTGGTATTAAAAAATCTCATTTATGCGGGTAAACCGCGGGACGAAGCTAGAATTCAGTAATTTATTACTTACTGTAAAATATAGTCTATATTTTATAATTTATATGTATAACTAACGGTCCACCCCTGTTTCGCCCGTGGTAGGTACATGTTTACAGTTTCTCTCCATAAGAACCATCCTTCTACTTCAAGGAATACCTATTATAAAGAAAAAATTAACGAAATCGGTTCAGCCGTTCTCGAGATTTGCGCTTATTGCGCTATTTGCGCTTATCAACACATTTGGCGATTCCTTTTTATTCTATAAATAAATATATGACACCACATTATTCACTAACGAATAGCAAAATGCCGCCAAACGTCAAGCGCAGCCAGATTATAACGTCTATTTGGCCTTTCGGCATGAATAAAAAGAAGAAAGAAAGAATGAAGAGAAAGAGATTAGAAGTAGCTACTAATTATAAGCGGGAACTTTAAGGGCAATTATTTTACAAATTATAAACATTTTTTGTGAGGATTGCAAAATGATCCCCACGCGCCCACTGATATTTTCGGTGAGGCGCGTCTAATCTAGGGTTAAGTGACCTTAGTTGCCGGTAAAGGTACCATCTAAGGTTTATGTGTTGAACGACACATTGTGTTATGCTAAATTTGCTGTGCGTCATGACATCTGCAGAAGGCCGATTTGCTTACAAACAGTCTCATTATAACCTCAGCCAGTATTCTCAATTGTACGGCAGAACTCCCACGTTTATAAAGTCGGAAACAACATACACAAACGCATAAAGCGCATCAGCTATTGTTGTATCATACAGTGCTTCAGAGTAGACCTAAACTAATGTGAGTAAATTAATTAATAACTGTAGGGAATTTGATCCAGAAATGTTTAATTTATTTTTTTAAATTCAATTTTTTTTTTCAAATTCAATTCAATATTTGAAAATTAAAATAATAAATATCAATTTGTATCGATTTTAATTTAAAAAGAAAAACAAATAATAGACATAAAATGTGTCTTAAGCGTAGAAATTTAATAAAAATTCCGATATTATAATAAGAAAAAAAATATACCGGCCGAATTGAGAACCTCCTCCTTTTTTGAAGTCAAAAAATATCAAAATGTAAAATAAAGTAAAATTTACAAAGGTACTTTATCAAAGTCACTGTCCTAAATAAATAGGCAAAGAGGTAATATGTATTACTGTTTTAACTTTTAATCGACGAGTAGGTATTTCAATCAATCAATTTGCTCCATTTAACTATATATTACAATTAACATTGTGAAGACAAGAATTGCTATGTAACTTGATTCATTGGGGGTCAAACAAATAAGCCTCACATTCACGAAGTAATTACGAGCTTTAATTTGGAATGTTAGTTATTTCATTATTCGACGCATACCTAGGCTATTAGTAACTAATTAGAACATTAAAAACAAAAAATTCCCCAAGAACGAGTTTAAAATAAAAATACATACAAAATCACAATTGTTATTTTTTCACATTTTATATTTTTTTAGATAATATATCATTACTAGAATATATTTAGATATTGAATTTTTTGTAAGATGTCAAAAAAAAATTGATCGAGACGTTCGTTTACTTGCTGTAAACCTTGCTGTAACAAAAACAAAGCATTCTTTTTTTTAAGTATAATATGTACGGTCTATTAATAACATGTAGACCGTATTTAAATAAGACTGTAATATGAATGCACATTCAACACTACACACACGTCACTTTTTAAGTGAAACTTCATTGGGAGGGGTAAAAAGTAAAATTTCAAGGTCGCGTCGTGGTAATACCGCCACGTCATAGAGTAAGGCGACGATTTTGTTTTCTGTAAATCTTGCCAAAGAAGTTTCACTTATGACACGTGTGGCGTTTGCTCGGCACGTACGCTCTTGGTCTGGCGAATAGGAATTGGTCTGGCTTATTTGAGAGAATTAATGTCTATGCCAAATAACTATAAATACCTAATTGCTGTGTGTTTATGTGTGTGTAGTCTGTGGCTTTATGGTTTTATTGTGTAATGTATAGTCCGAGAAAATTAGTAAAATTATCGGAAATAAATTGTGTAGTTTTAAAAATCGCTAGTTATTCCTTGACATGTCTAGATGATCATATCGTGTGTTGGTGTTCTGTGTTTTGTTGACTTAACAAAATAATCTATCTAGGTATTTTGAATTTCAAAACTTTCAGATGGCGGTTCGGGACAAATTTTATCAATGCCAAGTTTTGTTGTACACATTGGTTGTAGCCTGCAAATGCGCATCAATACCTGCTGATACAAAAGCGTCAAAAATACAGGACCTAACGAATCTAGATTTGAACACAGCGAGTAGTTCCTGTGAGTACTTTATTCTCTAGTCTATTTTTATTAATTACTAGCGGTCCGCCCCGGCTTCGCTCGTGGTACATATTTCGCAATAAAAGGTAGCCTATGTTCTTTCTCAGGGCCTAAAGATTATCTGTGCCAAATTTCATCAAAATCGGTCCAGTAATTTATGCGTGAAAACCATACATACATACATACATACAAACCTTTCCTCTTTATAATATTAGTATAGATATAAAAAGTACGTGTCACCAGTGACGTCACTATCTATCCGCGACGGACTCCAAAACGTTTTTTTTTATTACTACTAATTGTTAATTTATAAAGAATGGAAAAAATTCGATCACGAGGCGGGACTCGAACCCGCATCCTTTCGCGCCATTCCGGGGCGGATGCCTGACCGATTCAGCCACAGGTGACCCACCAGAGCAATCGAATTTATTCTACTCTTTCAGTTTTATGTAATTTATTATCAATACTACTACATAATTGACTTCGAATATATGTTAGCTCCTTCCTCAAACCATTCTTACCACATTCTTACATATTATTATCTGTTGACTGGATTGAGTAAGTATGCAATAGACGCTATTTAATAAATAATTACAAGTTAGAAGTTAGAACCGCCTTTTAGGTGTTTGAAAAACTAAAGACATGTCTTTTCTTTTTAGACTCGCGCCAATATTACGACTGGGCTGGAAGCAATCCAGGTGGTTATGATTACACTATTTCTGGGAATGGTATATTGGATACTAGATATGCTTATGATTCTAAAGCTGCAGGAGGCTACAATCCTGTGAGAGAAAGCGCTTATCCGTATGGAGCCAATAATCCAAGTTATATTGGACAGGATTACGAGTATCAAAGAGGCGATAATTACGGGGGATATTCTAATAACATTGGGGGCTTTGGAGGGTATGGCGGAAATGGCGGAAATGGTGGCTTAAATTCCTATTACGGTTATAATAACCCTTATTACAATGAGGCCAATCATCTCGGTTACGGATATTATAATAAAAAGCTCGGTTTCGGAAATATTTACAGCAGTGGTGTAACACCAAATCTGGTGACTGGTTACAGAGGCTACTCTAGACGTTAATTCTTGTAATATGAACCAAACTAGGAAAATAAAAGCAATAAATGGAGTACAATCTTATATTAGTTAATATATTGTTGTTAATTATTCGAAAATTTATGTGTTGCGTGTTAATGAAATAATATTGTTTTGCCAAAGAAATCATTGAATAAAAATTAATGTAATTTATTGTAATCTATACTTATAATAAATCTGTAGAGAGGCCAATTCTGTACATGAAATATATTTTAAAAAAAACTATGAAGGGGTGATAAGGGATCGCTACTGATGCCAAAAATGCAATCAGTAAAATTTTTGTCTGTCTGTCTGTCTGTCTGTCTGTCTGTCTGTATATTCGCTATAGAAACAGAAACTACACGACGGATTTTAACCAAATTTGGCACAATTATTCTTCATACTCCTGGGCAGGTTATAGTAAAAGAATCATGTAAATCGGTGTAGAAACACCAAAGTTATACATGAAATACGCTATAAGTCATCGCGCGTGAATACAGAATCATGCCATAAGGATTATTTTTGTGTATCAGTTGCCGCGTTCGACGCGCTTCGCGGCGGGAGCTATAAAAAGGCGGCGGGTCCGCACCCGTTTCGCGTTGTCACGGCATCACGTGTGAACGGCTGAACCGATTTCGATAATTCTTTTCTATTATATTCCTTGAAGTACGAGGATGGTTCTTATGTAGAGAAAACGTAAATATGTTCCACGGGCGAAGCCGGGGCGGACCGCTAGTATTGTAATAATATGTTTTATTCAATGTATTTTTCGTTATTTTCTTTGTTACTAACTTTCAGCCAGTGGCTTCGCCCGTGTAGTCACAGAATACCCCGCATAGTTCCCGTTCCCATGGGATTTCCGGAATAAAACCTATTCTATGTCCTTCCTCAGGTCTCAAGCTATCTCTGTACCAAAAAACCGTGCTCTAAATCATAAGATTATATTACAAGCTGCGTTCCGCGGTTTAAGCCGCGTGGCTCGGCTTCTGTTGGTTTTAGCGTGATGATATAATATATCCTTCCTCGATAAATGAGCTATGTAACACCGAAAGAATTTTTCAAATCGGACCAGTCATTCTTGTATTATCAAAATCCTTTCAATGGTTTTCCCGTTAAAGAGAAACAAACATACATACATACATAGGTACTTAGATACATTCTCACAAACTTTCAGGATTATTAGATTATAGTAAGAATAAATTAACAGCCGCTCATCTTAATCCAAGAGGAAACAAACCCAATAAACCAAATGTTAAAATCGCTTCAGATATTCTTGAGTCAAAATCGACCGGGAGATATTGACACAAAATTTCGAGTCATTTGTAACAGGATGGCGGTTCTTCAGCTACTACGCAATGAAAAAAAGAAAAATGATGGTGTGAACGCTGGTACCGGCGGCTTAGTCGCGTGGGCGTTAGTCGAACTCGTCGGAAAATAGCGAAAGTCAAACGATTTGTAACAGTATGGCACTTATTTTTCCTATAAGTTTGAGGATCAACGAATATAAATACAAAATTTCAAAGATCTAGGTGTTGGAAATCTTCACTTATATAAATTAATAATAAATTTCTTTTTCAAGTATGACAGCACTTTTTCCCCCTACTAGAAGTATGGCAAATTTAATAATGGTCACATTTTATCAAATACTCTCCAAAAAGCCAAATGCAATACTGGTACAAAAAGTTTGGCGAAATAAAAATTTTTTGCAGATTTTCGGCGGTATGGCGACCATTTGGAATCGTCCGAAAAGTATGGCATGGCGATTTTCGTAAACGGCTGCACGACGATGGTTACCTGTGCAAAAGTTAGCCTGGTACAAATGGTTGAATAATTGTTTTATTTAAATCAACACATTCGCGTCGGTATAGCGGGCTGTAAGTCATACCGGAAAAGTATGGCATGACACTACCGCCTACTTCTTTTTTATGGGCTATCGGTAAATTCTAAAATTTTTGTGTTACAAATCGTTTGACTTTTCACTATTTTTCCGACGAGTTCGACTAACGCCCACGCGACTAAGCCGCCGGTACAAGCGTTCACACCATCATTTTTCTTTTTGTCATTGCGTACTAAGACCCCTGTAGAACCGCCATCCTGAAACAAATGACTCGAAATTTTGTGTCAATATCTCCCGGTCTAATAATTAGTGGTTTTAGAGTTATACCTAAGTTGTGTAATTTGGATTTTCATCCAATATATACTTGTACTAGTTTAAATTAGGGAATGATCTGTAAAAAGTTATATAACAGAAGAAGCATTTCTATTTTGCAAACTTTATTACTAACGAAGAAATAGTCATACTTAAAAATTACATGTTTCCATTTTCTTGTTGACAGTGTAAATCAGAATATTACGTCTACACTTGTGAGGTGGGTACAAACATTTAAAATATAATTCATACCTTTTCTATGAAATGGATCATACAAATTCATAAATTGTTTGTACGCAACATACATAAGTATAAATACTCAAAATATTTAAATTTGGATAAAACTTAATTTAGTCGGATCCGGAAACACTAGTTTGTTTCTTCATAGACTTAAGAGCTCTTTCGCGAAGCTTTTTTTCCAAATCCTCATTGTTGACTTTTCCCTCATCTTCCTCTTCCGCCTCCTCACTTTCAGAAGAATCGTCCTTCTTTTTTGATGCTTTTTTATGTTTCTTATGCTTCTTATGTTTCTTTGAATGCTTCTTGTGCTTTTTAGCCCTCTTAGATTTTTTGGGCTCATCACTTTCAGAGTCAGAATCTGACTCGGATACTTTCTTCCTCGCTTTTTTCTTAGCCACTTGATCACTGTCTGATGATGAATCTTCCTTTTCACGTTTTTTACCCTTCTTTTCAGAGTCATCGCGAGATTTTGATTTTATCTCCTCGGTTTGCTTCGGTTTTCCAGATTTATCATCCCGTCGCGATTTCGACACTTCGGGGGAAATTGCTTTGGAAGCATCAGCTTTTTTACGCCGTACATCTTTTTCTGATGATGATTCATGCTTATTCTTCTTTCTGTTCGACTTTTCATCACTCTCCGAACTATCATCGTTTGAGTCTTCTGAGTTTTCAGGTTTCTTAGACTTGCTCTGCTTAATATCACCTTTGTCAGATTTAGATCTTTCCATGCTTAAATCTTTACGTTTCTTTCCTTTTTTATCACTATCCGATTCTTCTGGAATGTTCTTTTGTTTGGATTTAGAGCTCTTATGTTTCACCTCTTCTTCAGAACTAGAATCAGAACTCGAAGAACGAGCCCTCTTCTTGCGAGACTTCTTTGCCAACTTTTTCTTGGAAGTCTTCTTGCTTTTCTTTTTCCTATCATCTTCTGAATCGCTGGACGAAGAATCGTCAGAGTCACTATCACTAGAAGAAGTTTCTTTTTTGGATTTTTTAGACCTTTTTGACGTGCCTTTTTCTTTACGCTTAAGTTTGGCCTTTCCTTTCGACTTAGGTACCTCTTCACTACTTTCGCTTTCAGACTCAGATGGCTTTGCTTTCCGTTTCGGTTTCTTAATTTCTTCGACTTCTTGCTTTCTGGATTCTTGTTGTTCCTGTTCTTTTTCTGACGCCTCATCAGCGGATCTATCTGATTTCTTAGATGTTTTATGTCTCCTAACGAAAGGAGACGGAGTACGACTGAGGCTCCTCGAATACTCTCTCAACGTAGGTATAGGAATAAAGTCGTCTTCATCAGACAAGTGAGTAGATTTTACCACAATGTCTTCCTGAGTGGCAGATTTATCATTAGCAACTGACGACTCTCGACTTGAACTAGATACTTGAACCTTTACTTCTTCCTGAGGTAAAGAAACCCGCTCTATTGACTTGGGGCGAAGTTTGTCTAGATTTTCTGCAACAAAACAAAAAAAAATGGTAAGTAAAACCTTAATATTCGAAAATATATGTTATGAATCTAAACAGTCCTAAACAGCTTACCTTTACGCGGAATAGAAACAGATTTCTCTAATCGCTCTTTAATGAGGTCGCTAGATCTCCTGTCACGGGACTTCCTATCCCTTGACCTTCTGTCCTTAGTGCGATCCCTTGATCTTCTATCCCTGTTTTTTAATAAAAAAGAAACTAATTAGTTGTTGCATTAAATATATCTAAAATCAATCAATGTATTTTGTAACAAATAACTCATAGGTTTTAACTTATTTTTTTAGGACAATTTTAATGAGGACAATGTCGATAATATTTTGACAATGAAAAATTCTCTGAGTTGCGCTCCGCCATAACTGTACCGGCTGCCTTTATGACCACATGCACACCAGCAAAATCGGTGAAATCAGTGAAAGTGAAATCAGTAAAATTCACTTTTGGTTTAAAGAAAAAACTTTTGATACTAACGCCGTTAGTACACCTACGCATTCGCGTGCGGCAGCGAATCTCTGCGAAACTACTGCGTAGCGAAATATCTGCGGAACGTTAGTACACAGCAATGTTTTCGCAATGCGTCTGTGTAATGGCCATTTCGCAGTTCCTTGCGAAAAAATACTGACAAGGACGCAACTATTTCATCTATCTATGTGCTAGAGACATATCATATGCGAAATCCTGCAACACTACTGACAGATTTTTCGTTGTTTCGCTGCCGCACGCGAATGCGTCGGTGTACTAAAGGCGTTAATCACAGATCACAGAAACTAAAGGGAGATATGGTTACGGGGCGGGGCCAGTGTCGCAGCAATATGCCCAAAAAAAGAACAAGCTGTAGTGGTGCTGTATACGTACGTCACTTACAATCTAGTGTGCGAACGAATAGTCGCTCTCATATTTTTGTGTGATGACACGCACACAACGCGAAGTATTGTTTTGATATTGTTTACTGCAGTTGTGTGCGTAAATTTGTAATGAGACACGGTTTCGAACTCAGCGCAAGCGATTGGCATCTCTCTAGATCTCTATGGACGCAACTATTTCATCTATCTATGTGCTAGAGACATATCATATGCGAAATCCTGCCACACTACTGACAGATTTTTCGTTGTTTCGCTGCCGCACGCGAATGCGTCGATGTACAGGGTGTCCAGCAGCAGATTTCAATGTTTGAACGCTTCTAGTTTTAAAACGCGACATGCGAGGGGGACGCGGGGGGTGTCATTCTGCGCGTGAGTTCTGCGGATTTTTTAGTCGCCATGGAGCAGTGGAGCGGAGAGCATCGCGCTTATGCTATTGAGGCATACTTTTCGGGTGATTTCGCTGGCGAAAACATGCCGTCGGTTTAATAACCATTATCAAATTCATCGTTTAAGAGATGGACCTTCGATAAATTTGATACAGTCGTGGCTAGCAAGGTTTAGGGCTACAGGTTCAGTCATTAATAACCCTAGGTCGGGACCAGCACCATCAGTATCCACGATAGAAAACATTAAACTTGTTATGAATTCTGTAATTGAAAATCCTCGTTTATCACTTCGCACACGTTCCTCGATATTGGGAATTCCTAAATCGTTTTTCAGGTCATTATGTGAAAAAAGGTTAAGCTCCATCCATACTAAATTCAGATTATTCAAGATTTGCTACGGCTCATACTGCTAATGTGTCAATGAATTCAGTGCGGCAGTTATTTCCTGAAAAACACATATCCCGAAACGGCACCATCCCGTGGCCACCCAGGTCACCAGACTTAAGTCCATGTGACTTTTTCTTGTAGGGCTATCTAAAAACTGTGGTTTACCAATCAAATCCAACAACCATAAGACAACTGAAGGAAAATATCCGGGCTGAAATAAACAGAATTCCCAGTTCACTTTGCAAACAAGTTTTTCTCAACATGTGGAATAGATTGAGGAGTGTGTGAGAGTAGAAGGGCGGCATTTGGAAAATGTAATTTTCAGGAGATAAAATCCGCACTCATCTTCTTTTGACTTTAATAAAAATATTTTTTTTAGAAATACTTAATACTTCTTTTTTTACAAGCCCTCAAACATTGAAATCTGCCACTGGACACCCTGTATAACGCGAATCATGTAAAAAGAACGCTGGATGAAAGTGATGGGGTGTGTTTTGGCATGTATCGAGTTTAGCACGAAAGTTATTTGCTGCTTATTTTATTTTTGAAGTAGGCTCTCGAGTCGTGGCTTCGCAACTACATATTTGTTATTCTTATACCACCTCATAACACCAAATAGACCAATAAATCGCCAATGCGCAGCTTAACCGACAGCGTTCTTTTTACATGACGCGACCTATACTAAAGGCGTGAATGTTTCACATCACCTGGACCGATCCCTGGAGCGTCTGTCCCTCGAGCGCCTGTCCCGGGAGCGCCTGTCGCGGGACCGTCGCCCGGAGCGGCGCAGCGAGCGCGAGCGGCGGCGCGACCGAGAGCGGCGGCGCGACCTGACAACGTGCACACATTCAATAACCTAACTTTTTTAACGTGATAAAAGTGAAAGTGAAGTCCCATGTCCCCTAGTGGGGTAAGGGGCAGATGTATTATACATATCTGTTTCACTGATCGCTTTTCTTTAGGGACAAGTAGGTGATTAGCCTTCTGTGTCCTACCAGACCGAGACATTTTTTTTTTCTTCGTCTCCACCGGGAATCGAACCCAGGACCCCTCGGTGTTACGCTCACGCGTCAACCACTGTACCGAGGAGGTGGTCTTACGGTGGTCTGTCTGGTTTAACGTGATAACGTTTTTAAAATCGTTTTAGTCGGGTGACATGTTCAGAAACTTGTGTCACACCAAAACCTCACGAGCGCGATCGCAGGTATAACGAGAGAGAGACGGACCGATCTCCCGTCTCATCTCGAGCGCTGCCACCAATAAGACGTTATCACGTAAACATCTCGATCGTAAACCTACTTTACAAACAACCAATTTTTTTTTATAGATAACAGATTAAATAATCTGCTGTTTGTTGTTTATTCACCTAGCTACAAGGCGAGATTTCAGTAGCCTGTTATAACCTAGCATATCACGTTTTCTTAGAAATCCGTGGAGTCGAGTTTTCATTATTAGTACAGAATTATTAATTATAGTACCAAAAATCTTATAAAATACTAAGTATGGCTTTGTGGCTCCAAGAGCTTACGACCTTTAGACGAAGGACAAAACATTTACTAGTATTGAAATTTGTTGAGGAAGCCAATTTGTAAAACAATAGTAGACAAATAATATGCTTTTACAACTGAATGGATACAATTATTTTTCTGATGACGTGAATTTCACCTTAAATCTTAATCTTGTCTCTTATTGGTCATTCTAACTGATGGATAAGCTAAACGGAAAATATGTCAATATAAAAAAAATATGTAGAAGTTGTCAATTGGGTTAAAAAATGAATTTTAAACAAACATTTGCCACCTCAATAACTGGTTGATGGTTTTGTGATCAATGAAAATATAATTTTTTAAAGAATAGAGAAAAAATTCGATCACGAGGCCGGATACGAACCGCCAATCCGGGGCTGATGCCTGACCAATTCGGGCACCCGTGATTCCACCAGATTTATATTTATAAAGCACTAGCGGTCCGCCCCGGCTTCGCCCGTGGTACATATTTACGTTTTCTCTACATAAAAACCATCCTCGTACTTCAAGGAATATAATAAAAAAAGAATTATCGAAATCGGTTCAGCCGTTCTCGAGTTATGCGCTTACCAACACATTTTGCAATTCATTTTTATATATAAGAGAAGAAGATTTAAAAAATTAAACCAAAATATCAAATTCATCATTTAAGGCTTTGTCAGATAGGACGCGTATTTTATCGCTGCGTAGTAGCGCTACAGCGTCCTGTTTTAACGTCGCGCGAGGCTTCGTCAAACAGAACGCTTTAGCGCGCGTTAGGACACAGCAATTGATAATATTAAAGCTGCATGTTGTTTACATAATTATTACTTACGAACAAAACAAGATACAGCGATATTAACTCCGGAGTCGGAAGAATTTTTTACTTACCAGTTTCATTAATTTCTTCTCCGATTTGTGCCCACAATTTTGCCTTCATTGATATATCTTTATAGTTTATATGAACTATCCTTCGTATTATATAAGCATGGATATTTTCTAACCAATTCTATCAAATTTTCGGTCATTATGCAGTATTTTATTATTATTTTACGCCTATTAACTCCGACGCTAAAATAAAATTTGTAAAAAAATACAACACCCGACGTTAAAGCGTCCTAACGCCGCGACAGAGCGTTGCGTACTGCTAGCGCCGGCGCTCTGTTTGACGGTATTCTACGATGGTAGTAGAACACATCTTAGCGTCATATCGCGGCGTCAACTTAACGCTCTGACGCGCGCTAATTACGCGTCCTGTCTGACAAAGCCTTTAAAATAACAACATCCTCTTACATCAAAATATTTGAAGGTCAAGACAAATTACAAATGACCTCTTTATAGCTCTACATAAAAGAAATACAGAAAAGCTTAAAAACCTCTCAAGTTTATGAAACATTATTACAATAGGATAGACAAGCGTTAAGAAGGCTGATAATCTTTCATAATGACTTGATATGAAGTTATAAATTTGACTATAAAAAAATATACTATAGTAGTGTGATAAGGCTGTTTAGGATTATTAACAGTAAGTATATTCGACAGGTCCAAATCACGATAACTCACTATGAGAGAGAAAATAAGTTATTTTACGTCCAAATACTATAATTCTTTCAATAGTTTTCCATGTGAATCTGAGATAAGTAATTATATATAACAATGCATAATTCAGTTTTATTCAAAACCCAAAATAGCCTTATCATAGTATAACTAATTTGTTAATTAACATTATTCCAAGTTATGAGTATGGTTAATTATTATTATTTTTTCTTAATGATTTATGGAAAATATGAATAAAGCATTTTTGCAAGAATATTATAGACTACAAGCCCGCATAGGACAAAAATATGGGTCAAATGAACCACCAGGGGACATATCTAGAACGATAGCAGAGCAAAAAATAATAAGATTCATCACTATGCCGTCACTTGTAAGCTGTCCAACTGAGTGCAGATGAGAATTGAAAAGTACAGGTAGACTCGGTAAATTTTGGTCATATATTTTTGTACGGCATTCTTAACCATCGATAGATCCATTAAAAATAATAAGAAACCGCTCAGTGCCGTACAAAAATGGTGGTCCACCAAGTCGGAATTTTTATTTAATTTCCGAGAGTTACCGGGGGTAAATTTGGTCATTTGACCATGTACGGCATCTGTGTCATACTATTGCTATACTGCTTTTAATCCATTATTCCGCAACGCCGTACAAAAATCATGGGGACAAGGGGAAAAAATCGAGAGTTGTAATCCCCTCTCTTTCCCCACTCCAGGGGGTCATTTGACACAACACGAAATGAATTTATTTTTAAAGTATTTTATGCATAGATAATATTTTTTCATGTGCCGTACATTTTCGTTGGTTCAAAGGGGAAAAATCTGAAAAAGAAAAAAATCCATATAACGAAATGTTTGCTTTATATCTATACTTATAATAAATCTGTAGAGAGGCCAATTCTGTACATGAAATATATTTAAAAAAAAACTATGAAGGGGTGATAAGGGATCGCTACTGATGCCAAAAATGCAATCAGTAAAATTTTTGTCTGTCTGTTTGTCTGTCTGTCTGTATATTCGTTATAGAAACAAAAACTACACGACGGATATTAGCCAAATTTGGCACAATTATTCTTCATACTCCTGGGCAGGTTATAGTAAAAGAATCATGTAAATCGGTGTAGAAACACCAAAGTTATACATGAAATACGCTATAAGTCATCGCGCGTGAATACAGAATCATGCCATAAGGATTATTTTTGTGTATCAGCGCGCTTCGCGGCGGGAGCTATAAAAAGGCGGCGGGTCTGCACCCGTTTCGCGTTGTCACGGCATCACGAGTGAACGGCTGAACCGATTTCGATAATTCTTTTCTATTATATTCCTTGAAGTACGAGGATGGTTCTTATGTAGAGAAAACGTAAATATGTACCACGGGCGAAGCCGGGGCGGACCGCTAGTTTTTATAATAAAATATAAATATACATTAATATTAAGAAGCTCGAGGTGGTTAATTATCACCTTGGAAAGTCGGAGTCAGGTGGAATGGACTCCGTTAAATTGATGAACTAATAAAAAAGCTATGAACGAAAAGATGTGAATTATATGCAATCAGTCCATGAATACAGGTAAAGTCACAAGCAAATGCTAGTAATATATACATATTCAAAATGTACAAGTAAAGCGCTTTCAAATGATACCAAACACTGCATATTTATCTTAACTTTATTTTTTTACTCTGTATGTTTTGTCCGCTAGAGGGCGCCACATTAGATTTTGTGAAACCCCATATAGCCTTTAGCTAGCTGGTCGTTGGTTATCCAGTGAACAATTCAGACGCCTCTAATGATATGTCATTTGTCGAATTCTGATAAGTAGTTTAGAAGTTACGAGGGAATAGATGAACATACATACATGACCTGTCAAAACCATAACTCTCCTTTTGCTTTGCCGTAGTTGGGTAAAAATATGTTAATGCCGTACTGTATCAAATGGCCATAAAGCACTCTTAAAATTGTAGCTTTCGTCGCTTTCATCAGCCTAAAAGATGTGGTCTGCACAAAAATGTACGGCATCGTTTTTTCCTAATTTATCTATGTTAATACTATTTAAAACAACGGATAAAGTGTAGAAAACTATTATATTTCATTAATCTACGATGTTTAAACTTTATCAAACTTTCTGGTTTTGCATTTCTCTATAACTTTTTTTAGAACGGTTTCTTTTGAACGGCAATACTATACAACAATTGAATTTTACAATATCATGTTAAAAAAAAAGTTCCCGTACAGGGTCAAATGACCTTACAGCTCTTTATATCAAGAATTCGATGAAATTAAGATGATTATTGGTATACATTTAAAAGAACAATTATTTTTTGACGGCATTGCTTTTAATAGTACTTTTGAGTGCTAGATAATGTTTTGGAACCGAAGCCGTACTTAGTCAAATGACCCCCTGGAGTGGGGAAAGAGAGGGGATTACAACTCTCGATTTTTTCCCCTTGTCCCCATGATTTTTGTACGGCGTTGCGGAATAATGGATTAAAAGCAGTATAGCAATAGTATGACACAGATGCCGTACATGGTCAAATGACCAAATTTACCCCCGGTAACTCTCGGAAATTAAATAAAAATTCCGACTTGGTGGACCACCATTTTTGTACGGCACTGAGCGGTTTCTTATTATTTTTAATGGATCTATCGATGGTTAAGAATGCCGTACAAAAATATATGACCAAAATTTACCGAGTCTACCTGTACTTTTCAATTCTCATCTGCACTCAGTTGGACAGCTTACAAGTGACGGCATAGTGATGAATCTTATTATTTTTTGCTCTGCTATCGTTCTAGATATGTCCCCTGGTGGTTCATTTGACCCATATTTTTGTCCTATGCGGGCTTGTAGTCTATATAAATAGATAAAATATACAGACTACATAAACTATTTGACGATGCGGATGCGTCGAAAATGGGTGTAAGGAATGCGAACAAAAAGTACTTTAATGATGTGAAAGGAAAGAAGATAAAAAAAGAAGGAAATAATTATTATTACCTGTCTCTAGAACGTCGTCGAGAGCGTGAACAGGACCTTCTACGTCTTTCAAGCGATCGTCGACGTTCGCGTGACCTGAATCCGTTTTACGTTATCTCATCTACTATTTTTTTTTTTTAATTTATAACAATATTCGAGAGGTCCAAATGAAAATAATACATTATGAGAGAAAATAAAAATTGAAAAAGCTATTAACATTAAATGGATATAACTTTAACAATTTGAATACTTTAATTGAATATCAAAAATATAACTGGTGCTCACACACAACAATAATTATAATGGCAAGATTGTTATTACTTCATCAAGTTGAAAAACCACTAATAAAGCATGAGCACCAGTATCTCAAGAGAAATGTGCACTAGTAATAATAAGTAGGAATAATAAATATAATAAGTATTAGAAATTAAAGACTTTTTAACGGATTTTAAACGCGATTCATTCATTCTATTATTTTCAGTCTCCCCGTGACCACGCTCGCTGTAAAGTGTTCGAAACGTCGGGAAAATAATAGAATGAATAAATCGCGTTTAAAATCCGTTAAAAAGTCTTTAATTTCTAAATGTATAATACTCGCGTAAAATCAAACATCAGAAAATACTATAATAAGTATGAAAAAGACAAAAACCTTTCTCTCCTCTCTCGCTCCCTCCGCCTGCGTTCCCTCTCTCTTTCCCTCTCCCTCTCCCGTTCCCGCTCGCGGTCTCGCTCGCGCCGCTCGATGGATCGCCTGCGGCTGCTGCGGTGACGAGACTTACTCCTGCAAAAATTAAGTTAATGTGAAAATTATACATGAAACAAAAAAATGTTGTGTGGTTTTATGAAACCACGGTAAAAATGAAACTTAGGCACAAAATTATCGTATTTGTACGATAATGACTCCGAACACTGCTTTATACCTACTCGGCAGCCGACCGTCACGCTCGACATGCGCTACACAGACCAAAAAGTTTGAGACGATGTAATAAAAGTTTCACTTTAATAAATATTTCAGGACAATTATCACACACAACACAATCTGATCCCATACTAAGCTTTCGCTTTTGTTATGGAAACCAGATGGCTGATAAACATACATAAATAATTTAAAATAAATACTTATATAGATAACTAGCTTTCCGCCCGCGGCTTCACCCGCGTTTTCAAAGAAAAACCCGCATAGTTCCCGTTCCCGTGGGATTTCCGGGATAAAACCTATCCTATGTCCCGGGGTAAAAAGTAGCCTATGTCCTTTCTCGGGTATCAAAATATCTCCATACCAAATTTCATGCAAATTGGTTCAGTAGTTTAGGCGTGATTGAGTAACAGACAGACAGACAGAGTTACTTTCGCATTTATAATATTAGTATGGATTAAATAAATAAACAAATATATATTTCAGGACAATTTAAACACACAGCACAATCTGATCCCATACTAAGCTTTCGCTTTTGTTAAGAAAACCAGAATATGGCTGATAAACATACATAAATAATTTAAAATAAATACTTATATATATAATTAACACCCAGACACAGAGCAAACATCTATGTTCATCACAAAAATATGTGCCCCGGATGGGAATCAAACCCACAACCTCTGGCTTGGAAGGCAGGGCCACTACCAACCCAGCCAACCGGTCAGTATTGATGGTATTGTTTCTTTAATTTTATTTTTTATAAGAAAAAACTAGTTTACGTTTTATTACTACACTTTTCTGGTCTCAAAATGGGTAGGTATGTGAAACTAACCATACAGCTATTATGATATTTATGCTTGAACTATGGATTTGACTATGGATTTGACTATGGAGATTGACTATGGATACTCTTTTTTTTCACAACTTTTCTTTAATTATTATATTCTGATAGGCTCAATATACAGTTAGTGAATTAAATTCAAAGTTATCCCTAAATTAAAAAATGGTTGTCTGTAATGTCCTTTACTGACGATAGTTGAACGTGACAACATCTGATTGGGCTTCTTTGTCGCTCGTTCCGCGCTCTCGCTTGCACTTCAAGCCTTACATGGAACGCCTCAGAGCGAGGTAACGCCGCATGAGTCATGTTTTTTCGTGCGTGCAGCCGGCTCTATCGAATTATAAGACGTTGTCACGTCAAAAGATTTAACAAAATTTACCTTTCTCTACGAGAGCTACGCCGCGGACTGACACTGGTAGAAGAGTCTCTGTTGGAACGATAGTGACGCTTCTTGTGTGACGCTGGCTTCTTAATACTTCCCCCTGGATAATTATAAAATTTGTTCATCATACTTATTGTGTAACTAGTGAATATTGAACAACGCTAAATCGTATATTTATATAGCATGGTCGCGAACTACGAAGAATTTCGTACATCGACCTTGCCCTTACATAACTTATGTTAATTCTATGAAACTTTTGGTATTTCGCGATTATACTTAAGTAACGCTGACCCAAAAAATGTTAATGATGTTTAAAGATAAATTAAATAAATAAAATACTCACGTGAAGACGCCGACGATGAACGGCGTTCGCTGTCTGAACGATGCTTCTTCTCAGCTGGCTTTTCTTCATTCTCCTTTTCAGTTACGGACCTACAATAAAATGAACTATTGAGCACACTTCTGTTTTAACGTGATAACGTTTTTAAAATCGTTTTAGTCGGGTGACATGTTCAGAAACTTGTGTCACACCAAAACCTCACGAGCGCGATCGCAGGTATAACGAGAGAGAGACGGACCGATCTCCCGTCTCATCTCGAGCGCTGCCACCAATAAGACGTTATCACGTAAACATCTCGATCGTAAACCTACTTTACAAACAACCAATTTTTTTTAAATGTAATCTTGAACAATCAACGAACACTTGTCTATGTTTGCTGCCATTACGGCGATTATGGGCCCTTTTCACAATGGGCAGCGTTGGCCCAACAAATGCTCATCAATGTTGCTGCCATTACAGGGATTATGAATAAACATCTACAATGGCGGCCGACCATAGACATTTAGGCTCTACACAATCGTGATTTCCTCTACTCGCCCAACGCTGCCCATAGTGAAGAGGGCCCATTAGATACATATCTTAATCTTAATACTATTATAAAGGCGAAAGTTTGTAAGTATGGATGTATGGATGTATGGATGTATGGATGTATGGATGTTTGTTACTCTTTCACGTAAAAACTACTGAACCGATTACAATGAAATTTAGCACACATATAGATGGTAGCTTAGATTAACACATAGGATAGGTTTTATCCCGGAAATCCCACGGGAACGGGAACTATGCGGGTTTTTCTTTGAAAACGCGGGCGAAGCCGCGGGCGGAAAGCTAGTTTCCTAATCAACTTACTGAGCTGGCGATGCGGATCTTGACTTAGCGGGCTCTTTCTTCTCTTCGACATCTTGAATCTCCGCGACTGGCTCCTCCTTCGACGACTCGTCGAGATGGTTGTTCTGCTCCACGTGATTCTCTACTTTAACTTCCGCTTCCTCTTGCTTCTCTGGCGATTTTCCGTTTTCTAATCGAAATAATAAAGAGCACTGTTACAAAGCCACTAAGAGCTAGCGCGCACGAGCAACTTTGTCTCCGCAACTATTTTGTCTCTCCCATCAATTTGTATGGGGAGTTGCGTCGCTACGTGCGCGCACTTTCATACTAGCCCATGGGTGGAGAGACATAATAGTTGCGGAGACAAAATAGTTGCGGAGACAAAGTTGCTCGTGCGCACTAGCTCTTAGGTGTTCATCAATATTGCTACCGTTTTATATTTTAATAATTAAAAAATCTTAAAAATTAAGATTCGCCAGGTGAAAGACGCGGGTTCGAATCCTCGTGACAATTTTTTTCTATTCTTTAAAAAATTCTCATTTATAAAGCATGCAAAATGCTATAAAACTAAATATCAATGTATGCATTTTTACATTATTACTATTTAATATTTTTATATTTTGTTGGAAAATTAAAATAAATCAGTTACATAAATTATTGGCAGGGAAAGCGTGATAGCACACATTCTTCATTAATACTGTTCATATATTATTATTCATGTGAATAGACTTGTCTAAATTATACAACACATTGTTGTCCTTAATTGTTGTTATATTATTACTACCCATACAACATAGTAATTTTTTAGCATGAAAATTTATATCATCAAAGCATCCTGCCAAGTCTATGCAAATTTTATCAATTATGAATGAACATGAATGTATGATTAACAAGTTATTAAAGTGAAACTTTTATTACATCGTCTCAAACTTTTTGGTCTGTGTAGCGCATGTCGCGTGACGGTCGGCTGCCGAGTAGGTATAAAGCAGTGTTTGGAACCGTTCAAACAGTTCCACTTTTACCGTGGTTTCATAAAACCACACAACATTTTTACCTTTTGGTTCTGGTAGTTTAATTTCATCGACATGAGTCGTCTTCGGCTGACTGCGGTCACGTGACCTGCGCCGGCCTCGACGGGGGCTGCCACCGCTGCGATACCTTATGAAAGAAAATAACATTTTTACTTTGCTATTTAATTTAAATAAAATAAATGTACTGCCTGTATGTTTGTTTAAAATACAAATTTGACTTCAACTGTTTTTTAATTAAACCTAAACAAAAATAGTAGGGATGTAACGATACCGATACCGATACCGATATATCGGCCGATTAATCGGCAAGCCGATATATCGGTATCGGCGATAATAAAACAACCGATACCGATATCAAACAATTCAAAAAACTGCGCCCAATGAACGATGCGGAAGGCCGCCCGCGCGTGCGCACTTAGTTTTCTGAAAAAACTACCAATAGTAAACTTTTATTAGGTACTGATTGTATGTGTATTACTTAAAGTTTAACTGACTTTGTAAAATAATAATGGTTTTGTTGTTTTTTGATTTGGCATTTTTATTTAAAAGAATACGATTAACAGTTGAGTCTCTGTTAAATGTTGGTAACTTTTTATGCATAATTCACTATTTATTTTTCTACCAAGCCATCGATATCGGTATCGGTATCGGTATCGCCGATACATTACTACAAATATCGGTATCGGTATCGTATCGGCAAAATCATGTATCGTTACATCCCTAAAAAATAGAATTATTTTATCAAATATAGGCAGATTTGGACACTCAATATTATAGCTTCAGTCAATTTCTTTCATTTATATTCTTGTGCCACATTAATTATGTAAATGGTTGTTATCAGCAGCAACCAAAAAAGAAACATCCTACTACTATTATAAAGGCGAAAGTTTGTAAGTATGGATGTTTGTTACTCTTTCACGTAAAAACTACTGAATGGATTTGAATGAAACTTTACCACAATATAGCTTATACATCAGAATAACACATAGGATAAGTTTTATCCCGGAAATCCCACGGGAACGGGAACTATGCGGGATTTTCTTTGAAAACGCGAGCGAAGCCGCGGGCAGAAACCTAGTAGTTCATAATTGCAAGCACTCACTTCCTGTCATTGGATCGATCTCGCGACCGAGACCTGGAGCGGCGCCGGTCGCGCGACCGCCGCGAGCGCGAGCGAGACCGCGAGCGACGCCTGTCCCTGTCTTTCTCCTTGTCCTTTTGCTGCTCTTCCTGTAAAACACCATGTTTCATAAATCGATATTAATTATAAGGTTAACTCTCTTATTAATAACTAGCTGTTCCTCGCGGTTTCACCCGCATTGCTCCACTCCTGTTGGTCTTAGCGTGATGATATATAGCCTATAGCCTTCCTCGATAAATAGACTATCTAACACCGAAAGAATTTTTCAAATCCGACCAGTAGTTTCTGAGATTAGCGCATTCAAACAAACAAACAAGCATACTCTTCAGCTTTATAATCTTATATATAAAATTCTCGTGTCACAATGTTAGTCTGCATACTCCTCCGAAACGGGTGGACCGATTCTCATGAAATTTTCTGTGCATATCGGGTAAGTCTGAGAATCGGCCAACATCTATTTTTCATATGTACCACGGGCGAAGCCGGGGCGGACCGCTAGTATTAGTATAGATTTTCAACTTCAAGTTATAACATTCAAACCACTCAATACTAACCATCCTCTTTTTGATTTCTTCTTTCTTCTGCTGAGTGAACGATTCGGGTATACCATTTTCACTGGCCTGGGCGCTCAGCAGCAACTCCCACAATTCCCCCATAAACAGCCTCGCATTCTTCCCATTGAGAAATCCCGTTAAATTGATCTGCATCTTCTTGGGGCAAGGAAACTGGGGTGAGGAGACAGATCGGGAAAGAAAAAAAGACATCATTAATGATCCACACACTCAAACAATCAAACGTTCCTAACGGTTGTCCTTTACAGCCTCTTTCAAGATATCATTGTATTGTATGTATATTTGTATTAACATTTTTTTATTTCAGGAAGACGATCAGAGCGCATTCTCATTGGATTGTTGTTTAAGAGCAAATATAAAATGACTCGGGTAGGGAAGCTTGAAACATTATATACGTCATTATAATCGTTGTTTGTGATGATGAGATGGCTTCAGCAGCGAAGAGAAGACAGCATGAAGACGCCGCGAAGAGAACTCCAAAGGCGATGTCACGAACGCTGCTCGATGACCGGAACGCAGAACTGCATCGAAGCACGCAGACTGCTTACGCTTCTTTCTTCTTTTCTTCGAATCTGTAAGGGTTTTGCGAACACAACCACATTATGCTGACCGCAAAGCCTAACTGGGACACTTCCATACCACGAGTCATGTCTTTCTCTGAAGGCCTTGTTCTTATACATTTTAGACTTGTTCCTTGTGAGGCGAACATTTATGTCGGATAAATAATTAACTGAGTTAGCATTAAATACTAAATTTCCCCGTAAATACCGATTGGAAATGCTAATGGCCTCCGCAAGGACGAAGAGGCGCGCGGCGGCAGCGGGCGGCGTTGGCTGCTGGCTGGCGGCGGCACGCTAACCGGCGACCATAAAAATAGCCATACGCAATCAATATATACAATTGAATAAATACTTCAATTGCAGTTTCTTTTAATTCACAACAGCTCTTCTAGCCCATTATAAAAAATAAAAATTTTTCAAAGAAACTGCAATGATTACATACATGACTTCTCGATATAAAATATAAATACATAAAATAAGTCACCTTTTCCTCCAATTGATTGTTGACATATTCAATGACGACATCATCTTCCATCTTCAGTATTTCAGTGATCCTCTGAGTGATCCATGGCTTCAAAACATCCAGCTTCACCTTGGACATGTCCACCTATATAGATTATAAAACAAAATATAGATTAAAAAAATTCACATAGTAGAGATATGTTAGTTTAAAGATCTATATATTTAATATTTACTATCTCTTATTATTTATTATTTGAAAGACCTTTTATTACCTGCTGGGTCAAACAGTCACCAAACTTCATTTGCTTCATTAGCTTCTTCTCCTTGTCGCTGAAGCGAGTGTCCTGCTCAGTACTAGTTCCCTATAGTGAATAAAATGTGATTGATAACATATATCCAATATAACATTGATAGAATGTTTTAAAATAGAACTAGAAGGATTACTTCAACAATACTGGTATTCTTGGACCGATAGACAAGGGTCATAATGGAATGGACTCCCAAAGAAAAAGAGGAAGACAAAAAAAGTTGATCAGATGAGCAGAGTTGTGGGGCCACTCTGACAACAAACGGTGACTGAACATGAATGAACGGTGAACATGAACGGTGACTGCATATGTTTGGCTTAATATATTAAATAGTACTTATTATATGGGACATTGGGAGTTACCTTAGATCTACCATTTCATTAGAAAGAAAAGAAAGAAAGAAAATACATTTAATCCAACACACATAGATAAAAAACAATACAAATATTAACAATACAGAAATACAGAAAAAAAAAAACAACAATGCAATGTGTAACAAACAAAAAAAAACAGACAATGAAAATTACAAAAAAATAAAAAAAGGATGTTTGTCGTGCATTTAAAGTAAAAAAAACATAATGAGTGTGGTTGAATGGATCACGTGTGTTGGATAGGGATAGACCACTCAGGAAATCTGCGGCCTTAAAGCCGCAGCACTGATTTTCAGTGGCTCCCATATCGCAACTGACGTTTGCAGCGATAGAGGCTACAAAATTATAAGTCGCTTGATTTATAAACAATATTATACTTACATACATTTCAATATTTATATCCATTACACAAATACTGAATAACAAATACTGTATCTATGCAAATGTGCTATATACATATATAAAATGTGCGTACCTACTATATAATACATAAGCCACTCATATACTATTTACTCATATATCCTATAATTATATAATACGATAAAAGTAAATAAACTGATAAAAATAATAAAATAACATAAAATAAAATAAATAAAATAATATTGCCTTATTTATATATATATATATATATATATATATATATATATATATATATTATTAAAGAGCAACTAAGGTTGGCTGATTTGTTGCTGTATTATAAATTTTTTGAATCCATTACGAAAGCTCGGCAAACTGCTTTTATTTCGCAATGGTGGAGGCAAATTGTTCCAACATTTAGTTGCTCGATATTTAAAGGCACCTCTGAATGCCATGGTGTTGTGTCGAGGCATAGCTAATCCAAATAAAGACGCCCTTGTTCTGTATACCGTGTCCGAATTTCCCAACCAGGATAATTTTTCGTAGAGGTATGAAGGTACATTAGACCGTATGACTGCAAACAGCAGAACATTAATCAACTAGTTTCTATATTAAATGGCCCCACTAATATTTCTGCTATGCCTCTTCATATAAAAGGTCTAATGTAGATCGAAAACATTAATACCAAATTTTTTATAAAAATATTCACCGTTAATTAAACTGTGCTGTTAAGAAGCTATGGTGAAAAGGCAAATTTAACAATTTGTCTCCAACATCTTTTTCACTTCATTCATTACGCATCTACATCTCTTCAGATTCAGCTACAGTTTAATCAATTTTAGTTAATAGCTCCAAAGCGACGACTTAACCAACCATCAAAGATCATGTATGTACTAAACTCTGCTCAAAAATAAACGTTGACTAGGCACCTACATAACGTACTTATATTATTTAAATTTCTCTTAATTAACTGTATCATAAGAAATATGCAGCAAGAAGCTCAGTCTAAATGGTGTTGAGAGGTTATGATTATAATTTGATTTTATTTAATACCCATGTTTGATACCAAAGTGATTATGAATAAAGGCTTACCGTATACATCATCATTTTCGCGAAACTTTATAATTATCAAACAAAAATCAATACAATTAAAGGCGGCTCGGTGTAGTGGAGTTCCCAAGTCTGACGCCTACTTATAAACTCTTTAGAGCTTCGTATATTCATGCAAATCTTTATATAAAAAGACGTATTTTTAATATATCATGTTTATGATAAAAAGATACACTTTGAACATGTAATTATCACTCTTAGTTATAAACTTTTTCAGATAAACCAATGTGACTAACCGCCATATTCAATATAACACAAGATGGCCGCTTCCAAAATCCGACTCCGAGTGCTGTGCCGTCAAGTGGTAGCTGACAGCTCTCAGCAGCCAGTTCGCAAAATCACTAACACATAGGTAGAGTATTGAATGCTTCGTTGATTCTATCCAGGTAGAGTTATTGCAAACACAGAGTAGTAGGACATGATTCCTGATTGAACTATAATTGCGCGCCGAAGGGCCGAAGTGCCTCGCACAATTGATTAATGCTGCGCGCGTTTATGCCTTGTGGATAAACTGATGCCGGACGCCGGTTCCTTGGAATTCCAAAACGAGAGCACATGTACAATATATATATTTCAATTAAAAGATTTAGCTCGGCAGACTACTGAGTACTGACTGACATGTGCAGTGTGACCAGATTAAATTTTACAAAAATACCGAGGCACCTCAAAAAAATACTGAAATATACCGACTTACATATGACAGATATACCAATAAAAATACTGATTTTCTTAACACGTTTTAATTATTCATCCTCACAATAAATGTTAGTTTTATAGATGCTTATCTACTTTGCAGATTCACATTGCATGCTTTACAAAATGCGGTGAACTCATCATCCATATATAACGTGAAAGCCACAAAGAAAATTCCGGAATTTGTTCCCACTTCGCTAAATAACTTTGCTGAAAACTAGATACGCTGTCCTGATGAATGCAACTAAGTAAATAAAAACAACGAAAATCGCGTTCTATATTTTATATGATGACAAAAACCATCTTCTATTTTGGGGAAATTCCCGAATTATCGAAAGAAAGTCCTCAAATATTAAGTCGAGTGCAGAAGAGACAATCATCTCACTTGAACCGTATTAGACGATTTTATACTAGTAATAAAATATCTTATATGTTTTACTACTATCTATTCATCCAACTGAAAACTTAAAAACTAGACTTTGTTTTGAAAATTATAGATAAACTAGCATTCCTTCCCGAATTCATCCGGGTATAGTACGACATAAAAGAGATGAAATTAATTATTTTGGAACTAATTCGTTTTTCATTACCTGGCAACCCTGAATTGGCAATGTAGCTGTCAAGTTGAATAAAAATTTTTTGTTTTTTTCGTGAAGTGGAGAATTATTGAGATAAAATTGTTATTTAGAACAAGAAATTTAAATAAAAAAGGAGTCATCATGAAAAAGGTTAAACGTAGCGGTGTCCGTGATGTGGTGTATAAAGTTTTTATTCGGTGTTTGTCCGAATTTCAAGCTGGAAATTTATTGACTGATTTGGAAAACGTTTACAAACGTACATCAGAATATACCGGTGAGATTCCATTTATTTTTGCTCAGTACTACGTAAAATAGAATATTCCATTAGTGACGAGTGTTTAATGTATGTATGTATGGCGATTATTACGTTTTCGCAATTTAATTTGAGGTTATTTGTATGTAAACAAAAACTAGTTTTTATAGTGCGACCAGCACAATTTGAGTCAAGAAGTTATATCCAATCCAACCAGCCTCAAATAAAGTACCTAGTTTAGATTTTACTACATAGTATAGTGATAACTGTTTTCATACAGCTATCTATCTATTAATCAATCAAACCATAAGAAAAAAAATCATATTTACTGTATCATATTTACAGATACTGAAGATGCCGCGTACCCTCTTGCCAGTACTTCGAAACAGATTGATGATCAGTCCTTTGAAGGAGTAGAATATTTAAATTTTGATGAATTATATTAATGTACAAAATTTATCTACAAAAAAAATAAAAATATGTGGTTTTCAAATCGCCTTGTTTTTTTCTACCCGACGGACCCAGAAAGAGGGTAATGTGTTTGAGCTGCATGTATGCTTGTTTGTTTGTATGTTTGATTCTATGTGCGCCTCTGCAGTCTAAACACTTGACCGATTTTTATAAAATAACTAATTCCAAATACATTTAAGTAAAATTTGACCTAGGTAGGTCAATTAAAATACTAATGTATTTTTGTCTTAAATATTTTACACTATTGCTACAATGAAACAATTATAACGGTTTAAATCGCGGTATTTATTTTAGATTATATTATATAGATTTTTGGATTTTTATTCTATAGTATCAAGATCGCTTGCGTCGCAGTATCAGTGTTGCTATATGAGCGACGGTGGCGCCCTCATTTATTTTCATCTCTTTTGTGTCGCACTGTAAACTGATATTCATGAAATACAACGGATTTCAATGTATGCAATCTGGAAATTACGCTCTATCTAATGGTGCAAACCTCATTAAAATCGGTCCAGCAGTTGTAAAGTTTTAGGCGAACATACATTCTGCAACTCTGATTTATACTATGTATTGATTGATAATTGTAAAGGTAGTATTACAATACTACAACGCCGGCGACGGCCGTCTTTCTTGTCATATCTGTAACTTACTCATCTTTGCTCATAGATAACATTTATAAATCCGAAAAAGTCCCCAATGTTCGCGTTCCGGGGAATTCCGCAAACATTGTCGCAACTTTCAGACGATCACTCACGACGGTGTTGCCATAACGTCAACCAAAATATACCCAAAAATACTGACTTCCAGCAATATACCTAAAAATATACCGATGTTCGGAAAAGTCGATGAAATATACTGAAAAAGTATTAAAATACTGAATCTGGTCACACTGGACATGTGACTGACTTTGAACTTTCCACAGAACTTTCATATTGATTGATAATTCAAATTGTCAATATGTACACCACAGATGTCTGGTACACCAAGAAGCTTAAAACATGTAAATATGACCTTGAATGACGTCAGTTATGTTTTTTGTCTCTTTCTGTGGGGTGACCATGCTGGTTTGTAAATTGAGAATTTTTCGAAATAGAAAAAACTAAAAATCATGGTCTATAAATAATAACGACATATATTTTTAACAGTATCACTATCACTACATAGTATAAAACAAAGTCGCTTTCTCTGTCCCTATTTCCCTATGTCCCTTTGTATGCTTAAATCTTTCAAACTACGCAACGGATTTTAATGCTTTTTTTTAATAGATAGAGTGATTTAAGAGGAAGGTTTTAGTATATAATTTATTAGGATTTCGACAAAGCGGGCGAAACCGCGGGCAGTAAGCTAATTTTTATTATAGTTACTGTTCAACTTACAAGAATATACCTTTATAGGTACATACGATTTTATTTGGTAGAGAATGATAGTTTTAAATAACGCTTGATAACTTTTGGCTACAAAGTTATTGAAAACTTGTTGAAAAATGATGAAAGTATTAGGAACAGAACTTAACATGACTGCTTACTAAAATGATGATAAATTTGACGATTTTTGCAATTAAAATGATTCTAAACAGGTAAATGCATGAGTACTGAGGAATATTGTAAATAACGTAAAATATATACACTTGCCTGTGAAATTATAGGTCAGAATTTGGTTTCCAAACACTTCTGCAATTTTGCACAATACAATACATTCTTTATATTCGGAAAATATTTATTAAATACGCAATAACCTTGCAAAAACATTAACTTAAATATTCGAAGCGACGCAATTTTTTTGACACATATGCCACATTGACAAACCGAGAGTTGCTATAACATTACCCATTATCATACAATATAATAAATATAACAATGCTTCTGAATGATATTGTTGGCAATTTATCAATGAACTCATGTACAAAATCTAACCTTTTGCACATAATATTACAGAATACACAGAATACATAGTAGCCTTGGGAAAATTTCGTATTATCAGTGGCAATACCAAGTTAGGTGTGAAAGGGATAAAAAACATAAGTTAGGGTCAATGAACTTGTCCTCAGTCGTCAGTCCTAGACGATATCTCCAATTCTCCGGCACCTTATAGTAATAAATTACGCCGTCACTTAATCGTCGTCGATGACGGAACTTTTAGGGTGTAGGGTCCAGTAGAGTCGAATTGGGAACCTTTAAATGGAGAGTAACAACACCTTCTTCTTACTTCGTATCCTGTATATTATTAATTAGGGTATTATTTTAGAATAAAAAAACACCTTTATCTTGTTGTCACTTGTAAAAAACATAATTTTATATGTTTAATAATGCCGTACAAAGCACACACAAGTCAAGTTCGAGTCAGACTCGCGAAAAGCTAAAAGAGTACAATTCGATTCAAACTTAATAGCGGTTCGGAAGTTAGGTGCAGGTGCGAGTGCGGGTGCGCACAGGACCCGTACCGTCCCGCTAATATCTAAAATTAATTTTTGTTTGTCTGTACATTGTACCGAGGCGCCATTAAGTTTGGATCGTACTGTAATAAAATTATATTACTACAAAATAAATTATTTTTTATGACCGAGACTGAGCTGAGATTTTTTTATGTTATTTGTTGCTACAAAACTCCAACAGAAATACATCATCTTTGATTATTTTTTTTTACCCTATGGTACATTAAACTCAGTTGAATCTCAGTTGAACGGATTTTATGGATTTCTGACGAATATGTTACCACGCATGTAAAAGCTCGACAAGGTATGGTACATAATTACTTAGTTAAAATTATTTAAAATTACATAAGGTGATTATTATTTCATTTATAATGAGTTACTTATTTGGCTTATCGTCAGTAAGATAATGATGATAAACTTTAACATTAATGTTATCATCATAACGCGAACGTAATTACGCCCAATACGCCGCGGCCGTTGGAATAGCGTCGTATTGTCCAAGAACAGACTGACAGCGATTTTATGCCTGCATAATCAGCTGTTATCTGTCACTGTCAGAAGAGCAAATTTAAAATTTCTGTTCAACGATCTACTGGACTCTCGACTCTCGAGTCTCGAGGTCTATGGTCTCGAACTCTCGAGCAAGATAAAGTTCTTTGAGATAAAGTCGTCAGTCGAGTTAGTAAATTTGGAATCTCAGTGGGAAGTAGTCGTGCTAAATAGAAGATGTGTATTATACGATTTTTCACGTGTGAAGCGTTTAGTGCGCATAAAACTAAAGAGATATTGGATAAATTGCGACAAGTAGATAATGATGTTTTGAATTTATCCACTGAAATTTGCTATCATGCGGAACTTGCAGAAGGATGTGACTTTCTGAATATCAACCAAATAAAAATTTTGCGATGGTTACTTAGCTCTCCCTTACAACCACATTCTTTAAAGAACGAATCAGTCTATAAGTTCATTGATGATAATCAAATTATTATCGAAATAGGACCAAGGTAATACTTTTATTTTTATTTTTTACAGTTTTAAGTTATTATATTTTAATTTGAATTATCTTGAATTAGTTTTTAGTTTTTACTCCATTAATTAAACCTTTTGTAGTAAATATATTACTTGATTACTATCTAACTCGAAATGCAACTTGAACGTATATTATGCGTGTATCATGCCACAATATTAAGTTTTTGGTGCAAAATTGTTTTCCTTTCTATATTTCCAATAATATCACATTGACTGTTATACAAAGTAAGCAAGTATGAGTAGTAGGTAATTCAACTTAAAAATGTTGTACTGCTGTACAATGCATACAGTGGCCCCAATCTTTCAGCTACTTTTGATAGTATGCAATCCATTCATCCAATTAATAAAACTCTGAAGTTAATAACATGGTTTTAAACTGTACAGTTTCTTGTTTTGATAGTTGCATTATTAAGACTTCTGTAAAACTTCAGATTGTTGTAAAATATATGTGCTTCATGGTTTGTTATAGGTTTAATTTCTCAACAGCTGACTCAAGTAACTCTGTACAAATTTGTGAAAGTGTTGGTCTACGTGATGTTATCAGACTTGAAGTGTCCACCAGATATCTCATCACTTTCAATAATGCTAAAACTGTCAGCAAAAGTTTATTTGAGGAGTTGGCTGCACCATTACACGATAGGATGACGCAGTGTATTTACACCAAGGAAAATCTTCCACGTTATAGTTTTAATGAAGGTTTACCAAAAGGCTTGGAACAATGGTATGTTGTGCCTCTCCAAAAAGAAGGAATGCCAGCAATGGAAAAAGTGAACCAAAAACTAGGTATTTAATTGCACTAATTAAAATATGCATATTACATGAAATTATTTCCAATACAGGTTATAGTTACGCATTTCCTTAAACATTGTAAATTAATTACCTTAAAAATCTAATATTGTAATTATAGTTTATACCTACTACCTTGAACGGAAAACTGAAATGTAGTTTTCTAATGGTTACAATATAAGGTTGTTATGTTAAATTATTACATTGAATGATTGCCTATTTATCTCAATTTAATGTAGGTTTGGCGTTTGATAGTTGGGACATGCAATTCTATATGGACTTATTTGTTAATAAGCTAAAGAGAGATCCAACTAGTGTTGAATTATTTGACCTTGCCCAGAGCAATAGTGAACATTCAAGACATTGGTTTTTCAAGGTAAGATTTATGAGTTAAATTTAAACTATATATAAATTAATGAAACTAGGAAATGACTAAACAAATGAAAGTAATAATTGATTATTGTTTATAATGATATAAAGTGGAATAAATGTTAGTTTATATTATATTGTTAATTTATGATAGTACTTGTCTGTTATAAGTAACAAAATTTTGAACTTGTTTACAATAAACTGCCATTGCTTATCAAAATTACTGATGTAATACCCACTACGGTAAATGGAATAGTTTTACATAAGATAAATTTGTATTATTTTTTAACTACCTTTTTATTGCTTGTTGATAACATCTTACTATTAATAATTTTGCAGAACCATATGATTATTACTTGCATAGTAACAAAAAATCTTTATCTTTTAGGGTAAAATGATATTAGATGGCCAAGAAATCAATGAGTCTTTAATTGATATGGTTGCATCAACACAAAAGTTTTCAAATGACAATAATGTTATCAAATTTGGGGATAACAGCAGGTAATTTTACGAAACTATTTGAATGTAATCTTTGACTTTCATTAAAAAAAGGAGGATTTTATGGTGTGAACTATTTAAATTTATTTTGATATATTATTAAGATCTATGACTTAGTTTGTTTTAAACTTTCGAGATAAAATGATCTAACTTTTAATTGACAAATAGTTACTACATTTCTAATAGAGTTCAATAGAGTAACAATATTAAAGTATTGTATTGTTATAGAATTCAATTTGATTTTATACATAAAAATAGATTTTGTAATCCTATTGCTAAAAAAGCTTTAAGTCTATTGAACATGTTCATTTGTATATGTTTTTAATTTTAGTGCAATAAAAGGTTTCAAACACACCAAATTGCGGCCAAGTGACGTAAAGGTTCCTTCACAAGTGATATCTGAACAAACCGAGTCAGATATAATATTCACAGCTGAGACTCATAACATGCCCACTGCGGTGGCCCCGTTCAGTGGGGCGACGACGGGTACGGGGGGCAGGATAAGGGACGTACAAGGTGTGGGCCGTGGAGGGCATACAGTAGCGGGTACTGCTGGATATAGTGTTGGCAACTTGTTGATTCCAGGTGAGATAGGTACAACATTTGTGCAAATTTTGAAATTAGGAGAGAAATACATACATGCAAATCACTTATTAATAATAATAAACACTTTATTGCACACACAAACAAAACAAAATCAAACAAAAAATACAAACAAAGTAATATAGAGCGCTACAAAATAGGCGGCCTTATCGCTAAGAAGCAATGTCTTCCAGGCACATATTATGGAATCAACTTAGATTTTTATTAAAATTTTATATTCCTCCAACTTTAGGCTTTTAATATACTAACACTATCTTCAATGAGAGCTGTCATTAAAATATTACATTCAAATCCGTTTTTCTTTCACTTAGAAATATAGAAATTGAAAATAGATTTCACTGTTATCAATGTAATAATATAAGTCTATTGTATGAGAGTTTCCTTAAATATATATTTTTATTCCCTGAAAATTTCAAATGTTTAACTTTGACGGTTCATGAGATGCAGCCTAGTGAAAGTCGGATGGACAGACAGACAGAAACCGAATTCTCAGTAATATGGTTCCGTTTTACCCTTTCGGTACGGAACCCTAACAATGCTCTTTCCAATCTCAATGATGCAATATGGCGCTGTGATCTAAATACCGATATTATCTATTAATATTATAATTATTATCATTATGACGACATCACATGATGTTTGCATAAAAACAACTTATTCATAACAACAAATTATTTCGTCAAATTTACGTCAATTACTTGTTTTTGATATAATGTTCAGTAGGTTATTTATTTATTATTTATTTATATTTACCTACACAGTACATTGATGAATTTCATGTACCTAACTACTTACATAATTTAACGTTTTAATTTTATGAAACTAGGCTATGACTTACCCTGGGAAGAAAAGGACTGGAAATATCCAAACAACTTTGCTAGCCCTCTGCAAATTATTATCGAGGCGAGTAATGGAGCTTCTGACTATGGAAATAAGTTCGGAGAACCACTTGTATCAGGTATTTACATATAAGTCAATAAAGTATAGATGACTCAGTTAAATTAAATAAATTAAAAGCAACTAAATTTGTTATTTTATTGGGTTCATTAGTATAGATAGATTGGCTTTTGTGAAACGATAGATGACGAAAATTTTATTAAATACAAAATGTATCTAATTAAACATAATTTTAATAGTTTTTTAATTAAATCATTTCTACCAGATGCTTAATATATTTTTATTTTCGTAGGATTTGTTCAGTCATATGGATTGGAAAATGGTGACAATATTCGCGAAGAGTTCATAAAACCGATAATGTTCAGTGGTGGTATTGGTTACATGCCTCACAATATGATCAAGAAGAATAAGCCGGAGAAAGGTAAAAAATTGTTTTAATAACACTAAAAATTGTTTAAAAACACCTTTTAAATTAATTAATTAAATATTAATAATTATTAATAATTTAAATAATGCGATAGAAGTTTCAAGCGCTTGTTCCTGAACTAAAAAAAAGTTTTTAATATTCTTTACTCATGTTATAAAACTGAAGAGTTTGTACGATTGTTTTTTCGAACTTCAGTATCTCAACAGCTACGGGCCGAATTTTTCTGTTGAATATTATTTTTATCGAAATCTTTAAGTTTTATATAACAAAGTATTACCATATGATTAAATATAATCAAATTAAAATGTAGCAAAAATGCAATTATCGCGTACCTAAATGAAATATTTTTTTTCGTACAGGCATGTTATTAGTAAAAGTGGGGGGTCCAGTATATCGTATCGGAGTGGGAGGTGGGGCCGCATCTTCCGTGGCTGTACAGGGTGGTGATTCGAGAGATCACGCTTTGGACTTTGGTGCTGTGCAAAGAGGTACAGATGGATTCATTTATAGAATAATTTAAAAAAAATGGTTGTTTGTAAAGTAGGTTTACGATCGAGATGTTTACGTGATAACGTCTTATTGGTGGCAGCGCTCGAGATGAGACGGGAGATCGGTCCGTCTCTCTCTCGTTATACGTTTATACGTTTATATATAAGTCTCTGAACATGTCACCCGACTAAAACGATTTTAAAAACGTTATCACGTTAACAAAGTTTTTAGTATCTAGTCAATATTGAGTGTGACCAAGTGGGAGATCATAGGTCATACTAATATTAGGAATTTATAATAGCCCAATATTTCTTACATCAGGTGTTAATTTTTCTGTGATTACTTATTATTCAATGTTAATGCTCATTTAGAGTAAAACTTACTAATTATGATTACATAAATGCCCCCTAAAATAATATTATATTTTCTTTCAAGGTGATGCTGAGATGGGAAATCGTCTCAATAGAGTTGTAAGAGGATGTCTTGAAGCTGACATTAATCCTGTTGAATGTAAGTTTATTTCTAAAACTATTTTATCTTATCAGTACACTCTTTACAGTCAACCGATATTAGTAAGCAATTTATTTCATTTTAAGTTTGTATCAGTGTCAATCTTATTAAAAACATTTATAATGCTACTTTAAATTGCTACAACTCTTAACTATAGAAAATAAAAACTGGCCAAGTACGTGTCGGACTCTCGCACCGAGCCCTCCGACACACCTATTTTTTATTATGTTGTACCTAACTTTTATATTTATGATTTTGAGATATAGGGTTTGTAATTCGTGTAATCTTTCGTCAGTTTGTCCTAAACTTTTATAAACAACTAGCGGTCCGCCCCGGCTTCGCCCGTGGTACATGTTTACGTTTTCTCTACATAAGAACCATCCTCGTACTTCAAGGAATATAATAAAAAAAGAATTATCGAAATCGGTTCAGCCGTTCTCGAGTTATGCGGTTACCAACACATTTTGCGATTCATTTTTATATTTATAAACAATGAAACATAGAATATTTACCCTTTCTAAATATTCCAGCAATCCACGATCAAGGTGCAGGCGGTAACGGTAATGTGTTGAAAGAGTTAGTGGAACCGGAAGGTGCTGTGGTTTTCACCAAAGAGTTCCAATTGGGTGATCCCACTATCACCACCCTAGAACTGTGGGGTGCTGAGTACCAAGAAAACGACGCTTTACTGTGTAAGAAGGAAAATAGGAATATACTTGAAGGTTAGTTATTAAGTGTTATTTTTTGTGAATTTAATCTATAATATGATATAAAAGGATTTAAATAATATTAAAAAAATGATTTGATGAAAGTTATTAACATTTTATTAATTTTATATTTTATTGCTAACTGATGTGAATGAAAGGACCAGTAAATGAGGTAAATATTATATTTCAATTCCTCGTTATTTATATACTTATTGTAAGAATAAGTCAATTTGTAAATCCATTTTCTTTGATATTACTTTACATTATCGATTAAATAAAGAAATAATTAAATGCTTTTCTTTATGGAAAAAAACATTTCGAATTTTTTCTAGAAATATGCCGTCGTGAGAGATGTCCAGTGTCGTTTGTTGGTGAAGTGACTGGTGACGGTTACATGAGCCTTGTAGAAGATTCCTATAATGACGCGTATATACAGAGATCTGACAGGCAGAAACCAGACATTGCTTCCAAAATGCCGTATGATTTGCACTTGGAAGCCGTTTTAGGTATGTATTTTTTAAATTTGGTTATAACTTATAAGAAATTGGCAACTTTTGCATAATATATTTTTTTTGTTTTTTAATTGATTTATTTAATGATGCACCTATTTGATAATTTTATTTAGTTGCACATTAAGTCAATAAAATTTAAACTTTATATTCAATATCAATAGTCAATACTTATAATATTTGCCTTTGTTTCTTATGATGACTAAAAAAAATGAATACGTGGCCTGGCTTCTATAACAAATAAATCTATTAACAGGGAACATGCCAAGAAAAACATTCAACTTGCAATCTGAGAAGAGAACAAAACTGCCTCTTTCCTTGCCAAATGATATCACAGTAGAAAAAGCACTAAATAGAGTGTTGAGGCTTGTTAATGTTGCCAGTAAACGCTATTTGACAAACAAGGTGAGTTTATTATATTAATACATTTATTTATTGGTTCTGAAATTTCGATGATTAAAAGTTTTATTATTTTGTGATTTGCAAATTCTAAAGATTTTTCTCAAAATAAGTAAACCAATGAAATTATGCAGACACATTACACTTACATACCTATATCTTATATTTTCTTTTTATATTATTGACGAATTTATTTTTTCTCAGGTTGATCGTTGTGTAACTGGTCTAATAGCGCAACAACAGTGTGTAGGGCCGCTTCACACACCCCTATCCGACTATGCGATTATCGCCTTATCGTATAACGAACTTGTTGGCTCAGCAACTTCTATCGGCACTCAAAATATAAAGGGCTTGTTGGACCCCGCCGCTGGTGCCCGACTTTCGCTGGGAGAAGCTCTCACTAATTTGGTAAATATAAGTGCTACAGCAATGGAATGTTCTATGTTTATTTGAAAAAGGATTAAATACATCTTAGTAATTGGTTATTATCTAATGAATGTTATACATCTCAATAATATTGGTATAGAAAAAGTTCAATTCGAAAACGCTCTTTTACTATTTACGTTCAATAAATTTGACTCAGTTACGCTAAAAAATTGTATTAAGAAAAACTCTGCCTACGGGTGTGTTAGGCAGAGTTTTATAATATTTTAATATATTACTTTTATAGTACTATAGAATTTGAATATTACTACCTTTTAACAGGTGGAAACGATTACGACTGTTTATAGTACACTAGCTTTCCGCCCGCGGCTTCGCCCGCGTTTTCAAAGAAAAACCCGTTCCCGTAGAATTTCCGTGATAAAACCTATCCTATGTCCTTTCTCGGGTATCAAAATATCTCTATACCAAATTTCATGCATATTGGTTCAGTAGTTAAGGCGTGATTGAGTAACAGACAGACAGAGTTACTTTCGCATTTATAATATTATTATGGATTAATGTTTTTTTATATAGGTATTCGCGGGTATATCAGACTTGGAAGACGTAAAGTGTTCCGGTAACTGGATGTGGCCGGGTAAAACGGGAACTCAGGGTGGAGCTCTAGTGATAGCTTGTAAGGCGCTCACTGTCGCTATGGCGGAGTTAGGAGTGGCCGTCGATGGGGGGAAGGATTCGTTGTCTATGTGCGCTAGTGTGGAGGGGAAAACTGGTAATTTATTTTATTTATTTATTTTATTTTTTACATACATAGATTCCTTACAGCTATTTGTATTACAATATTTATGATTAAATTTAACAAAACAATACGCCAATAAAAAGGAATACCAATAATAAGAAAATTAATGTGACAGTAGTAATTATTATTGATATAAGTGAAGTCCCATGTCCCCTAGTGGGGTAAGGGGCAGATGCATTATACATCTGATTCACTGATCGATTTTCTTTAGGGACAAGTAGGTGATCAGCCTTCTGTGTCCTGCCAGACCGAGACATTTTTTTTTCTCGTCTCCACTGGGAATCGAACCCAGGACCCCTCGGTGTTACGCTCACGCGTCAACCACTGTACTAAGGAGGCGGTCGGTAATTATTGATATAGGAGCGTTTTAATAGTTGTATCGCTCAACTAAAGTGATACCGGTAATGTTATATACATATTATTCTATTATTCTAATGATTTGCTGTGATGGAATTTTATATGAAACTAGCGGTCCGCCCCGGCTTCGCCCGTGGTACATATTTACGTTTTCTCTACATAAAAACCATCCTCGTACTTCAAAGAATATAATAAAAAAAGAATTATCGAAATCGGTTCAGCCGTTCTCGAGTTATGCGCTTACCAACACATTTTGCGATTCATTTTTATATATAAGACTAGCGGTCCGCCCCGGCTTCGCCCGTGGTACATATTTACGTTTTCTCTACATAAAAACCATCCTCGTACTTCAAGGAATATAATAAAAAAAGAATTATCGCAATCGGTTCAGCCGTTCTCGAGTTATGCGCTTACCAACACATTTTGCGATTCATTTTTATATATAAGAAGACTAGCGGTCCGCCCCGGCTTCGCCCGTGGTACATATTTACGTTTTCTCTACATAAAAACCATCCTCGCACTTCAAGGAATATAATAAAAAAAGAATTATCGAAATCGGTTCAGCCGTTCTCGAGTTATGCGCTTACCAACACATTTTGCGATTCATTTTTATATATAAGAAGATTTTGGTGGCATTTTTTTTGCAAATTACGAATTATTAGAAATATCTGTCAATCACTAATACTTTGTATTTTCAGTCCAATCACCGGGAACATTGGTAATATCCACATATGCTCCTTGCCCCGATATCACAGTGAAGATAGAACCTGCTCTTATTAAGGAAGGTTCAGTATTGGTTCACGTTCCCGCTTCTGCAGGACAGTATAGGTGATTATTATTTGATAAAATAAATAGTAATAATAAATACAGACTTAAATTTTTAATAGTATACAGTTTTAAATTATTATTATTTATCAATAAAGGTATGAGTTTTGCTGGGTTCAAAAATAAATAGTCGTTAATCATTATTTATTATAATTATTGATAAATATTTAAAAGCAATTACATAATAATATGTTGTTTGCTTTTAGAATTGGCGGTTCAGCTTTGGCACAATGCTATAAGCAACTGGGAGACAATCCACCAGACTTGGACAATCCTAAAGTATTGAAAACATTGTTCAAAGTAACACAGAAACTTCTCAAAGGTATAGTATAACATGCATTGTTTAAAGTGATGATTTTAATGTATTTTGCGAAAAATTGTGACAAGAAGGAAAAGTATTTCCTTGATTAAAATAGTTAATTGATTGGTAAAATCTTATTTTTTTTAGAAAAGAAACTTCTATCCGGTCACGACATTAGCGAAGGAGGTTTTATAACAACAGTTTTGGAGATGGGTATCGGTGGTATGCGTGGTTTGGAATTAGACTTACAAGTGGATTCTAAAGTGCCACTTATTAACGCACTGTTTAATGAAGAACTTGGTATTGTACTTGAAGTTGACCAGAATGATGTTCAATATGTTTTGAAAGAGTATAACAAGAGTGGTGTTAGTGCTAAAGCGATCGGTAAAGCTGGGAAATATGGCATGCAATCTGAGGTAAGTTAATATTGGATCAAATATATCTAATGTAGTAAAACTTTGTGTATTGCCTGAAATACTATTTGCATAATTTTGGTCACTGTAGTACAAGAAGTGATTTCAAAAATCACATTGATTGATTTTAGTAGATAATAAGTCAGCAGTTCAACTTATTAACCAGTTTTATATTTAATTATTTGTTATCCTTAATACATAATGTTATACTTTTTGTAGGTGATTGTTAAAGTGAATGGGCAAAAAGTTCTGGATTCAAAACTCATCAATGTGTTTAGAATGTGGGAAGAGACCAGTTACCAGCTGGAATGCTTGCAAGCTAACTCTGAATGTATAAAACAAGAATGGGATGGTAAGTTATACTATTTTACATCAACTGTCGCATGAAATAACGTATTTAAATGTATTAACGTATTTTAAAATTTTAATGGTGAATAATGTAATATCTATGTGAATACATAGATATTTTACTAGTAGCTTTAATATTTATGCTAACTACTAAACACACTTGAAATATTTGACAAAAATTATAGTTTGTAATTGTTTCGATATTCTAGGTTTGGAAAAACGTAAGGGCGTAACATACAGTGTCTCCTTCGACCCCTCGGCGGCGATTGTCAAAACTAAGTCTGTGAAAGTTGCAGTTCTCCGTGAAGAAGGTAATATTTAATATTTATCATCTCTAAAAATATCATATCTTGAGATGTATTTCTAACATATTTACTGAAAATCAGTGTTGCTATAAACAGTAGCGGTATACGCTGAATACATATATGTAGTACTAAACTTCTATTACATGAATACATGATCTATGTAGATTTATTTTTCTTTAGTCTCCAACTGTATCCGAGTCATACTTGACTAGTTTTGTTATTTTTGTAAATATAATAAAAAGTTATTTCTATATTTCTTGCATCAGGCGAAGCGATGTTCAAATGCTTGCCTAATCCGAACTTAAAATAAATTTCATTGTATTTGTATAGGTACAAACGGTGACCGTGAAATGATTGCGTCTCTCATGATGGCGAACTTTGAAGTTTTCGATGTTACTATGAGCGATTTGCAATCGAAGAAGATTACACTTGATGCATTCCAAGGATTGGTGTTCCCGGGTGGATTTAGTTATGCTGGTTAGTAAATACTATTAGTTTATTTAATCCATCAAAATTAACATGATTTTTACCTAAGAAAAGACAAAATTCCATGTTTATTTTTAATTAAATTTTTACGTATTTTAATGTTTTTGATAAGACTGCGAACTATCCTCTGTTTCAATTGTTATTCGTAGGTATAAACTGTCCATAATTAAATTTAACTCTTTATGACATACACAACAAATTTACTATTTCTGTTCTAAGTAGTTAATTGCTTAAGAAAAAAAAGACGTGTGGCACTCAGGGACTGCTGCGGTAAAGCTATTGCATAGCATGCCCTCAAACCACACCTCCGTGCCCGTCGGAGTGGGGAGCGTGAGGTGTTTTCGTTACGGAATTTCTGGATTCGGTCCCCGCGCTCAAAGCCCGCGATAGAAGCTATGCAATAGCTTAAAAATATCTTACATTATTTTTCTGCACAGATACACTGGGTTCCGCCAAAGGCTGGGCCGCCGGTATCCTTTTCTCTGAAGCGCTATACAATCAGTTCTCGCACTTCAAGAACAGAAAGGATACGTTTTCGCTGGGAGTCTGCAATGGATGCCAATTGATGGCTCTCTTGGGTTGGATCGATCCGGAACAAAACAACACGGCCGTGCGAAAGACGCAAATATTCCTTGACCATAATTTATCTGAGAGGTAATTTGCGATTTTAAATTTCATGTCTTTTATGATTGATGATATTACTTAGTATTATATTATCTGTGATATAACACAAATAATTTTAAGGTGTATTAAGTTTTATTTTTAATTATGAAGTAAAATTTAAATATGTAATGTAATAGAATTAGAAATACATCTTCAAGTCAATTCTGTTACAATTTATGCTGTGCAGAACTAATTTCTGGCTGAACAAGCAGTTCTGCTCTGTTTTTATTTGTATGCTGATTTCCTTATTTCTCCTATATTAACTATAACAATCTTTGGTGAAAATGAAATATTAATATCTAAAATTGTTTAATGAAATAATCTTCCATAGATTCGAATGCCGCTGGAGTGCAGTGAAAATTACCGAGGACACCAAGCAAGATGTTTGGTTCAAAGGAATGGGCGGCAGTGTGCTTGGCGTATGGGTAGCGCATGGTGAAGGGAGATTTACACTATCTAACTCTGTGTTGGACCAATTGCATAAGAATAGACAAGTCGCTATGCAATATGTGGATGATGAAGGAACACCTACGGAAGTCTACCCAATGAATCCTAATGGCAGTCCAAGTATGTTATAAATGCTAATTAAAAGTTAATGTAGCGATATGTTTTAGTAGTGCAAAAGCAAATATTATCTTCAATTATATAGTAAAAATATCTTATCTCTCTCTTTCTACTTAAATTGAATTTAAGTAATACTATTATCTTCTTATATATAAAAATGAATCGCAAAATGTGTTGGTAAGCGCATAACTCGAGAACGGCTGAACCGATTTCGATAATTCTTTTTTTATTATATTCCTTGAAGTACGAGAATGGTTTTTATGTAGAGAAAACGTAAACATGTACCACGGGCGAAGCCGGGGCGGACCGCTAGTTCTATATAGAAATTTGTACAAAACTATATAATGTAATGTAACATTCTTACAGTGAAAGGATTTTTAATTTAAAATTTACAAAAAAAAAAAGACGTGTGGCACTCGGGGATTGCCGCGGTAAAGCTTATTGCATGCTATGCCTTCAAGCCCCACCTCCGTGCCCGTCGGAGTGGGGAGCGTGAGGTTATTTTCGTTACGGAACTTCTGGATTCGGTCCCTGCGCTCAAGGCCCGCAATAGAAGCTATGCAATAGTTTAAAATCCTGTCACACATACAATTTAATTTTTTTTTTTCTAGTCGGAATAGCCGGAGTGAAATCGCCCGATGGTCGCCACGTGGCGATGATGCCTCATCCCGAACGCTGTGTATTACGTTGGCAATGCCCAGCGCCACAAGCAAGAGGTGCCAACACCTCAAACCCGGCTAACAACGCTTCACCATGGCTACGTCTCTTCCAAAACGCATACACTTGGGCCGCTACACAAAACTAGACTTCAGAAGTATAAATAGCATACTTTTTAATGCCACTTTTATATGTTTTTTATGAACTGTTGTTTTATATATTACTTATAAGTTTTATGTGATTAGCATAGAAATAGCTATTTGATTGAATATAAAGCATGTATTCAAAGTTAAATCATGTACAGCCGTACAAATAAACGAGTTATAACATTTTATGCAAAGAATAAACTAAGAATAAGGAAAAATCATACAAATAAACACGAAATAAATGTAACCTAGTATAACTTCGTAATAAGTATTCATACTAATGCTATTCCGTCCTTATTACGGCTACCACCCTAGTATAAGTCTGACATAACCGAGTTATAACATATCTTTTAGTACATTGTGCTGTGTTTTACAAGTTTTAGAAGCAATTTTCAATCTAAATTTGAGATAATAGCAATGAGAGTAATACGAGAAGTAGGAAAAGTTGAGCAAATTAATAATTTCATTACGTACCTATTGAAATGGAAAATTTTGTATGAAATGTCAAAATATATGACGGAAGAAGGGGGCCAAAGGCTATTTTTAAAAAGAGTGACGTCAGCAATTCTGACGTCACCATCATCAGAGCAGGCGCTCTCGAAGTAGAACGCCTGTAGGTATTTTTTACTGCCTTTTTAATCCACGTCGAAATTATAGAGAGAGCTCCGATCGCTCCGACGGCCGGCGAGTGAATGTGCTCTGTGCCGTCGGGCGATCGCATTTAAAGCAAACCATGACTCACAAGAATTAGTTTGAGTGTTGCCACTCGAATTTTTACAATGAATTTTTATCATTTTTAACAAAGATTAATTATTTCGTTAATTTAATTATTTCATTAGTGGTTGATTAATGAATCAACCACTTATTTAAAAAGATCAAAGTAAACTTTAGCTAGTTATAATTATTTAGTAGTTTGAGGGTAGTCGTTTATCGTCGTTGCGCCGACATATACGAAATTATGAAAAACCCTTTTGATATTTATAATGATTTATTTATTTACAACATGCGCCAAACCATACATACATAAAACTTATTTCTAAACTTATCACAATAATATACACTTTCGTTGAAAATATAAATCTTCTAAGCCTGGAGTTGTATGTTTTGAGTACCAGTTATTTGGCAACTCTCTATCTCAAAGTGGGTTTATCTTCTGTTCTCCAGATATTGGATAGCGTTATCTATCATTTGCTTGCATATTTAATGATATATTTAAATTATTTCCAATAAATATTTAAAAAATAAATAAACAGAACATCGTATGATGAAACTTCACAACAAATTCGACGAAGTCAAACGAGCGTCAGCAAAATGACAGCACCAAGGCTTAACCGTAGACAATTTCAATGTTTTTCATAATTTTGTGAATGAATTGCGACGTTGCCGCTTCGCGCCTATTGCATAGCGTGAGCATAGATACATCGACGTTATTCCAAATTTATTTGTAAGAAATTATGACATCCTTATTCTTTATTTATTCTTATCATATCTATGCATTGCATAAGGTTTGAATAAGCAAGTTTTTATTTGTACGGCTGGTAATGTTTTTACTGGATGTTAATTTTTATTCCAGTTTTATTGAAAAGAAAACTTGAAGAGGCTTGGCTATTGTTATATATAGAACAAGGTGCTAGAGTTTTTTTTGCTCTTGTTATTTCACTAATGATTAAGAAATTTTAAGATTCATGGAATTCCTCGAATATTTGAGTGTGATACTGATTATATAATTATCACTTCTATAAAGAATTTGTGCAATCAAATGAGGCATTTGTTTGGAATATTTTACATTCCATTTATATCATGTTGTATTGCTGTTGTTTTTAAAAAAGAAAAAGCTGTTATTAGTAAATAAAGAATATATTATGAAAATGTTCCATTCCAACATTCCTGTTTATGATTAAGTTTTTATTATACATTTTTTATGTTTAAGCACAATAAATATTTTTTATTGTAACATGTTATTATTGTCTCAATAAATTACTTAAATGTTCATAACCATTATTTCCTGTAATGTTTTACTCAAGTCCTTTCTCCTTGCTTTTTCCAAAGCATCACAGAGCGCATAAAATCCCCTTTGTGGATCTGCCTTATGTTCATATATTTTAAGTAATTCTATGGCTTTTTCAGCCAATGTATTATTTCGAGTATCAATTTCATCTATTCTTTTTTCTTGTATTTTCAAGTTTCTGGCAAGATCTCTCCAGTATGTTCCGATTTCTTCAATTATTGTTTCATTTATTCTTGCTTTTTTCCTTGCACTTATGTTTCCGTATGGATGACCTTTTGGTATACTGTCTATGGATTCTGATTTTGATACATTGTGGTTAGTAGTTGCTGAAAAACAGAAAGAAGTTTAGATATTATTATGTAATAAACTACTTCTGTTTAATAAATAAATCATAATATATTAGATAAAATCAGTAGGTACCTACTGAAATTTATGGACAAAATTATTTTCTTTTCTTTGTTCTACATAGAGAATAGGAAAATGTTTGTTTTAATATTGTGTTTATGTTGTCTTAGTAATATTTTTGACTAAGAATAAGGAAGTAACTACCTATAAAGAGTGAATATTATTAAAATTATAAATCTATACACATATTTATAGAAAATTAGAAAACAGTAGTAAATAATATGAACAAACTCACCATAATAATTCATATACGTTCTAGGAACATGTGATAATTCATATTCACTAATACTTTTAAGCAAATCATTGCTTTGTATCAACCAAGCTATTTCTTTTAATGGTGAAATATTATCTTCTGATAAAACTTCTCTTATTTCTAAAATTCGGAGTAATTGCCCAATTGTGTTTATTTGTTCAAACCTTCTACTAGAATCGATATCGTCTTTGTAAAGGTTTTTTATCTGGTTGAGTATTCGATCGTGTTTCTCGCAGGTTCCCACATTGTATACAACTTGTTGTTTTAATTTACTGTACTCGGATAAAGTCATTGTACAACACATGAAAAAGTGAATTGTATTGTATTAACTATTTTTAAACATTTTATTAATTTGTCTAGTCAGTAGACAGAAATCCCGGAACAAAAACAAACATTTTTTGGTAAACAAGGGTTTTGGTATGGTGTTGCCAGATACAGAAATTGAAAAACACTTAACTTCTTTTTTTTGTATATTTCATAGTAATTTGGGATGTTAGAGGTGGAAATTGGGAATGTTTTTTTTAGGTAATTTCAATTTTTTTTTCTCAAAAATTAATCTCAGATATAATATGTATATTTTCGACCAAGTTATGATAGCGTAACTGATTTTGACGTGATAACGTTTTTAAAATCGATTTAGTCGGGTGACATGTTCAGAAACTTGTGTCACACCAAAACCTCACGAGCGCGATCGCAGGTATTAGTCAGTTCAATAAAGAAACGAATCTTCAATGGCGGCCAAAACTGACTTTGACAGATGGTAGGATCATCAAAAAAGAAAATAAAAATAACGTAAATTGATAATTATTTTATTAATTATTTCAAATTGTTTGCTGACAAACTTTTTTGTTATTGTATTTGTGTATTTATATGAATTATCATATTTACGTATACAGAATGTAATAAAATCCCCATAATACTTGTAATAAGCCCATAAAACTGAACAACTTTTCCCAAAGAACATATTTTGTCAAATTCCAATAAAACATTATTTACTTTCGCAAATGCATAATTGTCATTGTAAATTTATGATAAAAACTATTATAGGGAAAATCAAATACATTTTAGTGATTTTATTTTTCCATTTTTTTTTGCATACCGTACGGCCGTGTGTGAGCGAGAGGGAATGATAAGCGCCGCCATTGAAGATTCGTTTCTTTAAAGAACTAACTAATATAACGAGAGAGAGACGGACCGATCTCCCGTCTCATCTCGAGCGCTGCTACCAATAAGACGTTATCACGTAAACATCTCGATCGTAAACCTACTTTACAAACAACCAATTTTTTAATATACAGGGTGTCCCACTATTAGTATACTAAGCGCGAAGGAACTTGTAGTTTTGCATACACTGATCACGTAAAAAATACATAAACAACAAAATTACGTTAAAAAAATTTTGATAATTTTTTCCTGAAAATCCATGTTTTCTTCTCTAGCTTCGCGCAGCCGTCATATACCGTTTCTCTAATGTGAGCATTTTGTCTATGAAAACATAATCTTAAACGATAGCTCACGTGCTAGTGGCAAAAATGGGCGGGTTGCTTGCTATGGGTGTACACATAGAGTTTTAAGATTTCATCTATTTGAAAAAAAAATGCGTCTGGAATTTTTTAAGTATTTTTTACGTACTCAGCGTATGCAAAACTATAACCTCATTTGAGCTTAGTATACCAACAGTGGGACACCCTGTATAGGTAGTTTGAATTGATGGAATGAGATATGAAAATTTAATGTTAATAGTTAATAGGGAAACAACATCCCCATCAAATCTGGTGTAACGAAGTATTGCATTGAAATACCTAATAAATGCGTCGAATCTTTACAAACTTCACATACCAGCATTAAGGGTGAAATAACAGATATGTATAACCTATATTCTAAGAGAAATGCTGCGATTATTGTTCCCTAACTTTTCGATACTATTGTGTAAAATAAATAACCATGAAGCGGTATCTATAACCGTTTTCATATTAAATAACTCAATTTTGGTTTAAATGGAAGATTACTAGCAACATTATTTTAGGCAGCTTTGGCAGATCACAGAGCTCAGAGCTGTGTCTGCGGCAATGACTAAGGAATCCTATGGACAGGGCATATTGTTCTATACAAACAACTGATTATACAAATATCATGCATTTCGATACCGAAATAATAAAACTAATACTGTCTCTTTCTAACCAATGAATATTCTGATAAGTGAAAAAATATGACTATACGTCAGTCAGTGCTAATTCTATACCGTTTGATATTTGTAGTTTGCTCAAATACCTACTGTGGCCGGTCGCCATTTTATGTTCTCGTTATTATGATGTACATGCGCTGTCATTGCTCCGTAGTAAATATTGAAAAATATTGAATATTTTTGTGATTGTGACAAACATTTGTGTCTTAAACATATAGAGTGGTCGAGGACAAACAGTGGCATAATTCCAAAGCGTAGTATTGTGGGATGTGGCTCCAGAAAGAATGAAAACCAGAAAAGTTTGTCATTGCACCGGTATGTATTTGTTTTGACTGAAATATTAGTTATTACTTTGCTGATTTAGTTATTTTCATGTATATTGAATTGAGGAGTAGTCACAGACTGTGTTTAGTGCAAAATTGTTACCAAATATAGCTTTATTTTGTATATTTTCGTACAAGTAAAATAATGAATTTGGGTGCTAGTGATGGCTTATAATATCGACATCAGCATTATCTTGGATGAAGACGTGCGTCTCCCAAGGCTGTGGCATTAATGATTAATCTCAAGAATAGTTGCTTTGGTGAATACACTTCCAAATTAACAAATAAATTTTGCCAAGAGCATCAGAAGGAAGGCGGAAGAAAAAATAAAACACTTAATTCCTTAAATTTACCTAATATGAATTTTAACTTAAGTAAGATTGGTCGCTTTTACAGTACTTTAAAAATGTATTTGTAAATAAGTCAGGTTAGGACTAAAATTATAGGTAATAACCTAAATATTCATTTTTTTAAGGTTACCAAGAAGTGAATATAGAAAAAGAAAATGGTTAGAAGCAATTGGAACTGAAAATATCAAGCCAAATGTAAAGGATATATCATATTATGTTCCCTACATTTCCCCGAAAGTGCTTTCAATAGAACAATGCATGTGATTCGTCTGCACGATGATGCTATACCAGTATGTCTGCCGCTGCATTCACACAGGGTGAGGTTTTTATCTGTCGACATATTGTGATGTCTTCCAATTTACTTTTGATCATTTTATTTAGATTTAGGTCTGTCATTTATAATCTAACGTTTCTCCTATTTTGAAGGGGGCCTGTGAACAAACTGAGATGGTTTTATATTTTTTTTTAGTACAAACTTGGGTGATATTTGGTTGTTGAAATATTATTGACTGAGGGAAAGTGCATTTTACTTTAAATACATGGGGTGTTTTAAGTTATTATACGGGTCCAAAAATAATCAATATGGCATCCCTACTTCTAGCAAATACCTATGTAACATTCCTTTTTCCATTCCTAATGTAACATTCATCATGCCTGGTTCAAAGTACTGTTTTTTTAATCTAAAAATAAATTTCAGCCTTGTGTCAGTCAAGGTGAACCTGCTTCATCAACGGCGAATAAATTGGATCCAACTCCGGCAGACATACAGAATGTTTCAAATATGGTAATTATTTTAAGTATTGCTTTATAAGCCAACCCTTTGTAAAATAAAATAAGGGAATTTGTAATATCACTTAGTGAAAATGTAATTTTTAACAGAAAAAATAAGACTATCTACGAAAAGAAGTGAGATGCCATCAATGACATATTATGTAGCTTGTACAAAAACAAAACAAGTACCAACCTGTTAAATACAGTAGAACTCAATTTTGAAAGTTGTTTTTTTACAAGTTAAGTTTTGATGACATTTGTGTTTTAGTGACATGAAGTTGTCTTTTAATGATATTCACTAGGTCTTCAATTATTATTTGCATGGCTAATACCATTTTAATGATTTTGCTTTATGTACATGCAAATTATGAATAATAAATGTAATATAACTAAAATGTAAAGTGAACAATGCTAGTTAATGTAAATTGTGACATTTCATTTCCAGGTACCAGTTGAGCCTCTAATCCCTATTATGGTCGACAGCAAGACGTGTTCCAAAAGGTATCCACATAAATTGACGGCAAAGATACCCACAGTATGAGCGTCGATCGTTCGATAATAGTGGTAGAACTATCACAACTATAGTAAAAGGAAACGATTTCGAGGGAGACAACAGTTAAAGAATGAAAAGAGTGAATCCGAGTGCAATCAGGCTGCACAAAATAGTTTAGTTCTTTAATTTTCTCTGTTACTAAGTAATTATTGTTTTTTCTTTCTATTACTGTATATTGTGTTGTTCATCGTAATAAAATACTATTATATACCTATATTAATATTTATTTTGTATCATTGTATTACATTCCTCAAAACCGAAATTAGTTCAGCTAAAAGGTAACAAACACGGTAACAAAAACTGTACAAAGTTCGCCGGGACAGCTAGTAATGTAATAAAACAAATCGAATACTAAATTATTCTGTTTTTCCGGAGCATGCGCCATCCCTCGTGGCTGTACCATAGTAGCAAAATGCATACAACAGATTTTATACCGCATTCCCGTAATACCACATTTGCTCTTTACTGGTATGCTTCTGTTAGTTCCGTTAAATACTACATTCAAATAATATCTGATATCGAAAACACCGGTCAAACAAAACAAAATATCCAATAAACCAGTTGATAAATTTAGCAGATAACTTAAATGCCAAATCGTAAGTCTACCGTAATCCTTAGATGGAAGTCAAAATTGAACTAGATTTATCAAATTATACAGGGTTACTTGTAAAACACCAGGAACCTCGCAGGACAAGATAGCTAACAACATTATGTAACAACATTTGTTCTACGACTTTTGATAATTTGTTATTTTCATACAAAAATAAATATTCATTTAATTTTCCGTTTGATTATTATAAACTCTACGCTCATCCCTGCGAACGAGAGGGGGAAGGGGGCGTCGCGTCGTCCTTTCGATAATGAATAGAAAATAGACTTACAAATGTTAGGAGAGTACAATAAAAGCTTAAAAATCACCTAAAAATAATTTATTGCGTTATGCCAATAGTCGTAGAACAAAATATGTTGTTACCTACTTATGATGTTATCTTGTACTGCGAGGTTGCTGGTGTTTTACATAGAGCAAGTAAGTGTTTTACAAGTAACCCTGTATAGGTGTTACCGTCACGAGCAGCCATCGTCATACTTAATTGGCATTGTCATTTTTTTCCGCCATTTGTAATTTTACTTCTATATTTTGTACAATAAAGTTTAATTAAATAAAAAAATATATATTAATATTATTTTTAATATAATATATATATCGATAAACATAGTAATGTTTATCGATATATTCTCGGCACTAAACACCGCCATCTTGTGTTACAAGCAATATGGCGCCGGCCACACTTTTTTTGTAGGTATGTCGCTTCCATGTGATTCCTTATTCATTGGTCTGCGGGACTCCTTTCGTGGCAAATACTCTTGTTCCAAGGAATATGCATGACTTTTTTTTATTGACGTGATAACGTTTTTAAAATCGTTTTAGTCGGGTGACATCTGTGGGTGACATGTTCAGAAACTTGTGTCACACGAAAACCTCACGAGCGCGATCGATCGATCGTATCGTCCTTGCAGAAAAATGTGGACCATTTTTAGTCTGATCGTGCGGGGTGAGGTAATTGTTTAATTTTGGCGGGAGGCGGAGAGTGTCCGTTCTGTAGCGTTTAGCTAGTATTATGCTCAGAGGAATAAACCTAATTGCTCTGAGGTATTATGCTCAGAGGAATAAATATTGTTCTGAGGTATTATGTAGGTATTCTGTGAAATGACATATTCTATGGTACCACGTGGTACCTTATGCATTATGACGTCATAGTTCATGCGTTTGCTCCTTGGTTTGCTCTGACCAATGGTGTCGCGTTTTATTTATTTGAAATTTCCCAGACTTTGTTAAGACTTTTTAGAAATTAATTTCTCAATGAATTTTAAATTATATTAAAAATATTTAAGTACAGGAGCTTCATTATGAAGTAATAAAGATTATTAAAAAAATATTTGAGACTAATTCGAGTTTCATGCATATTCCCTATTTCACCACGCGCCAAAACTCCAAAAGAGTAACTTTTTAAAATTATTAAAGAGTGTTCTTATATATAATCATATTCCGAAGTATGCTATACGGATTTCAAACTAAAAACACCAAAAACTGGAAAACATTCGTAACTATGATCGAATTGGCTTTTGAGTTTGAAACATTCAAAAATTAGTTACACTAGGAAGGTTTTATTCATAGGGTAAGTCGTAATCAAAGGTTAGTCTAATAACTGCTGGTACTAAGTAACTATATAATATAATCACAGACTAATAATAATATACTACGTATACAAATATAATCTACACAAACGGATAAGATTAAATTTCGACTGGTGCACGCAACGGTTCGGTTACCGCACAAAAGGTTACCTAATTGCATTGAGATAATATTACTACGTATGGAGGAGACACCACGAACAAAATCTGTGCGCCATTTTTTTGCTCTAACTAAGTTTTAAAAATTATAATCTAGTTAGGTACTTACCGATGAAACTTATTCCTTTGCACTTTTCAGTATTATTTGTATTATTTGTGCAATATCGTAACACACACGAAGGCATATTTAAAAAATGAGCGTGCAGTTACGCCATATGGCGTATGTTGAGCGGAACATAAGTGATGTAGGCGGTGTCGTCTCCATATGTATATCTCAATGCCTAATTGAAACTTTAGATGTCACTGCTTTGTTATGCACTTCTACCGCCTTCTACTCACGTTTGAATACATTTTCAGCTATTTTTAAAAAATGAAAAATTTATAGCCCAGCTCATTTTTTAGGAAGTTAGTAGTTTATTATGTACATTTTATTATTTATTTTATAATAATAGCTATAAAGCGTGTGGCCAATCCAGGCCCACTTACGGCGTTTAATCTAATGGGTGATCGGTGTCTCATCGCAGCATTTCCAAAGGTCGTCGATAGTTCTGTCGGAATAGTCGGAGATAGTTTCTGGCTAGTAAATTCCAATGATTCGGCGCTAAGATTCACAAATTTTTATGAAAATGTAAATAAATATTGTGTTCTCGAATATCCTTTTTTTAAACAAATGGTATATAATGTCCGTATATGTCCGTCCATAATTACTCTTCCCATTAATTCTACTTATCACAAAATAATATGCCACGTACCTTTTCTGTGATATTTGAAATCACAGCAATTTTTCACGCAATAATAATCGAAAGTTAAAACACATACGATAAGAGGTCATTTGTAACAAACAATAATCATGCAATACAAACAGAACTGTGTATTTACTTATTGCTTTATCTAATTATCTATTTTAATTTTGTGTTGTCTTATTAAGCTTTGACCTTATTATCAGTATATTGTATAGCTTTCATGTGAACGGACAATATTATGAATAAATCTTTTTAAAAATGAATCGATTACTAAAACCTGTGAAAATTTATAATCAATTACACAAAAATTTGGAAATTAAATATGGAAGTGCGTGTTTCCGTTGTTTGACGAATATAAGTTCAAAAAATGATCGTTTGTTCCCTGAGAGAATTGATTTCCCCAGTCGTCACATCGGCCCTAGGGATCAAGATGTAGTTACTATGTTAGATCTTTTAGGATATAAGGTAAAATTACTTTCTAAATCTATACTAATATTATAAAGCTGAAGAGTTTGTTTGTTTGTTTGTTTGAACGCGCTAATCTCGGGAACTACTGGTCCGATTTGAAAAATTCTTTCGGTGTTAGATAGCTCATTTATCGAGGAAGGCTATAGGCTATATACCATCACGCTACGACCAACAGGAGAGGAGCCACGGGGGTGAAACCGCGCGGAGCGGCTAGTTAGTTATATAAATGATACAATCCTCGTTTTACGTAACCTTAGTTAAACATTTTAAAACATGTGTCTTTCTCGTGCCATTTATTTGAATGCGTAATGGGGACAAGACAATTGTTAGTGGATGCGCAAGTGGATAAGTGAAGAATCTGATCTACTGATTTTTTAATTTGTGAGGGGTGCATTATCTTTATATACCTATGGATTTTATAAAAATTGAATAAGCATAAAATATAAAAATTTTCTCTTCCTAATTGTCACAAAGAAAAAAATATATATTGAAAAATAATCCATTGTTTTTGATGAAAATATCAGGCGCGGTCACAACATGCAATTTTGCAAGACATTCACTAAAAACAATAATTATGTAACATGTTGAGTCGGTAGGTAATAATTATTAATTTATTGCACAATACACAATTATATTATGGCACACACTAGGTATATAACAAATGGATATCTGCCAATTTTTTGCGATTCGGGTGGATAATATTTGTTGGGGGTTATCTCTAGATGAATATTTTAAAGAGCTAAACCTGGCAGTCTCTCTTCTAACATGTTTGCTCTGAACCATGTGTTTACACGGTTATGCGTATGCGTGTAGGATGGCGCCTGGGTGAAATTATGTACGTACTAGCTTTCCGCCCGCTGCTTCGCCCGCGTTTTCAAAGAAAAACCCGCATAGTTCCCGTTCCCGTGGGATTTCCGGGATAAAACCTATCCTATGTGTTAATCCAAGTTACCCTCTATATGTGTGCTAAATTTCATTGTAATCGGTTCAGTAGTATTTGCGTGAAAGAGTAACAAACATCCATATATCCATACAAACTTTCGCCTTTATAATAATTAATAGTAGTAGGATTCAATGTGCGTGTGTTTCAACTTCAAATGAAAAGAGAAAATTATATTTCTCAGGACTATTTAAAACTCGATTCCTCCTTAGTTTAAAGCATTATATTTATAAATTAGATTTATTAATTATTTTTATACTTTTAGAGTTTAGATGAACTCACAAACGATGCAGTGCCGAAGCAAATTCAACTCAATGGCCTTATGGACATCAATGATCCAATGAGTAAGGAATATTAAATATATTTGTAATAAGCCATTTATTTTAAAACTTAGAGATCAAAACGTAAAATCATTTAATATTATCTATTTCAGGTGAATATGATCTAATTGAAAGAGCGAGGAAAATTGCTGAAAAGAATCAAATATGGCGATCATACATCGGAATGGGGTACCACAATTGTTGTGTTCCACATACAATTATGCGAAATATGTTTGAAAATCCAGGATGGTATGTATGTATAATAAAATAAAAACATTAACTTTTCTATAGCGACATTGTTGGAGATTGTTTTGAATTTTTAGGACAACTCAGTATACGCCGTATCAACCAGAAGTCTCTCAGGGCAGGTTGGAGGGTCTTCTCAATTACCAGACGATGGTTAGCGATTTGACTGGGTTAGATGTTGCAAATGCGTCATTACTTGACGAAGGAACTGCTGCTGCTGAAGCCCTATCGCTGTGTCATAGGTATCTACTCACTATTACATATTTTTTATACTAAATAATGTACAATAATTTGAATACTTCGTTTTAAAATTATTCTTGTATTTTTAGACACAACAAAAGAACAAAGTTTGTAGTATCGGAACGTATTCATCCTCAAACGTTAGCAGTAGTTCAAACAAGACTGGATGCTCTAGGTTTAGAAGTCAAAGTATTACCGGACGTGCGGCAGGCTGATTTCGCACAGCGAGACATTTCGGCAGTATTATTGCAATGTCCTGATACGAGAGGTCTAGTATACGATTATTCTGGTTTGGCTGCAGCCGCTCAAGAACACGGTGTAAGTTTATAATTTATACATATGTTTCGTTAAGTACATTGCGGTCCAGTTTCAGAACTTCTGGATATGTTCTATTTAGCTTATCGGCCTGTTAAAATTACATGTATATGAAATTATACGACATACGTATCATCAGCTATCAAAGTGGCTCTATCAGCAAGCGGTGAAATTTACCCTGTATTATAAACTTAAATTTTTTGCAGACGTTAGTAGTGGTTGCCACAGATCTTCTAGCATTAGCGCTTTTGAGGCCACCAGCTGAATGTGGTGCAGCGCTAGCAGTGGGCACGTCCCAGCGGTTCGGCGTACCGCTTGGTTACGGAGGACCACATGCCGGATTTTTTGCCGCAGAACATGCTCTAGTGCGACTCATGCCAGGCCGTATGGTTGGTGTGACCAGGGACGCGTCTGGAAGGGATGCTTATAGGTTAGTACCTAATTAATAGATACAAATACCTAATTAATAAAACTATTAGTAGACTGTGTTATGTATTTCAGCGGGTGGCAAGAATTCGGCTAACCAATATTGAATAGATTTTATTAAACTTGTGTATTACAATAGTAATAAATAAGGTTCCCGATTTCAAATCAATTCTGGACTGATGTAATTTCATCGTTAATCAATCTATTACAGATTAGCATTGCAAACCAGGGAACAGCACATTCGTCGTGATAAAGCTACTTCAAATATATGTACTGCTCAAGCACTTTTAGCAAACATGTCTGCGATGTACGCTGTGTATCATGGACCACAGGGCCTTAGAGATATAGCCACTAGGGTTCACAATGCTACCCTTGTTTTGGATCATGGTAATTTTTTGCTACTATTAATATATTATAACTTAAAAAAGATATGCTTTGAGCTTAAATTTTTATTAATGCATGCAGGTCTCCGCCAAAGAGGACACAAACAATCAAACGAAGTGTATTTCGATACACTTCACATAGTTCCTAATTCAGACCATGACACAGATGCGATAAAATTAAGGGCACAGGAAAAGAAAATTAATCTGCGTTACTTTGAGGATGGTGCTATAGGAGTAGCTTTAGACGAAACAACTACAATGCAAGATGTTGATGATTTGCTTTGGATCTTCGATTGTAAGAAAGTGGAAGAGGTAAAACGTCACAAATAACTGATTGATACTTATAGCCAATAATTTATCGATTAGTGAATTTTATTTTCATTATTTCAATACAGGTAATGCAATATGGAGATGTACGATCACGCAGTGTACAGAACGGACCATTTCGAAGGACATCACCGTATTTAACTCATCCCGTTTTCAGTGCGCATCATTCCGAAACAAGAATTGTACGATACATGAAGAGACTAGAAAATAAGGACATTTCATTAGTGCATTCTATGATACCTTTGGTAAGGGCATTAAATAACAATAGCTTCTTAAAAGTTCATAATATCTAATGTTCATATACGTATAATATTTATATGTAATTATGTTCACAGGGATCTTGCACAATGAAGTTGAATTCTACAACAGAAATGATGCCGTGTTCTTTTAAACATTTTACTGAAATTCACCCATTTGCTCCTCTGGATCAGTGTCAAGGATATCATGCACTGTTCGAAGAGCTTGCTAAAGATCTTTGCGCTATCACTGGCTATGATCGTGTTTCCTTCCAACCTAATAGGTAAGTCATGTTTACAATAAAATATATTTTTTCGGAATGAATGAAGATTGTTTTCAGAACAGATTCAGTTTCTAAGAATTAAGGTTGATATACATTTTTGTTTTTGAAGTGAAACTTCTTCAGGCGCGTTGGGAGTAAAATTTCAAGTTCGCGTCATGGCAATACTGTCACGTCATGTCAATCTTGCTAAAGGAGTTTCACTTCTGATTCGTGTGCTCGGCACACAGGCCCTTTTTATGTAATGTTTCATTCGCAATTTTTTTTATACAGTGGAGCCCAAGGAGAATACGCTGGTTTGCGAACAATAAAGCGGTACCATGAGTTTCGAGGAGACACGGGTCGGAATATATGTTTGATTCCAGTTAGTGCTCATGGTACTAACCCAGCATCAGCTCATATGGCTGGCATGAGGGTCTGTGCGATCCGTGTTACGGCCAATGGTGATGTAGATATGGAGCATCTTAAAGAGATGGTAAGTTTTGTATCTTAAATTTAAACTTCTCGTGAGTGTAATTTCCCATACTAATTGAAAACGGCTTGAAGAATTTTAATAAAATTTTGTATGTTAAAGTATTTTGTAGGTTTGAGAATAGGTTGCAAACTATTCTCAAACCTACAGAAAGACTATTTTTTATACCCCTAATTATAAAGTAAAAGGCAGAACAACGTTTACCGGGCCAGTTAGCTTTCGTATAATAGAATATTGTAGCACTTTCTGTTTCTTAAAATCCCTATACATCATGCATTTTTAAACGAACGGTTAATTTTGTAGATAATAATTTGTGCTTAAATGCTAAAAGCTCATTTCATTCCAAGTATAATGCTTTTTAGGTCGAACAACACAGTGAAAAGTTGTCCTGCTTGATGCTAACGTATCCAAGCACATTTGGAGTGTTTGACGAAAGGGCAGCTGACGTTTGCGCATTGGTGCACAAGCATGGCGGCCAAGTGTATTTGGATGGAGCTAATATGAATGCACAGGTAACTTTTGTTGACTGTTGTTGCAATTTAAAGTGAACTTAGTCTATACTTTTTTAATTTATTATAAAGCTGAAGAGTTTGTTTGTTTGTTTGAACGTGTTAAGCTCAGGAACCAGGTCCCATTTGAAAAATTCTTTCGGTGATAGATAGCCCATTTATCGAGGAAGGCTATATTGTATAGGTTTTTATGCTTTTTTGCGGAGCATGTTTAGCAAGTGTACATTTAATTCATTGTAATTTACAGGTTGGACTTTGTCGTCCTGGTGACTACGGAAGTGACGTATCTCATCTGAATTTACACAAAACTTTCTGTATTCCACATGGTGGTGGCGGCCCCGGTATGGGTCCTATTGGAGTGTAAGTTGAATATTAAAATACTTTATTTTGCTGCTTTGATTATGTAGGTAGCTGTGCAATATAGCGTTATTTCGAATAACCATTTCGTTTCTGAAAAAAACGTTCTTACAAAAACATGATGTTCAATTATTCATATCAGTGGACGTAGATTTTGGAGCGTTATTGGAGATTTATCGAGGATCGGTGACAATACAATAATTTCATGAGATTCAACGTGTTTTTTAGTTTAATGAAACTATATTATTTCGATGTAACAATATTATTTTGATATTATATTTTTCTTATACTTAGGAAAGCTCACTTAGCACCATTCTTGCCTTCTCACCCGGTAGTGGACCCGCTAGCTGACCTTGGTGAAGCGGCTCATAGCTTCGGTTCAGTTAGTGCTGCGCCATATGGTTCTTCAGCTATTTTGCCGATTTCATGGGCATATATCAAAGTGAGTCAAACTGCATGTTAGATGAAAATGTATGCTATAAAAAGGAAAGAATATATGTATTTACTGACCACCTCCCCCTAAACATTTAAGATTATTTTACCTGTTTAAACGTATATTGTCTCTGATTGCGATATTTTATTTTTGATTCTATCTTGTTTTGACTTGCGAAGTGCCGTGCTGTTTTCTTGTTTTTAAATTAATTGATAATAATTAGAATATCACTCATAAATATTACAAAAACTTTCGTACTAATACGAATATTCATCTCTAATTTTCCTAGATGATGGGACCAAAAGGTCTAAAGCGCGCTACACAGGTGGCTATTCTCAACGCAAACTACATGTCACGAAGACTGGATGGTCACTACAAGACGTTATACAAAGGCGAAAGAGGACTCGTAGCACATGAATTCATTATAGACGTGCGAGATCTTAAAAAGACCGCAAATATCGAGCCTGGAGATATTGCCAAGAGATTGATGGACTTTGGTAAGCTATTGTTTATGTAACGTATACTTAGTGTCATGTGATGGACAAATTTTTTCGGTACTAAAATGAGCATTCAGTTTCTCTTCTACTAACAATTAGAGCTGCGTTGTACACACACGTCATTATGATAAGTAATTACGTGTTGAAAATTTGAAGATCAGTAACTTTTTTAAGGTGACATCAGTGTGAAGTAAAAAGTCCTAATTTTCTGTTTTTTTTTTTTTTTTTTTTTATATTGAACTTAATTTCTATGATATTGGAAGAAATACTGATCTCAGAAATATATTTCTCAGATTAACGTTATTTTAAACTAAGTATCGAAATTTTAAATTCTTAAGTATTTTTTATACGTTCAGGTTTCCATGCTCCAACAATGTCTTGGCCGGTAGCCGGTACCCTGATGATAGAACCAACTGAATCGGAAGATTTGCAGGAACTAGAACGGTTCTGTGAAGCTCTTATAGCTATAAGGAAAGAAATTAAGGATATAGAAGATGGTGTTATGGATAAACGGTTAAATCCATTAAAGGTAATAAATGCTGTACCTATTAATATTTTTCATTCATATTTATTTTGGATATATCTAGCCTAATTCTTCAAAAATAATAGTACTATAAGATATTTTGTTGTTTTCAGATGGCACCCCATACTCAAGAAGATGTAATTACTGAGGACTGGAATCGCCCTTATAGCAGGGAACAAGCAGCTTTTCCAGCAGTAAGTTTTTTATTGTATAAACATGTTTTCTATCTTTTGTGAAAACCGTAGGTTATTCTATTCAAAAAAGATGAATTGATATGTTTCTACTTGTTTTTAACGGTGTGTTTAGTGTTTGCAATATTTAACTATAACTAGTAAAATTGTAGGAATTTAAACTCAAAATGTCTCTTATATTTATATTTCTTTTCAGCCATTCGTAAAAGGAGAAACAAAAATATGGCCTACAGTTGGAAGAATAGACGATATGTATGGCGACAAACATCTCGTTTGTACATGTCCTCCAGTTATAGATGATTTCTAAGTAAAATAAAAATATTAAAACCTTTGCATTAATATATAATATGTATTTCATGACAATCTTCTCTTAGAATAAATACTGTCTCCAAATAAATTTCCACATTAATCTTCTTTTTATCCCAATAGAAATTAGTTACATTAAGCTATACAATATTTTCATTGCCAAATGCCACCCTTTTCAATCTATATTAACATTGTAATTTTCTTTAATGTAATAATTCTCTTTTTGCACTAAAATATTAACATATAACATAATATTGAATTCAAGGCAACTTGTTACTTTTATTTCTACTTCATCCTTAATTAATTTGAAATATTATAGTTTTTATTTTTGTTTAAAAATACTCATATTTGGCTACGTAAATGATGGCACTTAGCCACCTTAATCTTTTAGTATTCACATAAAATAAAACTAAAGGAGATTATTGCTTTCATTAACAGTTACTATAGTCTGTCCACTATAAGAATTGCTTTTTGACAGCTCGACGGGTGATACCAGAAGTGATGTTCAAAAGATTATTATCGATTGTGATACCATTTCAATTATAAATTAAAAATATTATCATAAATCGAATCAGGTACGTAAATAATAATTACAACGTAAACGTACTAATAAGATATGTAATAATAAGACCACATATCTATGCATTGTATGTTAAAACTAAACTAAACTAATATTTTATTATTTATTGGTTTCTATCTTACAATTTGGTTGTCTTTACGTTTAAATTATATAACATAATAGAAGAGTTATTCTGCATCGGATATATTTTACAGAGTATTTCTATCGATTATTATAATCTATCGACCCATCATTGAATAATTCTGTGTAGACATCACTAAGTGGGCGGGACCTGTCCATGAAGAACGATAATTATTTGTATGACATTTTAACATAGACAATACAATCCTACATAGGCGTGAAGCTGTCAAAAAGCAAATAATATAATGGACAGAGTATAGTATATACATTTGCCAGTAGTAGTCAGTTCACTTTAAATTATTACAGCTCAGTTTTTCTCATAAAATATTGCATACAAATTATTTCTGGGAAAACATTTTATAACAAACGTAACATAAAAAGTTTTACACAACAAGAAACCACGCATAGCTATAATAAATAATTCAAAACATGTAAAAAGTTAGAAAAGTTCACAGTAATATATTACTTATTTACAAACTATTTTATTGAAATTATTTTGGTGGAGAGCTAATTGTTTCTTTAGGATACAGTCCCAACTTCACACCGAAGTCTTTTGGCGTACAAAGTGCAGGTCGCGTCGGAAATGGGTAGTAAGAATTAGATGACGGGCTGCGAGGGTATGACAATGATGATAATGTATCAGTTTCTAGCATTGAAGTTATTGCACTACATGTATCGTCCGATTCCACTCTTGATTTATCACATTTTTCCGCAAAATCCTTAGGAAAAGGTAACGTATCCCTATTTGGAAATATTTTTGGTGATATAGGCGTAGAAACCTGATCTAATGATTGTATTTGACATAGTGTGTCACTTGAATTGCTTTTTGCACCCATCGGCGAATCGTCTTCCATTGAAGGTTCATACGTAAAACTTATAGATGAAGTAACTTTTTGTGAGAAATCACTTTGTTGAACGCTTTCTGTGTTTAATCTTTCACAAACTTTTGGCTCCTTATCTATAGTCTTACTGCAAATGTCACTAACTTTAGATAAAATATAATCGTTATATTTGCTTGAAGTTGATAAGGGGTAATTGAAATCGTCAGAAGTAAATCTTCGTTCATATGTGGATGTATCTTTAAGATCTGATGATTGTTGGGTAATGGACGTTTTAGAATCACTTGTGTAAGAATATCGACTATAATCCGGAGTACGTTTTACATCATTTTGAGAAAAAGTCTGGTTCCGTATTGACGAGTCACTTGTCTTTCTCATCTTAACAATATCTTCTTTGTCTTCGGACTCCATAATTGTATTTTTATATTCACATTTTGCTAGAAATCCTTTGTTTTCCCAACCATATAAGTCAGTTTTATTACCCAGGCAATCCGTACTAGGACTTTTTAAATTTTTTAATGTGTGGTCTGGCGAAAGTAGTTTTTTTCGCATTTCAAATGAAAATGGATCATCTATGGATATCGGTCGAGCTCTTATAAAATCATTTTTATCTCCTATTTCACTGCTAGGTTTTCTTCTGATACCACCTATTAAAGAATCTGAAGTTGATTCTTTGAGAAAAGGTGAGTCTAATGATTTTGATATGATTTGATCTATTCTCACGTGTTCCTCTTCACTATTCAACTCTTTATTTAATTGTTTTGAAGTGTTACTTATACTAAAACTGTTAGATACATTTTGTTTTGTTAATATCCTGCTTAAAATTTGAGAATTTTCTTGGATAATTTGTAATGCTCTTTCACTATTTTTTCGGCCGGATTGTAGAATGTATTCTTTCGGACTGGTAATTGTTTGTATCTTCTGTTGATCCAATTTAGTTTTGATGTCAACATTGATTTCTTTTTGTGGTGTCGTTAAAGATTGTTTTTCTGTTTTAGTAGGCGTTTTTAATATTTTGATAGTTTTTAATATATTTGATTCATTTTTTTCTGGGCTTACGGACTTTTTACATACAAATGTATGCTGTTGTGGTAATGATGAGGCTCTTTCTACTTCACTCTTTCCCATTCTTTCATTGTTGTTAGTTTTGAGAGTCAACGAATCTGGCTTTTTAAGTACACGAGAATTTCTTTTAGTAGGCCTTCGACTTGGAATGTGATCGTTTTTTGAATCTGTTAACCTTGCTCCAAAAAATTCAGGACTATTTTCGAAATATTTATCAATTCTAAGTGGGATTGGTGGTTCGTCTTCACTTACTATGACACTATCAGAATCTGGACTTCTCGGTGGACTATCTATATCTGATATATATTTTTCAGATATATCGATATCAGGTACAAAATTAGGATACATTGTAAAACTATCAATTAAATCAGGTGGTCTTGAAGTTACATCTAATTTCGATGTAGAAGGCCGTCTTAAATTTGCTTCAAAATCATAACAAAAGGAAGATTTTTGGAAATTTATATTGTGGTAAGGTGAAAGATCAACAGGGCTTAAAGCAGTAAAATTAGTAGAGGAAAAATTTGATTTAATTTCTTTTGAAGCTCGAGTGGTTGGTGCAAAAGGACTAATGGTATCTGTTTTGTATATCTTATCAGGCATTAACTGGGTTTCCGTGAGTTTTAAACTTAACTTATCTATATTAGCCCGTGTTGAACATTGTTTAAATATTTCGATTTGATTCGTGACATTTTCATTGTGGGAAGAATATTTTTTTTCTGGTTCGGAGGAAGTAGGCACTAATGAAATTTTTGTCGTGATTGGTGAACTTATCTCAGGATTCTTATACTTCGTAGTTAGTGGCTTAGTTTCAGTTAACCTGACAGTTTTTTCATTTTCTTTATTATCATCAACCACTTCCACTTCAGATTCACTTGCGCCTTCATTTTCATCGCACAGACTAGTATCCGTACTAGAACCAGAATGTGAGGAATATGATGAAGATTCACTAGAACTACGAGAACGAATTGAAGCAATCATTGCATTTGCCTCTAATTCCGATACAATAATACCATCTCCAGTTTCATCTAAATCTATAGATGGCTTCCTAACTAATTCTAAAGTCTTTTCTTTTTTTATATCTTTCCATTTTACTGAATTTCGTCTATCTAATGTCTTACGTGATTTAACTTCCGTCCAACTAATTGTTTCATTGGAAGGAGCACGTGAATGTGAAGTATTTTTTTCATAGCTTGTTGAGCTTTGGCGAGTTGGTGGTACAGCACCAGGAGGAGGACCAAGTCGCCTCCCTCTAGAACTCACTATTGCACTCTTTCCAAGAAGTAAGTTGTTTACAGTAAGTGATGTGGGCGATGTGGGTACACCAACTGAAAAATAATATTTAGTTAATTATATTTTTAAATATTAATTAAATATCGTCAAAGCATTAATGAAGTAAATGTGTAACCTGCAGCATGACGGGCACACGCAGCTGCTAATATGACGTGTGCTTGTCTTTGGCGTTCGCGAAGTCGCGCATATTGTCTTTTCAATGCTCCAATATCTAAGGTTAATCTATCCCCCGTCCCTGATCGATTTTCTCGTCGAGGTATTACCTGTAATTTAACAATATTAAAGATTTAAGTACTCTAAATCTTACTTGATTGAAATTTCATCAATTAATGTAAAATTTAACCTCTCAAAATGCTTACCGTGGCGAGGGCTAATTTATTGCCATCATCACTAGAATCGCCCTCATCCTCAGAATAAAACAAACGCAAACCTCGTTTCGTCATCGATTGCATCTGTAATTATTTAGAATTGGCATTATCTATTCCAATACATAGACATTATATATAACTATGAGTATTAAACCTACCGCAGATTGTAAAGGTGGGTGAGAAGTAGGGGCGTTAGGTGGTGCTGGAGGAGTAACTCTGTACCGATGTAGATTCCTTAAACCCGGTAATTCAGGTGCTGAGTTCAATGAAACTACTCGAGCGACCAGGGCGTCACTCGCTTCCCAGATCGTACTGGCGCCACCTCCCATACAGCTGTAGAACTCATCCGCAGATCGAGCTGATAATATTCGGCTGAAAGCGACACGAAATAAATTAGGAGCATAATATTGTATTATTTCGACTTTTGAGGATATATATTATTATAGATGAATATATGGGGAGGTATTATTTCAATAAGCTTTATGTTAATGTTACTCTTTTAAATAAAATGGTAACAATATTTGAATAACTATATTAGAATGGTTATTAATTTCATTTTTAAAATTAATGTGAACTTTATTTTACACCGTAATCTTTGTGATCATTTCGTATTTATGAAAAGAAAAAATACACTAGAAAATGCTCAATATAGTTTTAGTCAATTGTATTACAAAAAAACTTACTCTTGTAACATATCCCAAATTGCAAGAGCTGTCAAGAGAAGGATCTCATTTCCATCAAGTAAAATCAAGTCCCATATCCTGAGGAGGGCTTCTCGAGGCAACCACGTAGCGTAGAGCGTTAGGAACCACTGCATGGTGAAAACGTCTGGCAAAGGCGGCTCTACGCCACCCCCTGTGATTGTAATAATTTCATAAATTTTTATTTCGGTATAAATAATATTGCAAAATTATGACTGTCTCCAAACAGCACAATTAATATTAAGTTTTTGGCGTTTTGGTGAGAAGATTTTAAATAAGTATCAAATTCTAATTCCGTTGTGACTAATGTTTTTTACTTTACTTTTATTATAATCTGATGAAGAGAACATGTTGCATCTCGTTAAAGTTTCAGTTTTTGCCTAATATATAATATTACCTATATCAAGTCGAAACTATTCACAGTATTAACTTCGCCTACTTTATTAAGGGCCGATTTTTCAATGCTTGGATAAAACTTATCCGTCGAATAAAGTATTACACGATAATATTAAAATGTCACGTAAACTGTCAAATACGGGCAATAAGAATACGTTTTTAAAGTGGTAGTTTTATACATTATTCGACGAATAAGTTTTATCCAAGCATTGAAAAATCGGCCCTAAAAGTCTAACTTCGTAGAATAAATAATACCGTCAGATATTTTTTGCAAATAGTCCATATGATGTGCCAGTCGCGGTAGTCTTAACCGAAGCAAGTCCCGAAACGCAGCCATATCCGCAGACAAACCACGCAAGTCATCTGCGAAATATCCTTCTGGTAACACAGCCTCCACCAAGTATATCATCACCTGTAACATAATTTATAAAACTGTAAGAATATTATTTCAAAGACAATTTAATTCACAGTACATCAAGTCTTGTAACTATACAGTACGTATATAGAACCATATTGAAAAATGAAAAGAAAAAAAATATTTGAGGTAGCTTTTTTAAGCCTTAACTTGGCGTATTATCAACATTCATGTATTCTTTTCAGGAAAAAAAAAATGTTATTAAATCGCTAATTACGTAACTAGTTTTTTTTTAGTGTAATATCGGAATAAATAAAATCTTCTAGTATAGGATACCGCATAATTAAAATAAATGAAGAGTAATTGTGATTTTTAGACTTTAGTGCTAAGTAAAGGCTAGATGATTTAACGCTACACCTAGGTATGTATACTTACTTTTAAAGAATCCGACTCGGACTTTTCCATTACTTCTAAAATTATAGCAGCCATCATATTGAATCCTTGACAATAACCCACATCTTTGTTCCATCTGAAACATAAAAAAAAATCGTATCAAATTAATAAATTTTTAACGTAATTAATATTATAAAATATAATATTTTAAGTTTTGTTTAAGTAATTTTTTTTAATTAAATTAAAAATATCCTACCTGCCTTAGCGTAGGATATTTTTTTATAGAATGTTACAATGTATGCTTTTTTAATATCAGTAGTATACAATAATTATTCAAATTTAAATATTATTTGACAAAGATAATAAAAAAATAACAATTACCGTGCATATGCAAGTAAAACCCGACGCAGCATAGCTTGATTCTCGCGTCCTTCTGTACCACAGAATAAGGAGCAGCCCGTACGATGCAGATCCTAAAACATCAAAATTATATCTTTATTTCTGCATATTGTAATATAACTAAAGACGTAAATTATTTTTTTCCTCTTTTCTGAAAGTTGATGGGATGAATTAATTGGCCATGGTCCATCTAACATACAGACGGTCAGATTTCTTTGGTACATATACTTACAATTCATGTAAAATTTTCATATAAATTGCTGATCATGTTATATTTATTTACCTTAAGTATTTGAGCACTCAATTCGGCGTCGTCAGGTAGGGCTGTGCCTTTGAAACAGGCGCGTTCCGCAACAGGCCAGTCTATGTTCCTTGTACTTAGGTGACGCTCTGCTAATGTTAGCCATAACTATAAAAAACAATTTTATCAATATGATAATACATATGAGTACATACTTTTTTAGATATACATTTTATTAAAAAAAATCATTATTAAAAAAGTAATGTAGTTAATGTAGTTATTGTTTTACTCATATTAAAACTGTCGCGATAAATATCAAATCAAAATTTGTAATAAATTTTTGCAAGAGTATTTTTAACTAATCCATAAACTTATTAAGCATACCTAAGTAGAAGCAATTCCAGGTTGTAGTTTCCAAAATAAGATATTGTAATACCTATTAAAAAAACCTTATATTCTTTCTGTAGGTTTTTATAATCCAATGTTTATTATTTAAACGAAGAACTTTGAGATATTCTAAATATAGAAACCACTTAAACTCAGGTACTGACAATGACGTCAAACAAACTTTGGATGTTGGCAGAGCTTTCAAAAGAGGAAATTTATGTAGGGCAAATATTAAGTTCATATAACTAATTCCTTTGTATTCCATTTATAGTTTCATTCATGAGTGATCCAGTTTTAAAGATATTGAAACAAAGGTTATTAACCACGAAGTGAAATTATAAACATCCACGGTTAATTACTCTGACTTATGAGATTTAGAATACTGATTTTTATGGATGGATAATGTGTACATACGAATAAATGGACAGGAACTATTTTTTTTATATAATACCCTATGCATGTCTTTATATAACTCTTTATAATAAGTCTATTAACTTCACTACATAGGAAATATATAATTCTATATACTCTTCTGCGAAAATGTTGCGGCACTCCAGCCGGGAGCCGAGCGACCAGCCGCATCGCATGCAGCCATTCTCCGAAGCCTCCCTCTCCTGGGCCTTCGTTCCCTGGCGTCACGCCGAACCGGGCATTTGTATCGCCAGCTATAAGGGGAATTCACTATGATTTTCAGTCACATGTCTAAAATATGCTAATGTTACGTGACTCCTGACTATAACGCGATATGCGAAAAACTTAATTACGATGAAGTTTGATGAATTTCCTTATTTCAACGTCAACCTCAAACCACTAATTAAATTTATTCACGCAGACAATGACACAATCGTTACATGTTTAGTTTTATTCAGAAAATAATAAAATATAAAAGATACAGGTACCTGACGTGGTCCTCGATGAACCCGCCAAATTCCGGAGAGAGTTTATAATAGCACTCATCTGTTTTGCACAACGCGCACATTTGACAATAAATGCATATCTTACAAGTGCACCGAACCAAGTAATTGATCTGCTAGCCTTGTTCGATCCATTATCACTGCGGTTTCATAAACTACTCGTCGATTAGTTCGCTGATAAGAGGGACATTTTAGCTCTGGAGCATTTGCGCAATTCACAATTCACAAAATAAAAGTCGACGAAGATTAAAGACGTCATGTCTATAAAGCATCTAAGTCCGACGTCAACCAGCTGATGTGATGTTTACGGGGCTGGACGCGGAATGGATAGGCGGCGCTGCGCACCCCGTACCACTGAATCGTTTTGGCTTTTTATTTAAATCAATGTTGGAGTAGCAGTAAATGCAGGGATATACCGAGCTCGGAACTAGAAAGTTGGTAGTGTTTTTCGGACATGCGCAATGGGGCTTAGAGCCTGAGCATGTGTGCGTTGCATATCGATTTCACACCGCTGTATCTGAATTTTAGACATAATACCGAGGAACCATCCCAGTCTCTACAAAGCTCGACGTTGGCATGTTATTTTAAGCATTGAATGAAACTTTGCGTTAAACTTTTCCCATTTGTAAAACTCAAATGAAATTTTATTTAGAGGATCTGTCATCTTTTTAATTATAACTTTTTACGTGTTAAATAAAGTAATTAATAAGTTATTATTAAATATATTGCAAAGAGAGAATATTTTGAATAAAAATAGATTTTTGTTTTAATGTTTCCATTAATGGGACGATTAAAAAAATATTGTCTGTTCAAAAGCAATATGCTATCAATAGAAAAAAAAAACAAGTTTATTCAACAAATCCACAATAAACTAGATACAAATGAGAAACGATATGAAAGACTAGCGACTGAAAGCATCGTGATGTCTTTTCATAAATGTCACATACGAGCACTATTATAGCATACGTACTTATATGCCGCAAGAGTATTGTGAAAGCCGCACAAAGCTTCTTTTGCTGGCGTTTCAGACGATCTCGTGTTCGCAAGCACTTTGCAAGCCGTGCGCCTGCCGATTGTAAATTGTTCCCCCATTCTTGAATTTGATAGTGCAGTTCATTAATTTCTGAAAGATTACGTTTTCATTAGTGAAAAACGGAATGTAGAGAATGTAGAGTTGTTGTGTACAAATCGAATAGCTTTAAAGACATGTATACTATAATATACTATTACTAACTTAGTACATTGTAAAATACATTACAAACATCAAAGATATTACGGTAGGTATTTACAAATGTTAAAAATGTACTTATACGAATTACGATATATATAGAATTTCATTACGTAATGATTCCAAATAACTTCGTTCTATGGCATCTGTCTGCTCTCCATAATTTGATTGAGACGATGAAAAAGATGGGGCTGTAGTTGATCTGTAATAAATTGTGTTCATATTTCTGACTCGCTATAAAAAGTTATGAGCATTTATAGGGACATATTTATAACATACGAAAACTGGTGATCACTCAAATTGAAGATATTTTTATTTCAGTTTACATGGCAGTAAGGAAGTGATAGTAAGTTCTACTAGTTTAAGCCGTAAACTCTTTGAAATAGGTTTTTTTCCTAGTTGTCGATTTTCAAACATAATAATATTGTTGAAGGCTTCTAACAAACGGGGAAGTTTTTAAAATGGGCAACGTAAATCCTAACTTACCCGTGGCTATATGTAACATCACTATTGTGAGACCAGTCGCGTCGATCTGCATATATGTCGTCTAATAGTTCTTCCACTAGGCTTTTTACATCTCTGCTCTAGAAAAAGGTCATCGAAGTTTTGTTTACATTGCTTGAAAATTGCACTGTATAAAGCTTGAATCAACAAATTTGTATTAGATGATTTTTTTCCTATAATAGAAGTTAACTTAACTTATGAATCAATTTAAGGCATGAAATGATAACGCTGTACATTATAAACGAGACACAAAGGACATACAATATAACAACAACAAAAAACCAAACTACCATTAATTAGATCTACCTTATAAATTTTAGTGTAATTTTCAAAATAGGGTAAAAAGATAAAAGAAATAAGCATGCTCTATAAATTATTCATAAAGTTTGATGAAACAATACCTGTTGTTTATTTTTAATAACTGGAGGTGAAGGAATTTTATAGTGCTTTTTCGGTAGCCTTATAAGCGGTATTTTGATATCTTTCTTTTTCTGCTTCCTTTCCCGTGGCGTAAACAAAGTAGAAAAATCTAACTCATAACTCACGACTTTAAGATTTATCGGTTCATTTATTGTTATTGTTTTCATGTTGTAGGGTTTGACACTTTATTTTTATAAATGAAAATTATTGCAAATTTGGCAAAGGAATTTTATTTTGATGCTGATTATTGACAGCAAGGAGGATAAACGTATAATGTGTAATATTTAAGTGCAAATGAAATAAGCTGTGGAAGGATGGTAGAGTGCGATAGACACCCACCCACTCATTTATTGTCTGTTCCTCCTGATACTGCTGATAACGGCTAATATATTCACTGGATTGCATGCTCAATGAGTTTAAGGTCATCTAACACTAAAAATATTAAAATTATGTACTTTAAATTTTCCACGATATACTTGCACTAGAATGATTGGACTTTTAATAAGCTTGTAAATGAACCAACGTTTTTTGCACATAACGCAAAAAATTTAATGTTATAATCATTCATATTCATTCCAATTCATTAAATTATGAAGATGTATGGGTAATTAACATTGTATACCAATAATGTATACCTAAATGCTAATTTATTATTATGCTCTCTAAAATGCAATAGATTTATTACACCTAGCGTAAAATTATTAATGGTCATGCTTCTTCCGAGAATATAAAGTATCAAATAATAATATATTTATTTGGCCTCATTATGAATTACTAATTGTATATTATGAAGTGCTTATTACAAACTGTAGATCATTTCATGAAATTGTTGCGCTATATGCTTTAAAAATTCACATTTTAGTTTAAGTTTTTCTTAAAGATGAAAATTACAATGAAAATGTTTAATACTTTTTAGTTGTAGACTCAGTTCAGTGTATGACCACCTTTAGGAAATAGTTTTTTAAACAGTACAAGTCAGATCGATAACGTTACTGAACTTAATTATGCAAATAAGTTAGCTAACAAGCCACAGAAGGAAAAAAAACTACATAAAATTTTCAGTTAAGTACAAAATTTTAAACAAAAACTCCTTTCGATAATATCTCGATGTTTCGATATAACCGATATAACCACAGGATATTACATATCATTATATTGTTGCCAAGGTTACGTATAAACAAGACAGTTTGATAGCAGCTGCAATCAATTTAAGCGCAAATCTAGCAACGTCCTCTGTTTCGTCTAATTTAGTACTTTCATTTTCAACAAAAGTTTTCTTTGCCTCCTTTAATAAAGCATGAGTGAAGGTGGTAACAATCAACAATCACAGGAGAAGCAAGCAGGATTCTGCTCTGCTACTTGCATCGATAGAGCGAGCTTACAAGAAGAGATCAAGAGGCCTGTAAAAACTTCCGATATCTTTGTGACTTGTAATCTGCCCAAAAGATTTGAGCATCCACGTAAGGAATACATGATAATCGATTTAATTAGAAGAGATAAGTATAATATAAATAAATGTAGGCATATTTATTTAGAATTTTGGAATCGTAAGCCTGAAATCCGCGTACAAATACTCTGTATTTGTAGGTTCAAAAGTTTATCAAATACGACTGTATTGCATTTCTTATAACTTTGTGAATTAGTAAGAAATTGTGTTCTTTACTGAAAGTAAGCTTCAAGACGTTGCTTCAAAGGGTTAACAATTTTTTAATGTATGCAAAGTCATGTCCTTGGCTAGGCTATACAGTATACATTTATATATATGATAGATGATTCGAGTCACTGAACTCCCATTTTCAACTACCTATGCGGGTTTGTTATTCCTATCTTATGCTGAACATCAAAAATCAGTAGTCCTGTAGAGTTTATTATTATTATTTAATTATTTTCTTAAAAATTTTCCCTTTGTACGACTGACACGTAAAGTATTCCTATTTTGCGCCTGATATGGTTTATAATTAACTCTGAGATAATATTCAAATTTTTTACGAATTCCGCGAAGTTTTTTGATTCTAATTCGTGATGATGAAGCTCCTTTCTAGAATATTTATTATGTGCCTGGCATTTTTGTCATCTTGCCTTAATAATATCTACTGCTTTTCATCCATTACCTGGTTTTGCTTTTCAAATTATCTGTTTAAATCATCATCACTACTTAGTATAAAACAAAGTCGCTTTCTCTGTCCCTATATCCCTATGTATCCTTAAAAGTAAAAACTACCCAATAGATTTTGATGCGATTTTTTTAATAGATAGAGTGATTCTCGAGGAAGATTTTAGTATATAATTTATTAAATGGTGTTATTTTTTTTCAACTCAGTATTGCCGTAGTTATTTATTATGATAAATGTTCCTGTTATTTAAATATAACCTTAGCACGATCAATTAAAATGGCTACCATTAATTATAATTTAGAATAATTAACTTAAATCTTTAATCGTTTAATCGATCATATTATTAAGTATTTACGTAGTATATAATTTTGTTTCTAGATTGGTTTAACGGATATGGCTGTCAAGTGAGTAAACAGCACCCCTTTTACAGAACATCGGCCAGTGAATATGGTTGGTTCCCTCCAGGTAAATATTGTATTGCAAAATAAAACTTTGTTTTAATATTACAATAATATTTTAAGTCTAAGAATGGGTTAATTTTTATGGTAGCAAATGTAGCGGTAATATATATATATTTTTAATAATTTGTAAAAGATTGAAAATTGTAAACATTTTTATTCGGTGTGCTTATGTTTACGGCTTTAGTTGGCTATAGGTCTCGGCGTGTTTCTATTAATTCTAAGCATTTTTCCTGATAATCTCTATCATAAGTAAGAGTAAGTTCTTTTCAATCATTTTATATCCTATTTTACAAGTATCTTAAATGTTTAAATCTTAGTAATTTAATGTTAAACATGAATTGTTTTATTTGAACTGTGATATGAATGTGTAGTGTAGGCACGTGTGTGAGTTTAATAGAAAGATTGATAAGACTTAGTTGCCAATGAAGTATATAAACTATTTTAATTATTGTTATTAGGGCTTCATTCGGTACCGACGACATACTTGCCCAAGAACCAGCATTTCTCCAATCACCTGGCCGGAGCGGGGATGTACAGGAATTACTCTCTCAACACTTCTATGGATCCACCATCAACTAAATAAGAATATTCTTTATTCATGTTCGAGAATCTTCATTTAAGCTGAATTTTGTTTGTTAAGCTATTTATGTTGTAATATCTAAGCGTTATGTTATGTTTACGTAAGAGTTTTGTGAGAAAATAAAATGTTACTAAGTTGTGATGTGTTTTATTTTATATTTAAAGCGTGTAAGCGTAAAATTCTGTCAAAAATTATCCTGTATACGGAAAAAGGGATCGCTGAATAATTGCTCGCTCTGTAGGTATTACCTAATAAGTTATTATAAATTGTGATTTTTCCTTTTTTTTTCTAATGCAAAAAACATAGTATAGATAGCGTTACCTACTTTTCAAGTAGGTATTCTGTGACAGATGCTTTCAAGGGTTTGTTCAATGATGTAGATATTTATGTAAAAAAATATTTTAGCTCAGGTAACTTACCATAGTTGTTTGCCTTTTATGCTTGGGTTGTGGTAAAATACATTTAAATCTGTTTAGCTTTTATTTCATAAAAAAAAATTGAAAAATTTGACAAGACTTATTTATTAATAAAAAATGTATGACTCAACTTAATAACAACGCCTTTTGTTTTTAAATTTCCTTATAATTAATTATCGAATAAAATTAAGCAAATTTTAATTAAGTATAATAATATGTGTATCGTATAGGCATTCGAGTCTCGCGCTATCGCTCAGTTCCTGCAGTAGGAATGAAGACTGCTTAAAGCGTTAAATTTATTATGTAACACATGTATAATAGTATTTTATTTCTAGGTTACCATTCAGTTAGCTCAGTGTTTTTCCCTGCCGGCCAAACGTTTACCAATCGCCTAGCCGCAGCCGGCATGTATCGAAATTACAGTCTCAACACTGGAATGGACCCAGCTGGTTATCGTTAACTATCTTTATTTTAGATCTAATATTTACATGTGTATTGTTAGCATTCGTTATTTTAGATATGTCTGCCTTATTTTAGATATTCATTCATGTTATATAATGTTTCATAATCAACTTTTCCTATTGATCAAATTTTTAATAAAGTTTTAATTCGGTTTTCAATCTTTTATTGTCTACTGATGTAGGAATAGAACTAGCAATGAAACACCAACATTTACTGACTTACCAAAAGAGGTATTTGGTATATATTTAATATAATATAGATTAACATGCATTCAAATTCCATTAAATTACAATAAGACATGGATGTCATAATATAATGAGAATAACGAGTAAGGTAATATTATTGCTTTCATCACTTAAAGGGATTAACTTAATTTACTGAAATGAACATACATCAATATAAACTAATTATAATTATTATCTACGCTACTTACACAGGGTAATTCTTCAATTAATTTAACACATGACACGAGAAGTAAAATGAGAATAATTTATAAACAGTTATAATTACGACAGACCATGTCTCTTTAACCCTAGAAAGATAATCATATTGAGTAGTACGGGAAAGATAGTCATGCGTCAAATTTACGCATGTTTCTTAGTTAGCTCTAAGTCGAGGTGTATTGTTTTTTTCTATAAATTGTAAGTTATTATATATTTACAGTTATATTAGATTAATTAATATTACAAATAATTTATTTTTAATTATTTTTATACATATAAAAAAACGAAAACATTATACGTCTGCTTTAAATCTACAATTCTTGTAACTCGTATTATTTCTAATAAAAACTTATTTTTGACCACAATTATCAGACTTTTTTATATGTTATATATATTTTGTACATATAGTTATATAAAAAAAATAGTGAAAAACAAGTTTAGCACATATTATCATCGTATGCTCACGACATATAACTATGTTACATTTTTTGCAGGAGGAATTTTCCTTTCGTCATATTTCAGATGGACAAAAAATATAGTAACTACGTTTTTTTTTCTGAAGGCCTCCTCAGTACTTTCTTACGATGTACCAGATACTTCATTTGGTAACAAATTGGAGATATTATCACGCAAATATCTTATCAAAGCTGGTGATTCTAAACACCCACGCATAAACAAAGAAGACAGTTCCATGCTTCTATATTTCATGTTTTATTGACTCAGATGTTTTTGTGCTTTGTTGTTAACATTGTGGCTATAAATTTAATATGCAATATGTAGGCAATTTTATTGATTCCATAAAATAAAGCCATTATGGCCATCTCATTGTCTTGCTACTATTGAACATTCGGTCTAATGCATCTACTCCGCCTTTTTCTTGAATGTAATATATCATTTTTGCTTTGTACCTCACCGGGAAAAGCTTCTTCTGTGTCACTTTACTCGTCATCTTCAATTTCGTAGTCCTCCTACTTCACTATCGATTTCTTTACAGGGACCCTCATCGCTTTGCATAAGAGCGGCTAGTATACAATATTCTTCCAATTTTCTATCCCCAAATGTTTTCTATATTTTCTTCAATATGTATAAAAATAAATTTTTAACATAAGTCACAATATACAGTAATAATAAGCCAAAAAATATTCAAACTACCATAGAAGTCAAAATCTTAAAAGTCACGGTAAAGATAATCATGCGTAATTTTGACTCACGTAGTCGTTATATTTCAAAATCGGTTACACTAACTTTATTGACACCTATACCATAGGTTAGCTCTCAGTGACTTATGAAATGTCCTATAAGCACAGTTATGGATTTGCGACATTTAAAAAGATACAGCTATATTTCGAAAACGCAGGAGTCATTTTGACGCAGACTATCTTTCTAGGGTTAATATTATCGAATGATTATATCAAGATAAAATCGCGAGGTAAACAGGTGCCCGAGCCTGGTTCTCTTTCGGAGGCCTCGCGCTCCTTCGGAGGATATATTGTATATTGTTTAACCGATTTTATCGTGATTAACCAATCGAGCATATTCATACGAGTGGATACACAATGTATAACTTGTTTAGCAACAACAACAACAGCATTATATTTAGTGTTTATATTATCTTAACATTTAATAATTGGAAATATGTTCTTAAATAAAATTTAACCACTTTAGTCATTGAGAACGCAAAATACATCAGTTCTTAGGTCCCGGCATTGTGATGATCTAGTTGCACGGTTACATATTCTTATATACGTAATTATTAGAGCTAATGTTTTCGTGTCAAAATCTAGCTACGAGTGCATAATAATATCATTCATCTACGAATATCGTATCTCAATTATTTAACACAATGCCAAGGCCTCAGTAGTAAAAGACACGCTTCTATTGACTTCGATACCATAAACTCAACACAGCTTTTCCAATTCAGAACTTCTCCCTTCTATTATATACTTAATATTGTACTAAACACGTAGCTATATAAGTATGTAGTTATTTTCGTTGTAATTGTACGACAACTAGTAGAATAGTTATTGATGACATTCGCCCAAATAAAACTTCAAGTGGTTGCCATTTCCATTGCATATAAATTCAGCTAGGTACTTACACATTATAACTTTCTACTATATTTGCTAAAGAGTATTAGTTTAAAATTTGAAAACAGTTAAACAGTAGACAATGCGACGCACAACAATCTATCATTAATAACAACACAATGATTATTCTCATTTTATGATATGACTATGCGCAATAAAACTAATTTATAAATTATTGTTATTTCGGTATGAGGCAAATCATAGGATTCATAATATTTAACTTATAGAAATTTAACTTCTACTAATTATAAAATACGGCAGCGGTAGAGCCAAAGAAGGTCTACTACAAGAAGAAAGGAAGCGAAGGATGTGTTAATAATAATTAACGCTTTCTTAAAGATTTACGTCTTAATCTATAAGATATAATAGGTAAGATACATTCTATATAATAAAATGTGGAATACATGTTTGCATTTAACAATATTGTCTCAAATAGCATTGCTTACATACCAGTTACTCTCTCCGTTCATCTCTATCGAATATCATGTGAGATATCTTCTTTTCTTTCAAATATATTTTTTCCTTCCAAATAAACATTCACTAAACATAATATATTTGAGTTTTATAAAAAACTAATAACTTACGTAAATAATATTTGAACACTTTATTTATTTTCCATCATTTAGTTGTATCAGGAATAAAATATACTTTATAATATAAAAGATGACAAGCACTATTTTGTGTAAACGAGTCCCTAAGAGATGTAAGAGTTCTAATAACGTAGCGACATTTATGATTTTTATAGTAACTTTATAATTAATAAGAATATAATATTTGTAGCGTGACGACACAAGATTAATTTGTTTCCATCACAATATAGCTTAGATGATTCGTAAAGTCACTCATGGTAACTCATTGTAAAAAATCTACATTCACAATCAACACTTAAACTAAGCTTTTTCAGATTTGTATTGCTATTATATTTTAAGGTATTATAAAGGATCCTATTTCATTAGGTATTCAGTGCAACTTGCGATTCCCTTACTATGTTACACAATTCAAAATTCAATTAACAATATTCGAATGTATATAGCGGATACAGAAGTTGTTAACACCGTTTACGCTCTCTAAAAATAAAGGAACTAATAAAATGTAATAAATAAGGTTTGAAAACGAAACAAAATACTGTTAGTAGGTAACCTAACATACGAACTTATTGGCGTTCTAGCCAAAGTTTAAAAAATTACAAACCTATATATAACATTAACAAAAAGCAAAATTACATTGTGTTTAAAGCGTCAAACAATTCCAAACTATTGCACATAACTTACAATCATCAAACAAAAAAAATCAACGAAGACTAAAGAAAAGTCTCTACATTTCAAACGTATGGTTTTACATATCTCCGAAAATGCCGGCGAAGGTTTTCCTCAAGTTCTTCATGGTGTCCTCCGCGTCCTCAGTGAGGGCGGCGCTGAGGGAGCCCTGCCGCGAGAAGCGGCTGCCCGTGTTAGTGGTCGTGGTCGCAGGGGCCGCGGTCGTGGTCGGCGCTGCGGACGTAGATGATACCGTGGACGATTGGGATACTGTAAACGTTTTATATGAAGTTACGAAGAATATTGAATTTGATATTTTGAGTTATAAAATTTAAATGCGTTATAAATATAATTTTTTAAGTAATATAAGATCACGAGCCGGGATTCGAACCCGCGATTTTCCTCCTTCATACGTGTTATATTATTGTTTCATGTTTGTAAGATTGTTATAGTCAGGTTGGGAGATTGGTCATTGATTTCAACTCGTACTAAGTGGGTAAACAAATGACGACTCATTTTTGAGGACTGATAAGGTTGGTATACCAATAGTGCTGGCTCTGAAGATGAACTACAAGAGCAGGGACAGCTGGACTTATCAACTGGTATAACTTTAATAGATGTTTCATAAAGAAAATTATAAAAAAATCGATTACGGTGATATATTTGATTTAAAAGAAAATTGTATAAAATAATTCATCAATATGGTGGTCATTTATTTTGAAAAATTAAATTAAAAGACACTGAAAGGAAATACAGTTAAAGGGGGTTACTTTGAGAATCACGGCGTGTCAACGGCGGTGGTGGCGGTTGCGACGGTTCTGCCGGTATCGGCGGCAGCGGGCGGTCGATGCTAGCGGCGGTGGCGAGCGGCGCGGGCGGCGGCACGCTCGGCGGGCCCGCCACGTGCGCGGGCGTGCGCTCCTCGGGCGACGCCGTGCCGCTGCCCGACACGGACGTGCGTGATGTCGTCTTGGTTATACCGGGACGGCATACGTTCTGTTACAGGGATATTATGGTTGAATGGATGGTGAGAATACGTGGCCTTGTAGAATTTTTGCTAAGGAAAAACATCTTTCAGAATAAGATTGTACCTATATATTTGGATGATCCTTTAAATGTGCATTGGAACATCTCCCTAAATAATTTAATAAAGAAAAGTTTCTAAACGAATGAATGTCTTTGTTATGCACCGATACGTGCCAATACAGAAAGCAATAACAATAATAAAGCAATCTGAATCAGAAGAGAAAAACTAAAAAGTAGTAAAATAGTCTTATAGCTAAAGCAGCGATCTCTTCCAGAAAACTTGGTGATGCAACGTAACGACGTTTAATATAAATAGGGCAGGAAATTATAAGAGACTAGCAATGCCCTGCGGTTTCATCCGCATAGATAGCGATATCGTGACAGTGAAAAGTCTACAAGTATAGGTCGGACTATAGGTTTAATTTTTAATCACATGAAAATCACCTTCACCCCGTCCCGCACTACGCCTGCTCATTATACCTACTATTTTCTGTAGATTGACACTTTTAAAAATTCGTTATATCTTTTGAAAGGAATATCCAATTTTTTTTATTTAAAAAGTATTTTGCTGGTATTGAAACAGTCTATAATAAAACATCATTTAATGGGATAAGGATTATTATATGTGTATGGATAACATGGTTTAATTACTGTCGGCACTTCTATTTACTTTGAAAACGTAAAAAAGTTGTTGTAGTAACATAACTACTGAAGATGGACATATGGTATCGCGGACTTTCAAGTAGATATTGATCCATTCTATAATACCGTAGAACATTTTTTTGTTCTATCTTCAATAGATTCCGCAGCGCACGCGATGACAGCATTTTTATTAAGGATTTTTTTACACCTTGGGTTACATTATTGCATTTTTGGTAAGGATCTCTAATTTTTTTGAAAATGCAATATAGCCTATGTTGCTCAGTGAAGATGCAGCTTTCTAATGGTGAAAGAATTTTTGAAATCGGTCCAGTAGTTTATGCGTGAAAACCATACATACATACATACTTACATAATTACAAACTTTTCCTCTTTATAATATTAGTATAGATAGGTATACGGAAAAAAAAGGAAAAAGGAAAATATTTACCTGCATCCGTTGGAAGACCAGTTCGGAAAGATGGCGTCGATCCTCTTCTTGCGAGTCGCCCATGAAAGAGGTGGCAGAATCGTTGAGCTCGATAATGTGTTCCCTTCCATCTTTTCCGACTACCAATTCCAGAGCACAGACTTCCAACCCACCAAAAATTTCGCTGACCTTTAATAATTAAATTTTAATTTGATAAGTGCTCTACATATACCTATTCATAATTATAACATCATTTTAGCTATGTCAGCTCAAACGTTAAATAAACTAAGGGAGAAACACGTGAAATAAGAATAATAACTCCAACGGAATTATTCGATATGAGATAAGGATTGTAATTTTAGAGATATTATTCTAAGGGTAAGATATTATTCAGAGTCTCGTCTGAAAATGAATAAACATCTAGCGTTTGCAATTTATTATATTGTTTATACAGCATCTTATTTAATATAGAATAAACGAATAGCGAACGTGACCTTCTCGGAAACAAAACGGAAATCTAAACTCTCATATATTATTTCATAAATAGAAAGAGCATGAACCATAACATTTCTATAAATAATGATGTAATTTGGTGATCTAAAGTTCAGGGAAATTGTGAGTATTTTCACCTGGCAGAAATATGTAACACAAGTACATTGTAATGTTGCGTAATACAACTGTAATAACAAATTCTTACAGTGTTATTACGCTTCTTATCCTGTCGTCGATTTATGAGATTAAAATTAATTGTACAATTGACTTTCTACTTTTGTATATTTTTTATGGTACATGTTACGAATATTTATAATGTGTATCAACGTCAACATTTTCCTGGTGCTTTTCCACCAGAGATGGATTCTAAATCTGACTTCTATTTCACTTAATGGGTTAAAATACGTAAACACCTTACGCAATATTAATGTTCTCCAAAAAGCTAAGTCTTACCTCGTCAATCCACATCTTATATCTATCATTCATGCCGATAGCTTCAAGCATTGCAGAACCTTGATTGGTTTTCCAGTTTCCAGATATAGACTTGCGCCTAAAACATATATTATTATTATTAATTACCTCACTCTTATAGTTAGGAAAACTTTGCAATTTCAAGTTACCTAAAATCTTAAAAGAGATAACGTTTGATCGATTAATTACTAGTTTAGTTTCTTGATGAAAAGATATGCTTATTGAATTCATTATTCAACCAATACACAGGAATTGTATTCAAATCATAAATTACCCACAATAATATTATTTAATGTCAAAAGCCTTAATAATAAATTGCCTTGTCAATTATTAAGACTTGAATAATCAAAATGAAAAACTTGTTCCTTTTCATCAGGCGTTTAATAAAAGTAAACAGACTTCGAACATAAAAGATAATAATTTTACTAACAATGTTGCACAGAGCGATAATTTAAGAGTTAAAAATTATTTATTAAATAGATCTATTGGTGTGCTTGATGAAAATAGTGATCTTGGGCGGAAATTGCGCGTAGGTACTATTCAATTTATTTTATACAAGACACAAGTGTGTTCTTTTATTATTATGGGGAATGTAGATGAATATAAATACTTACATGAAAGCTTTGTAGTTAGTGCCGATTTTTTGTATATGGATATCATATTTAGCGTCAATATACGGCTCCACGGTGCAGTAGGTGCCAAGCATTGCGACCACACCAGCTATGTCCTAGAAGACGAATAATTAAATAATTTTATTAAATAGAAAATTATGTTTTAAATACTTTTGTGATTATTTAGGATTTTCTATTTCCGTGTAAAGTTCATAAAAGACGCATTTTCTTAATAAATGTTCCTTCGACCACTTTCGATACATAGAATCACATCGCTCCAAAAATTTACACCCTAAAGCGCGTCACACACGGTGAAGATACTATAATAAAATAAATAAATCAAATAAAAATTTCTTAATTTAAATATGATTATATATACATAGGTACTAGACATATAATAGGTACTAGACATATAATTACAGTACAGTGAATAGCCTGTTTTATTTATTACACTACTAGATGTCGCTGACGGTATCCTAGAAGGCGCTATCGAAATGTTTTATGAATACCGTATATACAACGTAGGGAGTTTAACACGGCAAATCGATCCATTTTTTTTTTAATAATTTTTGCAGCACTATCTCGTGACTTATCAGTGACCGTAATAGTGCTTTATTATAATGTGTTTGAAATTTAAATTCAGAAATATGCGTTGCATTATGTAATCTTTTACATAGGTAAAAGATCACATATGACCATTGCGGCATTGCCACAAAATAATATACGCTAGCTTCGAATATAATATTAATAATAATAATAATATGCATATACAGTACTCCAAAATTAATAATGCGCATGCAGATCTTCGCCAATTACGTATTTCCAGAAACACCCGAATCACCCCGAATCATCGAATCGTAAGTGACCTAAACAATGCACTTGCATCTTGCACCTTGTTCGAAAGAAATAGGAGTCAATTCAGAGTCATACACAATCGAAAACAATTCGGGCGGTAGGTGACGGTAGCCTGTCAGTCAATAAATTCAAAAATCCGTCAGTCGTCTTTATATATTAGTGGTTACCGCACGTATTATCTCTGTATGGAATTATATAGAGCTGCTGTTACATACCCTTCTTAGTTTTGTTTCAAAGTTGTATTTTCCGATAAAATGATTATTTACACAGTTAGCAGATAGCAGTGGGGAAAGTGAAAGTTAATAAGAGCATAATGAAAGTTATGATCATTCTACGATATCAGAAATAGAGATAATCCCTGATTCTGTAAATCCTTTGGTCTGAGATTTTAATGATTAGATTTCTACAATTTAAATGTGAAATAAACAGTGATTGAAAATATTTTTTTAAATATAAACTTTGTCGTATATTAACCTTCCATACATCCATCATCACGCCAGCTTCAGTAAGACACTTTAATAGTTCTAAGTATAGAATTTTCCAAGTAAATCAATACAACAAATATATATTCGCAATCGTGTGGCTTATCCTCGCTATTAATTTACATTGAATTATCGAAACAAATTTCGTTACTTATCTCTTTTACCATAAAATCACAATAAAACTCATAATTCTAATAAAGTATGCATGAAGAAAATACATTTAACCACTCTATATACATATCGTCTTCGGAAGCTCGGGGAATATGACAGTTGCCGAACAGTGACGAATTTTTCTATGCGCATTATCAGTTTGGGAGTACTGTACCTATTTTACGGAAACACGGCAGATCCACAATACCTCATCCAAAGTACACACTGTCAACAAAACATTTCAACATTTATGAAGACAAATTGGTACTACGTTCCTAGACTGTATTATAAGAACGTTTGTACAACGCCTTAGAGTATATATTACGGTAGTATAAATACTCTAAGTACAACGCCAACAGAAACGTAGATAATAATAAACACCATGAATTTCCAAAATGTTTCAGGATTTTTCAAATCTCTTGGTCTATATTTAAAAAATTTATTTTTTTCTTTGTATGCCATATTTAATTACCGGGGTGGAAAGAGGGGGACCACAAAACTGGTTGGCAACATCTGTCTATAGGATGTCTGGGATCTATACAATATAATTATATCAGAAGTCAGATTTAGGTCCGCTATTTTTGCAAACGAAACTCCACTGAGAGTCCGGTCTATTTTATACTAAAAGTGCAGAAAATAACCCGTTTAGAATTTATACGGTTTATTTTACACACTATAGGTAATGTTATTATTTGTATCTAGGTAATTCCTTTCTCAGCCTCGGAAAATGTCAAGCACGACATCGACATTATTAAAAATGAGGAAAATATTAAAGTTGAAAACAAACTAATAAATTATTTGAAAAATCGTTTAAATAAATAAACAAATGTTCATTTTATATCCTTCTTATAAGCCTTCTTATTGGTATATATTCAAAATAAAAAACAAAATACGACGAACAATAAAGGCACAAAGTGTCTGAAAGTTATAACGCAAGAAACTTTCTTAGCGTGTGCTTTATTAAACTGGATAAAAGTTAAGCTCGGATTATAACCGGGTGAAGAGCGTTTCAATGTAGGTAAGTAGATTAAATAGCACAGATTATTATAATAAAAGTGTACTTGTATATTATTATTAATATCATTTCACTTGAGTTAGAATATAATGTACCTAATAGCGGTGAGCTTAAAAACAATAAAATCCAAACTGTTTTCTTTGGTACCGACTTTATCTTATGATTTATTTAAAATATTTATAGGTTTACATATACTGCTGTATATAGGTAACCTTTTAAACAAAATTATAGTTTCATCTAGTTTCATTTATATAAACAATCATGAGCTTTTTTACACACGTTTTTAGAATTTCTAAAATCAATTCTCTTCTCGTCTAAACATTTGTAATTGCATTTTCCATTATACATATATAAACTGTATACAATATACATGTGACGTAAACCGTGCAGGGCTTACCTGGAAGTCGGCCAAGGAGTCCACTTTCACCTTGGCCACGCCACTATGCGCGTGCCCGATCTTGATAACCACTGGGAACTTCGGTGCCGTTACCTGTCCAACAATAAACTGTGTAAAAATAACCTGCCTGAAATCCTTTTAATTAGATACTATAACTAGTTAAGTATTTATAGCAGATGGTTTCCAAATCAGATGACTAGTATAACGTTGATTTTGTGTAGGTACATATTTCCTCCTTCAGGGAAAGACTTATCCGGTATCTAGTGTATCTTAGATACCGATTAAGTCAAGTTTCATATATAATTCAGATTTTTCGTAGACTGTTGAAATATTATATTACCATGCAAACTATCAATGAATTTATTATATTCCACAACACTATATTTTAAGTTAATGTACTGGTAAATCATCAAAAGCACCATTAATAGCAATTACGCCATGACTAATAACTATAGAGCACAACTATTAATAAAGCCTTTATTGTGTTTATCATTAGTACTATCATAGAATCGACCATTAGTTCTTAACGATTCGCTTTATTTTGTTGAAGCGAGGATAATAATTGCTTTATACAGTGATGTGTTATTTAATGTTACGTATAATTATTTATATTCCTCGATTATAATTTTATTTGCGCAACGAATTGTATTTTGCTTCAATGTTTGCATGAATACGTAAAGTAAATAATAATTAATAATGAATACGAATAAAATATTACTAATCAGTAATCATCAATGCTAATTTAAGCAATACTATTCAATTTTTATCAGACGGACTCTTTATGAAGTGGCATCTTTAAAATAAGACACCGTTAAGATTTACAAGAGCTGCTTAAGTTTGATGAAGACGTTCGATATTAAAAAAAGTTTATTTGAAATGCTAAAATATTTTATAGAAAATAATATTTGATTGATGTTTGTTCATATTATATTTAACACTTGTGCATTCTTATGTACCAGCGTTACGTGATTAGACAGTGAACACGCTCTACTAAAATAAAGCACTAACATGTAATCTATATTTTTACCGAATTAAATCAAATCTTTATTATTAAGCAAGTTTAAATTACATTATCCTTATGTAAAACAAAATCATTTTTAACTTTAATTGATTTGGTAGTCACTACCGTCACTACCATCACCCTGATTCATGATTAAAACTCAGTGTCAATTACGAAGGAATATAAAATAAAAGGGGACATAATAATTATATTCTTATGAACCTTATTATAAAACTGAAATTGAACAGAAAAAGTTTATATGTTTATTTGTATCAGACGAAGATTAATAATTATCTAATTATATTGTTTTTCTTCGTTCATTGGAAGCTTACTAACTGTAGATTTTAATTAAGAATTATATAATCTAATCCATTTTATGATTTTAACTATATTCCACAGCACCACGGATATACTGGAATCAGTTTAGAAACTAAAAGGCCGAGTTGTGGGATAAGCTGGAATTATTTATGTTATCACCTTTATACATTACGTAGGTACAACAAAGTTGTTAACAAACTCAATTTGCATGATGCCGAGTTCCCAACCGAGGATATAATCACAATGAGATTTAATTTTTTGATTTCTGTACATGCATGGGCGTAAAGGTTAAGAACTCCGATAATATGAGAGGGCTTTCGTTTGCCACTTAAACCAAGCAGGCGTTCAAATTGCGGCGAAAGGTCAAACTTGGCAAGCTAATTGGAAAATCTCGAGTAATTTCACGGAGATCTCGTATTAACGGGTAATCTTTCCTTTAATTAAATCAATTTGATAGATCTAGTTCAGAAATACTAGTTTCTCCTTAATGCCCCCAGTCTCCGGTCTCCCATGAGTGTTGCGCACATAAAATAGCCATAACAATCGTTTTCCGAAACTTATATTTACGCTCATGGGTCATAACTCATAACTCATAAGTTTAGATGGAATTGGCACGAATTCAATAAGCAATATCATTGTCTAAATGTAGGCCACTTCATGATCGATAAATTTTACATAAAATATCAAAAGCTCGTTCATTCACTGCATCTGTATTTTTTATTTCGATAACTATTATATAAACGATATAAATAAATTTAATGGACGTACAGGTGTGATTTTAAAGTACAATAAATGCAGAGCCGACGATTTATTGAATGCTGAACATTTATACAAATCTATTTTATTTATTTGTCTATCCATGTAGAGTTTTAGCCAGACAAAGTGAGCATTTAACGTGTATTTGTAATTATAGGCATTATTTCATGAACGAAAATCGCTGTTAATGCAAAAAGCTAAAAACAAATGTATCCTCTCAAGATCTCAAGTTCTCAAGAGCAATTTGTTATGCTGAATCGCAATCGTATTGAAGGCGGTCGTGGGCGTCGGCGGATCAAGAGTTCGGTCACAATTCGCAAGGTAGACTTCCGAGTGAGTGATGACGCACCGTCATTTGTCAACTCCGAGAAACAAACAAAATCATCAGTTGGTGTGTATTACTATTTATGGACCGCGGGTTAGTTTCACGTCGTTTATGATTAAACATTGTTGTCCACTTAATCATTATATCCTTCCAGTTCATATTTATTCTTCTCTAGACTTTACTGAATACACTATGAAAATCCAAAGTTTAAAGACTTGACATTTTTAAGATCTGAAGTCATGGGTTTCAATGCGTTGACAGCGTTCATAATTTGCACTATAACTAGAATTGTTATCTGCTGATGAATCTGACCGATAGCTTTGCGGCGCCTGTGGAAGCATTCAATTCAAATATCGACACAATACCTGACAATAGCTCTTAATGACTATAATAAGTAAGCGAGAAATAATATTGCACAAGTCTCGATGGAACATATATTGTCCTTAAAGGACAAGACAATTGTCATTTATCAATATAATGACCGCCTTTGATGTTATCATTCCGCCACGCGCGTTAAGTACTATATAAATGCACAATAATAAATCGTCATCGCTCTATCATAGTTTTATGTGTTATCTAATCTATCGGGCCAATGCGCATGTGCGGATGCTTCGTTATGTGAATATGAACTCATTACATCTGCTATTGACCTTACTCAAGGTGAGAATATGTTCATCGACGAAATTAACACCTTTACCCCGCTGTTTACATTTTCCGTCTAAGTTTAATTCTTAGTAATGAGAGACGTTATATATTTAGCGTTTGCATCTAGTTAGATTATACTAGGATTAACGTTATATAACATAAAATGTAAGCATCGAGTTACAGGAAACGCACTCAACATTTTCGGTTATTTTCATGAAGCCAGGAAGTAACAATTAAACTAAATGTTATTTTATGGATCATTGTTTTATGGAGTATTTGTAAAACATGTGCTACTCAATATTATTATATTATACGAACGTTTAATGAATCGTATTTATAAATATGGAAGAAGTTTACATGGAAATGTTTTATTAAATTACGTCTTGTATATAATGAGGACAATGTAAACGAAAAAAGGAAAAGCTTAAAATTAAGCTTCTTATAAATTTGATACTCATTTATTTTATACTAACTTTGCAATTAAGCTTTTCCTTATAACCTCGATATGTTATAGAAATAGGGGATAAGGAGTAAAGCTATAGCTTTGTTATAACATTGCAACACAGCGGCCCACTTCGATAAGAGCAAGAGGCATCTACAAACAAGTGTGCAATACTGGGGCCTTTAATTGAAACCTATTTGTATGAGCTACCTATCAATTACACCACAACGTTAAGGAATTTTCCTGCAATTATTCATTATTTAAAATGACTTCATACCGCATATTTTATGTCAATAGAACTTATTTTATTTTTAGATCCACTTTATTTAATTGACTGTATCTATTTATGAGGATAGAATTTGCTTGTGTGATTTAATCTATACAATTTTGTTATATTATATAAAAGTATTATAATAATATAACATTTTCCTCAAAGCGAATTGAATGAAATATTGTAAAAACGTACTTTCTCAAAACACGGAACTCTGGATTAACTTATTCTGTGAAGAGAGATATGGGTTCTTTATCTTTGTTTTTTTTCCTTCAACATTTGATTAAAATTGATAATAGCAATAGAAATTTATTTGTAATACTTGTACATATTATAATCATACAGACATAGAATTAAGTCGAGCTTTATCCTATGTCCAAGCCGAACATGGCTCTATATATTAAAAACCTTTTTAAACTAGGTACTTAAGTCAGTTAGTTCTTTTATTTTTTAATATTGTAAAAATCCCTGCATTACTGCATTAGCGTACTTTCATATTAATGTTCAGGTATAATTTCCTATTTATTCTATACTATTAATATTTTTAATCATATAATGTCAAATAAAAAATATATTCAATTAATATTTAATATTTATTAAGTCAAAACTCAAAATTGTATTGGATTTCTTAACTCCAAGTTCGCAACTAATTAAATTCAAATTTGTAACTGAGTTACAAAGAAATTCACCAAACACAACAATTAAACAAATACCACTAACATAACTCTACATATTATCTTATCAATGTATATTTGCAAAATTACTCATTTTTCTAGTATATTATCTCATGGAATTTGCGTCTATACGAAGCTCTAGTTATATTTGTCTGCGTAAGTTGTATGCGTAGCGCTTTCTAGCACTTCTTTCGGGGAATGTCCCAGGATCAACAAGGCCCTTGTGTTATGCATAGTTCGCTGATGTCACTCGATACCGAATTCTGATGAATCACTAGCTTTTACCAGCGCTGCATCGAGCATTGTATCCTGCATGTGTGATATCACGGCATACCGAGGCCCACGTGTAACTGAAGTTATTGATGGCACCAGTGGGCGCATAATAACTGGTTCGACTCTACCAAACGTTCAGTCACTGATTGCTCGCTACGGGGAACGCGTGTCGCTCGAATCGAAAAGCCGGCATTGCGCGGGAGCATACACGATAAACAGTTTGTAATAGACGATTTGTTACCGTTTCACATAAATTGGACCCTAACTAAAGTGACAGTTGAAGTGTATGTCCTGTACTGGATGAAACTAAAGGAGTCTGAAAGTGAAACTGAAATATCTACGTGTGCAGGTGCAATGTTTACTTAGTTTACCTACCAATAAGTGATAACATTTAATAATTTCGTTTTAGAATATATTTTTTGCTTATTATCTAACATGTAATGTTCTTAAAAATAATAATGAAAATTATTACCTTATAAAAAATAATAAATACCAAAAATGTGCGGAAAGTTATTATATTTTTAACCAAGTAATTTTTCTTATGTCAGATTAAAAGGTACACAAACAAACGAAGTATTAAATAAATTCTATTTTAAACACGATAAATGATTTGAAGACAGATTGTAGGCACCTAGCATATTGACTGCAAAGCAAATGTGACACATTCCGCAAACATAGCTCGCGTTCAGGCGTCCTTAGCACATAGTCCTCACTAACCTACCTAACTATTATCGCAATCACATCTTCATTGGATTGCTTTGGCCAATTAAATAAAGGTTACATTTATTAACTACTTTGCAGCTTTATCCTTAAAGTATTACATATTTAACACGCATATAATATGAAATGAAGACGTCGTTGTAAACTGTCTGAATAAACGACGTCATAGAATATTCTAGCATCGAATGTTCAAACAGAATAAATAGAAACAAAACAAAAGGAAATGTGTTGTTAGTACGAATGGCAGCAGCCGGCAGGAGTCGGCAGGACCCACTCTTCTCTATTGATTAATCAAACGCCTTTATTGCATAATGGCCAAGATTCAAGAGCTATTGACCGGAGGAATCATTGAGAACATTGCGGTCTTAACTATATTATCGAACCAAATAACAAGGTATTGTTCTAAATAAATAGAACAATATTTATTTGTTTAAGAGTAGAATTATTATTAGAGTTGGATTTATAGTAAATACGAGTACCTACCAACGTAGCAACGAAATTGTAAAAAGATGAAGAGTTCACGGCGTATATTAATTATATCAAACGGAAATTCAATATACCTAATAATAAAAATAAAGTCAATATAACTATTATATTTTTAAAAGTTAAGGAACAATTTTTAATTCTTTTAATTATTTTAGTTAATTCAATTAATTATTTTCTCTTATCATAATTGCATTATCACTATTAAATTATATGCAAGGTTCCAATACAACATGTGTAATCAATTTAAAATAATAAAGATGTTATAAAAAGATTACGAAACATGCCTTTTACATTCAAATTTTGTCTCTTGAATAATCAAGTAATACGTACAATGAAAATTTATTATTTAGGGACATTCCGATCCGTAGCTAGGTAACACCAAAGTACTTGTGACCCTTCGTTGTTGACCCTACTCAAGGAAGATGTTAATCATAGCCCACTCTCTATTGCCGTACAGTATACCTATACATCTATGAAATATGATGACATCGACTATTCTAATATATATTTTTATGATTCATAAATATAACCTTAAAACACTTTTATTGTAGATCGGAAGGCCAACCTCTAAACTGGTAATCCACCTACAAAAATAACATATTTACAAAATTTTAAGGTCTCCCTGAAATAAACTGTAATGAAAACCGTCTAGTCGCATTTTAACGGTTTGATATTAATTGTTTCAATGAATATAATGCCGCGACATACAATCATCCGCTGTATCTATTTGACCCAATCTTAGACACATAGGCCAAGTTCATGAGCGACGCTCGATATCGACAAATAGAGTCATTGATATTTAGTGGTCTGGCCGCTGATGTGTTCTGATAAACCTTTATCAATGATATGCTAATCTTAAACATCGGCTTTCCAAAATTAACTGCGATAAAACTTATATAATTTATTTTTTATCTTTACTCAATTAGTTTATGCAGTCTATTAACTAATAATTTATATGATAAAAGCAAATGTATGTATTCAGGGAAAGTATTTGCCTGTATTCAAAATCTCCAACTATCAGACGCAGTTATTATAATTATTGTACTATGGTACAACAGGTACCTGTATATCGTTGTTTTATCGACCACGTTTTCAACCATAAAAGTAACTGAATGAAAGCATGGTCACAACGATTTGTAATACTGATTATTTAATCTCACTTCGGCGTATAAATATTTTAAGCGAGCCCTTTCTAGTTTACGATCGCGATAGAATATATAAATGTAGTTCCCATGTATTACCATAATGTGCTGCGCTTTTACTTAATGTTATACGAATCAAAAGATACATCGCATTAAATCCACAGTTAGGTTACTGCGTAGCGGCAATTATATAAGCCGATAGCATATTTACTACTTCAATCAAGATAGTAAACATAACGTCAGTCGCGTACAACGTAGCCCAATAAATAAGTGGCCAACTAAATTTATCGAACTAGAAGATACACGGTCCGCATAAGCTCAGTATTATACAATGTTACGTATCAGATTAACATTGTTGAGGAAATGTCGACAGTTTGTAGTATGGCCTGTGGTCCCACGGCTAGCCGCAAGTGCAACAAGCTCGCATTACTTCGTCTGAAGGTAAACAATCGCCGTGTCTACACAACACAGGTGACAACACGAAACGTGTGTTGATGTTGCCATTTAACACGCTTCCAGTTATCAGAGCGCTACGATTACGCTGAAATATGCATATCCACATGAAAATGAAATTATATCTACAAATATGACAACTGCGAAGTAAATATGGAATATTTTATAACACAACAGCATGACATCATGGGATATTCGGTTTAAATATTTGTAATAATAAAGAGCACACATAAACATATTTTATTTCGTAATAACTCAAGTACAAGGTAAAATACATAGTTAATAAGAAGCACACGATTAGAACTACGTTTGAATGAATTACATTAAAATTATCTTAATTACGTCATTTACAATTAAATTACTGTATCACTTCCTACGACTTTGTATTTAATATTCATAAAAGTTTTTAGGTATTAACCTTCTATTTCTAGATCACTTAATATTGTTAATGTGGTTACAATTTTTTAACTTACTGAAAACACTTCGATACTATATTTGGTCTTTGATAATATGACTAATAAAAAGTACATAATATATCGTATACGTACATGTATGTATTGCTTTATAGAGCTTTCAATTTACGGAGAGCACAATTCTAAAAATAGCGAATTTGGTGCCAAAGTTATTTAAACTTGGATGTCTACCAACTAGCTAATGAACACAAGTGGGTATAAAAAGTAATAACAAAGATTTAACCCATTGAGCCCCGAACGGCCCGATCGGTCCACGACACAATATAGATTTTCTATTGTGTCTGTGATTCTGGGGCCTGAGTTATTACAAATGTATAACTGATATTGTTCAATTATACTTAAAATTATGGCATTTACACATAAAAATGTACTAAAGAAATATCATACTTTTAGCGCTGCCTTTTGGAATCTAGAGCCGAAGAAATTTTTGATACAAAACTATAAATGTTTCGAGATATTTTGCAAGTGAGAGACAATCATACGATTCTGAGACCAGTTGCAGTGTCACTCTCCCAATCAAATTCAGAATTGTTTTTCGAATTAAGTAAATACATAAATATTTATTTTATTTTATATAATTCTATGTATCTTACCTAGTTACCTGGTTCGTTTACGTTGAACTAAGTTTAATTGACAGAAAAAATAAAAATTACATCAAATCTAAAATCAGCAATTTACTAGATATAAATCAGCTCTAATGAACGAGTAAAACAAATTACATTTAAAACGTTGTACCTAGCTATTTTTTGTTACTTTTATCATGTCGTCCAAATCATTTAAAACGTGATTGCAAACATATTTAGATACATACCGATAAAGATAGAATATAAATAAATAATGTTTATTGTGTCCGTAATTTAAAAGTCATAAATCGTTACTAAATAATACCCATTTCGATGCATATTAACTAGTACATAGCTGGCGCCTCTTGGCCGCTAACGGTAATACAAGATGCCTAGCTTAAGCTTATTCTAAACCATGGGAAGTACATCATGAGAACCGCATAGAGGAGGAGCTACAGTTATGTATCACGTTAGATAAAACTTATACCGCCTTTGCATTTATTACACATCAGACTATATACAACTGAATTAATATTGAAACTTTTAACATCCGTTTAGTGATATTCCAATAAGCAGAAATCAATATTTTTATAGAAGCGCTTTTATTATTGGCAAACGAAAAATATATTGTATTCATCAACGCTACTTTGTAGAGCTTTTATTAAATAAATCTAACCCGGATATAGGTACGAGTATGTTTAGTCTAAGCGGTTTATTACATAGGTACTTTTTATGTATCCCGTAGCCGTAGCTTTATAAAATTAAATTATGTCTGTAAGTTGTGTATTATATTATAAAGAGTGTGTAATGTACTACATACAGTACTAAACCGCGCCGGCTCGTATAATAAGTTTAAAATTTATAATACACATGTGATTAATATTGATTTCATTTTAGAATTCGTAAACAAAGTTAAATATGGGATTGTAAGTGGTACTAAAATGTATTGTTGAAAGTTTTGTAGCCAAAATTCTCAGGCAGAATCTGAATCATGATCAAATTCGGGTCTGAGTATGCTTTTGGCGCCAACCACAAACCTGCATTATGCACATTATTAGGATTCAGGAAAATAAACATTACATCTTTACACAATTTGGTAAAAACATTACCCTATATGATGAGGGAGAGATTATTAATTTTATTACTGAATTTTATCAGTGGTCACCTACATAATATTATTATAAATTTGAGTATTTCTTATAAATAATACATGCTACATATTCTAGTTTTTTTTAAGTTTTTATACAATTAAAATAACAATAATTAATCAGTCACCTTATTCGAAGTTGGTAACAAAATCGTAACGATATTGCAATACCGCATCGGATTACAAACCTAGTGTTTACTTACTAAGGTAGTCTAGACATCTATTACATTACACAGCACATTTTTTGGTTTCAATTAATGATGTCAACTAACGTCATGTATGTATGTTATCAAATTTCTTCAAGATATTATGTGTCAGGATTTCAACTGTTTTATGAGATGGTATGTTGTTTAAAATTAATATGAAGTGGAAAAGACTTTATTATAAGGCAAGATAATTTCTTAAGTGATGTCAATAGTTTTGTGGTATTAATTCTATATTATTTGTAAGAATTTAGGAAGAGTCTTTATCATACACTTCACTTGGTGAATCATAAATTCGGTGGTTTACATTTGAAAGAGTCTTTTACTCATTAAAATTAGAACTTGAATAATTGTGTAAGCCAGATCATTGAAACTGAAAAGTCAATTTTTTATTTGTTGTAAATTTTTATATAACAATCCGTAGCTGCACAAACGACTTACATTAATAAGTGTTACAATGTGACGAAACCTACCTTAATCGATTACGCTACCGTGCGTCGCTCAGTACGCAGTAGTCAAAGTTGTAATTCCCGAAATAAACGTGACCGATAATTTCGAGAAAGGCGTCAACCAAACGATCACGCTGATGCAAAACATAAATATAAAACGACGGATTAAATGATGCACCTCATTTTCTTGCTTCACTTCATAAAGAACATACGCCTCGTTTAAGGAATTTGGCGACGTTTTAGCAATAGCGTCGTGCCGCCACCGCGACCGCCGACACATTTACGACGCATTTTGTCTGGTTGCACTTTTTTATTATTTTCGCGTTTTTATCTGTTCTTCTTTACACAAAACAAGTTTTACCTGAATTAGTTTTCTTTTTCGGTTCCTTAAAACAGAAGCTGTATCCGCACGATACTTATGAAAGTTATGAGGAACTATTGTTCCGTAGTTTATTTTAACGAAGTTTAAAAACTTTCTAATCTTTAAATTGATTTGAGCTGGATAAACGGTTGCTGTTCTTCAACTTAAATTAATTTTCCTCTTTTCTCCGTTATCAGACTAAGTAGAAAAACTTTAATCTTATAAGCTTTCGTTATATTACAAAAGCTACACTGTATAATTTATTTAGCAACAAGGTTCTTAAACTTTGCCTCCGGCCAAAAATAAAATAATTGCTGTCTATAAAGACTTATGTAGAGAATATATAAGAGTATGTAAATGTAAGGATATTCGTGTAGTTTATGCTGCGAATAAAAATGTATTTCTTGATGTACATATTATTTAAAAATTTTTTAGCTACCGTAATTGCTACGGCAAGCAAATGTATTTTTAACGGCACAGTCAAATTCTGCGTCGTAACTTTTAATTATAGACAGTGAGGTAATGAATGAATTTACAATTTCTTTTTTCTCAATGTCAGGAAAATAAAAACACATGTGTTTATGTTGTTTACATTCCTATGTTCACCCAGATTTTTTAGTTATTAGTTATTACACTTGTATGAATGAAGAATGATTCTGCTCAATGGTATGTTCCTGTTTTCATCCCGCAGGTAGGCTTATTTTTGAACATATAAAGCAAAGTTAACGATGTCTTAAATCTTACTCATACACTCATCAATGAAATTGCGCCGAATATAAACATCCTGTTGAAAATACGATCCAGGTTCTCTAATCGGCCAAGGTTAAATGCTAAATTAAGTTTAGCACAGTAGTCTGTTTACCTGCATGTTTTTTGTAGGCCAATTTAAACTGGCCGCTCATCTTAAAACACACATTTGCGATCTGATAAGTTGTGTAAACAATACGATGTTAACAGTCAGTGTTTTTATATGTTTTACATCGATTCCTTTATTTTTTCATTTTATGTCTGGAAGGATTTTATATTTACTACTTAGTTACTTTTTAAAAATGGATTTAATAATGGTTGAGGTTAGGTATATAGATCAAGTTTCATAAATGTAGGTAAACTTTTATTTTAAATTCGATTCAAATCTAAAAAATGTGATAGTTCAGAAATGGAAGAATAAATAATTGAACTGAGTTACTGTTTTTTTTTACAAAAGGAACAGTCATACCATAAGATGAGTAAAGCTCGATTTTAAATTTTAGACAGTGCGTTCATTGCGAATACAAAAAGGCAATGTAAGGTCAGAAATCAGAATCATTAACCATGTTTAGCTGTGTTAGTATCAAATCATACTTAGTATCATATTTGGTTTCAGCAATTAACAATGTTAATGTGTTGCTAAAATTCGCAGTAATACAATTTAACTTTTTAATTTATTATTATTTTTTCTTGATATAAGGTTTTAAATACATAATTGAAACTAGACAGCAGATACGTTTAATACTTATACATATTTTATTACACACTTGTTTTATTTAAATATCGACATAATTTTAGACTTTGAACCCGTACTTTTGCATATTGTGCAATTTTACCGGATTTGTTTGTTTACTTTAACCATACTTTAACTCAGATGGTCCGGGAGCCAGCAGCAGATTTTATGACCAAGTTCCTCTCAAGCGGTAATTAGTAAAATGCATCAAAGTATAGTATTATGAAGCCTCGTGAACGTCAGCTGGAGCTCGGTTGGGGGGAACAGCGGTTGTAGCCTCCCGTATCAGCTGACGGTTTTTCCACCAAGATACAGCCAGCTGACATATATATTTATCCACAGTTACATATAAGCTATCATCAGGTAAACAAACAAACAAACAAACAAAAATACTTTATTGTGCACCACAGAGAAAAGTACAAATAAGGACAAAATACATTACTTAATAAAAGAGCACAACAGGCGGTCTTATCGCTCAGACAGCGATCTCTTCCAGACAACCTGGTGGACAAGGAGACGCAGTGCAAAAGTAATTAAAAACAATTTTTGTAAATTTTTTGTAAATTTTTGTTTGAGAGGAAATAACGGAAAATAAATTTTTCTTTAAATTTAACTTTCATGTTCGAGACACCAGCTGACGTATAATACACCATGTTGTAACCAGCTGACTATTTTTTTTCGTTGAGATATTGGGTTAGCTACAATTTGACAAATTTTTAGCTGAGAGGAAATGAATGAATGAATGTATTTTTTTTCCCATGTGCGTGGGAGGCTACAACCGCTCACCCCCCCAACCGAGCGCCAGCTGACGTTCACGAGGCTTTATAATACTATACTCTCATGCGTCTGACGAATTATCTCTTGAGAGGAAATAGTTAACCAAATTTGCACCTGGCTCCCTAACCAAGACAATTCGATATGGAAATACATAAAAAAATATAACTCGGATTCACGTATGCTTTCCGTTTAAACTAAATTGTTCATATTATATTTTGTAATATACAAGTAGGTATCAGTTTTTATACACATTTAAAGTGTCTGATTATGGCATTTATGTATGCACAAAAAACAGATGTCGAATTGTGATAGATGTAGTGTGCAGTTGATCCGGTATTAATCATAGTATGGTTGGATGGCAGCCAAAGTTAGCACTGTCAGATTTATTATCTGGCACATCTACGGGAAATGCGCGTACACGGTAAGCTTCCTAATTGTATTGCGTCATTTATGACTACGTTAACTTCAGTAATCAATCTTTACTACCGGCCCCACTGTTACGCTACCGACTCCTCAAGATTCGGATTCAACGTATGCTAACAATAAATTTATCACCGGAAGCATTAAAATACAGCCTGAAGATAAAGCATGTTTCGAAATATGTACAAGCGTAAGCAGGCTATATTGAATACTATCACTTAATGAGATATGTGAGCGCCGATGTTAATCGCCTACTTGAGTAACCTTGACCTTACCGATGAACCAAAAATCCGTGCGAGTGTTTGATACAGAACAACCGCTGGCGTGCGTCCAAAACTTTCTTAAAACGGTTTAACTGCAATGTTTCAATTAAAACCCACTGTCAGACGATTCGCCGAAGAACTGCATTAAATTGTTTTTAAACGCCTTAAGGCGTTCGTGCTTAAAAAGTCCGCAAATTAAGGTTGTAATTTATGTTATCAGTTGTTATATTTTATACGTTATAAGTTGTCTTTGACTTTTTTATTACGATATCCCATGAATTGTAAATATAAAAATACGCTCCCTTACAACTTATTTATTAATATTGAATCTATAATATAACATGCAGGATCGAAAAAAATTTCATTTGCAATTAAAATTATATATTCCATTATATAAATAACTTGAAACATAAAAATACTCAACATTCCGATGATTTATTGTAACAACACCAATGTGTACCTAAATCTTGATATATCTGTGATAATTGAAGAAAATAATCGATTACACATGAACGTTTGTCATATTTATCTATAATAATAAAAGGTACATATTTAAAATAAATATTTATATTATGTATAACACAGTACGTATTACATACATAATATGAAATGTATAATATTATGTAATACGTACTTGAGGACAAATCGGTGAATCTGATAAATTATATCAACAGGTACCTAGTGAGTATTTATCACGATACGCAGAATTACTAATGTTTAATTAACGCGGTCATGCTTAGACACAACATAACTTATGTTATCAATTCGTAAGGTCAAACACTTCTACTAATATTTACAAGAAAGCTACAGCTAATGACAATTTATAGAAATACCAGTTGAACCTGGCTTCGCCCTTTGTCATCTTATTCTTCTTCAAAAATATTGAATAGGTACATCTTAGCTTATAGAAGCAGAGACATACGCTATAAAATCTTCGAGACACTAAATCGTCGAGACTCGTAAATGTGTTTTATCGTGGTAATTCGTATCACAAACAACCACTGGAATATATACGGTTCCCCGTAATACATTCAGAGCCTGGACCCTCTAATCCGATCAATCACTGATAGGATTATAGCCATCTAACAGCGGCTTTATCTAACAGCTTTGTTAAATTTACTATACGGTCGCGTTACGTGAAACCTGGATATTTAGATTTTATTATTATTTAAAAACAGACAAAATTGTACGCTCATTTCTCTATTGTGGGGCGGTAAACCAATGCTGATTTTTGAAATGATACGAGGATCACGTACGATGGAACCCGCACGTTTTGTGGCTTATGTAAAAACCGAGAAGCCGCAGCGACTTAGTTTCGAAAATGTTTTACTAAACGTTTGGATTGTGTTATGTCAGACAAAATATGTTTATAGAATAAATAAAAAGTACGGGTGGTTAAAATGTACTTTGGATATTTTTATTTAAAACAAAATGACAGACTAAAAATAAAAATAAAAAATAATTTTTTTGCACCTTTTTTACTGGGGAAAAGAATAAAAGATAACAAGAACGGATCAAGTTCCATATTTGGTCATCGAAACAATTCAAAATTATTATGCATAACATATGTGGTAATTAAATTCATTGAGCATTGGATGTCGCGTCAAGACCTACTGCACTATAATTAGACCACGACTCAGATTGCTTACGCGTCGGTGCTGCACATATTTGCCCCATTTATTACGTTCAATGTGTTTATTGTTATGTAAATGTGTGCATTTATCCAAATGATATAGCACAATCAACTTTATAAGCATTGTGGCTTCTTTTTATTTCTGAAATCCAGTCTCTCATCGAGACTAGTACGTATCGATTTCTTATCGTTCATTTTCTCATCCAAGTATGATTCCATTCGTTCCCGTGACCTACAAATTATTGTAAGCGAGAGGTTACGATTCGTGAAATTTCAGTGAAGTTGAATGAAACCTTTCTAACGTTTAACAATAAAGGAAAACATATTCCACTCCATTTAAGGTCGCGTATAAACTCATACGTTCTCACACCCACACGCGTATATCCATGTAAATATAACGAACGTTAAGGGTATAAAAGCAATAAGCTTTTACGGAATGTGATATTATGTGCCACCCAAGAGTTTAGATTGAATCGGAATCCAAACAAAACTTAACGACGAATTTAATACATATGAATGAAGGTGCTAATCATTTTTATCACGCTACTCCATATCATGTTTTATCTATAGTGTTTTCTTAATAATGTCAAAACATTTTATGTCCACATCTTTAACTCAGGTGTATTTTATGACTCTGATTAGGTAAAATCTAGGGCACTGCCACCAACACTGGTCCGCCCACGTTTACTTATGTCAAATGACAAGAAAATAATTCACAAATTTTATCACACCATAAATTGATAATATCTACGCTCAGGACATTTTACATCAAAATAATTGTTTTTGAAAGAAATCTCTACTACTACTTCTAAATTGCTTTAATAAATTTGTTATGAAACTGTTGGTACTTCCAAATCTAATCACTCTTAACGAACCGTGCTTTAAAACAAACTGAAGCCATATATGAGACCACATACAGCGTTCACAGGATTTATTTCTTCTTCATGAATATCCGTATAGTTCAGTCTTATATTCCTATGAGCATTTTCTGCGAATTCCATTGTTCGCTAATGCGTAGCGACCTTGCATCTAGACCAGATGCGATAAGAGCGGCATGCGGCCAGCCAATGTAACTCAGCGGTGCATAAGATTAACAAGATAACGATCGTCAAAGTAATCACTGTTAGCACCACGTTAGCACACATCCTGGAACAACGCTAGCACGAAAAACTTATTAACATGAAAAAGAAGGAAACTGAAATCTATGCCATGTAGGACATTTTTTGTAATAAAAATAACTTACCAATGCAGATTTTCTATATTTACTTATGTAAATTTTCAAAACCTGTCAATTATCATAATATTTTTCGTTTGTTAATTTAGAATTTGAAACGGGAACGTTTATGTTTAATTGGACCAAATGTGGATTACATTCTGTTTCTGATTAAGCCGTTTGTGTTTCACTAAATATGGCTTACGGTAAAGTGGATCATACTTCAAACAGTATTCGTTGAATATAAATGAAAATCTTTGTAGATAATATTAATGAGTACCATATTAGGATTTCAAAATTGAGACACATATCAAAAGAAAATACATACTTATTTTATATTCTTTATATTATTAGTCATCTAGATTTATACAATATTTGGTCAGGTTTTAATAAAATGTACATGTTGTGTTTATTAAGCTAAAAACTATCATTACATATTTTAAACGAGTCATTTTTTTCAGAATCTCTATAATCGTCTATGAACTATTTTGATAAATGCAGATAAGAAATGAGAAATATAATTTGTAAAATGTACATGACCTAATATTATAAAGGGGGATACAATATTAATAAGAATCATATAAAAATATATAATAGTAAATTGAAATTCTCTCCGAATCTCGGAACATAACATTTTTATTGCGCGCGACGTGAAGCTTAATACATGTGATAGAGCTACGCAATAATTTTACTGGTTTACTTCTTCCATTATTCATTGCATGCTGTTAATTTGCACGTGTTTTCATTTTATATCAATTGATAAAAGTATAAGTAAATTTAAACGTAAGTGCACAATATGTTGTAGTCTTCACTTTTGCATGTTAACCAGTACATACATTCATTGTGATGACTCTATGAGTCGTGGACACGGTAACTAGGGTAATGATCGAGCGCTGTAAGAATTCAATGGTGCCATAAATCGAAATACACTATCGAGTCATCAATCGCGAAATAATGAACTGCTTTATTGTATGCACTAGGTGCAGTCGACAACTATGACTTCATACGCCTAATGAAAGGTTGGTCGAATAGGTAATGCGATCTAAATAGACCGATATACCTATTTATATCAAGTAAACACAGCTATTTTTAGAGCAGAGTTGTATTGGCACGAATATGGACCGAGATGTATTATCTGACATGGACAGTCAAGAAACTGTCACAACGATGTTTCTCGCAACGCATCGTTCTAGTATGCAAATAATAATAGTTTATAGCGGCACGATATATGCTTAAATGCCCTTCAGGGAACAACTTTTTAATCGCGATGTGTTTATTCTTCAAATATCAAGGATTGATGTAAGAGCAGAACAGCAGGGATTTAATTATCCTGTGTCGATCCTATCACACTACAATACTTACCGAAATACCTATTATGTATTTTAAACCTTTTCTTTTTTTCCGAGAACTCGAAATACATTACAAAAGCCAGATTAGGAAATTGTTAGATGAAAGTTTTCCTGCTAGAAAATGTGATTCATGTAAAACAATGAACAAGCTATGCTCAATATTTCTTCGAAGCCTTAAATGTCCGTCATAGGTTATTTGATTAATTTGCAGAACGAATCAACCGTGAAGTAATTCGCATGAATCATTTAAAGTAGCGAGATTTCATCTTCGCGTAATCGCAAATGATTTGCACGAATTAATGCAGTGCAAATCGATTGTTAATACGAATAATAACGCAGCCAGAATAAAGCGCTTGGTATCTCTCATCCTTGACATAGAGCAGGCGTAAATAGATTAAGTTACATTAGCCAGGGCCCAGGTGTCAACCGATCATGCTACGCTCCTAGCATACATTTCACGTCTGCATTTGCATAAAATCAAGGGGAGAGAAAATTTATGTGAAAACATGACTCAGTGTGATATATTTTTAGCCGTACTATTTTATAATAGCTAAAGATTATCAGGTATGCGTTAACGGTCAAAGCATTTAGTTTGTTCGTGTATAGACCTAGATCAAATTTTGTAAACATATTTAGGCCAGGGGTATAAGTAAAATTGAATCCATAGAATCAATAATTATAGTAATAATCGATATAAAAATATCAACAAACAATTATTTAAAACATTACGGACAAATCGGTTTCAAACATGCATTCATGTGTATGGCAGTGGAATCATCACGTGAATATTCACAGATGATATAATAATAATAATTATATCTTACTAATTTACTGTACTTACAGTACATTCTTATCAACTGTTGACAGCATGACAGACAGCGTGGCCGTTCCGAACCACATACTGAATACGTAATGCAATAATAGAATACAAAAATACTTACGTATCTAATAATATCGAGAAGAATAATTGTGTCAATGCGTTGCATTCATTTGTTTGTGCGCATCGTCTTATTCACCTCAATCAATGGTCAAAATATCGAATGCTCTCAATACTTAAATGAGGTGTCTGCTATCCAAATTGGGTCGAGGTCGTTTTCATTACGACCTAGAGCAACGTTATGATTTTGCCGGAATTAGATTCGCATATGAACAACAAACGTAGGCTGGGAATTTTATGATGAATTTATAAATAAAAAAATATTTGAGGTTAAATTTTTAGGCGGAATTACCGCATCGTCTTAGAAATTTTGTAATTTTTTTTAATTGACATACAAGTTGATTGTAAATTTAACCAAATTAAACTTTTAATTACTTATGCTTAGTACTTATTTAAGATAATATTTATTTTCGATCGATCGATAATATGACGATCTGTTTTTATTAATTTATTAACAGCCAGGAAAGTCTGTAGTTTCACCACACCCCGGACACTCCATACAATATGATCGTTTTGTTAGTCACACTGTAGAGACTGCAAATGTGTGTGTTAACGCTTTATGGTTGGCACATTTGTGACTAGCGTAAAAAAAATTCGCGTTTTTCTGATGAAATACATCCGTAAACAGCACAAAATCTAACCATTTTTTACGAAAAACGATAATCACAAATCAAAAATAATAAAATTACTATTGTCAATTTGATTAATGTTGTCAATCTTCGTTGCGTATCGTCCTTGCAGAAAAATATGGCCCATTTTATGTCTGATCGCGCGGGGGTGAGGTAAGTTTAATTTTGGCGGGAGGCGGAGAGTGTCCGTTCTGTAGCGTTTAGCTACTATTATGTATTCTGTGGTTTCACTTTGTAGGGACGGATATAGTTGCATCCTGTTATGGAGAAAGTAATAGATTTGATTGTTACCGATGTAGAAAGATATTATTTTACTTCGATAACTTTTCCCATTATCACAGGAATTTAATAACTCTATCTGAAATCATATTTCTGTTTTTTTGTGATAGACCTAAATAAAAAAACAATATGCGTCATGATTAAAATTTTGAATAGGAAAATTTTTCACAAAAAAATATTACCAATTATAAAATATGTAGAGCCTTAAAAAAAAAGAGCCTTCCAATAAATAAAGTAGAAAAAATAACAATATTAATATATGTAGAGATAAATTGTAGAGAATAATTATTAATTGTATGTCTAAATTTATTGTACAATCTTTTTAAATAAACAAGATGCATCTTGCAAATTGCAATGACTCCTCGTTTAAGAAAGCTTACTCATTTCTTAGCATCGTTCCAAGACAGAGATGTATTTTAATTGCGTTAAAAGGTACCTTTTAGGCCACTATAAATCCGGTTCAGTATATGCAAACGATATATTATGTTAACAATTGTTTGACAGAATAACGAAATGTTACACTCTCTTGTTAAATATGTGAAATCGTAAGCTATGTGAAGGGCTCGCAGTCTCTCTAATTTGTTTAGCAGTTAGCTAAGTAGAATACACCTTTACTATTCCTGAAGCGAAGCCAATTGGTTAAATTTTACCGGCTTTCAATTACTTTTAAGAATAAGCATGACAAAAGAGACTCTATTTACTAGGAACCGTTAAAAACGTGTAAGTAGACAAATTAAATATATTGCAGTACAAAATTATTATTTTATACTGCAATATATTTAATTTTGTTCGTAAGACGTAGCATACTGAATAAATAAAATCTCGTTATTGAAACCATTCGTAAAATTGCAGCTACATATTTTGCCATCATATTAAGTCAGTCGTTCAATAAAAGGCGGCACTTGCAGGCGGGTCTCGGGAACAAAAGGTAATACGTCTTAAAATTGGCGTTCGGAACAGGTGAGGTCGCGTCACTCGCAGGCTAGCAGCATTCACTTTTCTTCGCCAACAGCATAAATAAATGACGAAGTCCACTGTTTTTATTTCCATGCCCACCTGGTTTTATGTGCGAGCGTATTTCAAATTGTTTCAAGCATTCTTTCATAACCCAAACTTCGTTTTAAAGACTCGTCCGATCGTAAATTTGTGTTTATGTCCACACATTTCAAATCCATCAATCCTAAATTTAGATGTTACGTAAACGTTCAGCTCTTGAGAACAATAAGTTCGCAATTTATTTGAAACTTAATATGGCTAAAACTGCATTTTTTCTAATGAGCAAAGTTCAAACATTTATAAACACTTTACTTGTACTGTTGATTACTTGATTCTATTATTTAAGTAGAAGTCCGCGTGTTCTTCATTTAGCTCTTTGAAGATAGTGCAATGCACTTTTCTCAGAACTATATATTATTGTAACATTTTACAATACTTGTACCTAATGATTATTATATAAGTGCAACAACAAGATCCATTGACGTCCGAACGCTTCATCACAACTTTATTCAATTTGTCGTTGCACGATAACTTGTCGATGTCACTTTTAAACACTCTTTGCGGTAACTTTTTGTGCAGCTACCCCACAATTAATCACTGTATTGAACTACTTATTATATAGTTACAGAATTTATTTAAAACTTCTAACGTGGACGATTTCATACGCGTAAAAGAAATAGAATAAATACTTCTATAATAAATAAAAAAAAATATTTATTATAATTATTATGTACTTCTAATTGATTTTTAATATCATTAAAGAATGTGTTAAACAAGGAAATAGTTTGTAAATAGTGCCGTTCCTATAGATAATTTCGAGTAATTACAAATAGTTTAAACTCGCCGTCGCGCGGCGTGCTTGCGGTTTCATCTTGAAACGCGGATGTATGAGAATTCGATTAGTCTGTTATTATGTAACAGTTAATATGTATACATCTACACACACGGTCAGTAATGGTTTATTGACTTGACAGCGCGCCCGGTTCGTTAAATGTTTGATTTATGACCAAAGACAATGCGACAAGAGACGTGTATTTACGATTGTTTTGGTTACATACAATAATGTATAAAAACCTATTATTACATACGACGGTAAATTAACAGTATATTTAACATAACAATGTTAAATAGCTTTATTTAGAAGTTTACTTTGTAACTTTTGAATAGAATATTTAGCTAATTATTTCTTTAACAGCTAGTTTAATGCATATAGTTACCAAGTACATTGGATAAATTTTCTATATTAAGGTGTAATTTATAAATAAGTGTTTCATGAAGTATAATAATTATTGGAAGATATTTAATTCTCCAAACTGCAGCGTAACAACCAGTCTTTTACTACCTAAAGCCATAATAGATACAACGATTGCGGGCTTATACGTTGATGTTATCATTATTATCTTTTAAGGTCTAATACGGCCATGTAACCTAAAAGTAAGTAGCGGTACGTTCAATTCCCAGACACATCGATCAATATTTATAGGGGGTCGATAAATCAGCCTCAGATCACTGAACAAGTGGACAACCTTGATTATTCAGGCTTGACACTGCGATGACTCAAAAAACTGCATTAACGCTGATCTGCTCAACGGCTTGAAACATAAATTTCATAATTGCAGATGCGTAGACAATTCACGAAAAAGAGAGCCTCGGCACCCATGAATAATGCATGCACAAAGAAACGATTCCTTCAGTAGATATAGGGAACTTAGCCACGATATGGCACAATTTTATTTCTCTTTGCCTAGTGTGTCTCAGGGTGAGCCGCTTCCAAGATAACAAATAAATAAAACTTTCCTTTGTGTTTCAACGTTGTTGCCTAAAGGTAACGTTTCCTACAACTGACGACATTGAATTGTTGATAGGTTGAACCAAAATAACTTTTGCGTTTTGACCACAAGACAGGAAATACTTTAATGAATAATGCTCATCGTTGTGAACAAAATCATGTAAATTATATTCTTTTATAAAAAAAGTATCAGTCAATTAATTAGTTATTCAATCGTGGGCGTGAGAATGATCGTACTTCGTAGTAAATTACTGGAATACCGCAATATATGTACTAAAAATAAATTGTAATGAATCATGGCTCATTCAGTAGTAGCTCGGAGTGACGCAGCTTTATGACCCGCACAGGGACGATAAAGGCAATTTCTACGAAATTAAACACTATATGATGCCCTACAGGCCTCGCCGCCTTGGTAATGTCCAAGGGATAATGTATAATATGATACGATATTTGACAGATTAAGGAGTACTTCAGAAAGTGTTTATTAATTCACATAAATCTAAGTTTCGCTGTGAGTCAATGATATTGAACCATAAGTCTTATCATTTTTCAAACGAATTTTATGATATTTTTATTTTGTTGTTATGCTGACTAATTGACTAATTGTATCGAATACTATTTTAGGTTGACATTTATTTATCAGTTGATTATTTATTAATCTAAAAAAGATCAGTTCGTTGTATTTTTTATCTTATTAATAAATAATTACGTACTGCCTCCATTTTTGTGTCCTCAAGTTCGATTAACTATGGAATTTTGACATTGATTTATGTGAATACATTTAATGGTAGGAAACTTATATTAATTTTATTGCCCCACGCAATCAGATTCGCTCGCTTTACACGTTTTTTAGAACATTATTAGTATTCATATTTAAATAACTACAAATATTGTTTTTAAATCATTCTATTAATATTTTTCATTGTCTTCATTTGCATAATGTCAAATAATATTTTATTTGTTCATTTTTTATTTGTTCTGATATTTTCTTAAATTAACTTGGTAGATACTTTTTCACCATTCAGTTAATGAAAGAAAAAAAAAATAACTGGATTTCTGGATACTGGTCTTAAAAAATACCTCAGATAATAATCCTAGGCATCGATTATCTCGTATTTTCTTTATTGGCTACTACATTAATTGCTTCTTATCCAATACAAACTTCTCATGTAACATGTTATAGTTAGCAAAAATGACTATCTAGTTTACTGTTACTAGTATATCGAAGATAATTGGAAAGGCTGCAGCTTGCAGGCCGCGAAAGTTGACCTTGCTGGTGCAGTGTGAGATTAACGGCATTCGCATCCACTACTTTCGCTCAATCTACCCTCCTAGAGCCAGACACGATGTACCTATTATGCGAACAGTTATCCTGAATATGAACTTAAATCTTAACCAGTGTTTATGCAGCCGCTTATCGATAAATTAAAGCGGCTTGTGCCCTGTGTCGTGGAAAATTGTTATTAAAGGAACAATACTTTTGCTTTGCGTGTGGATATTGTTGGAATACGACTTCAGTGAGGTTTCTATTCTTTATTGTTACAGTTAATTAAGTATTATATTTAACCGACTTCAAAAAAAGGAGGAGGTCCTCATTTCGGTCGGTATATTTTTTTCATTTTTTATTGTAGAGTTACATATAATATGTATACTATTCTATTTCATGTTTTCAACGTAAATTGGGAGTGTAAAAGGGATATTTATATAACAATAAGCCGGTAGCTAATTTAGAAAGTAAGTGGCAGTATTTATGCATGTGTACCATCGTGTAGTTACATTGCACTATCGGCTACCTGCACGAAACATCCAGAGAGATGGTATTTTATAGACAAATTATTTGCATTACCCTAACATGAGTCAGTACAAGTCATACATATTAATAGAACATTACTCGTGAATGTTAATTGCACGTATTTGTCTCAATATTTCAAACGTGTTACGTCGTGAGGTTTATAAGCCGTATATCTATTATCATCAACTCACAACTTCAATTATTATTAGCGGTTGTTATAGATGTAAAAAGTATGTTAAAATTGTTGGTCACGTTAAAATTATATGTGTTTGTTGGGAATCAATACATCAGCGTATCAATTTCATTATACAGCAAGCTGTAGTGATGTGATTGATGGTTGGTTGATGTACGTCTCACACGTCTATACATCATATTATAATTTCACGAAACAAAATTGGCTAGATTTATTACAACCATTTATCCTATATTATTTAAAACTTGCTCACCATTTATTTAAAATAAATATTATTTTTTTAAATTGTGTAAACACGGTACCAAATATATTCTAAACTGTGAAATTTAAGTATTTTTAACAGCATGTTCTTTTTTTATAAATCAGTAAGTTTAAAGGTAAGTTTATATATTTTTAATTAAAATATAAACTTGCGACGCGATAAATAAAACTATGGATTAACAAGGTTTTTATGTAAGTGTAGATAGGTATTATAGCAAATGTTACTCTTAAAATTTAAAACCTTCGAATACGTCATTATATAATTAAAGTGATACGATCAATTTGCCCTTACACATAATAGCAGATTATTAGAGTAATAGTTATGAAAGTTCTTACGTGCGTGGGCGGTCAAGTTCGCTTGTAATGTGTTGTTGGGAACAAGAGGTCAGATCTCAAAGGTTCACCGCCTTATAGAGAAAAGAAGAACCACAATGACTCACTAAAGTTACTTCGACTAACACATTGTTTGTCCGCATTTTCCGCTAACTAACGCAGGATATTTTTGAATGCGGTTGATAGCAAAAAATTAGTAGCGTTTAAAACCGGTGGCTCAAATGTCAACAAGTGAGTACGTTTGTTATTTTACAGTCGATGGACGGTGCACATTCTAAAAAAATAAACTCATTGCTGTCTATGTTTGTACATTGCAACATTAGTTAAATACATTTAATTCATTGAAGATATCTTTCTCTCGGTGGTTTATTTCGGTGGCGTGTCGTGATCGTGAAATTTTATTGTTTTTGCTGTGTATAAACCCGATTATCAACCGAGCTTCAGAAATCGACCCACATCGTAATACAGAACTACGTGAGTTGGCCGCACACCAAGTGCACTCATAATATTTCTCATGGCTTCACCAAACATCGTGCGAAACGGACAAATTTATGTATTTACTTTTGTAAACTTTCGGCTTGCGGAATCAAAATCGTACGTGCAGATTTTATATACAAGTACTTTGATTCGATTTTGGATATTTCGTGAAAACACACCATTTCAAGCTGCCAAGTTTCTAAAAGGTTTTAAACAAGAATGTAAATTTTGTTTTTGAGGTTCTAACGTCTGAACTCTGAAGTAACATTGATAACGTTAAATATATTCAAAGGAGCCAGCCGCTTGCCACCGTCGATAGATAATATTGTAATGAGACCCACATCGCCATTTTCGATATTTAAATTCCATTATTACTTAAAAATTGGAAGATATGCAATCATTAAATACTCAAATTCAAATTCAAATTATTTCTTTCTTTCCTTTACATTAGGTCTTAAACAAATTTGTGATTGGAACACTCCTATACGTAAATTATACTATAAATAAAATTGTATTTGACAACAATGTTCAGTCATTTATTTAATAATTGTATGTATTTAATGTAAATTTACTAACTGTATAAAATTTACACAACACATTAATTACTCTAAGATCCCATTAATTTGCCTCAAGGAATGGGCACTATTTGTTCCAAAGAATTAATGGCTAAATCTCAAAGTGAAGAGGAAAACAGAAACAGCGTGTTCACGCCCACACAGCAATTAGTAGAACCACTTGTAAACAAACCACTCATTAGATTGAATACCAGTCATGTAGACATAAGTCTGGGTTACGTTCAAATCAATGTCGGAATATTAGATAGAATAGAAATTGATTCAATAGCTTGCTGCACTTTAAATTAACTAAAGTTTTATTTTGCGTAAATCAAATGAAAGTTATCGACATGAGTCACGTGTAGACGACTTGTATAGTTTGCGGTAAGTTGTAGTGGACTTTTAATACGTAAAATTTGGATTCAGAAAACGGAAAAAATTCGTAAAATATCACGTTAGTACATAGTCAAATAACTTTTTATTAATTGGATTCAGAAATATAATTTAAAGCTATAAGGTAAAGGTACATTTAGTTCTTTAAAATGTTGCTACAATATTGGCTAAAATTTCTACTATATTACTGATAGTGTATAATTTAGAGAACCATGCATCATAAATTTCATCGTTTACTTTCATAGCGGTTTGACTGTCATAATATTAGGGTTTATTATGAACCCGAATAATAGTTGGAAAGTTTAGATTATTATTCTATTTAATATTTATCACAAATATTATCGTGAACGTACTTTATGTACACTTACGGGATAAGTACCTAGCCTCATTTGTCTTTTAAACATCATAAAAGTAAAAGACTTTCATGTAAAATAAACTTTAAATATTTCTGTCGGCTTAAATATGCTCTATAACCCTTTTATATGCACATGCATCACTATTAATCTGAATCAGGCCTTAAAGATATATGATATAACAATATGTTTTGTACCGTAAAAAATACTTAACAATAATATCGTGAAACTCACAAAATGTTGCCAAATGCAGTGAATACTGTTATTCTAAATGTTAAACACAGAAATAATTGCCCAGATCAATTAAAAAAGTAATTTTTACCCGACTGAGTTTAAAGAGCTTATTTTTAATTACATATTTTAAACATAAATCGACTGTTTTACGAACGAATTTAACATACTTTATGTTGTTGCATTTATCTGAATCTTTTATGTGCCTTCCGTTGTTTTATATGAGGATTTACATAATATTATCGATATTATAAAAATAGTTTGGAAAATCCAAAAGTGCACGCCTCATAATTTTTTTTTAATAATTATTTATTAATTATTATTTTTGTTTATTTAATAACAATTAAACCACATCGAATCAGACCCTGAATAATGAAAGGGTTCTATTCCTGAGCATTCCTGAGCGTAAGAGAAAAAAAAAGACTCGATTAGTAAAGTATTTCGGTCGCTATCGTGTTAACAAGAAAATCCTCCGCACACACAGACACACGGACGTCCAAGACAGAACTTTTTTAAACTGTTTTTTAACTAGTTTAAATAACAAAAATGACATCAAAAATATCATGAATGTTAAAAATAGTGTTTTTTCTTAATATGTGTGTGTATGTATTATCTTACAAGTGCAATGTATGATACATAAAGACATTTTAAGTTTGAAAAATCAGATGTTTTGCGCGAAATGACAGTAGTACCCACCTCAACGCTTCGCTTATGAGGCGTGCAATAAAACAGAAATTGTAAAAATTATCATTCATAAAATTCATATTGGCAAATTGATTTTACTAGATATAAATATTCACTGCATAATTATGTAAATGACGTATAATAAAAACTTGTCTGGATGTAATTGCAAAGAACATCAATTCAGACAATCTGATGCAGCTAAAAATTATTCGAGTCTTAACAACTTGCACTACAAGGATTGATTTTTAAATAATTTAATAACATGCGAACAATTTCTCGTACAATACGAATAATACGAACAAGGCTTGCACTAATTGCATACTTTAGGTACTACATTTTATACGAATACGTTATAGGTACGTATATTTCGACTCTATTTTGAGCATAATTTTCCAACAATTCTTTTTTAATTATTACTCATTGCTTTTATGTTCAGGATGTATTAAAATCAAACATATTATTAATGTAATAACACCTGGCCGTGCACCTTATATCCATCAGTGAAACACATAAATAAAAAATGAATATGCTTGTTTAAAGTGATTAAAACTTTAAGATATGCGCCGGCGCTACAACATCTTTAAAGCATAGCAATGCGCGATTCATATCAATTTCAACAAATGCTGTAGATAATATAAGTTATAAGAAAATAAAATATCATCATGTTAACGAGTTTATCAACCTTAACTTTTCATTTAAATAGATTATTTTGTGTAAAAAATATCTTATTTGTCTATTTAATTAAATATTTAATTGATAGCCATTTGTAGATTTTCTTTATACATAGATACTATGATTAAAAATCGTTATTTCTCAGAAGAAGTTTTTACGCTGCCTCGTTTTGTATGTGGGTTATAAGCGCATTGTATTTCAATACTGTATACACAAATGAATACGAGTAGATTACAAAGATTGATTAATGTTAAGCGATTTAATTGATACGTCACGAATCCGACATATCAGCGATAGAATATTTATAACATCCGTCAGGTATTCCGACACCATCGATGCGATCAAATCGTTAGCACTTTATTTATCTTCCGAACTATTTGGATTCCATTTTTTTTATTAAACAACTATCACAATCGGAAGAAGTTTGTTTAATAGTAGGCAACTTTTATCCAGTATATAAAAGCTATACGTATATATTATAATACATTTTTTATTGATTTTAAAATGTCTTTATATGTATTTGTAAGTTCAAATATTTATAATACCAAATATACGGCGAACAGTATAGAGCATTTTATCATCAATTGAAGAATTTATGAGAACATTTGAGGAAATAATTAAAATAATTCTGTTAACGGAAGCTTAATATGATTTTACAACCACAAATTACCTACCTACTACCTACTCATCATTCAACAAGTCTGTGTGTAGTTTAAGGAAATACATATCGATTCAATATAATATCAAATACCTAATCATTTTATGCAATTAAATAATAAATAGATCAATCTTGTTCGTATTAAGTTTATATTGTTTAAATGAAAAATATTTTCTATTGAATTATATTAATATTTTATTGATAAATATTTTTCCTTGGAAATATACAACTAGGAAATTCTTCAGCTTCAGCTTTAGAAAATATTCAAACAACATATTATATTTATGAGAATTAAACTTAAGGATAAAATATTCAATTCTGTTTGCACACACATTTTATTGGTTGAAAAATAAGTCATAAACATTATTATATTTTCTCTATTATTCTATTATTAATTATGTTATAATACAAGGTAAATTTTGACTAGTATCAAAATAAAGGTAATTGAATATAAACGGAAAATTGAATTCCCCAGAATGTTTAAACCGCATCCAATCAATAACAGGACACTGGAACGTAACCAATTTTGTGTTTATTTTCGAGTAAATTATTGAGAAACCGCTGGAAGCATGGTTAGTATTTCTTGCCAATTCCTGAACGAATAATCTCGCTATTCATAAAATTAATTTAAGCACTTCATAAATTTATAAAATTAATTTAAGTAATTACTACTTTACTAATACTACCTAGTGCTATTTAAGTTACTTAATTTTTTATCTTTAAATTCTGGGTATAATAAGGAGAAACAATAATGAGTGACGTAACTTTTGTAAGATTCCATCCATTTGACCTTCCACGTAATATAGACTAGAGTAGATAATTTTTGAAACAAAAAAAAATCGCAGTCGGATGAAACCCATTAGAAAAGGAGGGGAATATGATAAAAATGTAAGGAAAAATAAATTACGGTCAATCCGAGTTCGGGAAGCGGGAGGGGGGAGCTTTTAAGAGAAAAAAATGGTTTCTCTCGATTTCCGACAAAACTACAAGTTCTATAGAAAAAAGTTCAATGGCAAAGTTGTAGGTAATTAAAAGTTCTACAACTTTTGTATTCACAATTTTTTCACATAACCTCAAAATTTAGGTGAAAAATTCAAAAAACCAAGTTTTTGGTCTTTTAGTTTTATCTACTTCAATATTTATTTTTTTTCTACGAAATTTGGTGGAAACTTACTTTATTATGTCCCAAATACACTGTAATTTATTTGATTGAAAATATTTATTTTTTCGCCTTATTTTGAATTAATACCAAAAAAACAACCTAATTTTCATTCGAAAAGTCACCCGTCAAAATATCAGCTTTTTTCAAAAACTTGGGGTGCCTTTTATTTATTGAAATCTCTACTTTCATATGGTGTACAAAAAAATAAACACCACCATAGTAAATGTTCTCAGGAAATGCATACAAACAGTGTGAAAATTGGCTTTTACTAAATCAGGCACACTTCTCGAACTACCTGAAATGTTTTTATCGACATCATTTTGCTTTTGAATATGCTGTAAAATATTAAACTTAGAACAGATAATTATTTTTCTTTTGAAATATTACCGAAAAGCCGATACAAGAGAAGATATAGAGTTCAAGAAGTGTGCCTGATTTAGTAAAAGCTAATTTTCACACTGTTTGTATGCATTTCCTGAGAACATTTATTATGGTGGTGTTTATTTTTTTTACACCATATGAAAGTAGAGATTTCAATGAATAAAAGGCACCCCAAGTTTTTGAAAAAAGCTGATATTTTGACGGGTGACTTTTCGATTGAAAATTAGGTTGTTTTTTTGGTATTAATTCAAAATAAGGCGAAAAAATAAATATTTTCAATCAAATAAATTACAGTGTATTTGGGACATAATAAAGTAAGTTTCCACCAAATTTCGTAGAAAAAAAATAAATATTGAAGTAGATAAAACTAAAAGACCAAAAACTTGGTTTTTTGAATTTTTCACCTAAATTTTGAGGTTATATGAAAAAATTGTGAATACAAAAGTTGTAGAACTTTTAATTACCTACAACTTTGCCATTGAAATTTTTTCTATAGGACTTGTAGTTTTGTCGGAAATCAGGAGAAACCATTTTTTTCTCTTAAAAGCTCCCCCCTCCCACTTCCCAAACTCGGATGGACCGTAATTTATTTTTCCTTTTATTTTCATCATATTCCCCTCCTTTTCTAATGGGTTTCATCCGACTGCGATTTTTTTTATCTTTTCATTATTTTTAAAGGCTTCTACCCCAGTCTAATAAAAGAAGAAATTCTTATATATTTTGATCAGATTTTATTACGTAAGAATACGTGACGGTTATCAATAGGTATCGATGCGTTCTGTTTTTACAGGAACGTGCTTCAATTGCCATAGAGTATAGATAGTGTTGCTACAGTGATTTTAACCACAAACACATATAAATAATGTACTTATAAGCCAGTCGTCAATTTTTATATAAGTAACAAATTCGTCGTTTAATTCCTTTACAAATAAACTTTATACATACATAGGTAAGCGGCCTAATTACTTTTTCAGTATATTTGTTCAATTGAAAAGGTACAACGTGAGTTAAATACGAAGACTTGAAATAATAATATCCTTCATCTCCATATGAAGAGAATAATTATTTTACTTCCTGATTGTCCAATACCTGTTGTATTGTGAAAAAGGAGAGAATTAATTCAAGTACCTGCACTTAGTACAGCATTGAATATATGAAATGCTCTTTCAGAAAAAGAAATCAATAATGATGAAAGAGTGACTGATCATTCTTCGTAGTTCGTAATAATATTTGTAAAGCTGTATTCGTATTATTTGTCTGTTCTTCTCGTAGGTTCTTTCCATATCAGTTCATATTAAATTATTCATTGTCTTGCAACAACTTTGTAAGTGGTTAAAATAAGTTTAAATTTTGAAATATCGGAACGTGAAACAAGCGTGATATCAATAACCTTATGTTCCTCGATGAACCCTGACAAATGAGGCATTGTTGCGGCGATGCGACGTGACGTTAAGAATTTGCCATAGAATGCACCTATAAAATTTCCGCATTATAATTTTTTATTTCGTTGTGTCCACATCGAAGCCGCGGTTGAACTTCATTTCATCCGAAACAAACGATCCGATAAGATGTCCCAAACAGACTTCTGTTGTTGAAAATGTCCGTAAGTTTTTTTTATAATTTTTTGACTATTGAATAGAATTTCTGTAGGAACAATTTTATAGTTGGGTAGATACTGTATTCAGTATTATTGAGTTGTATCTCCAGCGATATAAATTATAAATTAATACCGTTGTAATCTTCACACAATAATAACATAATGTCCAAAGTTGCATTGCATCATCATGGGTAAAATCACTAGCGTGTTGCATTTCGCTGTTGTTTGCCGGTAGCGAGTAGGACAAGTATCTACTCCTACACATTCCGACCCTAATGCTTCCTTTATTGTTCTCTAACTTTGTTGTGTTGGAAAATGACAAGCCATTACCAACAGTATACGTGAAAGTCACACAATACCATTCACGGCTTATAAATGAACAAATAGCGGAGCTTTGTTGTTTTACTAATTTTATCGCATCATCGTTATCGTTCCGTTTTAACTGTATGCGATACTATGTTGTGTCAACCATACCATCAATTAAATTCCTTTAGCTCCTATCAGTCAAACAGATCTAAACAACTGTGTTACATTAAACCATAAAAAATGTTTAAATATTCTCACGTAGTCAACAAAAAATTGATTTCTATCGCATCCTTAACATCGATTCGTGTGCTTGGTTTAAATAATAATTATAGATAGCAGATAGCGTTGTTCGTGAGATAAACCGAGCAAATCGGATCAACGTCAACACTCACAAAGGGATACCATCTATTTGCGCTTTACAAAATTCTTTTCCATCACTTTTGTTAAGCCTCAAAGCAGTTTAATAACTGTCGGGCTGTGACAGCGAAGCCTTTGTGAGGATAAAGGGACAATATACCTGTGGACACGTCATTTTTACTTAAAACATCCGTACTTTGTAAGAAAAAACAAGGCCAGTGCATCTATATGGTACCTAAAGTGGGTCGCAAGTGTCGCCTTGTGGTTTCTCACTAACCACTTTTCAGTTAGGTATATATTTGTTGTTTTTGTTAATTGCGTATTTTGAAAATATGTTTACAACTAATTTAATTATCAACATTTATTTAAAGTCGTGCAGCTTATTGTAATCACATTATGTATTTTCACAATTACATATTGTGAAAATATATTCAAAGTTATGCAGAAAATATTAAATTGAATTGATTTAAATATAAACGTACATTTGTATAAACAAACAGAGTTAACTATGCCCATTACCAATTCGCGAAATCGAAAATTAAGGGTCGCTAAATTAAACTCAAATCATTGAATTTATAGTATCCAAATTGGTGCCATTAAGTCTTACAAATTGTTCTTATTTGTGTATTTGGATGTCACGATGCGGTACAGTGATTAGGGGCATGCAGAGTGCAGCCTGCATTGTAATTTGTGGCTTTAAAAACCAGACCCATTCAATGTGGAATCAGATGATCAGATATCACCCTATTGACATGAGGTATTTTTGGCATAAATGAATGCGCTGTTAATACATTATGCAGAAGTATTTATGGACTCAATAATCTAACCTGGTGAATCATTACCTTATTATAAAGAGCCATTGGCAATTATTAAAGGGGTTTGGACTAAAGATCTCCATTTATAGAATTTAATGAACAATATATACCTGCATGTTTAACTAGTTTCATTTGTGATATAATCAAATCTCCTTTAACCTTTTTTATTTACTAGAATTAAGGAGCCATATTAAAATAGACTAACTAAAATATTCAGCGATAAGTCATGGCGCGTAATAACGTGACAAAATTCACATTAAAATTGCAAAAATATCCAGTCAGCACCTTACCAATACATAAACGTCGTAGACGATGATACTTTATAGTACCTTTAAGGATGGGGTCACATTTTATTGGTTTTGCTGGAGGTTTTTATGTAAATGTTAAATCTATAAAAATTTATCCCGTCCATAAAATTTACATTGTAAAAATCACATGCGGTACTTTGTGTTTTTCATATGCGTAAAAGATTAATAAGTACAATAACTGTAGCAAATGGATGATTAATTCCACTCGGATGATATATTTCGGCTTAGCATAAATTGGGTTTTATGTCCGAGCAATTTTAACGTTCACATTTAAGGCATACTGTTAAAGTTATACAACCGTATCATAGGAATCTCTTATTTCGTATCATTCATTGTTGTTTCTTTTTTTTAAGTATTTATTTGGTGGAATAGGGAAAAATTAAAAGTGTGTTTATTCTTAATCGAATAAATATTTTAAATTAAGGGGCATCGCTGGATGCTACATATTTTTGATTACTTTGAATTATCATGCACGGTTTATCTTATCTTAATATATATAAATCTCGTGTCACAATGTTTGTCCTCAATGGACTCCTAAACCACTTAACCGATTATAATAAAATTCGCACACCATGTGCAGTTCAATCCAACTTGAGAGATAGGATAGTTTAAACATGTAGGTACCACGGGCGAAGCCGGGAGGGACCGCTAGTATGTATATAAAAATGAATCCCAAAATGTGTTGAGAACGGCTGAACCGATTTCGTTAATTCTTTTTTTATTATATTCCTTGAAGTACGAGAATGGTTCTTATGTAGAGAAAACGTAAATATGTACCACGGGCGAAGCCGGGGCGGACTGCTAGTTCCCAATAAAATATAACTCCACTTGATCGCGTTGTAGATGCTTAGTTCTTAGTTCTTTTCACGAAACGATACTAATGAGAGATTAAGAACAAAAAATAGCTTTAAAAGAATCGAATTAACATTACAGGATTAATGAACTATAACGCTTGCCTGTGACCACTAAAGACAAACGTTTTAAAAATGTCTCCTTATAAATATTATCTAACAAATAATATCTTTTCAGATAATTAGAGTGAGCATGCTGACTAGACTAGTGACGATAGCACTGGTGGCAGTGACCTGGCGGCTCACCGACGCCTGCTCTTGCTCACTAGAACATCCACAAACACATTTTTGTAACAGTGACTTCGGTAAGTTTACCTTTTCATTCAATCGTCTATTTTAGATAATATGCCAAATGTGACCAACAACCTAATTTCAGCAATAGTCATGCAAATATCTTTCGGGTGCTAGAAATAAGGATATATTGAAAGTAGATTTTATCTTAAACTATCCATTATGTCTTGTGAGTTACCTAATTTAAGTTGCGACAAAATTTGGGTCAAGCTTGTACGGTGAAATACCACATCCTGATAAAAGATTAGCGTCGATTGATAGCGTATTAACATTATGTCATCGTACTTCGCATAGTAAGTACGGAAGCTGTATGCCCAAATCTTTTAACCCTTCACCCTCCTATCTTGCAGGCAGATCTTGTTTCCCAATCACACTAAAGGCTCACGACATTCTCAATATTTATTTTATTACAAACGCAACTGGCGACATTTAAGATATTCCATCTGAAATACGTCTTTTTTCGTATACTTTAACATTCTTATTTATTTAGCAATTTCCCGTAATTTCCCGTCTTTTGTCATTCGTGCTCCAAGATATATTTTGTAGAAAGGTATTTCTTCTTTGTAGAACTCTATCATTGTTATCTAGAAGAGTCTCATTATGGTATAACTTGGACATTTATTTCCTCGTAAATTGAAATTGTATAACGAAGCAGATGTAGAAAATCTTACAAATTGAAGTACTGAGCTCTACAAATTTATTCTATTTCCTTACAGTTATCGTCGGTCGAGTACAAAGACTATTCAGAGGAAAAGATTTCTACGACGCTTACAAAGTGAAAATTCGAAACGTTTTTAAAGTAAGCAATATTATTTATTATTTTTCTTAGTGTCTTCAATGAAAGAATATATCGTTGTTGTTAACTTTTGTTTGTATTATGAAAAGCCAGCCTCAAAACCAAATTCATAATTTTAATTACAGGCAACCCCAAAGGCAGCTTTAGCTCTAAAATCAGGTCGAATACTAACGCCCTCTCAGGATTCCTTATGCGGAGTTAGCCTACAGCCAAGAGAGACCTATGTCATAACAGGTATTGTAAATTTGTAAATAGTAAATACATTTATTCTTGAAATCATATCTAATCTAGTTTATTTAGTTTAGGATAGACATCAATTTATAACAACGAAAAGCTTACCTAAAGCTTCGCGTTAAGGCTAAATAATAACGAGCTGAACGCCATTACACAACAATCAACTTCCAATTTCCCTTAAATATTAACGCATTATGTCGAAGCGTCAGCTAACAACTTTTTGAATTCATTTGACCTATACATTTACCCTTTAACGTACGTAATACGACGGCAAGACGTTGTTTGATGATAGCTCTTTGCTCTTATCATTATTCTAATGTAAACTTGAGCAAAATACTAATAAGTTGAGTCACAGGTCGCGTGATGCACCTGCAGGCTCACGTGCAGCTGTGTGGCTACATTAACAAGTGGCGGGAGGTGACGCCGCGGCAAAGGAAGGGATTCCGACTCCTCTATCGACAGGGCTGCACGTGCAAGGTAATTGATGGACATACTAATTATTGTACTAGTACATACGAGACATGCAGCTTTTTAATTATCGAAATACACGACAAATTGTGTGTATACACGAAGCATGTTCGATTATTTTCATTCTGTTGGCCTTAAACAATTTTGTTTCATCGTTTATATAAAGTTGGAGTGATCGTTTAGTTACATTGGTAGCTTTTTTAGTACAATGCTAGAAGTAGCACTCAAAGTAATAGTAATAGTAGATATGTATAATTATTAATTATTATCAAAAAGATTGTAAACTGAAATTGTTGCAAGTTGCAAATGAATAATAATTTGGAATGAAAAACAAAACTTCATCCAAGTAACTCAATGGACCTGACGCATGCTCACTCTTCAATGAAACAACAATATAAGTTTAATATTAATATTCAAGGCAAGCAGATATTATCCAATGTTATCTTTTGATTAATTATTTATGAGACCAAGCATTTATGATAATGCGTTTAAAACACGAATATAGCGAAATACGGAAATTCAACACACTTCCCCAGAGCGTTAATAAACAAAACATAATAAAGAAAACATTTCGAGTAATTACTCCTCTTTAGGTATACATGTTCCTAAGCGAAGCGGTTAATCTGCCTCAGTACGATAGGATTAAAATTGAAATATTAAATGGAAAGCGATTGTGTGAACATTTCCTTCATGTAAAATGAAAGCGATGACTTAATTGGAATCGATGACGCCGTCAGGCTTATTGGATTCTCGTGTTAATTCCGCAAACTTGTTTAGCTTTGCCTTCAATTACATTACGAGTATCAAGTAAACGAGTCACGAATTTTCCCTCTGTAGTATAAGATTCGTGTGCAAAACAGCTAAAGAACAATACTATTAAGTTAATTTTCTTTAACTGCTTACAATTGACCCAGAAATGACAGCATTTGGAAATAACAATACGTTGCCTTCTAATGTTTAGTACTTAGTTTAACTCTTGGGTAATCGTGCTATTTATTTAAAATAATATTACGGATAATAATATAGATTTCAAACTAAACATTACTCTTTATTTCTAGTTGTTTTATTTGAAGAAGTATCATTTGTATAAAATCATGAACTACTATGATCACATTAGTTGCACAACGAAGATGTAATCATATAATGAACTATTATTTGCATGATAACATATTATGATTTAATTATAATATGTTAATGGATTATACCAATCAAGATATTAAACTATTAACCTTGAACATTCATTGCAATATAATTATTAAAATATTATAATCATATAAATGAAATAATTTCAGGTACACGTAAACCGCCGAACAACAAAATCGCCAAACACTTGCGTGACGGGCTACGACGAATGCTACGAGCGTCACGGCATCTGTCTTCATGACCGAGAGAGGCGGTGCAGGTGGACTAGGTAACTTATTTAGTTTTTTATTTACATTAATTTACTATGAAATAGGATAAACAAGCTTTATTTTTATTTTTATTTTTAATTTTTATTTTGCTACTTTTATTTTGCTTTATTTTTATAGGTACATTGAAAATGTATAGTGATAACCTCTACGATGTTTTTAAAATTATTGTAGATGCATAATGTAATCAATACAACATGTATTATGCAGGATGTTGGTGAAAAAAAAATAATTTTTGGGGATAGCAATAGCACTTATTGTTTTAATTATTTTTACCATTTAAGTATTATAAAACTTATTATAAAATGTTTTAAAAAAATTAGCTTCTAGATTAATGTCATCAAAAGTATGACATCATTGGAGGCATAAAATCGAGAATTTCGTTATTTGTATAATATATAAAGTGTACATAAAAACCAAATACGATGTAGGTACCTACGCACTTTTTGCTTGCTCGAGTGTTGACAATGACTAATGCGAACTGATTTTATCATGGCTTCTAACAGTTCTAACCGATTATTTAAATTAGTTCTTTAACCTTAACGTGTGTTTAGCTTATTAAGTTATGAAGATATTTATATTATTTGATCTTAACATCAACATATAATTCAATAAAATTATACCTTTGAGAAGTCATGAATAAATTATGAGTTATTAAATCCGTCTCTCCCTCCCTTCTCATTGTGTATTACTTGACTTATGGATTTTTTGTTTGTTTTCCAGAGCTCCTGCCCTCACGAGATGTCTTCAAAAACAACTGTTCAACAATAACAGCACTATGACTTGATTAATCGAACGAATAACTATAGCACTAATAACTACCGTATATCTCGCCTCCACTCGATTGAAATTCCGGTGTTACCTTCGATTGTTACTAATATTTATAGATTCAAAGTTATGTTTAAGCCAAATCTGAGATGACATGTTAGAATGTTTTACATGATAATGTTTTAAGGTGAAACAAAACATGTTTGTTTCGTTAATTATATAGAGCTTTAATAAGCTCGACGGAAGGCTAGTATTGGATTTGGTTTTCTTTATTGTAAAATCGGAGAAAGCAGACAGTATGCATGTGGCTATGAATGTGTAGACGTAAAAATCGTGATAAATTATTAGATGCAGCGACGTTTTATATCAAAACAACACGAATTAACTGAACGCTATTACCAATTGTTATTCTTTGGAATATTTCCTTTGAAGATTCTTAAATTGTTATTTAGTCTTCACAGACAAATTGCTTAACGTTATTTTGTATTATTTATTGTAAGTTATAACTATGTTAAGTTAAAGTATTGTAAATTAACAAAATAGTGATATAATTAGATTAGAATAAAAGATTAAGTTAATAGAGTTTGTTTTATTTATGTTTAACTGTAGGACGCCTACGAAAAATATTGCTCGTAGATGTCTAAGCGCTACAGTAACGCACGTATTGTACAAGGCGCGACATATTATGTGCCTTGTTAGCAAGAATCTATATGACCCTTGTTGAATAATGCAATATCAAACAGCAATGCAATGCAAACAGAAGAGAAATAATAAATAAAAACTTACCATATCAGTGTGGTTATGATAATAAGTTTGTTCAATTAGAGGGAAGTTCTCGCGTCCCAAGCGTCGTTGCAATTGAAGTAGATGGCCGAATACCCATGGCCGATCCTAAAACCAATTCAATTACATCAAGAGTTGACCAAACAATACAACTTATAACCCGATTGTAAACTATTTGACTCTACAAAGACAATTTAAGTGAGTTATATAGTTGAAACTTGTAACAACATTTGCCTTTTACTCTATCGACCGCTACAAACTGCTCCTATTTATTAGCATAAAGCAACCCGAAGCTGACATTTTAGAATACCCCGAGGAGCGTGGTGATTTATAGCCACCTCAATCTCATATTTCCTTTTTAAAATGCATTAAACCAGCTTATTAACTTCAGCATATTTTACCGTAAATTTTCAACTACATAAAGATTTAAAGTAAATTGTAAAGTGATATATTGCTACGTAATTTTGTATAAAAACAGTCGAAAACATAATGTAGCTATAAAGTACTGTTTCCTTGACATTAGAGTCGTCAACTAATAAATCATTGGTTAAGTAGATGTTTACTAATTTTACCATCGATCAATCAACCGTCTAATATTTAAAAGAAAATTTTCTGTTATCAATGTTAAAAAATAACGTAGTTATTTCGATCTAATACAAAATCGGTGAGAGAGTTGTACCGATTTTTCAATTTATTAATCCATGACAGTTGGAACATTTATCATCCAGATAATATTATCGAGACGGTTGAAAAATCATCTCTAAAATAACCTTCGTCGAATACACTGTACGTTTTGCACTAATTAACCTAAAAAATCGTTCGTGTTCGAGTGTGCAATGAGTTATCAAAGGCAACAAACTCTATTTAACACAAGGTTACAAGGCCCCGCACCCTATTTTGAAGTCGATCGAACGAGCAGTAATTACCTGGAAGTGATAAATTGAGTTAAGGCTGTTGATAGAAGGTACGCCTCCGAACTTGAGGCCCAGGAGTAGGGGGCGGTGGTCGGCACCAGCGTCGCGAACGTTCTGTCTCACCAACACGAAGTCCGGTCTATAATAAAAACGCAAATCTACATCTGCTCTTGTCAGTTTCGAGCAGAGATAGAAGTAGTAATAGGATAGGAAAAGCAACAACGTCTATCGTAATTCTAATGATGATTCCCAAACCATAAATTCCCATATATATAATCAGATGTTGAGTTTCATTTAAAATTGACAACCGTATACCAAAAAAAATGCACACAAAAAATATAACTTGCCGTTTCAGAACAGTTCAGTGTCAAAAACACTATAAAAATATAAAAACAAAAAAATACGAAAATATATTTGGTATGCGGTAAATATGGTGTCCAAATCGCATAAAATCTTTATTAACGATCATTTAAAAATTAAGGATAGAGATAAACTTTTATATGGCTGTTATTACGGGTTAATGGAAAAGGGGACCCATAAATGAGAGAATAAGAAATTAATGCTGAATCTGAATTAAATTATCCATTCTAGAATATTCCATAAATTATATAGTATACGTAACAACAGTCTTTTGTATTTTTTTCTTTTGGCAAACAGTCAGCTAAAACTCTCTAGATAACAATGCAGTTAATAATATTCTTCCCCAATCTCTCCTCTAGGCTCTAGTACGATTTTATTGCCAAATGTTTTAAAATAATTGTCTGCCGGTGTTGACAAAGAATATAAACTAAACAATTATAATAGATATTCTAAACTAATTGTAATTGAAACATTTTTATTAGAACATAAAAAATATACGCAAGCCGACAAATTAGAAAAATTGTTTCACTAAGTAAGAGAAGCAAATTAAATTATCCAATTATAAATTGCTCTATCCTCTCACAAGTGCACTGTAATTATAAGGTTTTACACAAAATGATACAACAATTGAGAAGACTTACTTAAAACATCTCGTAACCTTAGTTCCGCTGCGGTACACAGCCATAGACACGTTGGCGCCATCTGAGTTGGCTGTCACAGATATTTCCTAAACAAGAACAAACACATAGTTGAAAACTTACCTCTTAGAATGAAAACTTTTCTCTTAGAATATCTTGAAGAACATTAATTCAACTTCTTTTAATTAGCTCAGCAAAGCGACTAAGTCGTCATGGAAACTAAGTTAATTTACCTACGCTACGTTTCTCTCACTTAAATGAATTATTTTCAGTCCATTAAATATTTACTGCCTACATTTTTTATTCGAAGGTAAGCTTATTTAACATCAAAGACTTTCTTTTGAGGTATTACGGAGGATTAAATTGTTTCACTCTTAGATTTTCTCTTAAAATAAATTAGCCTGCTTTATGTTTCAAAATTAAGTATTTCTAACTCGATCTAAAATGTTAATCAATAAGCTACTTGTTCACATGAAACAAAACATAAAGGGACTGAAATACGGGATGATAAATGAGAATGTACAAACCCGGAATTCTGCTTGCTCCACGCGGATATCCCATTCGCCTGGCAAACGTCGACCTCGGAAGTATTTAGACCAATCAGTGTTCTGGTCATCCACAACCAGGAGCGTGACGCAGCGGTCGCGGTTGTAACCGCGGCCCACTGAGGCCACCGATGTTACACTCCCTATGTAAATGTTTATCTTTGTAGTACAGTACTACGTCATAGTATATAATATGGTACTACGCCATCAACATTATTTCAGACATCGCAATATTGAAGACGTATAAAAAAGTACCTTCGTACTTAAAGAGAAAATTTAGAGCGAAGAAATTCATAATTACTATAATTTTATGTATCCACCAGCTTACTTATCAGGAATTCATAACGTCTCCCAAATTGATCGCTAAACTTTACTAATAAATGTTTACTTATAAATCTTACTTCCATCACTTACTCGTAAATGTAAAAGGAATTCTATTTATCCAAAAAAACATTGCGTGGAAATTAATTCACGATTCAAAGAACTCACTGAATTAATAAAATCATTTAGTCATTTATTTTGGCGAGATTTAGAATCCTTTGTATTTTTACTCTTACTGAATTCAGAGCTTTATTTAAAAACAAAATACATATCTATATATAATGTATATATGTATTAGAAAACAGAAAAAAACACACAACAGTGCTAAACTTCAAAAGAATTGTAACAAATAAGTAAAAAGATTACGTTTTAAATCAACGGGTCAAAATAAAAGTATATGTAGAGACAATGGAAAATGACAACCTTTTTATTTTGGTAAAATCTCCCAGTAATCTTCTTTCTGAACAACATAATGATCCGGCAAATGTCTGATGGCTTAAAAACCACGTAAAGCTTTTTGTACGTTTTGCTGAAATTGCCTTCATTACCTTTATACTGGATAAGGATTTTGCATTTTATAAAGCTTTACAATAAAACGGTACATTTCGATAAACTTCAAACTTTACTTCATAAATCATTGTTTTCAAATAATGAAAATGTAAGTTCATGAATAATGTTTTGTAACCAAACCTCCAATTTTTCACAGCAAAAGCGATTCCGTCAGCTCTGTGCGAATTACATTTCTTATCCGACATTGATTAATCGTTCTCGTGTAACTAAGGTGACAAATGTTACTTATGTAATAGTACCTACAGACAAACACCTGAATCCTGACAGGAGAAAATTTATTTTGTTATACATAGGTGAATGATATTCCTTGAATTTACTTTAAAATGTTTTTCTCTAGACGATATTGATTTGATTACAGATCAATGAATCATTAGTTTTAGCATGGACCAATATTGGTCCATGGTTTTAGTCAACTAAAGAAGCTTGAACTGTTTGTAACATTAATTATTAAAAGCTGTGAAAGTATCTAACATTTTTAACGTTAACTTACCTAGCAAATTAGCGCCTTGATCTCTTGCCGCGCCAGTCAGTGACTGTACCCGCTGTAGCAGAGACTCCCTGGACTTGGCTGGAGAGGAAGGAGCTGATGTTCCTCGAGACCCTCCACGGAGGTTCAGGGACAGGTCTCCGCCAGAGCCAGCGCTTGCAGCGCTAGCAGTGCTTGCTGCGCTCGGCGTTGGTGGTGCCGCACCACTCCCGAGGCTACCACCTGTCGCTATATCATATCATAGCATAGGATTGAAATTATATGAACTGACATTGCCATTTTGTCGATAAGTTTATCATAAAATGTAAAATCAATAGACTGAAATTATAAATATTGATTTGTTAAATGAAATATAAACATTAACTAAATATGTAATACATATTGTATTAGCTAGTAAAGTATCAATCATTTTAAAACCATATTTTTACATTATACAAAGCCGCGCCCCAATGAATGGCAGTTGTTGTTTTTCTATGTTATTACGTAATGTAATAATATATATTGTTTAAGAATTTTATTTAAAACTGCTTACCCTGGGAGACGGGCCGTTGCTGTGGCTTGGGCTGGCTGGTGGTGGCCGGCCGGCCGGTGTACGGGTCCACCTCGCCCTCATCGCACTCCGACTGAAGGTCACCGGAGCTAAATCTGCGCAACGCCTCCGCTGAACTACGTGCGTACAAGGGACACGCACGGGAGGGAAACCGACACACACTATGTAGCCACTCATTGATGCCAACACCTACCTATCACTTTCTTTACTAATTTTATCTTATACTTCCTCTTTGTGTATTTACTATGAGTTCATCTACTGCTAAAAGCTTTTGTGCGGATATAACACTCACACGCTAATTCAATAGAAATTCAATTAACAAAATTTTAATGGAGTGATAAAACGAACCTTAAAGTGAGTCAATTAATCTGCACCACAATTAAAACTTTACAAAACAATTGCTTGGCGCTCAGGAAATAAATTTGAAAGCAATTTGGAGATCCACAACATTGATAGGGAGGAAGCACCATGCAATGACGATGGTAATTGGTATACTTATTGTTCGTGAATTCTCCTTGATTCTTCCCAGGCGACAATCAGTGTGGCTTAAATGTTCATGAGTGCTACACGGTATGTGAACAGCAATGATCGTAAGAGGGATAATCCTTGTACCTGACTTAACTGTTAAAAGCTCCTAGCTTTAAGACATAGGTGTTGAAATGTCATGTACGGTAAACAGACGCCAATAAAGTCAGATACAAGGGTAAGCTTAGCTGTATCATCGTAGCGAACATAATTACAAAGATTAATAACAATGAATATCCAGACACATTCTAGTTTTAAATTTGCAATCACGGAATTAGCTATATTATGATTCAGCTTTTGCTTGGGGTAAAGGTTTTGATCCGTAGAGCAAATCAGTAGCAAGCTGCATTTAGGAATGCGCAAATTAGTGATACGTATGAGTGGAATAAATCACACGTACATTACAATAAAATGTAAACCATTTTTATAACCATAACGCAATTCTTATACAATGTTAGCAAAACGAAGATGCCGGAATTTCAAAACTTAGATATAAAATCTGCACCTTTCAAATTTATTTTTAAGAAAAACTTCGTTAAACTTCTTGACACTCTTAAACTAAAAAATGCATTAAAGTATTTGTTAAAAAACACATCTCATTTGTCGAGTGCTCTCGTTTATATTTTCTACGTGTTCTCGCAAACATTAATTTAACCCTGTTTGTTTTTCATTTGCAGTTGCACTTCAAAATACGTAGATAAAATTAAATTTAATTCTTGACATTGTATTCGGAATTCTCTTTCATTTACTTTATACAATAAAAGGGAGCATGCTTTGAGAATTTGATTTTGTTGTTCCATAGCTCTTTTGTTTCCCACAACATATTTTATGTAACACGATAATAAAAAACGATTTCTTGACTATGTTTATTTTAGTTTTCATAAATGAAAGCACACACATGAACAATACAACTTCGAGATAGCATACCTTCGTTTCAAGTAATTGACATTGGAGGTGAAGGAATTTCGGAAGCTTGAGAAAGACAGGGTTGATGTGGTCGCGGCCTGCGGGCCACAAATGCCAGGACACCCCGACCGATCTATTTTGACCGCCCCTGGACAAACAATTACGAGGATAAACGTTGTACAAACCCACTGTTGTAGGCAGTAGGCACGTGTCCAACATGTTAGAAATGAATGTAAATCAATTCACTGAAATATTAATATTAATAATCTGAAAAACATTGGGTATGAAACCTATTATTACTAGGTAAATCTCTATACATAAATATTGAAGCTTAAAATATGTAGATTTAAAATTTAAAGCATGATTGTTTATCGCGAAACTCATGATTGACTAAAACCAATCAACAAAATTATTCATCCAAGTAATGTCAGCGTATAGTTTTCCGTGAAAAGTGTTGTTTACTAACAAGCGTCGTCATTAATAATTCAGAATAATAATAATTAAGGCTCTATTATACCATTTGGGTATAATAGAGCCTCTAAATTATTTGAGAAACGATGTTTTAATTTAATTGAAATCATAATCTTTGCATTATAAAATTAGCTCTAATGTTTTCTGTAAGCATTAAAAATAATTGAAATACTTCATAATATATAATAAATAGTCTGTACAGTTAGTTATCTATTATCTTGCTCTGTCATCAATCGGAATTAGAAATCTTACCTTGGAAAATTCACTCGCAAGTTTGTTTGCAAGTCGGTTTGTCGACGGTATGCGACGTTGAGCTACACAGGAACTTGTAGAAGGGGGTAAGGATTCCTGTGGAAGTTTTGCTGGTCTTAGATCGAAATATATTACCGCGGATTAGATGATTGAAGCGGAAATCATCGCATTTTTCGTTTTTGTTTATTATTATAGAGTATAGGCTATCAACTGGTAATAAATAACATTAATATTACTTATATAATATCGTCTTCTCGAAGCTCGAGCTCGATCGAGCTTAACTCTTATACTAGGGTGAAGATCTTTAGTAGTTACTACATTATATAGTTCTCAATTTTGATTTGTTATGTGTATTGATTCTCCTTCTACTACACTTTACTTAAATACAAAGTTGACTTTTACGTAGGGCCATCTACATTTTATTTTTGTTAGGAACTGAGACATAATGTAACAGGAAGTTTTAAATAAAAATAAAATGACCCGTAAAAAAGGTTTCACAAAATGAGGGCAGATAAGGGTTGGCTCCGATATAATAATATTAAGGATAAACCTTTTTTTCGTGAGCTGACTTACACCTTTATTTAATTGGCCTGAATTTAAATGTCAATCATTACACCAAAATTATTAAACGCAATACAGCCCAGTTCTACTCTATTTAGCTTATCTCTCAGTTTAAATGACAACGTATGAAAATTTATTTAGCTATTAATGTTTTGAAATAAGTATTCAACCAAACGCTCAACATACTCGTGAAATATAGTTTTATTAGTAACTACAAATATTTTAATAATATCTCAATACAACAAAACACATCATTATATAATTATCAAAATATTATATCGTTCTTCTTATTCGGTATTGTATATTTTTACACACACATTATTATTAATGCTTACCTTTATTACCATACGTTACTCATAAAATTGAAGATTTATCGATTAACTTGTATGGTATCGTTAAAAATAGCCGCAGTGAACAATAATTGTTATCGCTAATCGTATTATCGGAAGTTAAAATGATAGATAGCCCTATGTAACATGATCGGAAACATTTTGACATACACCTAACATCTTTTATGGATATTGCATATGAAATAAAAGAAAAAAAAATAATAAAACTCGCCTTTAAATTACGATCTATTTATAAAATATTATTTGGAAGTTAATACAGTAAAGAACTATGAGGAAGCTGGTATAATATGAGAGTCAAGGTATAATTTGAGACATTATAAGTAATAAAGAAAATTAGACAATCTATTGCGATACGCTACACTATAAAACTGGTAACTACTTTATTATTTTAAAGGCGTAAGTTCCTACAACGGTCTACTTAGCGGCCTATACAAACACCTATTTTATAAATTGCACCATATTTGAAAATGCGCAAATATAAATCAAAAACAAATCAATAAATCGCACAAACAGAATATAATTACTTCACAGTTCGCACCATGGAACGTTATTGAAACCCTATCATAGCTCTAGACGCCGTAATTCAAACCTATATTTGATGTTATTCGAGGTTGTATTTTGGCATGTCGCCAATTGCTGTCAGCCGCCAGCCATATTTCGTCCCGCCCGCCCTACGCAATTCACGAGGTCACTTACAGCCTATAGACCATCGACTGTCCTCACCTGAGTAAAACAGATTTACCTACGATAAGGTGAAACTTTGTGTACAAATTTTGTCGCGTTTAATGAGAATAACATACCTGAGATTGCATTTTTGCCACCACTTGTATGATTGACGATTTTTGAAATTCCTACATTTTACATACACACGCTCTACATGTTGGTTTTCACCGAAAGAGTTAAAAAATATAAAAGTACGTGAACGTTTACTGCAAATTGCATTTTGTAAATTCCACAAAGCACCGCAGCTGTTTTCGGCATGAATGAAATGTTGAAACTCAAACTGAAAGGCAGTTTTTCCATTGAATTCCAATGTTCAATCGTTTACGTTCATTCCATTGAAAGAAACACAAATTGTGAGTAGTTTTCGATTGGGTTACATTTATGATGACATCAAGGAATTGCCTTTTATTCATAACGTTGTCTATTTGTATAACTATGCAGTTTCACATATGATGATACATCTACACAAAAAGCCAATTAAACGTTTGATACAAATAATGACAATACAGGAAAGAAAAACAATGATTTGCGCCTAGTTTCACCAGTTTATGTATTAAGAAATATATATAAATGTTTGCGAAAATCCCAAAGTAGTCATTTATGTTGACCCGAGACAAAAATTTAATTTCAGAAGTGATAAATCTAAAAGGGATCTTTTTATTACAAAAGTTAACATACCATTGTTGAAAAAGTCCTTCTCATATTCTATAATTATGGTTTCATTAACTTTTACAAACGGGGCTTTGTAGGAATGTTTATTTTATGGTTCGCTTATATTTATAAGCGAACGTTAATAAGTTAATTTTCAAAATATAATTGTGTATTAAAGACCGGAAGAAATATGTAAACGAAGTTTTTATATATCGAAAGCGGGTTCTATTAACCAAACGTCCCTAGGTGCATACAACTTTGAATATTGCAATTCTCAAAGAGATCATGTGACACCTTTAATAAATAATATGTTGCTCACTTGACACAGATATCAAATATTCAGGGGTTCTAAGCGACGTCAGAAAACACCGCCAAGTATCTCTGGAGCTGTGCCAATTTGACGACACAGCCGTAGGATCGATCCTCCCAGAGCGTTAATATTCCTCACACAAACCACGGAATAGTGCTTCCAAATTTAATACAATTTCTAGGAAAACTATTTAGTTTGTTACCCGGAAAATTTAGTGCTATTGTGCAGCTCTCTAGTATAATGTGTAAATTATTCAGCATTTGTACTCATTAAAATAAATTTGCGACGAAGAATATTGCGTCGCGAATATAAACACGAATTTCTTGTTGTTGACTAAATAACATCAAATCCGGACAAGCAAAAAATATGTATTAAAAATCTCTCGGTATTGGATGTAAATATGTAATTATTTAAGTTCAAATGCCTTCTGTGGCAACGAAATCAGGACAAAACCTGCGATATTAATACGCTATAAAGAGAATATAAAAATGCCATAAAACTTATATACGACATGTATACGACCCATATCTTACGCTTTATTGTATGGCGCTGGTTTGGTTAGTACTTTCATACAAATAAGTAAAAGAGATATCGTTTTTTATTTATTTCTTTAAAAAATGGAATAAACAACCTAACAACCGAATAACCTACAAGAAAATGAAGAATTGAATTTTTAATGATACTAAAAGAAAACTTATATCCTGTCATAACTATAATGCAATATTCGCGTGTAACATTTTGCTATTCATGATTATTCGGCGGAAAGAAAAATAAGGGTCTCATGAACGATCCAAGATTTAATAAATATTTATATATAGTTCTTCGTATTTCGCTTAAGTAAATATTCAATTAAACAACGTGTTCTTTTATCGCAGCTGTTAATCACAGATTTAATAAATTATTCTTAACGATAGTTCTGTAGTTTAATCAACTGAATCAAATAATTTATTTTCAATGTGCCACAGAAGTAGGTACTATTATTGAATTATTATTTTCTGTTTTACGTAAGTAATAAAAGACTCGACAATTATTAAGATCTATCTTATTTAGTTGAACATAAGTCAGTAATATAAAGCATTATTTAATCTTAAAATGCATAACGATAATAATTGAACAATATTCAGTCAATTAATTAAAGATACAAAAATTGGGTCAATGGCATTTTAATTGTCATTCATTAAAAGCCTTCATTAAAACAACATTACTACGAAGCACGTCCACATTTCATTTTAATTTTATTTCTTAAAATTTAATTGTCTTTTACAAAACTATAGTATTTGTACTCCATTTCATTTTCATCCTCCGCCCTACATACCCATTTAAACACAGACTCGTTTCCTGTCTACTGACACAAAAAAATTTAATCAATTCCAACCCTCGCTGTTCGTATTTAAAGGGCAACATCGATAAATGCAGGGTTTTATGTTAGTAAATTGACAAATATACTTACAGATGAATGAGACAAATCCGAAGATACGGGTTTCGCGTGCGAGCACAGGTTACGCGTTAACGGGTAGGGAAGTAAGTAAATGAGGGTGCCTTTTGTGGAACTGAAGTGAAAATCGGCGGGACGGCGCGGCGCACGCCACCGGGCTTATTGATTTTGGGTGGGAACATTTCCCGGCACGCCATCTGTCCTGACCGCTCACGTGCCGAACTAAATTACATAGTTAAACGTGACTGAAATTAGATGGCGCATTTTCGGCTTTTCATTTTCTCTGACCAAGTAGCAAATTGCTTATTAGAAGTAAAGTGCGAGCTTTTATATTCGTTAGCCGCTCATTGTTAGCCAGGTCAGCTAATTTAGCTCTCTTGTATGTTATATTCGTAACTAAGTTCTACCGCATTTGAACTAGGTAAATATTATCTGAACTATTAACGTAAAACTAACGTAAAATTAACTATGCAGGTAGCATTAGAAAAAAGAATTGAGTTTTTAATCTGTTTCAGTTAGGACTATTATTTGTGTGTGTATGTGATGCACAACCTTATAAAATATTAGAAATCTAAAAAAACAACGTAGAAGATGAACATGGCAAGGACGTACCCTGGCAAAATATAGACAAAAATCAAAATGCCTAGACATTATTTTTGCATGTAGTTTGGTTTCTAGAATCATCGTCATCATCAATGTAGAGTCATTAAAATATTCATAATATTGAGTTTTTAATTTAAAAAAACTTGAATGCTGGCACAGTATTAATTATATTTATTGTAAAATGTATGGGTAGATTATATTGTAGTTTAAGATTAATAGACAAACCCAAAAAAAATTTACGAACTTTCGAAAATGTTGAATACGTTTTTAACAAAATGTTTCAAAGCAATTATAAAAACAATATGATTATTTCATAGCACGTAGGTCAGTAAATAATTAATAATTATAATACTAACAACAGAAAATCAAGCCGTTTATCTTAGTCCTAATAGCTTTGTTTGCTAACGATCTGACTCATTGGCTTTACTCGCAAAGGATATTTAAGAATAATTACTTTGCACATCCTTCTGTGCCAACATATTTAACTGAAATAAGTAATTAAATAAGTAGAAATAATACATACTAAATATTAAAAATTTAACTGCATTATGTGCTTATATCCCAGACCTAAATAAGTTTGCATTTAGTTTACCTATAACACAAAATCCATTAGTTTAAGCTGTACAAACCTTCCAGTGATACTAAAATAGCTGCTAATGAAATTCAAAATAAAAATAAAAACATTATTTCGAAGGATTCGCCGGTGCTCTACACCTCTACCTGTTAGCGTGTATGTGTGCGATCTTAATATGCAGGCAAAAGTGCGTGTGTGGGCGTATGTCGTAATGCTTGCCTGCTCGCCGACGCAACTGTGCTTACGGACCCTACGTTCACACTAACAGAATATATTAATTATTATCGGCATATTAGTATAGTATTATATTATCTGTATATTTTAATTCCTTTGAACTAATTGAACAGAATATTTTTATAGAAACCTGATTTAAATTAATTTATTGGGAATAAGAAAAAAATGCTATTAGTTTATTCAATAGTATATTTTAACAAATATATCAGATTAGGATTTAAATTTCTATACTAATCCTGTTACGAGCAAAAACAATACCTACCTAAAGTTTTTATCTAAGAAGTGGAATATAGCTATTCAGTTAAAAAGATTGTTATAACTCATAACAGTATCTAGCCTATAAGTAATAAGTTACACATAAGAAGCAAAATTCTCTTAACACAGGGACATCGCAGTTGGAAAAGAACTCTAAGTTCAAACAATAGCATCAACATTAGCGCTGTTGTGGACACAGCCGCTCACTGAAAGTAAGTTTGTTGGTCTCGTAACTTAGCGTGCAGACCACAGACTACTCTGACAAAGGTATCAGAGGCAGTGTCGCTCCGCCCCGCGCCCAGAACGGCCGCCATGTCGCGGTGAGGTTCGTGTTAACTCCAACTGTGACTAATTGTGAAACATGCTGTGCCTCATGTGGACTTGTCTCTTCGCCGGCTTGCTGCTGGCGACAGTAACCGCTCAGGTAATATAATTGATATTTGCAACTTGCAGCTAAATTACACGCGTCCCTGCACGAAACCTTGGGAACAGATGATCTCATTGACGGAATGTAGTAATATTGTTTACGTTTAATTTGCCGCTCTTTTAGATTCAACTTCTTTAAAGTTATTAAACAACTTTGTGAACCTTATTATTAACAACATCATCTTATTTTAATAAATGCTATTATTAAAAATACATTATTCTCATTTAACGAAATAAACTTAATCAAACTCTATAAATTAACTTAATTAATAAAGTCATTTGGAATTATCTAGTTAAGTAAATAAACCACGACGTAATAACGGATGTTGTGTCATGTAGAGTAAAAACCTAGAGTAAAAAATATTTATTTTGCTATATTTGCGACGTAAGTGAATTAACTCAAGAAATATTTAACACAATTCATAAGCAAGATAGCATTTCAAGATTCTAAACCGGTATACTGTCTGGACGTTTTCCATAGTTTTTGTTAGCCGCTAACAGACAAACTTATAAGTTATACCGTTTTTTTTGTCGAAATTGCTTTCTTTTTTTGCAATTTAAAATAAAAGTAATATAATGTATGCATGTCGACCATAATTTCCTTTATTTTATACAAGTGAAAGTTAAGGGTAGTAGTGCGTAAAGCGTAACAAATGAATACAATGTTAATGATAATAATGTGACCTTTCCTTATACGATATGTTTACTTTGAAGATGTGAATTAACAGAATACACACGCTACGAAATATGCAATACAATATGTAATACTACGTAATCAAGCTTAACCCAGATTCGTTCGCAAATGGTGGTAACGCACTCATTCATAAAAAAGTAAACATAAATAATTCATGCATGCTATTTACATATTTAAAATGACTAATAGTGTCTATTTTAAATTTATCATAACCACATTCTTCATAATTTTGTAACAATTATATAAGAAATTTATCATGTAAATGTTTCTTTTACTTTAATTTTCTTCTCTGTATTTATGTATGTTAAATAAAGTGTATCGTATTGGAAAAATAAAATAGTCAACATTACGAGGACATTACGTAATTGATAAAGAATTAAGAAGGTCTTATTCAATATTTACGTAGTACGCAAATGTTTTAAGTCAATATCCTATGAGACGATTTACTATGACACAGCTGTATAAATTCTTAAACCACGACAATCCTCTTTGGGATGTTCTTCGATGAATTGTTTTGTGTTTACCTACTACAATAATTCTTTGAATTCGGTCGTGGAGGGAGATTTTTTTGTAGTAGGTATGTATAAGCCAATTATTAAAAAATCAAATAAATTTATAATGCAAAAACTTAGGCACGTAAAACTTAAATTAATTTTTTTACCTACATAACATGCTCTAAGTTGAATATAACAGGCCTAAAAAACGTTTCTTATATAAGTATCTCTTGGTAAAGAAGTAGAATTAGATCATAATATTGAGTTAAGCAATACCATATAAGGGTCAGAAATATTGCCAATGCCGCTAAAGACGGTGTGTTGGCTGCAAGGCTGCCGGCGCCTACGCATGTACTCATAAATATGCTCCTGCCATTGAATTCGTTAGCAAACAAACTGAATAATAAACACTATCTCTGTTAATAATCTCTACCGCTATTCAATCATATAAAACTAACTACAATTTTATGCCCGCATATAAGTGTAAAAGTCTATGTAGAGCATACTAACTCGACTCTACTTTTCGCAAAATCAATATAAACTAAACTTTGGTTTTATTTTTCGACTAGAAATCCTTGAATTAATACTCGCTTCTCAAGAAGTACCGAATATTTTGGTATTTATTATCATATTTTTTTTTACAATTTGTAAAGATTCATAACCTCAATAACAATAACTAAAATCCAAAAAAATAATTTCTGACAGACTCGCTCTACTTTTAAAGAAATTTGGGCGTATATATTTTACTTTGTTTTAATGCAGGCATTACAAGAATTTGAGTTTTGATTATTAACTTATCTAAGTATATGTAATTATTTTTCCAAAAATAACAGCAGGATCGTAAAACATTCACGGAATTTTCCAATAAATTTTCTTAAAGCATTGCTGGTTGTATAGTAGGGGTAGTATTGTATACTGTGTAGTATCTGTGGTTTTTACGATAAAGATTATTAATATTCAATTGACAAATATTCGTTATACTATCATTCATGGAAACCAACCGTGAGTCAAGTCTCATTGACTCACATAGCATACTTAGTAGGTGGAACTGCCTTTACAATGAATCAGTACACATGTATGACTTTTAATAACAAATGCCAACCGCTTTATTAAGAATTCGTGTTTATATGCGATCGGAAATGTGAAAATAATTGTTGTTATTTTTAATTACGTCCGCTAACTTTGGACATGGCTGATTGGATCGCTCTTTTCCGTAATATTTCTGTAAAATAGTGGTTGTATGCATATTTATTACCACTCGAGTGAAGGTTTTTTTATATCAAAACGTTAATTTCTTCTTTAAATTAATTATTTTACAGTTATTCGAACAATAGCTAATGAATAGCTCTATATTATAAGTAGGTTAATTATATTATAGGTATGTTTATATTAACGTAAGTAATCTTTACGATTGGGTAATATTTCATTCTCATTGTAATATTTTGTTTAATTTTGTTGGTATATTTACATTATAAAATATTTTATTAAATTATGTATTTAATAAAATATTTTATTAAAGATACAATTATAACTTCAGGGTCGGTAGGTAATAATGAAGAGAAATACATCAGGGTTTATATTATAATAAGTACATAAAATTAATGCATACAATTTTTGGCCTTTACACATCAGCGCACAGGTCAGGGTCATTAAAGTATTATTAATTAATGTACCAAGAACACATGGAGACGGTATTTATGTATTACTAGCTTCCGCCCACGACTTTGTTCGTGCATCCCCGTTTTTCCCCGTTCCCGCAAGAATTTCGGGAAATCCTTTCTTAGCGGATGCCTACGTCCTAACATCCTACCTGCCTGCCAAATTTCAGCCCGATACGTCCAGTGGTTTGAGATTTATATATATAGATACTTACTAGTCATTGATAATGATAGTAATTTTAGGTATTATTTCACCAGTCAGTTTAGTTAGTGTTAATATCATAATATTAAAATATTCTATTACACAGGAGGATAAATTGTATGATTTCTGTCATCATCCCATTGAATTGTCAATGTTTATCACGTTAGCTCGGATTGTTAATTAATATAATTCACCGAACAGTACCATTAGAACCACATAGAATAAATTGATGTGTGCAAATAGGAATGCATTATGCAAAGTGGCATCTAATACGGGTATAACGTAAAGCCAGCTGCATTTACTTCATAGATTTCCTGCTGTTAAGAGCGAATGAAACGCTCTGATTGTTACCGTCGATCGTGCAATGATAACTAGCTCTACGGAAATAGCGAAGTTGCACCTCGAGTAACTCTTTATTATGTTAAAAGTAACATCATCCTTTGCTATCAGATGTTTCGCAATTCGTCGGTTTGCAAGGACAAGAATAACATTTAGCAGCAACAATCGTTAGGGTCATCATCGTATCATAATGCAGCAGTAAAATTGATAGTAATTTCCGAGATTATAAATTTTAAGGAGAATTAATGTAGCTGTAGTAGTCGAAATGACTATGTCCGACTGAATCAAGGACACTTTATAGTTTATTGTTTTAGCAAGGCTGCAATATAGAATAATAAAGCTGATCTGAAAAACCTGCACTGATTTTATACATTTTCCTATCTCTCAATAAAAACACCAGTTCACATGTTTTTATTAATTTGAAAATCGTGACTTTATTAGATCACTAAAAGCCTCGCCTACTCACTTGACACTAAAACGAATAGGTCCATTTACCTCTAAGGAATAAATTTATGCGTGGAAACATAGAGTATATCTATAAAGAAATGAATTGAATGAGTCCATATGTAACTCACGATTATATTTCTGGAATTACATATTTTATGTAAGAATTATGAACCTTTTTCAATTTCGCGTTGTTATTATTTACCGCGCGACTATATTATGTGAAGCCTAGTAAAATATTCTTCTTACAATACACGTATCTATAAGAACGTTTAGCTTTGTCTCCACGTCCAGGACCGTAGCTTACCTCATACCATAACCAAAGCAGCATTGTACAAGGTAAAGTATCTGATTTGCAGGCATGACTGTAACTCATTGTCTGCATTTGACATGTTAAACACACGACAGCCTTGACAAATTAAATGTTATCCTATTAGCCAAAATAAAAAATGTAGAATCTATACACATTACGTTATTTTGGTCACCTTATTTAATAATAAGTCTAGAATTAAAAATAATACCTATCATTTAAAATGATGTAATTATAATTTATAATTGAGTAAATTGAATAATTTGCTTTACTTATATTATTTTGTATAAATAAAAAATGAAAATTTTCGTTTGTTTGAAAATATAGTTTGTTGCTAATTTGGTTATACAACTAGTTATCATAATATTTATGAGCATTTTTTATATTGTATCAACTTTTTAAAAAGATGGTTATAATGATGCACTGAAGTGAAAATTAGAATTCACAATAAGTAACTATTACAGAATCCAATGTCTTTTTTTTATAAATTGTGTAGGCATATAAGATAAGGAAGCAAAAACAAGCTGTGTGGAAACATAAATGTTTACATTGTAATCGTTAATACGCCAATTATTTACGCCAAACATCAATTGGCCTACAACTTACAAGTGACGAAAGACATACGATTAGTGACGCCTATCAGTACGTGGTAATCATGGCTAATCACTTCCTATTTTTCCACATGGAGCTTCGCAATTCTAACAATATTATGTCCATGGGAAATAACAAATAACAGACAACAATAAACACATTACCAGTTTGCTTTAAATCGGTCTGTAATGGAACATGATTGTCACTCGGAATCTATCGCGATTGTATTTGTTTTCACATAATTACCTTTCTTTAGACTTCTGGTATGAATTAAAAGCTTGCAAAGACTTAGCTACGATATTGTTTTACGGATTACTATAATCTTCTGTTAGGCCCAATGGTATAACATAACTTGAATTGCCGTAAATATTGGGGCCATTCGAACCGGTTGGCCCACTGGTTACATCAAACCGCGATACATATTGGGATAAAGATCTTTCGCCTTATGTAATGTTTCAAAATGGGTACAGGTTACACGATATTATGTGACCATGTTTGCGGTGACTACAATCTTTAATAATATAACTATTGTTTGAAAATAAGACTAAAAGATAAGTAAAAGATAAGTAAAACGACGTTGGCTACACGAAAACTAGTTTAACATAGATATCAAAAGCTCTAGGATAAAATGTAACCACATTTTGAATAATTTTAGTATCTTTAAAACGAAAGGCATTGCCATTCAAGGTTGTGGATTTAAATTTAAATCTAAAGCTAATAAATAAAGTTTGTTCGAAATGTGGGAAATTATTATTTTTTTCAATTTACATGCATTTACCGCATATGCAAAAAAAAAACAAAAAAGATCGACGAGTTGTGTTTACAGATTGGTAGAGAAGGGGTTGCCGGTTTGTATCTCTTTTATATAGAAATTTGATAAAAATATTCAATTGTACTCAAAAACAATAGGAAGATTATGATGCTAAAATTTTATTTCATGTGAAGATTTCCATCATAATTTTGTAAATTTTCATCAACTTAAGACGACTGAAGCTAAATAAATAAATGTATGTATTATCTTTACTATAAACATTTCAACTAATAAAATTGCATCGCAATGCCATATTCGACTATAACTGTAAAAATAACAAAACAATCTATGTGCTGGAACATTGAATGAAAAAATGTAGGCCGTTACAATTACCCATGCCGAAATTACTACTGTACAAAATTAAAGAGATCTTCATAACGGATTCAACCTTTATCGGCTTTCCGGAAATCTTCCAATAATTATTTTTCACTCTATCCTTAATGTAAGAGGCGTACTTTATTATCGAAATAGGTTAAGTAACTGAGATGACTATCGTTGAAAGCAATCTTGTAACGCAGATTTAATGTGCTGATACATAATAGATTATTATTAGATACTAGTACAATTATTTGAAAAAAGATACAACAATGTTGATTTTGGTATTTTCAACCTTCTTTTCACGAAATTGTAATGTGAAACAAATAACAATTTTCTATAACACCTCATTAGCACACAATAGGTATACAATTACTTATACATGAAATGTCAGTCTTGAAATGAGATATTTGGATTATAATTAAGAAGATACAATAAGTTCCATATATCCAGTTTCATGATATATAGACGAAATATGCCCTTGACCCCATAAAGCTTATACTGTGCTTATAATAAGTTTGTGTGAGTGTTGAAAGGTTCAAGCATATTCAACAATACCAACAAGTCGTCGTGCAACGAAGTGGTCAAGCGTGCGTTGACCTCAACCCTATGCATGCCGGTACATTCCCATATATTGACAATCCGTCGCAAACTTAGCCGCAGTACATATTAAAGTACTAAGATTTATTTTGAATCCTATTGAAAAGTGAACGGACATTGGCTTCTAAGAATTGCAGTGGCCACAATAAACGTATTGCATATAACTATTATTTCATACGTAGAGATTTGCTTATTTCTGCGCATGTCTTATCAAAGGATGATTAATATACTTCATGCTTTCAATAGACTCTTAAATGATTAATTATTCATGAAACATTATTAAGACGACCAGATTTATATAGAGACAACCTAAGTAGGTATATCTTTGGGAGCCACATGATTTTGAGAATTTAATATGATAAGTAATTTTGACTCACTCATTAGATTGGTATTGATAAGACACCTACTACTGGTGATCAATAAATAATCAAATTCCAATTAACAAATAGGTATCAGGAGTTAATTGTTAATGTTTATTCATACGAGGTAATAACAAAAGTAATAAACAGATATCACACATTTCAGAATCGTTAAATTAGATATATTATAAGTATTTACAATAATATTGGTAAAATCATATTATAGTCGAGTAAAATACCTCAAGAAATATCTGTAGACACATACAAAAATAGAAATACTTGGAAACTTCTTGGTATTTTCGAACACCATACACAGAAAGATAATGATAGCCGTCCGATAATGTGAGGCAGATATCAGAGTAGGTCGGGCCGATAGAATCGTGAGCGCCGGTCACCCTTAGGACATGACCCTAGAATTGGACGCAAACTAGCAAACATCTGAACGATATATATTTGTGGGTAAAATTTTCCCTTTTGCGAAATAGTTATAGTTACTTAAACAATTAATATAAAATAGGTTAGTAAATTATAACTCTTCAGACAGTTTTGTTGCCACGTTTTAAACGGGTAGGTAAAATTCAGGTTATATCTATTATTTTCGCCAAACAACTTCAGTACAAAAGTGCGCGCACGTGTTTCGCGGTATGCAATGTAGCTTTTAGGTATGTTATTCCAGAACGTTGTCTATCTGCCCACCAAATCTCAAACAAACCGGTCCAATACTTTTTGCGTGAAAGAGCAACTTTAGGATAAAATACAAGGAATTGCCAGAACAAACTCAAGCACTTTGAATTACGGTAGACCATAATATAATACTATACTCGTAGTTAATAGATAAACTAAGTTTTAGTTTAACTTTCGTGAAATGCACTCCAATAGTGATGTAAATGACAATGTACTGAGGAAGAAAACGATGTGACTAGACTTTTAATTATTAAAATCAATTGATTCGATTAACATGCTAGGTAGAGTCAGGTTCGTCATAAAAAATGCAATAAAAAACTTTTGTGCTGCCTGATAAATGAAGCGTTCTATAAGTTTAACACGTTCACTGCGGCACCTAAAATGCCAAACTTACCGTTGTTGCGGCATGTCTTCCATACTTCACATCGGCAAGTTCACCACTGTGCGTCATGAGCCATTTTAATCACATCGCACCTTCTGACTTTGAAGGTTAATAATTTCATGAAATTTCAAGATATTTCAAAATTTTTTTTTCAGATAATAGTATATATAGTCTAGTATATACCGCATAAATAGCTTTTAGTTTGACCCAATAGTTTAAAAGATATGAGGGAAAATGTAAACCCCTGATTTTGTGAAAAATTATTTGCCATCCCGCACTGCGTTGATACGGCATGTTTACAGTAATAGCGATGGGAAACACTGTAAAATAAAACATCGATATCGATATAAATCAATTTTGTATATTTCAGTCTGTTTGTTAACAGATAACGAGATCGTCGATACAAAAAAAAAACACATATAAAACAAGGTACTTGATAGAGTACTATCAGGAAATTGTTCAGTAACTTTTGTTTTAATTTGTTCAGTAACTTTTGTTTTAATGTTTTATGTTATTTTCACAACTGTCATCACATTTTTGCATTTATGCTACGAAATAAAAGAAAGTAAAAAAACTAAAGCCTCTAAGGTATCATTGTCCTTTAATAAAACTCACAAGAAAAGTGCTTCGGTCCTAGTGCATCACTATGCGAGACTGACACGCGGCGCGCTCGCAGTACAGTGCGGCATGAGGTGCTTGTCCATGGCAAAACATTTAACATGCCGCACACAAAAGAAACGGTTTCTTTTCTATGCGTTGTGTCCAATATTTTGCCATACGATTTTTAAACGAAATTGAGTCCTACTTCAAACTGTGATCACAAAAATATATTTGTCTCTTTTCTAGTCATTGATTAACATATAAAAAATCTCGCCGCACCACAGTGAAAACTGCGATTTTGGGCGCCGCACTGTGGTGTAGTCGCTGATGGCCCGATACTGGACATGCCGCAGTGAACGTGTTAAATTAACATAGGAAGTTTCAAGTACATGGAATTTTAGTAATCGACTCAAGGACCCTCTCTCTTATTGCTTTTGTGTCCAAGACCCTCGCCCATGTTATTCGTATTGAGTTTACAATGGTCAATTATTTTATGGCAATAAATCTACTCCAAGTATTAACTATAATTATTTATTATGCGTATTTTCCACACCGGATATTATGCATAGCTCTGATAAAAATAAAACTGTAGATGTGGGGTTTTCCGGTCTAAGATTATACAACTTTAAAAAAAATAATCATTCACAGGAATGATTATAAGTGTAATTTGTAATCTTTATTTATGAACCTGCAATTTTTTGCATCGTACATACCAAACATCCTTTTAAAAGGAGGATGTTGTGTGCTTACCAATAAACGACTTGAAGACTCTCTCGGTATGATGAATATAATTTTAATATTGTGAAAAATAATCAATAATAATCAACCAATTATCCATTTCAGAACACAGAAAGCAGTGGAGACTTTTCACCTGTGGTGACTGCAACATGCAAAAGTGGAGTTATGTCAATTCGAATCAACTTCACCCAGCCTTTCAATGGGGTGACACACGCTCGAGAATACAGGTAGTAAAGTGTTTTATTACAGTAGTTTATAGTACGAATAGATGAGAAAATATATATGACAATATTTTGTAAGAGACGCATGCAGAAATGCAGTAAGCTAATGAAATAAAAGTAAAAACATATCTTGTTGATAACTTGTAATGGATTTTTATGTTATACTATCATTACTCATAAACTTATTCAAATCTCGAATTATTTTATTAAAGGACTCCTCCATGCATGGCGATGGGCAACGGGAGCGAATCCCTTAGCTTCGACATAAACCTCAACGCTGTAAAAGGCTCACCAGACTATTGTGGAGTGTACTGGAATAATGTAAGTTACATATACTTTGTAAAAATCTAATTTTATAAATTAAAAAGCGAAAATTCTGGAGAAACACAAACACGATTGCATCATTTATTTGATAAGTTATGTGTTATGTGTGTGTTGAAGGTGAACGTTAGTGTTCTCATATAAAGCTTATGGGTCCTGTAGATTTACGACTAGGATATAGGATTACTTATGAGGATTACTACTTGAAATATGTAAGAACAATCTAGAATAATGCACTTCACAAGCTAGGAACGCATCGAAATGCAATAACACATAAACGTGCTAATCTCCACTTTATTTATAGCATGATTGTTATTTACATAACCGCTAATACACAATGGAAAAAATGATCACAATGCACCATACGTACGTGATAAATTTTAAACAGATATTAAAATGCGTCACCCATAAAATATATAAAGCAGCCTTGAATAGCCATTAAAAATGCACATTATCTCTAGGTACATATTCATTCCCTACAAATAGGTTTATAGATGCATAGATAAATGGGTAGATAAAAAATGTACACCCAGCCTTTAAAGGTCCATAATATTAAAAATACACACACCAAATAAAACCAGTTCCTACTGCGATAATTCGTAAGTATCACCTGTGATTGTGTTTCTTCCAAAATGAAAATAATATATTATCACATACAAAATTAAGCAGACGTAAACAATCATTATTTTTAAATATTATAGTATACTTAAAAATATTTGATATAAAATTCCAGCGCACCGACGAGCGTTCGCTGCCTCTTGCTGTCCGAGTGCACAGAACATTAGAGCTTGCAGATGACAAATTCTACGTAATCACGTGCGGCAAGGCCGGCTTCAGAAATGCAAGGTAAACAGTATTATATACAGTACAGGTTATTTAACATTTTTACCTTGTAATTTGCTTTAATTCCAACTTATCATTAGCACTGCTAAATGGCACGCGCTATCCCGGAATTACATTCTAGAAATACTGTCCTCGTTGACGACACTTCAGTCATTAAGTTCTTTAAGAGATTCTCCTCTAGATGGAATAACATAATTCAAGTGTGTTTGCACTTGCATATTATTTTTACCATCTGTCATCATCAGTTGGCAGACTAACAGATCCATCCATAGTCCACAAGAAGAAGTGTATTTGCAGTACATAATGAGTAATAGATTCAGTGACCACAAAACCTTGAACAATTTGATCGTTAATTGCATTGATAACAAACAAGTCATTCCATTAATTGAATTACGGGTAGAGCCAACTGCAATGAGGAAAGAGGTCCTTATTTTATTCATATTTAATCCACAATAATTGTGAATTTTTAAAAGTAGATATTATCTTGCTATGTGAACAACCAATGGTGATAACTTGCTCATATTGCAACTTGCGGCCGCGTGAATCGGGTAGAATGACCTTTTAATACCGAAAATTAACTCTAGTTATAACCGTTTTTCTTCTTAGATTCTTAATGTACATATCTAAAAAAAATGAATATTAAAGTTTCGAATATGATAAAGGGCATGGTTGTTTTAATTTGTATATTTTACAATCAGGTTTTTTGGAAAAAAATCATGAACTGAGGTAGATTTTTGGACTTTAAACCAAAACGCTAAGTCAATATAACGTCAATTATTGTAGTATTTTTACAGTGTGTTTATGAAATTGAAACACAGGGCATGGTTGTTTTAAATTTTGATTCCATACCCAAATATCATTTTAAATAATTTTTATACGTACTTTTACTACGGTAGATTCGCGCCGGTCCCCCGATCCCGCCTTGTAAATCGTCGTCAAGGTCGCTAGCCCCTATTAACGCCTCATTTTTCATTTAATTTATTAAATTTTCAGAAACGAAACGTCCCTTGTATCGTTACGTCTATTGAATTCTGAGGGACGTAAAGTGTTAAATGCAGCTTATGGAATGCCTTACACCCTCCGAGCTGAAATGAGTAAACCTGACGGTAAGCACTGCCACTTACAAAAATTTAATTATATTGAAGAATATTATCAACGCAGTTTTTTTAATAACTCCTTATAGTAAAGTTTAAGGAATAATTTTCTTTTATATTTAATTCAATTTGTTTTATCTTTTTCAGGGACTCATGGAATTCGAATGAAGAGTTGTTTTGCTTTTAATATGCGCAACAATACTGTAGATCTTCTAGACAAAAGAGGGTAAGGAACTAAATGCATTAGTTATTAATAACATTAATACTATATTATACATAGGTAGTTATTATTTGAAACAGCTTTCAAAAATCCATCCATCAATAATTATTATGAAATACTTAAATTAATCAAATCTGATTACAGGTGTCCAGTAAAACAGCAGTCTTTAGTTACAAAATCGGATGCGAATAGTGCAGAGTTAGCCATTGCCTCTATGTTCCGGTTTTCTGATTCTTCACAAATAAATCTGCAGTGTGATATAGGAATTTGTAAAGGTATGTACCTAGTTAACTACGGCGATAATAATTATTGATAATATAGAATTCAAATCGAAAAATCTACAGATAAAAAGTATGGTAGCAGTTATAAAATACCTAGGTATGGGAATTTGTAAATGATACATGATATTGATGAATATAGGATTTTTGTCTTCCACGTGAATAGCTCATTATGAATAGGTGTTTAGAAAAAGTATAATTAGGTATTTGATACGATAAATATAATTCATCGTAGGTACTATATTCCTCATACTACTCTCTGACACTCAATTTTACTAAATTTATTTTCGCCATTTTTCAGGAACATGTGCAACGGTAGATTGTACCACTGAGGGTGGGGCTGAACCAACAGACGAAGAAGGCACTGTCACAGCTTCGACTGGAGTTTTTGTACTTGATCCTAACGACAGTGCAGGTAACTATATAACATTATATTTTAGATTTGAATAGTAAGAATAACTTCATAATAAACTTTAATTCGTTTTCAATCTACCTTGACCGTCGAACGAAATATTGTCAAACGTTAACGTAATAGCCATTTGAAGAAATCAAGCCTAACCCTTATACTAGAAATAATTGTTTATATTCATCAAAAATAGAGATCCAAGCCCCAAACGCAAATTCTAATCCTACAACCAAAAAAAAATACTAACTATAAGCATTTTCAATTCAATTTCAGTTGCTGCACTCGCGTGTGTAGACAGCGCAGGAGTCCATCCTCTCTGGCTGCTATACTTGGCTATCGCGCTGGGCGTCATGTTCCTCGTGATGTTGCTCATTAACTGCTTCCTCTGCACCGCCATGACGTGCTCATGCGCTAGGACTGATGTAAGTGATGGGTTTCTTGATGGCAATTAAATTTAAAGTATGTAATTTGATATGGAGTTGAAAAAATCTTCTTGAACTAACTAGAAGTAAGCAACAGCTTGCAGAAAAGTTTTTCAAAAGTTTTCTTATGTTAATAATTCGTTGTGATCTTGAGCGCAGGAATGATGATTGTATACTTCTCATAAGTAACATCTTACCTGAATGTTTTTTACTGATGGCATATTAAATAGTTTAAAACTTAAAGGTGAACCGAATAAATATAATCTTAACCGATTTTTTCATAATTTGACTCAATTCATGTGTGAATTAATGTGTGAAATAATACATGTATATTATTGTAACTAACATACCAACTCATTTGTGATCACGGCATGATCATTGCACAATTTTTTTCCCCACTTATATTCAAGGCCGTAGTTTACAACTTTACTACATCTGTACCTAGTCTGTGAAGGAGATTCCAATATATCTGCTGCCTTGATTATACGGATAGCAGGTGTAATGCCAAATTCATTTACGCACAGGTAATAGAAAAGGACCCGTCAGTTGTAGAAGACTATGACCCTTACCGCAGCTGGCACGGAAGCCAGTATGGCAGTCGGTATCCCTCCTCTACCATACATTCTGCGAGGTAACACTCATATAACATTCATTTTTTTGTTTTGTGTATAAATTGTAACGTAATATATATAATATTGTCTTCGTCTGAATTCTAAAACTATAGTACTATATAGTAGTATTTAGTTGATTATATCCAAGACAAATACTTTCTGTTTCTTTTTCCAAGAAAAGTACCTACCTAGTCTGTGTTGTATGTTTGGGAATTCAGGTGTAAGCTCATATTACTATGTGTGGATGGATAACGTATTATAAAACCACGATGTAAATTTTATTTTATGTATTAGATACTATTAATTTATTAATATTGAACCCCACTATTCATTTTATCACTTTGTTCCTGTTAAACTGTTTATCTGTCTGTTGAATAATATATAAGCACGTTAATGTAGTAAATAACATTTTATATAGTTTTAAACGTAACGTTAAACTACAATTAATAGAAATAGCTCGAAATTATAAATAACGTTAAAATGTTTATTTTTCAGATCGGTATCTGATAACAGCGACCACTACGCGATAGTTCAATCGCGCCCCGGCAGTCGACACTCTGGCATGCATCGTAGTAGACACTAAATAATCTACCCAATATTAATAAAATGAATTTTAGGTTATGCGAACTCAGTTCTTGTACATATTCCGGGACCAACTTATAGGTATACTGTGATCAAACCTTTTTATTTAATATGCAATGTTAGTTGTATACCTTCTTGTCATTTCAGTAAATGTGCCATTTTTTAATCATACACACGAAACGAAACTTTTTCCTTTACTATTAAATATGACTTCCTTATTCTGTAGCACAACGAACCGAAAACTGTTAGATATAAGAACGAAATAACAAACTATATTTATAAATAATTCGACCCTCTTTAATACCAAGTCAATAAAATATTACCTACGATCAAATGAATTGAAATTATCATAATGTGAATTGAGAACCTGGGTTCTAAGAATTAAAATAACGAACTTGTTCTATGAAGCATCTGTCCTAAAATATTTGAAATTCAAACCATTTATTTAAAAGAAAGACCAGGATTGGACGCATTTAATTTGAAAGGACGAGATATTAAATTTAATATGTTTGTTCTCAATTAATGTTTTGCGAATTGCGACTAATTTGATAATTATTATAAGGTGCCTTAACATATTCAACTTAATACATAGAATTATTTTAAGTGTAAGAGTCATGTAATGAAAACGCACGAACTAATTGTATTGCAATTAATTATATGTATATTATGTGTAGTGTTAAAGTGTAAATGACGTCAAAATAAATGTGAATTTAGTGTAAAGAATGATAACAGTATTAACTGTAAATACTTGCCTAATGGGCTACTACAATATTATAACCATATAGGTAAAATATTATTATTGAGAGGGCAGGGGAAACATGTCTTCTTTTATAAAGTCAAGTTTTTATTGTATGCTCAAAAAGATTCCGTCCTTTGTGTTAATAGTGTATTTTTGTACGGTTGTAGATAATAAATTATAGGTATGATTCAAATGTGATTTGGTGTATCTTGTAAGAAATATAAATTTTAACAATTTAACATTGTATTTATTTTAATTTCCTTTTTCCAAAATTTACCCTTTCTAGAATATTTTATTCTACGTTTCTTCTTCAATGTTTACAAGAGGATAAAAATAACTACGTTAAAAACAACTGACTTCAAAAACGGAAAAGTAAAAAATAAAAAAGATTTGATATTATTAATTACTACATATTATGTATTTAGATGTGCTATTTATTAAATAGGTTTGGAGTCGGTGCCAAGCACTAAGCACTTAGTATTAAGCCCGTGCATCGACTTTTTTATTTTTTACTTTTCCGTTTTTGAAGTCGGTTGTTTTTAACATAGTTATTTTTATCCTCTTATTTTTATTTAATACTTTTTTAGTGTATTTTTTTTTCAACACGAATCAAACGAGCTCAAACTCGATAAAGTTGAGTCAATATATTACCGAGTTCCTATGGCAACCTTCCGATTCCATCATCAAATCAGCTCTATGTCTGATAATGTTTCATCGCTATCCAATTTATATACGTATACAAAATTTTAGCTCAATCGGTTACCGGGAAGTGAATCAAAGTTACTTGCTACATTTCAATTAAGTCATCGAGATCAGATAAAATTGCTCATAAAATAAAAACTACTGGGCCTATCCGAATAAAATTTTTATGGGACCAATTCGACACCATTCCGCATCAAACAAAAAAAGAATCACGTAAATCGGTTCAGAAACCTCGGAGTAATCGGTGTACATACATAAAAAAAATATACCGGCCGAATTGATAACCTCCTCCTTTTTTTGGAGTCGGTTAATAAAATAGAAATCTTTTTCTGATCTTGGTCCCGTTTTTTCTGATATCTCACAATACAACAAAAATAAATACTAGATAAACGGAAGGGGTTTAAAAGAAAAACAATAGTAAGTTGCGCATTATTTTATTCAGTGTTTTACACTATTATTCTAAGAAGACTGACTATATAAAGTCCTATTAATATGAATGTTACTGTACATATAAAATTAAAAACATTGGTAGCATTTCATGGGTAATATACAGATAATGAATCAAAGTGAGATTATCAAATCAATGAAATTATATGGTATGATTTTTAATACTTACGATCTATTAAAAGACCCAGTAATATTAGTAATATTTGAAACTTGAAAGTCGAGACATTTCGATCGTTTAAAACAACTGATATTTAGAATAAAAATTAATATACGTTATTTTGACTATATCTCAGTTTCGACTAGAGAAATTATTTACACTGAAAATCAACCACTGATTTTATTGAAAGTAAATAATATTCACATAATATAATACAATAAAAATATATTATATGGCACTGTCGTGGAAAACGTGAAGTACACTTATTTGTGGCATACAACTATGACATACTTTATTATGTGAAAATATATTTCATATTATATCATTGCAATTGAATATACATATAATAAAATTTGTTCAAAGATTCCCCACTAATTAATTGTTACTCCAAACAAAGATGGATAAGGAAAATTAATGCCGTAAAAGTGATCATAATTATTCATTATTTACATCTCAGAAAAACCGTACGATAACATGATTTTACTATCATTTACACAAACATCGCACAACATTCAATTGTCTATAAGAAATATGTTTCAAAAATTGTTAAAATTTTTATTTATTTTGTTAGAAATCTCGATTATATTTGGGCTTTGGTTTTAATGTTTTGGGGTTTCTTTTTTCTCTAGTAACGTGTTAGTTATTTGTTCGTAGAGCGATCTCTTGTAAATACGCGGTTGTCCGTCGCGAAAGCCGTGAGGATACAAACCGAATGTTGTGTAGTCGTCGAACCAACTTGTTGTGGGCTGAAAAAATATAAATATTTATTATTTATTAGTAGGAAACTTGTTGTGGACTGAAAATATATAGGAATATATTAGATAGTGTATATTATTGTATCCCTACTATAATATTATAAAATATGCGAAAGTAACTCTGTCTGTCTGTCTGTCTGTTACGCTTTCCCGCTTAAACCTCTCAACCGATTTTGATGAAATTTGACACAGACAATCTTTAGACCCTGAGAAAGAACATAGGCTACCTTTTTTTGCGAAATATGTACCACGGGCGAAGCCGGGGCGGACCGCTAGTTATGATATAATACCATGCTCATTAGAAGCGTGGTTGTATTAGGTCTACAAGAATTCATCTAATCCAATTTCAGGCAGTCAGAAATTTGTAAGGAATCGAATACCATGTAATAACGAGAAATGTATGCGAGAGAAGCCAGCGGACGAGTATCTTATAAAATTTTAGTATTGTAAAATACGTAAAGGATACATTATAATTTGAAACCATATTCCATTGCCAAATATTTCTTAATCTCATTGAGTTAGATGTATCAAATATCGATTTTCCATTCCCGCCTACGCGAATTTAGCAGTCTGCTACTTGCGTAGAGATTTGACGTCATCTTCTCTATGACGTCATCGCAAGTGAAATATTAAAGATGAATTGTCGTGTCCGTATTATAATTTAAACCGCCCTTTAACTATAGATCAAGGTTAATTGTAGATGAAAGTTGAGCAGGAACTAGCATATAAAAAACATTAAAAAGTATGGACCATAATTATTGAATGTTTTAACTACCTACCTCACTTTTACTACACGTACCTCCGTAATAAATAAGCCGTACATAATGAAATACATATTGTGAATAATTGATTTGATAATATTATAGTCTAATAATAATCTAAGTATATATACCTAGTCACGTGAGACACGTATTCGATTACGATTGTATTACCACGTATTACCTAGTTACTTGAAAATATTTATCGTACCTACAGATAAGGCGGATTATTATCAATCGCTTTTGACCCCTATATTCCCCGAATCAATTTCCGATAAAATAAAACAGGATAAATCATTCGCATATAATAATATGATATATACTGGAAAACAGCTCTTTTTGATTAGGTAAGAATTTTTGTTAGTTCGGGACGCAACAAGAAGAAGCAACAAGACATGATACTATTTACCATTCATTTTTTAATTAACTTACACATACAATAAACGATTTAACGATCAGTTCGGCGTACTTATATTATAAGTTGGCGCTTAGCGCTTACTCTACAATATCATGGCTTCCAGTGTACCATTTTATTATGCAACATATCTTTTAAAAGTTGTTTTTTTTTCTGTAGATATTGTCTAAAGGTAGGTACTACAACGCTTTTGTCGTCAATTATATTTAACCACTAGCTGCTCCGCGCGGTTTCACCCCCGTGGCTCCACTCCTGTTGGTCGTAGCGTGATGATATATAGCCTATAACCTTCCTCGATAAGTGGGCTATCTAACACCGAAAGAATTTTTCAAATCGGACCAGTAGTTCCCGAGATTAGCGCGTTCAAACAAACAAACTCTTCAGCTTTATAATATTAGCACAGTATTACAATATTATTTCCTACAGTAAGGAATCGCCTTTGATGTCGCGCGATGCCGCCGCCAGCGTAGGTACTTACGCTGCCACACGAAAATACGCTAGGGTTGCAACAAATGGGAAATAAAACAATTTTGATTATTAATATTATGATGAAATCATTTATTCATATGTACATTCAAAATAATTGCGATTATTAAATCTGATGTAATTATTTGTTCATAAATATATAATTACAGATATTGCACTGCTAAATATTATTTACGTGGACACTTTATTTTTGGATGTTCTTAATTGTATATTATAACCATTTAACTAAGTAATGCATTCGCATTGGGATGTACAATCTGATTAGAAAATAATGAGGACAACATATACATAGCTTTGATTTTAATTCAACAGATACAATTAATACAATCTTTCTGAAATATTGTTTCCTTCTGGGATTTCAATGTAGATTTACATCCGTAAACGGAACAGTTTTTGCGCGTCATAATAGAATATGTAAGTACCTATGTATAATAAAATTATTACACAAAAAATACGACTGCGTCGTCCTTTCGCGATAGTTAATGCAAACTCAGCGTGATTGCATTAAGCGGCCCGCGTCGCCCGACCCCCCGCCAGTTCCCCTCCGTTTCTCTGCACAAGTACATTCGTCGCCATACTGTAGGATGGTAATACTGTGATATTAGTATAGATTACTTTACTGCTTTTGTTAAGGTGATGAATTAATTTTTCTAACATTTACGGCCCTTTTTAAACCTTCGTAATTTTTATATTATTAAAGTTGTCGTGATGAAAATTCTTGACAAGAAAGTTCAATAGTAACACAATACGTCTATCGTTTTAGAAACATGATTCCATGATATTTTCTCGATAGAAAAAAAATACAAAGTTCTCATTGTTATTTTTTTATAATCTCTGGCATCTTCAAAATAACAAACGTAAAGTTACGACTTTTTGGATATTAACTATAAAATATATAACCTATACGTCTACCGAGTTAGAATTTTGAAATATGCGATGGTTTTGAAATAAACAAGAAATACTTGAAATTAGCGCGCGACCAGCCAATATAGCGTGAGCCGCCCTGTACCTTCCTACCCCGATCGCTGCACGAGTCATTCCCGCTACGGCCGTCACACGGGGAACTTGTGTCGCTCGCGCAATCGTAACAAAGGGTGACAACACGATAAGACAAAATGAGACAAATCGGGACAATAAAGAAAATAAGAGGAAGAAACATAAAGGTTGGAGGAAAAAGAATGCTTACAATTGGAACAAATTAATGAAGTAAGTTGGTTTTATTTTAAATTTGATGATATTTATATTATAGACGATGTTTGATATGTACCCCTGTTTTAAGTACATAACGAATGTGTAAGATTTTTTCATGTATAGCATAGATAATCTTTTCAGAAATTCGGAATCCAGAAGGAAAATAAACCCACTGATTGTTCACAATGTGAACCCACTCCTTCTTAAGTACCTTCATTCAGTCAAAAATGTATGTTATCAACGCTCTACTGGTTTTATCGCATGATTCCATTTTTAGCAAAAAGCAACAAAGTGCAAAGAAATAAAAAATCATGGTGAACTTAGTGGAAGTATGGTGGACGTAATATGGAACAGGAGCTCATTGGAGTAGTATTATATTTAAAAAAAATTCAAGAATTACATTTCTTAGTAGGTGGTAGATACGTATGTTGTATAAAGAATTTGATGTTGATATTTATTTCATTTATACTTACTATACCTGTGCGGTAAATTGCTTAGTACTAAAACAGGTTTATATTCATATTTACATGTGTAATGTGAAAGTTTTCATTTCGAAAAATTTTGTGTATATTAAATTAAGTTCCTGGGTGATCTGGAAACACAATTGGGCCCGGAAAATGGCGCTGCAGTCACTCCTCCTAATCAATTATGTATTTTTGTTGTTAGAAAGTAAACTTAATTTAATGTTTATAATACATTATTATTGGTATAAATAAGCCAGTGTTCGTCTCACATTGCTGTACCTGCCTACCTACCCTACCAGGGCCTAACTTTATTCTGGCTATTTTATTTTGATTATTTGTAATGAATAATTACAATTATAATAGAGTGCAAAAAATAAATACTTGCGTAAATATATTTTGAGTTTTTTTAAACAATTTTTTTATTTAAAAAAATATCATTCCGACCGCGGCTTTGCCCGCATGAAATTAGGTTATATCGTGAATCCTGTTTTATCCCACAGAAGTGTTCAGTCCGGATAAAAAGTATCCTATGTGTAAATCCAGGCAATTAGCTATATTTCATCAAAATTGGTAATGTAGTCTTGACGTGATTGAGTAACAACTAACAAACAAATATACAAATAAACATCCAAAGTTTCGCATCAGTTTTACTGTATTATTGATATATTCCACTCTTGACTTTGACTGAGAAGAATTAGGGTTTATAACTTCTTTCAGAAATAGTACCTTTCATTTCTGGGCATGATGCAATATCTACGTCAGCATCAAATTCTATCTAAATCAATTCAGTATTCCGCGTTATTGAGTACCATTTCATTTTTTCAGAGTAAAAATATTTTTTGTTATTTTAAAGATTATATTTTATAACCTATATTATTTTGTAATAAAGTAAACATTACGAAATAATAATAATTATTAATAGTGTCTAACTAAGTAGTTGTTAAAAAGAAGATTATTTGTTTATAAGCAAGAAAATAAAACAATAAATCAACGATTAAATATATGTATAACAATATAATAGCTGTATGACGACTCCATACATGTTTGTCCCGAGTCGGCCAGCGGCAGCGCGGCGAGTTTGCAAGATTGACTTCGCGAACACCCGCGTTCGCGATAGCGAGCTATTAGACTCCGCCCACCAAGCAGTGGATTTTTTTTTGTGTATCGTCTTAACAACTACTATTACTAACTATCGCTAAAAACATACAAAAACAACACATCAATTTAATAAAATAATAAGTAAATTCTTACCTCCAGTCTGAAGTTAAGGATCTTAGCAGCTGTTTGATGGTGTGGGACTGTGACGATTCGCGATACAGTGAAGTATCCGGGATGACTCGCTGTTACTTCGTAGTGACCGGGCGTCAGTAAACGGTAGTAGTCACCGTATGCACCTAGTTTTGTGAATATATTTTAAATATATCTTATAATTATTTAACGGATATACTTATTAACTATGGCATCTTCAATTTTGAAGAGTGGAATGCTTATTGACTAAAGAAATTTTGCGTAAGGAAACTTAGTTAAATATATTTTTTATGGAATTTAATGTTTAATACTTTTTTATCAATGTAGGTAATATCCTGAGCTCTATAACTACAAAACTCCTGAAGTAGAAAGAATTAAAATAAATCGAGTTATCAATGGCATTTTTTTTGGTCCATGTCAATGGTTTAAAAATGCTGCTTCTGATTAAAAAGGATCTTGTCTGCTATTATTTATTATAATAGAATTGTAGAAGCATTCTAATGTATTCCTTCTCGTGACCATTGTAGTACATTCAAGATTCATTAAATGCGTTATTATCTCAAGATTAGATGTAATCGTTTGTGGACAATTGCGTACAATCATTCATTTCCTCACCGATCCCTTGTTTACATTCCATTCCAAAATACCATTATTTCTTTATATCAAATAAACAATATTATTATGCTTTATCAAAGTATATTTTTCCATAAATATCTGTGAGTCGTAATACTTAGCTAACAAGCAACAAGCTTTATTAGGATCTCCTTCCATATTTAAATTATGTCTTCACTCAACATTAAGCCAAATAAGATCGTACGACATAGCCTCAAAAACCCACGTGGAATGATTATGAATCTCAATTAAAGATTGGTACAAAAAATATGGAAACAAGATAAAGATGTTATGAGAGAAGCTTTATATCGTATTCTATTTTTTGTAATGAATGAATGAAACGATGGCCTTCACGGAAGGATGCCTCACATAATAAGAAATAAATATATTTATAAAAACATTACATTTATTGTAGCCTCAGAATAGAAATTGTCACATATTGAAATTATAAATTACTAGCAATGCCCTGCGGTTTCACCCGCATAGATAGCGATATCGTTACAGTGAAAAGTCTACTATAGGTCGGACTATAGGTTTAATTTTTAATCACATGAAAATCACCTTTACCCCGTCCCGCACTACGGCCTTTTTTTTTTGTTTTAGTGGGGAAATCTTTCATAGATACCCACGGCCTCCAGGGGAGGGGCCGTGGGTTATGTCGGATTCCTACCGACCAAAACCCCACTGTGTTCCGTCAAGACGCATATTGGTAGAATTCCTCCGTGACCCCCGCACTATGGCCTGCTCGAACAGTATACCTACTATTTTCTGTAGATTGACACTTTTAAATTCGTTATATCTTTTGAATGGAATATCCAATTCTTTTCATTTAAAAAGTATTTTGCTGGTATTGAAACAGTCTATAATAAAACATCATTTAATGGGATAAGGATTAATATATGTGTATGGATAACATGGTTTGATTACTGTCGGCACTTCTATTTACTTTGAAAACGTAAAAAAGTTGTTGTAGTAACATAACTACTGAAGATGGACATATGGTATCGCGGACTTTCTTGTAGATATTGATCCATTCTATAATACTGTAGAACATTTTTTTGTTCTATCTTCAATAGATTCCGCAGCGCACGCGATGACAGAAGTTTTATTGAGGATTTTTTTACACCTTGGGTTACATTATTGCATTTTTGGTAAGGATCTCTAATTTTTTTTAAAATGCAATATAGCCTATGTTGCTCAGTAAAGATGCAGCTTTCTAATGGTGAAAGAATTTTTGAAATCGGTCCAGTAGTTTTTGCGTGAAAACCATACATACATACATACATACATACTTACAAACTTTTCCTCTTTATAATATTAGTATAGATAATCATCATTGTATCTATGATATTAAGTCAAGCACATACCTACAGTATGAAAGAATAAAAAGTAATAATTGTCCATTTTGGTCATACCAACAAAAGACAGATTAAAATGATATATTGTGCGAATAGGTATGCTAGTTATTTATATTATATTTTATCACTGAACAATGCGGCAACAGGATATATATGTCGCAGGTTTTTCATAAAATTAGGTTTTTGATCAAAAACCTAGGTTTTTCATCAAAAACCGGAAGATGACACATTTTAAACTCAATTTCATCAAAAACCTGTAACAATCCAGATTTTTGATCAAAAACCTGAACTAGTTTGGGTTTATGATCAATCTGATTGGATTGAAGGAGGAGAATTTTGATTGGATCATGGATGTAAAATTTTGATAAATAAATGATTGTTTTCTTTCTACTAAGTTGCAAATGATGATGGATTGTTTTATTTATTTCATTTAAATTTGTCATAAAACAAAGCAAACCCGTGATTTTGACAAGAACTTTATCATAAACCCAAACTAGTTCAGGTTTTTGATCAAAAATCTGGATTGTTACAGGTTTTTGATGAAATTGTGATTAAAATGTGTCATCTTCCGGTTTTTGATGAAAAACCTAGGTTTTTGATCAAAAACCTAATTTTATGAAAAACCTGCGACATATAGATATACAAATTACCTAACGAGGAAAATTATTAATGTTAGCCAAGTCAATAGAAATCTAAATTAAACTTATTTAATAATTCTTACCTACCTATTTGAATACAAGTGTTAATTATCCACATTTACCATCAATTTATGTAGGGACTTATTTACGATATTTTTTGGAATAAATAAACCAATTTATATAAACAAAGTAATAGCCAAGCCAAAGAGCTGACAAACCCTTTAAAATTAAAATTCTTGGTGGACTGACCATGCTCACCAAGCTCTATAACACTGCTTTCTTTCATAAACGAACAATATCTCGACGGTTTAAACTTAAGACATTTTTCACACATTATTTCCTAACACATTTCAAATATACACATTCAATAAATTTTTAAAGGACAAAGTTTCCCAATCTTACCTGTCGTAATATCATGTCGTATCGGCCTTGGCACCGGTCCAGTGATGTTGACCACAGATATTATAGCGTTTTGTATGAATCCCGAGTCATCGCTAACCACACCCTTGACTCCAGTATGCACCTTCCATATAAACGCTAGTAAGGCATCACGATTTCTGTGCCATTCGCTTTTCAATTCGTTTGCTGGAGGATACTTTTGGCAACCCAATTCGAGCGTTACCTCAAACGCGTTAGTTGCCAAGTAGTTGAAGTCTTGCATGCCTAGAAAGAAGTACTTGTTTTATTTCGTCTTCCTTCGTACTTTATACATATAGTAAATACAATTTACCTCTCATATATTGAACACCTATACAATAGCTATAACAATAGTTTACATATTTATACATTTTTCTTGCATTTTAAAGGAAAAAGGCTACTGTCTGTAACTTGAGAGTAAGGTTCAGACTTCAGACGCCACTTATAATTATGACAAACTTAAACATTTGAATAAGTATTCATTAGATTCTTCCTGTCTATAAAGCTTGACTAAACAAGACAAGACTAACTTCTGCGAGGTTGAACTGAATATCTATTTCTGTTGGCGATAAAAGTCAAAATACTGTAGGTATGTGGATTTTAATTAAGCAATGTTTTAACAATAATTATTTAATCATACTAATCTTGGTTGGTTAATTTATGTTTGTGTTAAATAAGTTCACGGAATTATATCCAGGGCAGAGAATTAAATAGCCTCGGTTATAGAATTATTTTCACCCGTAGTGTCTAAACTAAAAAATAAAAATAAAATGTATCCATTAAATCAGGGAAAGAGACCACACAAATTAAAAATTAATTAGTTAATGGATTTAGCTTCTAATCTAGTTTCTTTAAGATTGGTGCATGTAGGTGATCTAATATAGTATCTCAAAGGTCAAATAGTGTAGGAATTCCCAAAGTGATAATCTTAATTTAATAACAAGTTAACAGTGACCTTTGGATAACGTTTTAGATGTTTATGATATAAGATCGTTTCTTTGAGGATAATTTCAACTGTTCTTCTATTTGTGAACTTTCATTGATGTACGTTTGTTACTCTTTCATTGAATAACAACTGATCGTATCTATATGTGGTAGCAGGGATAGATATAGTTTGGATATAAATAAGCTCATAAGCTTCTTTTTATTTCATAAGCTTTGCTCATAAGCTCATAAGCTTTGCTCGCGTGGTAGGTACCCTACCACGCGAGCAAAGCCGCGAGGTGAAGCTAGTACGATTTTCTCAAAGGAGCTATTTTGCAAGATCACAAACACGTCCTCAATATTGAATAACAATAAGCATTCAAGAGAAAGGTTGAACAATAGTAAAAATAACATAAACGAACCAGTTCACATCTCATGGTTAACGCGATCTTAAATGCCAGAGTATTACGTTATTACTTATTACCGAGCGCTTCCTGTTCTATAAAGGAAACAACGGACAGACGGACTAACAAGTCTTAAAAGGACATGATTAAATATGAACGGTTAATTGATATCGCGAGTCTCTATTTTTGGTAGGTGAATATATGAGCTATTTCATACTTTGAAATGTTTAGATCAAGGTTACTAGCTCGATATTTTGGAAATAAGACCAAAAATAACAAATATTTTATTATTTTGCAACTTTTTATAATAATATTATTACCAACACGATTACATATGTTTGAATTCCATGAATTAATGATAATTATATTAGGTATATGAATTCTATGATATGGTAATCAAGGTTTAGGTCGAGCTAAAACTATAAAACATTTTGAATTATATATATTCTGATGAAAATTCAAGTTTTTACTTAAGTAATTGGAAGATAAGCTTTCTTCAAGGATAAATCAAATATATCAGATCTAATTAGGTAGTATTTAATCCGAGGCGTTCCATTACAACACTATTTTCAACTCAGATTTTCAAGTATCAAATCACTTGAGCAGCTTACGTCGATCCTATTACGTAAAAACCATTATACCCTCAAAGCTTGCAATAACTAAATACGTTTTGAGGTCATCAGACATATTGTATGTAATGGTAGGTATATCAACGTTGAAATATTAGTACTAAAACCACACTAAAACAATAATAATTTGAATATTTTAATACATGTAAGTTCATACTATTTATACAGTATTACAATATTTCCTATATTGTAATACTGTGCTATTTATGTGGTTTTTAGTACTTTTTTAGTTTGATTTTGTTGATCCTAACTAAAATGTGCTAATTGGTATATTCATTTGTGATTTGTGTCAAAAAGCGTTAGTAACATCAAGTAAGTATCTACGATTATTCAATGTTTTTTTGCAAAAAATCGTACAATACACATGACATATTATAATGCTTTTAGTAACTATCAATCGATCTACGCCAAAGCCCATTGTTCGTAATAGCCACGTGCCTTCAGTTTATAAACAAAACACGACACGAGCCGCATGAGATTCAATTCATGTTTGTTTTACGCAACAAGATATGATATGACTTGCGAAAAAATGGTTTTTGTCAAATATTTTACAGCATAAGAACCATCCTCTATATCCAGACTATATGAATCTTTTTTTTTTTCAATTCGAACCAGTAGCATCCAATAGTTCATAACATTAGCGTTCAATGAAACAAACTCTTATAGCATAGCAGTACATATACGGAATTTTACATTCGGAACATACGGAAACTTACCTCGTTCCAAACTATTCCATTTTTTTCTCAAATATACAAAAATTGGGAAAAATACATTCCGAAAATTCGAGAAATTCTACTAAGTCTAAAATACGCGACTCATTTTTTTTCTTTTTAAAACTTTATGCATAACTTACCTCCTTTCAAACTATACCACGCTGCTCCATTAGTAACTCCCCCTTGTTTCCCAAAATTATACGATTGTGTATCTTCCCCCGCGCCGATGGGACACCCGGGACGATTGGGGTCCGCCATGTCCGCGTGGGCTTCCGCGTATGACATTGCTAACTCCCTGTTTTAAAGATAATAATTATTTATATAGGTATGCATAGTCTTAAATTTCGGTACAGTAGCAAAATTAAGAGCATGAGAACATAGATTAATGTTAAAAGATTTTTGACACATTTTTTTTGATTTTTGACAAGTAATTGAATAATTGGTGTTAAAGACTTTCAGAGTTTGTTTCAGAGAATCAAATATGTATTATACATTGTACAGTAATATCAATTTAGAGTGTTTTAATTTTACTTATTAGTTCATTCTTTCAACAATGCCAGAAGTTTTTTTTTTATAAATTATTTATTATGAGTAATAACAAGGGGTTGAAAAGTGAAAACATAGAACATAATTATTTAACATTTTGTCATAATGTAGTCTATAAAAACTAAATCAACATTCCACAGTTTTTTCCATGTCTACATAAAAAGCAAAACATAGAAAGGACTTGGCCTTCAGCATTAAACCAGTAAATTGTATCACATACAACATTTAATTTTTATTATTTTAATGTCCTTTATCAATCAACATTTACTTCAAATTTGCACATGATATTTATTTTGGAACTAAAGATAAAAAATCAAGTAAATAATGTTAATGTGTTTAATCAAGTTAATAAAAATTTATTGACCTAAATGTCTCATCATCGGGACTAGCAGAATATTCAGAGACGGGGGCTCCACTGCGGCTCTCATCATAAGGATAATTGGCAACAAGGTCTCCTCCATGCAACGCTGCACTTAGCACAAATGGGATCGCCATCATCCATCTCATTACGGCCCTTGTTTCTGGTTCCAGCTAACATAAATTATTTTTAATTTATTTTTAAAAAGATAACATTATAAATATAACATAGTTACAAAGTTTTTTTTTGTAATAATGTAATCAACCTTTATTTTAGTAAATATTGATATGTGATGGTATCATTTCAGATCTTTTTTTAAGTTATCTCTAAGTTCCGCTGTCTAACTTTATTTCACTTATACATAAGTAGGTTTCTAAAGGTCTATTTTTTATTTATTAATATCAATAATATTTATTCCAAAGTAACTCACCGGTGCAGCAAGACGGGTAACATCTTTTAATAAGTGATTGTTGTGACTTATTCCTTGACGTTCCAATTCAAATGTAATTGCATCCAAATCAGGAAAGTTTCTATTTAAATCTATAGAATGATTGTTCGTCCTTCCGATAAGGAAATCCTTTGAACCCTAAATACAAAATAATAAGAATGAAATATTTAATTCCGTAAACCCGAATTTTATAAATTATTAAGTGGAAGATTTCACTTACAGTATCTGTTGATAATTGCCACCCATCAGGATTCATAGCGGGAAGTAAGTGAATTCTGGTATTATGAATCAGGTTCACAATTCGGAGATCACGATTTATATACTGATCGCAAAGATAATTCGCTAGACCCAGTAACAACTCCCTGCCGAGCACCTCATTCCCGTGAATATTGCCCACATATTTCACTTCTGGTATAACTAGTAAAACAAATTAATTTTTAATGCAAGACCTTACAAGTATGTATTACTAAAGAAGGAGGTAGCTTAAAATTATGACTTACATGGTTGATGAAATCCAGGAGTTTCGGAAAACTCGATAACATAAAGTGGCACATTTCTAACAGATGGCTCGGTTAATGCATACACTCTCGTTACATTAGGACATTTTTCATGTATTTCTTCCAAAACTAAAGGAAGTTCTTCATTGTTATGATGTTTCCATACAAATTCTGACGAAACAGTTATAAAAAAAGCCAAATACACAAATTTGTAGAATGCCATTTTCTCGAATTTTATTTTCAAACCTTTTGTATATGATTAGGTATACAATATATTAAATCACATATTTTTTTAATACCAGCGCACTTTATATCGAATCGAAATAAATTATTTTATTCGAATTAAATAAAGTGAATAGGTAACACGCTCCGTCACCACACACTCGACAGTCGACACTCGGCAGCACTCGGCAGCGAAATGGCAGCGATGAGCGAATATCGATTTTCCCGCGGCACGTTTGCCTGTTGCCAACCTACAGAAACTTAAGTAAATTATTGCCATCAATGTTTTTGCGTTGCCATTATAATTATATCATGCCTTATTTTACGGTATTTGAAATAAAATAAATCTATAATACAAAAATTTTAACATATTGTGTTGAGTGCACAGAACAGTAAAAACAAATAGAAGTGCTATAATGTTATAATTAGTATGAAAACCACTGTCACCAAACCCACACATTTAAACCGATAGATAGAGTCTGTCAAGCGAGTCGAGTCCACAACCCTTTTACTGATTTCTTATAATGGCAATACTATGATCTGTCAAACAAATTGTCACAAATTCTGCTGTAACCTCGTAATAATCCGGTTTTTGTTGAGTTTTTTAATGTTATAATGCCGAAACCTATTAAAAGTAGTGTCAGGAGCTTGTTGTTTACAATGATAAATAAATATAATCATGTACAGAGTGAATCTGACGACGTGTTATCGCAAAAACGACGACTTTTGGATGAAATCGTTTCAACATAGGTAGTAGGTTGGCAACAACGTGTTGATACTTTTAGCACAATTGTCTAACTTTTTTATTTTACTGTGATGTGATCACGATTTCCGTTTTGGTTTAGATCCAGACGTCGTGCTCATGACCTTGAAACTTACTGGGGCATCTTTAAGTGAAAACTACTATAAAAATTGTTGTGTTTTTTTTCAGCCAACTTGGATGATGAATTAATAAAAAACACAATTCATCATTTAGTTAAGCAAGTCATAGCCATAGAAGACAATAAAAAAATGAAATCTGAAACAGACTATCTGACAAAAATTGCTGCTATGACAGGTTACTTTCATCATTTCTGTGCGTAATGATGATACTGACAGTGATTTCTCATATGAAGGCATTGAATTTCTTGATTCTGATTTTAGTTCTGATTGTGACAAATAAATACTTGTACATTGAAATGCTTTTTTTTTATTTATTTCAAATATGTTCTTTTTTATCAAAAATTCTAGTATCAATAAGTTTTCAGCGTGCTATATCAGTGTTGACACCTAAAATATTTTTGAATTTGCCGCCTTTTTCATGGGACTAGACTCGCTTGACAGACTCTAAACAGTACACTTAAAGTAAACTATGCCTTTTATTGAGTAAAAACTGACTTATGTAATAAATTCAGCATTTCAATATGTACCCTCGATTTAACGGTTTAGTTTAGTATCCCTACGTATATGAGTTTTTTTGTTTCTCTTTGCTCTGAAAATTTGAACATTTTCAAATTCGAAAAAATTCGGCTATTCAACAACAGAGAACGTTCATTTTCGATAGCTATAACTTTGAACCTTTGAACACATAGAGATAAGGTTGAAATTTGTGTCACTCTACATTAATGACATCTTGATATTAACCTGATGCTATGCCCTAAGTGATGTCAACATTGTTATCGATAATTCACAAATATGTTATATTGTTATATAGTTGTTGATTTTAATACAGTGATAGGCTCGACTCGCCCGTGCCAAACTCTGGCGGGCCCACGGACGACCAAGGCCGTGGTCGTGTGCCGCGGTTTTATGCTGAGTGAGATTGCATTTTTTCCAACTAGCGAATACAATTTACAAAAATCTGGCATTTGCATTGCACCATCGAAGAGGCGTGGGTGTAAAACAGGGTTAGCGGATTCAAAAAAATATTTGTTTCAGGGAATATAGGAACGGCAGTCTTTTAGTTTATAGAAAACTTTACCCAATTTTCTTCAATTTATATAGTTCGTGAGAAATGAAGTTATAATATGTTTATATAGAAAGTTGGAGCTATTCAAATTGGATAAGTAAAAAAATATTGTAAATAGGGAAGCAGGGAAAGAATAAAACCACATATTTTAAAACTGAATCAAACAACATTAAACTCAAATCAGTCATCAAATGTTTTACAACATGGCTGTGGCATTAGTTCCGAATATCGTCACATGCCAACAGATTCATGTAGCACTATACTTCAGTAATGCATTCAAATTTAAAGAACTGTCGTACAGAATCAGATAAATAAAACAATTTAATATATTATAACATATTACATTTATTGACTTGATAAAAAGATTCATAGATCATCATATAAACATGAATGTATTTTTTTTTTGCTTTCGTATGTAATATTTTCATTACTTTTTTTTGCCTATAAAAATTTCTCCCATGAAAGCAAGTGTCGCAAGCAAGACTCCAATAACATAAATAATAAAAATTCCCTGAAAAAAATGTATTAATTAAATTATTAATTAGGTCTTACCTACTTTTGACTAAGTACGATTTGCTATGTGTAAAAAAGTAAAAAAATGTGTGAGTGCAAAAAAATTAAAAAGGTTTTCAGATTAAATTTCCGTTTTTACTGTGTCATTTAATTTTAAGATAATAATTATGTACCTACATTGCAATAATTAAAATTTTTAGAGCATAAAAATAAAATCATCTAATAAGTATTAGTAAGAAAGTGAAAAACTATATCAAAACTTTCATAAGGTCACCTACAAGAACATGGCGAAAATGTAACGGTTCTATGGTTTCTACGTCATGCTTCGATCGAGACAGCTTCACTTCCAGCTGAACCTTATAGTCTAGATACTTCAACGCCATCTATTGCAAAAAGTAATGTTATATTTTTATCATTAAATTCCTGATAAGTAGTTACATTGTACATATTATTATATCAATATATTTTTATAACCTGTGTTTCCCAAGCAAGCATGAGTCCTGACTCATGAAGTCTTCCAATATGTTCGTTTATTTTATTTGTATAAGGTGAACTTTTTCTCATCATTACAACGCAGTTTTCAAAATAGAAATCTTGCAACATTAATGTAAAATCACGAACTGCTTCCTCAGTTATATATTCTCCTATAGCAAAGTATCCTAAATAGTACAAAGAAATAAGACATTAATTAGCTACTCACCCCGGCTCCGCACCGCTAGATTTATTTATTTAAGTTTCTCAAATAAATAAATAAATATTTCAGGACAATTTTCACACACGGCACAATCTGATCCCATACTAAGCTTTCGCTTGTGTTATGGAAACCAGATGGCTGATAAACATACATATATAATTTTTAAATAAATACTTATATACATAATTAACACCCAGACACAGAGCAAACATCTATGTTCATCACACAAATATTTGCCCCGGGTGGGAATCGAACCCACGACCTCTGGCTTGGAAGGCAGGGCCACTACCAACCAAGCCAACCGGTCAGTCGTATCGTAAATTGTATCAGTTATAATCCCAATCCAAGTGAAGACAAAAAAATCATTAATCACATATGACTAGGTTTTATATAGGCACAGATAAGATGATGGAAATAGTTAGGTACTTGAAGGTTGATGTTTCTACTTTCCACTTACCTGCAGGCAACTTTTCAATGCTGAAACCTGTTTCTCGTGTAAAACTTAAACGCTGTAGTTCTTCAGGCTCATAAGTATGGAACTGCTTTATTAATTGTTTAATAAGCGGCTAAAACATAAATGAAATTTTGTATTTAGGTACCTAGTTATGTAAAATTTGTGACAAAGTTTGTGAATTTTCCAACTCAACAATACTCATTTCCAACAAGATTGTAGAAAATGTGTATTGTAGCTTGCAAAAAAGACTATAACATACATCCTGTGATAGAGTCAGTGAAAACACCCAAGCATCGTGTGTTGCTCCCCATGGCAACTTTCTGTCGACGATATCTTGAATTGTATCTATAGACGGCTCATATTTGGGTACGGTAAAGGTGGCTGCTAGTCCTCCCCCATAAGCATTGTCTAGTACTAATCCAATTAACATCACCCAAATGACTACACTCCGAATCCGCCATGATTGAAATTTTGTTTGACTTTGGGACTATGGAAAAAGCATATATTATGTATTAGTATTAATGAAAGTGCAATTTTTATCTTTAAACGCTCATGAATTTAATAAAAATGTATTTCACCTGCGTAATTAATAGACCAAAAGTTATGAAAAATACATTTTTTGATGAAAACTTTTGGCTGATAAATAGAGCCAGGGAGGCATAAAGAAATGTAAATATCAGTCCAATCCACATGGTTGAGCTGAATGGCATCAGCGGCAGAGTCCAACTAGCTAATAAGCTAAAATTAAAGTAATTAACTATGCATTAATTGTGTGCAATGATACGAAAGTATGTGCAAGGTGCAAGGTACCACACCCTCACAGAATATCGGCGCCATAGTGACAGTTTACTGTCGCGTTCCGTACGGTGAGTGAGGGGTCCGGAGGCCCACATCCCTTCCCATCCCCTACCCATCCTCTCCTTCCCTATCCTCATTCTCTCCCATCCTCGCCCCTTCTACCTAACTCCTTCCAAATCCCTTTGAGGACAGCAACAAATCCACTTCCCAGTGGAGTGGATGCTTATGGGCGGCGGGTATCGTTTAATACCAGGCGACGCGTCTGCTCGTTTGCTATCCTATAGCATAAAAAAAATCGTTTATGTATGGTTTTAGTCAGACAGACATTGAAATTTCTTACCTGGGAGATGGAGCTATACAAGTCACAGCCGTTCTAACACTATATACAGAAAAATCCATGAATAAGAACGATTCGTACCATGAGTATAATGCAGCTAAAAATAAAAAAAATATTTATCACATTTGAAGAAATAAGGATTAACAACATTAATTAAATACCTATGCCAAAATCCGCCCGGTCATCTACGACTCGTCCAAGTACACCTAGACCTGTAAAATTTTCATATATTTCTCCCCACTCCTCCCCATTATTTTCTACTAATTCCATTGTACAATTAACCCATCTGGAAAGAAAGTAATTTTTAGGTAATATAACTCGTTAATGTTGAATTATACATCTCCGGAAACTGCACCTGCAAAATTCATCCATCAGTTGGATTTCTACACCGTCCCGTCCATATGGTGCAATATTAGTATCAAGATCCAACAATACATAGGGCTTATAAGTAAACCCTGCTACTTTTACCACTTTTCCCTCTAAATTTGAAAGTTCTTGAGGAAATAACGACGAATTTGTTTCAAACGTTTGCGAGCATGAATTCCAACGGTCCAAATAAATTGGCATATTATGATCAACACCTACAAATTTGTGAGTAACTAGGTCATAAGCTTCACAATCATCGCTTGTGCTAATAGGGATAACTAACAGTATATGAACAATAAAGTTCGTTTCTTTCATACTCAAAACACCTAACTGCCGCTGCCTATTTACTGCATGAGATAGTTTAGATGGCAAAATAATAACTTTTTTATCACTGCGTCTAACAAGTCCTTTATGTGCCACTTTATCGAAAGCAACCATGAACTCGACTGGATTTTCTAACCGTATAATATAATCCGAACACCCAGCATCAGAGGCATTAATCATTACATCGACGACATTTTCAGTTATGTTCTGTATTAAAATATTTCTATAAGGGATTGAAAGAGCCGCATGTATTGACTCATCAGAAATAATTGTAACGCAATAAGACGTTAATAAATATTGATCAATTAATATTTTTAATAGTATTTCTATGGGTGACAAAGTACTAGGTAAAAATAACATTTTGCTGTTTATAAGTAGTCCTAACAATGTAATGAAAACGAGTATTCTGATATCTGTATAATGTATAGGCTTAATATATAGACCTGTGATATAGACGCAATATGGAAGCAATTAGAGATCCTTCAAAATGTTCATAACATATGTATGTATAATGTATATGGAATGAAATAAATTTACCGGCATTCAGATTGTTTATACATATGTATTATATTTGATAATTTGCAATCAAAAAATATTTCCATTAGATCAATTCACATTTTTACAATTGGAGAAATCGGATTTGAGGCTTTGAACCACAATGATGCTCTGCAGAGAAAATGAAGTGTTGCTGATATTTTTCCCGTCAAAATATCTTAATTTATTATATACCTACTTACTAAAAGAACTCATTAGATTAAAACCATAAAACATACATACACGCTCTACATTTTAAGCTTCTTTCAACTAAACTTAATTTTTAAACGAATTTTTTGGGACTATAATAATGTATCCTAACTGTTATTTCTTGGCGGAATTATATCATACAGTTAAATATATTTTTATAAAATTGATTAGGGAAAATATAATGAACCAATTCCTAATGGAAAACTATAATTCACATGATATATTATATAGACACACAATTAAGTGTTGGCTATTGAAAATTGTTATTAATTGTTTACATTCATTTGAGGCTTCAAAGAAAATTATTTATCTGTAATTATACTTCATGTTGTACAACATTTTTCTAATAGCTAAAATGTATTTACCGAATGATAATACCACAGATAATACTATGTATTTACTCGTTGTTCTTGAACAAAAGTTTTATGTACATAACTAATTGCATAATGTGAATGATTCTTTTGATGTCTGATATCATAAGGAAGTCTTTTTGTGTTTAAACTAAATAAACAATATGGAAAGAAAACTAGCACTACAGTTAATGGATATTTTATTATTGTTACGTGACGAGACACATACGGTGGCTAAGCGCCACCTCTACTTGTTGGAATTATGAAAAAGATACTTGATTATCCACTCCACTTATCTAATTTAACATAAGTACCTATCTATAAAAATATATCACATCATTTCAAATATAATCTGATAAAGTGCAGGTGTGCTTTAGACAAGATATAATATCTTATTTATAGAAATAAAAAAACACAGTAAAGCTTACAAAAATGTGTGCGTGTACTAGTGTACACACGTAAGAAGTGAAACTTCTTTATGACCTTATTTTTCAAAAAATAATTTACTATATGCAACTTTACAGAAATACGTCGAATCACGCGTGGTAGGGATAAAAACAAGATGGCGCGTAACGGAAAAATGTCACGCGTAACGAAAAAATGTTACACTAAATTTTTTTCCAACCCTGATAAAGAAGTTTCACTTCAAAATGAACAAAAATACTAAGTTAAAACTTACACACGTAAATATAAACAACGTACGGAACTCTTTTCACGTGATATTAAGTCGTACTTGAACGGTTTTTCTTATAATTATTATCAATCATGTTCCCAATTACCACAATACTCATATTTAACGTGAGAAAAATGTTGTTTTTAGTTCTATTAATTGCATAGTCATGCTTATTATGTCTAAGAATAATTACAGGTAGGCTCTCTAATTCATTACTAATGTTCATATACATTTGTTATTAATTACAACTTAATGATGATGACTTGTTACAAATAGTGTTTAAAGTTAACTTCAGAATATTTATAAAATATCAAAATCGTTTCAACGTAGCACATTTCATGTGTGTGGTCCTTTTTTATACAAATTACTAGCTTCATGTTTATCCACGCGGTGAACAAACACCACAAATAAAGATTTAGAAAACATATAATATCCTAATTATATTTTATATTGTTTGGCTTGCAATTATTTATTTATTAGCTACTTTTTTATTTTGTACATACGTACCTACATAGATCTACGTACTTGAAGTAGGAAGGTACCTATATATGGTAAATTATACCTAAGTACCTACGTTAATTTCGAAGTGTAAAGTCAATTCGAGATTTGATTAATATGTAGTTTTTACTTTTAGTTCAGTGGAAACAAAACAATTTTTTTATTTAATTTTTTTATTCTCAAATTTAAAGAACTGGGTTTTTCTAGCAAAAAACTGCAATAAGCTTGAACAAAAAATGAAAATACTTAAAATATTACATACCTATTACATTAGTGTCTACAATTTTTACCGCTGGCTGTGATTATAGCTACAAAGTCAAGGATCAAAGCGCCAAATTGGTTAAAAAATTAAGTGATAAATACTTAATTCGAATAATAACCAAGATGTTTAAAGAGTAATCTAAAACTTGGTTTGGGGACATATGACAAGCAGTGTATATGTAACCCGATACCGCAGTTGGCGCCCGCTTTTTACCATATGTTGCACCCGCGGAGTTCAGTTGTCAATTGATGTTGATATTAGTAAAAGAATATACTTCCCAATAGACGAAATATTTAGGTGCAGGTAACAAATAATTATTAGACGAGCAACTACTCTATTGTATCAAAACATCTCTACAATGAAGTGCAGAAAATGCTTCGTGGATTTTAATTAACGATTACGCTTTAAAACGTTACATGTGTTTGAGTTTTAATTGGGAAAAGTGTATGCAAAATGTTTTTTTAAGGAAATGTAGGCGTATTATAGTGCTGAATTAGAATATTATGCCTCTGGAACAATATTATCGCCTCCGTCTTATAACGGTTATATGGCCTTAAATTCGCAGCATAATTTTCGAAAACGGAAATGATTATTTTAATGTATATAAATTGAAGTTCTTTGAACCGTACCCTATATGGCTATATAGACATAGAGACAGTGTGATTCTTTAAAACATAGCAAGAGTAGTAATAATTATAGGCTAAGACACAGTATGTAATGTATTATGTTGCCGGCGAACATAAACTCAAACTCATTTTTTTTATGTAAAATTTACAAATATTATATACCTATTTGCAAGTTCACTTCTTATGAGAAGAATCGATAAGAAGTTCATAATTGCGTCCGTAAAGTAGGATATTTCTTTAACATCAACTCTATGCATTGTTAATCAAAGATTTTAAAAATATGTAGGTAAATTGCAAAGCAAATAAATCATTTATGAGACATATATTTTTTTTAATTTATAATAAGTATTGTATTGAACACAAACCAAATATCGAGATATGTCTGTGGTATTGAACAAGTTTACTAGTAAGAATAGATAAAGTTTACACTTTAAAAGAATTAAACGCATTGCTAATTAATTAAGTATATTTTTGCACAAGTATAAGTTTTACAATTACGTAGCGAAAATCTTTTAAAGACCGGCTTATTATTGCATCGCTAATATTGTTTTTAAAATATTATCAAAATCTAAAAGAAAACATTCAGGGAAATAATTGAATCAATAAACAAGCACATACAATAAATTAAATTTATTAACGGTAAACATTTTTCCCAAAAATTTGTTAAGTTTAGTCCTTCTTCCTAAGTCTAGCACTGGATATTTCTATAGCATCCAGCCAATGTTTAATTTCCTCTGGACATTGCGGCTTACTATCAGCTCCAGGAATATTCTTGAGTAGTGTATCAGCATCAACATTAATAAGGTTTTGCCGCGACAACACAATAGCACGCACAAAACCGTCGTTCAGTGTAATAAACTTCTGTTCGATAAATAGTGATTTGTCCTCCCAATATACTAACTGTAAAAGGAAAATATAATTTTACATTATGTAAGCGTGAAGTGTCATAAAAACAAAACAAATTTATGAAGACAATTAATGACATTGAAGCCAAGTTGAATAAATTACAACGATGGAAATTTATTATATAGTAAACTGTATACTTTTCTATAAATTGACGATAACACAAAGATTTCACACTAATTCCTAATCCTCACCTTTGTTTCAACCTTATATGCAGTGAAAATGGGTATAGTTCTTCTGTATCTAATAGTAGAAGCTCCTTGTAATACGTGACCATCAACTGCTTTAATATTTGCATATATTCCCGTAGCGTCATAGAAGTGGAACCTAGCAAAGTCTAATTCTCGTACATAACGCGCATTATTCATATGCCTCAGGAATATATCGACGTCTTGTGTCGTGCAGAATCCTGAAAATAATTGTAACGTAATTAGTAGTCTACTACTAACAATGTATGGGCAATGCTGCCTGATATAAATAAATAATATACATTTTACTCCAAATCTTTAATAAATAATAATCCTTACTTCCTAATCGTTCCCATCTTATTAATTCCTATCTATCTTAATCTTAATACTATTATAAAGGCGAAAGTTTGTATGGATGTATGGATGTTTGTTAGTCTTTCACGTAAAAACTTCTGAATCGATTACAATGAAATTTAGCACACATATAGAGGGTAACTTGGATTAACACATAGGATAGGTTTTATCCCGGAAATCCCACGGGAAAAGGAACTATGCGGGTTTTCCTTTGAAAACGCGGGCGAAGCCGGGGGCGGAAATCTAGTACTTCACTACATAGTATAAAACAAAGTCGCTTTCCCTGTCCCTATGTCCCTATGTCCCTTTGTACGCTTAAATCTTTGAAACTACGCAACGGATTTTGATGCGGTTTTTTTTAATAGATAGAGTGATTCAAGAGGAAGGTTTATATGTATAATAACATCCATTAAATAGTGGAGAAGTACTGTTATTTTTGAGGTTTCTAATGTGATGTCGTAAAAAATTACATTTTTTCCGCTTACATTGCAAACGCAGGCTAAACCCTACGAGTTTTATCAAAATAATGTACTAAGTATTATACACATTGAAAAGGTCATCAGAAAAGTCCGCGATGGTATATGTCTATCTCTTATGGATAACCCACAATATATACGTAACCTACATTCATAGTTAATAATTTTTAAGATACAATTTATATGCTGATGCAAAGAACCATTTGAATAAATTTTGCGACATTGCATTTTTGCCAGAAATAAAATTTCACATTTTAACGTAATAAATATCACAAGAATATATTTAAATTACAATTATAATTTTTATTTAATAAATAAAACAACAAGGAAACTGAAAAAACCATTATAAATAAAATATATCATATCTTACCGTAAATAGTAGAAGAATCTTTAAGCCCACATTTCTTTTTAAACAGTCTTCCGATTCCTATGGTGAAAGCCACTCTTAGAAAGTAATTGACGTCCCAGAATATATACGCTAATGCTATTATTGATACTATAATGCAATACATTTTAAATAATTTATAAACAAGTGCGCGACGACAAAAATGCAAGTATCGACTGACGATAAAATAAGTTAGCTATACAAAAAATGTATTTGTTCGACCGGCGATTAGTTCACACAATCTAGACGTCACGGTGCCATTGAACCGGTCTGTGAGACTTGAAGTGAAGTTAGCTGCGAAATGCATTACTGTACTTTTCTTTATACTATGGTACTAGTCATCTGTACTTGAATCTGTGACTTGAATGTATGTATGTAAAGAAGCTTGCGGTTAAACATGTTGAGTAGGTACCCATTCATATTATTGTCAAGTAAAAAAGAAAGTTATGTATGAGTGATGGTATGCTGATAAAAATAAATAATTGTCATACTTCTGTAATTTTAATGTGCCCTTGATATACCTACCTAGTTTAAATTAAAGTAGTTCGAACAACGGCACAACTTGCAGGAAGAAGGCCCCTGTTATTACCTACTTATTCAACAGAACCTTATATTTTATGAACTAGTTGTTTCTTATACTGCGGGGCCCGGTGTTATAAGTACATCAAATCGCAGGAACGTATTATCACGATTTGTGTTTAAATTATTTACATAAGTATTCAGTATTACCTAGATATTCAAAAATTTTATTTTTGTCGGTCTTTATTTTATATTAATTGATAAATTATTATCAGTAGGTAGGTACCGTGGTAAAATAAAAATTCAATTAAGTTAGTCAACAAATATATTTATTCAAACTTTTTACGAAGATTAATGCTTGAAGTTCTCATACTTTCCAACCAACATTCAATATGCCTTGGCTTCGATGGCGCAATATTAGACCCAGGAAGTCCTTTTAAAAGTTCGGGTATAGTTTCTTTGATCGATCCAATTGCATATTGTCTAGATATCAATAAACATCTTATCTTACCATCTTTCAATGTTATCACTTCGTGTTCAAAAAATAGCGATCTATCGTCCCAATAAATTAACTGTAAATAACAAATTAATAACTTGTAACGAGATCAGATAATCCAAAGAAAGAGGATAAAGTCCACAAAAAGAAAAATAATATACAAAAAATTACAAATGTTAAAAATATAATAAAAGTGATAATTGAATGTAGATTGTGGAATTTTACTACAAGGCAATGGTCAAAGCGTGGCTGTAGGTATCCTTTAGCACTGTAAAAAGCAATGATTTTCCGGAGTCACGATTGGAATGGCCGGCAGTGAGGTGACAGATACAAATTTTGTAAAAAACTACAAAAACATAGGTTCACTATAATTACCTTAGTGTTTATTTTATAGAAGGAAAAAAGGGGTACAGGATCCATAGTTAACGTCAAAGTTGATCCCTGTAAGGACTTAATACCTATTTCTTTACTTCTCTTGTAGATACCAGTTCTATCATAAAAATGATATCTGGCAAAATCAATTTCTCGTACCAGTCTTGCTATCCGAATATTCTTAAAGAAAATATCGCAGTCTTGAAAAGTACAAAGCCCTGTAATTAAATCTTCATTCTTATATTATCTTAGAAACATAAGGATATTTGTAAAAAATACTATCTCAGCTTATTAACTAACTTATGCACCGAATATGACTAAAGACTAAACACACGAATATGACTTGCAATGAAGAAAAAAAATTGTCGAATTTTAAAAATATTGAGTCATTTGCCGTTGCTTACTTACTAAATTACTATTGATTTGATAATCTATAAATATTTAAGTTTACTGTGTGCGTAAATGAAAGTATGTATGTACTTATATCTTACCGTAGATGGTAGTGACATCATTCAAGGAGTAAACCTTTTGGTACAATCTACCACTTAGCACAGTGAATAAAGTGCGTAGAAAATACCTTATGTCACATAATATGCACAAAACAAGAAAAGTAGAAACTATATAGCAATAGAACATTTTTCTTTTATTTTTAAACGAAAATCAAGTTATATGTTTCTAGAACAATCGTCGTACATACTGAAGAATATTTAACATTGATCTTTGATCCCTGCATTAACATAAAGCAAAACGAACTCCACGATTATTTACCATTCCTTACTCAGTTTAAAATGACTATTCTAAATAAATAAATAATATTAACATATAGCACCCGATTTAAGTACCTACCTTGTTCATTGCATAGTTAATTTTGAATAAAACGGACGTTTAACATATAAACGTATTGATATGATATGATAAACGTATAACATAATATAAAATATTTTTTATAGTTTCTATTGCTCGTAGTTTAAACGTATTGTAATTTGTAATTGCACGATTTGATTGCAAATATGTATGTGGAACTCTATCTGCACAGTTAACACTGCTGAATTTTGTTATTTTTTTTTTACTACTAGCAAAGAAAAATTCACAGATCTACATTATTCCAATAGCTCTGAGTAAAGGCTATTTATAGTTTCATTTGACGTGATCAAAGTCAGGGACAAAAAGTGTTTGCTTGTTTTGTAATCTTATAAAAAAAAGATTGTGGAAAAATACAAAACGAATTATTTAATCTTATTTAAGTGCATTTATAAATCTGACCTCATACCAAAGAGGAAACATACTTGCTTTTTTCCCTTGTCTTATTGTAATAAGAGAAACAAGTTATCCAAACATTGTAACCTTTTGTGACATTAAATAAATACAGCATTAAGCATCAAGTTGTCTTCATTTGCAGTATGTCCACGGATTTGTTTCTGTCAACCGTAATAGCTAGCGGCAATAAGACAATAAACACCCTTTGTTTACTTATCTATTTATTTCTCTCTCAAAATTACAAAACGAGCTCAACAACTCAACTCAACAAAAAGATATTTAGAAACTCAAAATGATTATATTTGATAGATTTGTACCCAATAATGCTATTTTTTAACACTTAAGGATTATGGATTACCTAACTACGTAGACTATACCATTTTTATTAAATGTAAAGGTACTTCAAAATAAAATAACAACAAGCCATTAAATAATTCATTTATTCTAAAAAAAGTAAACATAAACATTACATAATGCAAAATATAATACTTAGTTATCTACAAAACAAAACTTACTCATTCCATGAATCAGTGAACAAGCTGTCAAGTCTATCAAAGCATCCTACAAGTTAGTACGCGAATAAATGTTACGTTATTGTTCTGAAATTCTCACGAAATCAGAGGCAGCGACTTAGATAAATTAATTTTTAATTCTAAGGTTGGTAGTTGGTATAAACACGTTACTTAATGATTGTCTGACACCCAAGTAAAACAGTATTTATTTTATACGAAGCTTGAATTCACAGATTAAAAAGCATATGTTTCGCAAACATTAATTTCAAATGAGGTTTTAATGGTGGCCATTACATTGGCGGCAATCAGGGGAGCATGGGTTGCAAGGAGGTGGTGGTGCGTGTGGATGCTGCAATGGAAGTAGTAATGGTGCTGATAATGTTGGCAGAGCAGGCAGTGGCACCAACCAATCGGAACCACATACTCGTCCCATCACTAGCGCGGACATTAGTGGAGCTCTGGGACCTACTGGTCGGAAAGCTGACCACCGTGACGGTTCTTCAGGATTTGAGAGCGATACATCGTAACTCAAAGGATTGGGACCACTCTTCGGTGTGGATTTGTCTCTTGAGTCCTGTGAACAACAATCGTTAATGTTCATATGTAAAGGTGAAACATAGGAGCAACAATTGATTGGTCTATTGATATTTAATGATTAAGTTAAATAAATAGATTCCCTTGAACCATGTGTATGTTTAACCTTGAATTCATTAGCAAATTATGAATCGATGATTTATGTACCTACCTATTTACTTACGTCATAAGCAGTGGAGAAAAAACAAAGTGATCAAGGTGTACTTATATAATATTACTAGGACTATACGTACCTATACGTTTTTTACTATAGAAAATTGTTTGTAAAATTCCCTTACCTGAACTGCATTGCAATGTTCAACAGCTCGTAAGAGATCATGGTTACAGCGCCTGAGCACTAATTCCAATACAGAGCGCTTTTTACCAGGAAATAGTTTCCTTAACATCTCCAATCCTGCTGTACTAACAGGATTTGTATCAGCACAATCGTCATTCGAGGCACTATATGAATAGAAATTAAATTCAAATTAGATCTATGACTCAAAACAAATCTACCTAATTAGGTAGATTTGTTTGGAAAACAAATATATTTTGTTACTATCATGACTACATATATTTTTACATTAATTGATTATTTGATTAACTTCACATTAAATGGTAGAAACAGTTAATTAATGGTTTATTGTTTGAAACCTTTGTTATCACGGTGTACAATATTAGATAGTTATACATATTATCTGCCCAACTGTGTCACTGCTGTATAAGATAGATACTAATATTAAGAATGATCAACTTATCATAAAAAGTAGTTCAAATGTTACAATACCATGGTCGTATAGCCGTAGAGGTGTGACCAGTAGAGTCTGGAGATGTACAGCAATCGGGTAAAGAATCGCTCGTTTCGCTATCGATGTGTATTGGCTAAAATTATTATAATCATTTATTTAAAATTATACGGTAAGAATTATTTATTTAGGTACATAAGTAGATAGTTAATACTAAATATTTCAAAACTATTTTATATATAGATTTTAATATAATTTATTATTTTATTATACAATAGATTTTAATATGATTTTTATAACAGTATATTTTTCACAACTCTATATTTTCCTCAAACACGAGATCTATTCTGAATAATGATCCAAAATCATAAAATGCTAGTTCTGTTTTCATTTGGATCAAACGGATAAAGATAGAGACAATTTCCTCTATCAAAAGAGCAATAAAAAACATTTAAGTTGAAAATCGACTTGTATGTAATAAACTCACTGTGTGATCTTCAGCAGCGGAGTCACGTTCAGGGCCAGGGCTTTGGCACGGCCCTGTCACTCGCATGCCGTATATCCGACCGGGAGGTAAGCTTTCCAAAGATGTCCCGCTTTCAACTGAAGCCAGGTGTAGAGCTATCTTATCTTCAGCGGCCTGTTGTCTTTTCAATGCTACCTGTTTAATGAAAATAAAGATGTAGAGTTGCTGAAAAACTTTTAGGTATTACCTATCAGAAGAATAATAAGATTTCGTTTGTATTGATGTTTGATACACGACACTATTCACTTTTTCTCCATTAATATTAAAGTATAGGTAGAGCATTATTTAAAAATGGGAATACGTAGCCGTAGAAAACACAAATTGAATTTTATCTAAACTTGGTTAAATTCGTTAATCGTTATTAAGATTTAAGACCATCATTCATCTAATAAATTTTTAATTAATTTAAGTTAATGTAGAAATAAGAGACTACTTTAGCTTGCGTACAAAGTACAAATCCTTTAAAATGAATACCAACTCATAAAATTAAACTAAAATAACATCAACGATGCGCCACGTCAAAGTATAAACGAGGACGGGTAATTTGATATAAAAGTAAATTAATTTATCGGAAAATCAATGATAAACAGACAATGTTTATGTTTGGTAAGCGGTCACCCAGGGGAAATAGTACGGGATAGCCGACAGGCGATCACACCCGGAGCGTTTCTCGCCTCATTGATAACAAAAACAAAATCTGATCCCTACAAATTGAATAACGTGATTTGCGACTGGAATAAGTAATGGAATGTTTGTACCTATAGAATCTCTTTATTTTGAAGAAAACCTAGTTATTGGGCTACCATGAAAATAGAGTTTAGAAGATTCCTACTTAACATTTAAGAAAGAAAATAAAGTGCAATAAGAAGGTACAGGACAAAATAGTCTAATTTTATTTTATAATAATTTTATTTTATAAAAAATTTGACATTCTAGTCATTTTCTGTCCCTAGCACATTTTTTTTTAATCCAAAAACTAGGAACTTTTACATGGTATTCCATTCTTGAACATAGGTACACTTTAAAAAAAAAGTTTCAAGAATTAATTAAAAGTAAACTCGAAATGCCGCACGAAAGTGGTGGGACATCGACAGCGATGCATTACTGTACAAACCGATCGATGTTTCATCCGGCGTCTTCTGTAAACATGTGCCACTTGTTCAAATAAACCCAGCGCCGCATTAGCTGATCTCGATTTCACTACATTAAAACACATTAACGCCTTCACGTCGCGTGTTATTTCTGAATTAGGCAGGTATTGATATCACAACAATCTTATAATATTACTTGCGTCTCGCATTCCACTATTTACTCGAAAACGACACATTTATGCTAGATAATTGCCATAAATATGATGCATGATGATAGCAATTTTTCTAACAAAACCTACTGAATATTCTTTTAGAAAATGCCAAATTACAAAAACATCATTGCGTCGGCTGGAAAATCTGATGAAACACAAAAGGAAATCGTGGCCTAGTAATCTACTTATCTAATTTTTGAAATGATATTACGTGCCAATTTCGAAGATACAATGAAATTAAAAACGTTTAATTAGTAATCACCACTTTTAGATGTTGGATATTTAGCTCTAGCTATAATATAAGAACATAGGTACGCGATGTTTCTTGAATAAAATTATAAACTAGGTAGCTAAGTAGGTACCTATATAAGGAAACTGCTATTAAACTTATAACTACCATCGGAGTAAATTAGTAATTTATTTGGTCTTCATCGTATAGGTACTGAGTTCAGATATTATGAATTCAAGGAGGTACCTAAGTATAAAAAATTCTCAGATAGAAATCCGGATACTGCGGATAGTAATGTTAGTGGTCACAGAATAATACCTAGTAGCTAGCTAGTTAGGTAGGTATGTATACAGGGTGTCCCAATGTTGGTATACTAAGCTCAAAGGAGGTTAGGTACGTAGTATAGTTTTGCATACGCTGAGTACGTAAAAAATACTTATAAAATTCCAGACACATTTTTTTTTTTCAAAAAGATGAAGTCTTAAAACTCTAGTATGTGTACACCCATTTCATGCAACCCGCCCAGCTTTGCCACCAGCACGTGAGCTATCGTTTAAGATTAGGTATGTTTTCATAAGGTTTTCATAGATAAAATGCTCACATTAGCGAAGCTAAAAACCCAGCGCCGGTTGCGCGAAGCCAGAGAAGAAAACATGGATTTTCAGGAAAAATTTAGCAAAAAAATTTTGACGTAATTTTGTTGTTTAAGTATTTTTTTCGTGATCTGTGTATGCAAAACTACAAGTATCTTGGTGCTTAGTATACCAATAGTGGGACACCCTGTAGGTATAGATAATAATATGTAGTTGGTATATATTACTTTTTTAGGCTATTATTAGTATTTAGTAGTAGTTAAATAATAATTGAGCAATGTTGGTTGAAAAAGAAACAATCAAGCAATAAATAACTTAGGTAGGTAGGTACCTTTAGTTTGTAAGTGCTCACATTAAATTTCAAATGCACAAGAAATTTTCCTATTTATCTATCTAAGCTTTTCCTGGACTTAATTCTTATTCCTAACCAGTAAAACCATAAATTTCAAAATTTTGATTTGATGGTTTCCCTAGCTACAGATAATCAAAGTTCCATGGGATTCCCGTTAAATATTCATAATTGGAATTTAAAAAATGATTAGCAAATAACTTTACCTGAGCTGCCATTATCCTTTGTCGTTCCTTGATAAGTCCACATTTGGGGCACTGGCAGTTTCTATACGCGCAAGCTTTTTTATGTCCCCGCAAACTAGATATCAGCCCGTGGTTACGGCACCTAGCGCACTTTGGTACTCTTGCTCTGCCGCCGTTCATCATTTCTTTTAGAAAATTTTCTTATTCTAAAATGATAATATAATATTGTATCTTATCTACTTATTTCCTACCTATGTGTTTAAATAAATAACTTCAGACTATTTTGCTTTTTTGCTACTAATTACTGTTTAGGTACCTACAGATAATTTTTGTAGGTAGGTATGTATAGGTACTGTACCTAAAGGGCACTAGGCAGCTTAATTACTAATAATAATAGTTTATTAATTTATTTGAATATAAAAATACATACCTAACTACTTGCCTATATGATATATTTTTCTGTAAAAACTAAATTCTTTTAAAAAATTAAAAATTAAATTTTACAAAATGTAAGGTAAAGTGTAAAACTTATCATGACAAAAACATCTCATTTTAGAAATTTCCACTTACTTATATCTTGAAAAAAAACACTTATTATTTTTGATACACTACCACTAAATGATAATATATCTTATAATACGAACTAAAATATCTTTCAATATAATAATCACTTTATCACGTCCACAAATATCAACTCATCCGCCCACATAATAATCCACCCTGAAACTAATACCGGGAAGCTGAGTGTTTTTCACGAAACAATGCGATAGGCGTTGCTACCAGTAAAATGTTACAAAACGGTTCTCGTGAAAAGCGACTCTATATTCAGTAATCCAGGGTATAGTGTCGGAAATCTTCCCCCAGCATCCTGCAGATTTCAATCCGCCCTCGCATGAGATGTGACCAATAAGAAACGGACTTTTTAACGATTGGCTACATCTCCCGGCCAGAAAAACAAAAGATTCTATTGACATATGTTTCATTTGGATAAGCTACAATATACAATATACTTATATCCAGATTTCAGACTAATGGAAGATAATATACCTACAGGTATTTATTATGTTCTATAACAACTGTGTAGAGCTTTATGGATTATTGCGGCGTTTTGGCTTTAAAAATATTGGGATAGTCTGAGTGCAGTTGTTTTAATAAAAGAATTACAGAAACAAATTATGTTAAACAATATGTGATGTGAACCTTCCTGTATTACAGGAAGCAATATTTATTTTTTAATTACAGGGAACAGGGGATAGAGTCTACGAAGCAATGGTATAGCGTGCTTACGAGGGCCCCGTATTAAATTTGTTTTCGGGCCCATACGGTTTTTAAGACCAATATCGAAATATGTATATATTTTTATAACTTACGTTACAGGGTGTCCGTAACATGGCCCTGTATAATTGACACGGCAGTAGCTACGCCCCTGCTACGAATCTTAGATCATGATCTATGCTACGAATAATAGACTCTGAGATAATCGTACCTAAATGTAGATGATATTAGTACTTAAGTATATAAGTATAATTATTATTCCTAAATAGTTATGTTTATGATCTTCATCTGGTTTCAACTAAGGGTTGGTTCACGGTATTTTTTTATATTAGGGGAGACCGGGTACAAAAGTAACACTTTGTACTTGTACCTTGATTTCTGACTGGGTGTTACTGTTATCATTAAATTAATATAACCATATATAAATTTAGTTTATATTCTTTACACTAGCACCTCAATTTATTATATTATGTAGTGTTTTATATTCATAAAGTAAGTTTAAAAAAAAATCGTCAGTTGTTACTTTCGACCCCGTAAGCAGGTCGAAAGTAACACGTCGTGGATCGAAAGTAACAAGACAAAGGGGTTGGTAATTAATACAATATTATGATGGTAAATCAACAAATTATTTGTTTAAAGACTTTGTATTAATAACACATATCAACTTTTGTATTTTAAATATAATACTTGCAAATATAATACAAAACAATCGATAAAAAATATTCGAAGTTCAAGTCATGAGATTAATTAAGGGAATCATTATTTTATAATTAAAAATTCTGCATCCTGCATCCATCCACTAGCATTCCCAGCTCCAGCACAACCAACAGGGCCCTCGGCAATACGAAAAAAGCGGAATGTGTTCTCCTAGAGTATTAATGGCAACAGCAACAGTTACTAATTTTCCAGGCTCTGCTAAGGTTATGGCACCTACTTGTTTAATCCCTTTTTAATCTACAAATTTGGTTGGTGGTCACCCCTGTCTCGTCCATATTCCAAGTATCTTTTGGCTCAAATTGGTATCTTTCACAATACCTCAGCAAGGTTATCAAAAAAATTATTCACATTATGCTCGTTGATGGAGATAACTGAAAATAAACTGCAGAGCACTCGATTAAATAGTCGCGTAGATTACTTTACTTGTTATTAGTAAATCTCGATCGACGCAAGGTAGCTGCACTAGTATTACGGCTTATAATTTTTTTATAAATCTTAATGTTACATGGCAAATATTATATTTTTGCAAGGCCTCTAATTGTTGCACCATCTTTCAAAATGCTCTTCAGCCGTGTTGGTAATTCCTCGATCAGTAGTTCTAATGCGTTGTCGCGGCATTCTGTTGAAGTAAAGATGTACATAAAAAATATACATAATCATAATGGGACAAAAATAACATGTTACTTTTGTACCCATAGGGCTATGTTACTTTTGTACCCGTCTATATTTTTGCCAAGACGTGCAACAAAACTTTAAAACGGAACGTGCTACATAAAAATGATTATGAGCAATGTACAATTACTCTTATCAAGAATGGATATGCAAACATTCAGATTTCTATCATCCTTTTAAGACTACGTAAACGGTTAATAAAAAAATGTCGAAAATCTTACTTTTGATTCGTGAAAACACGTAGCGTCCTGTCACACAGCCTAACAGCGAGTGGCGCACGTGGCGAATGAATATGACGGCGCCACGAACAATGTTTGAAAAATAACGGGCGGTTCGCCGTTCGCCGCCGGTTTATAAGCAGCGCGCGCGCACCACTCGTCTCATTCGTGCGCCGACCGTTGCCCTGTGCACATCTGCCACAAGTTTACTTATAATTTATTTTAATACTAGTTATTTACGGAGTGTAATTAATTGTGATAAGACAAGTGATTGTGTGGAAACCCTTGTGTTTTACGGACTGTAATTAATTGTAATAAAACGAGTGATTGTGTGGAATCCTTTGTGTTTGCTTTTAAAAAAAACACCATGTCGGACCCTGACGCTACATCAGAAGTTGCGGATCTGGACCAATCATCGCCACTTAATGAACCGAGTAATCCAATGGAGCAAATGATGTCATTTTCGACCAGTATGGAAGCGATCTTCAGGAAAATTGCCGACAATATGGCATCTCGGCAGCCTGTTCAGCATGGACCAGTAAAATTAGTCAGTTACGACCCGGATGAACCGGAATCGGATATTGTCAACTGGTGCACACTTAGTGAAATGATTATTGAGCAGAAAGCGATAGAAGGTATTGACTTAATTCTTGCCCTAACCCATTCCCTCAAGGGGCGTGCGGCAACCTGTCTGACGAATGTCAAACCGGACCAAATATCATGGCCGGCAATTAAAGAAATGCTGATATCAAGGTTCGCGAAGCCTATGATGATTCAAGATCATTTCGATCACATAATCAAATTTCAGTTGAATGGTAAAGAGAGCCCTGCTGAAGCGGGAATGCGATTGTGGCAATTAATTGAAAAAATTCCTGAAGTGAATATGCCTGAGGAGGTGATCGCTGGCTTCGCCATTTCCGTGCTATCTCAATGCGATGAAAAGATTCGTAGGGAGCTTAATGCAATGGTTATAAAGAACAGAAGCCAGCTCTTTCGCACGTTGCGTAGTTTTACACTAAAGAGACGTTATGAAGATACTGGTTCAAGCGATTTAGATTCAAAACGCTTTAGGAGCGCAACCCCGTTTCGTGGCAACTGCCACTTTTGTGGGAGACTTGGCCATCGAGGTCAAGACTGTCGCGACAAAAGATTTAGCATGAGGAGTTCCTCACTGGCAGTCAAGAGGGAGCCACCAAGCTCTTCAGGTTCTCCACAGGACCCTCGACCGCCTGTCGCCTGCTACGTCTGTGCCAGTCCCAGCCACGTAGCATCCGCCTGCCCTATGCGTTTCAAGAAGAAGGAAGAGACCACGGGTGCCACTGCCAGTTCCAGCAAGCAGGTCAACGTGTGTACTCGAGCTGCGCATGGATTGATTGAGATAAGTGGTATAAAGTTGCCTTTTGTTTTTGATTCCGGGTCAGAATGTAGTCTAATTAAGCAAAGCTATTGTAAGTTTCTTAAGGGCGAGCAGTTTCATGAACAAACTATATTAAAAGGTGTAGGAAGTAGTAATGTGATTTCGCCGCTACAAATTAAGTGTGCTACTAAATTCCAAAATCTTAAATTTGACATTACGTATCACGCTTTGCCAGATGAGTTTCTTAGTGAAGAAGTTCTGTTAGGCCGTGATGTTTTAGAACTAGGGATTTCCGTTCAGATTAGTAACGATAGCTTAACTTTTACTGAAAAAAAGATAACTAACTCATGTACAGTGTCGCAATTTAACGAAGACACGATAGACACCGATCTCGTAGGGTACGATAAACAACGGTTGTTAGGTATACTGAGAAAATACTCCAATAACTTTATACATAGTCTACCAACTACCCGCATTAAAACCGGTGAATTAAAAATCGATCTTATTGACCCTGCTAAAATTGTTCATAGGAGGCCATATAGTTTGTCTTCTCTTGAGCTTGATATCGTTCATAAAAAGATTCAAGAGATGTTAGATGCCAATATCATACGGGAAAGTTCGTCCCCATTTTCAAGCCCCATCCTATTAGTGAAAAAGAAAGACGGTAGCGATCGATTGTGTGTAGATTACAGAGAGCTCAATAATAATACTCGTCCTGATAGTTACCCCCTTCCTTTGATTAGTGACCAAATTAATAAATTACATGGAGCATGTTATTATAGTATTATAGACATGGCTTCAGGATTTCACCAATTGAAGGTTCATAAAGACTCGGTGGAGAAGACTGCCTTTGTAACACCAACAGGCCAATACGAATTTTTGACCATGCCATTTGGTCTTAAAAACGCTCCTCAAGTTTTCCAAAGAGCCATTAATTTTGCATTAAAACCGTTAAATGATGATAGGATCCTAGTTTATATGGATGACGTACTTTCCGCATCAAAAACCATTGATGAGGGATTGTCACGACTTGATAAATTACTAGAAACCTTGTCTCATGCCGGATTCTCATTTAACTTTAAAAAATGTTCATTTATGAAAAGGGAAATCGAGTATTTAGGCTATGTTGTGTCCTCAGGAGCTCTCAAACCTAATCCTCGCAAGGTTCAAGCCTTACAAAATGCCCCAAAACCCTCCACAGCTAAGCAAGTTAGGCAGTTTATTGGGTTGGCCACGTATTTTAGGCAATTCATTCCAAATTTCTCAAAACTACTAAAACCTTTGTATCCACTAACATCTGGCAAAGGCCGCATTATTTGGAGTGCTGAACATGAGAAAATTCATAGTGAAATAGTTAGACAATTGACAACAGAACCAGTACTAAAAATCTTTGACCCATCTTTGCCAATCGAGTTACATACCGATGCCAGTAGTGACGGTTACGGGGCTGTCTTAATTCAAAAGTATGATTCTCTCCCGCATGTTGTAGCTTATTTCAGTCATAAGACCACTAGTGCGGAAAGCCGTTACCATTCATATGAACTGGAAACGTTAGCCGTGGTAAAGTCAATAGAACACTTTAGACGTTACCTTTATGGCCGTCATTTTACGGTATATACTGATTGCAATGCTTTGAAAGCCTCTCACTCAAAAAAGGATTTGACTCACAGAGTCCATAGATGGTGGGCCATTTTACAATCCTACAATTTTGATATTGTCTATAAGGAAGGTCGAAATATGGCTCACGCGGACTATTTATCCCGGAACTCCCCTGTAAGTGAGCAAGCTGAAGTTGGTAATTCTACATTATCAGTTCAGAAAGCCCTTTCTTCTAAAATTGTTAATTTTTCGGAATTTGAAAAGGGATGGCTATCGGTTGAGCAACAACGAGACACTGAAATATCAGACATAATCTCTAAATTACAATCGAATCAATTACCCTCCGAAATCGCCCATACCTACGACATTAGGAAAGGCATACTGTACCGTAAAGTAGAACGCGCCAAAGTTACTAAGTGGCTACCAATCCTCCCACACTCTTTAATATGGTCGCTTATTAGCCATGTTCACAACGACATAAAACATCTGGGTTATGAAAAGACACTAGATAAGTTGTATGACCTTTATTGGTTTAGTAAAATGTCCAAATATGTTAAGAAGTTCATAGATTCCTGTGTAGTTTGCAAGTCTTCAAAGGGGCCATCAGGTGCCCAGCAAGTACGCTTGCATCCGATTCCCAAGGTTCCACTCCCCTGGCATACTTTGCACTTAGATCTTACAGGTAAACTCAGTGGTAAGAGCGATCGCAAAGAATATTGTTCTGTCACTATTGATGCCTTTACAAAATATGTCCTACTGAAGCACACACTAACACTAAATTCCGTTGACGCTATTGAAGCGATAAAAGATTCAGTAAATTTGTTTGGGGCACCGAAGAGAATAATAGTTGATCGTGGACGCTCTTACGACAATACAGATTTCAGGAACTTTTGTAAAGACAACAATATTGAATTACACCTTATCGCCACGGGTGCCTGCAGAGCAAACGGGCAAGTGGAACGCGTCATGCGGACTCTTAAAAGCCTACTGACAATAGCCGAAGGTAATTCCGATAGGTCGTGGCAGGAACAATTAGGTGAAATCCAACTAGCACTCAACAGCACTCGATGCAGAGTCACTGGCTTCACCCCAATCGAGCTGATGTTTGGAGTACAAGGTAACTCCTTAGGTATTTCCAGAATTGCTACAGGTGCTGAGAGTCCTGCCAGACTAGACTTAGGAGCGGCACGGTCTAGTGCGTCAGAAAATATAAAGAGACTGGCTCAGTCTGATATCTCTCGTTTTAACCGGGGTAAGGCTAAAGTAAGACCCTTTTCTGTTGGAGATTTTGTTTTCGCGAAAAGCGAAGAAAGACACCAATCTAAGTTGGACCCAAAGTATAAAGGCCCATATAAAATCACTGCAGTCCTAGAAAACGATAGGTACGAACTGAAGCATGTTAACGGAACCAATAGAACGTACAAAATTGCCCATGAAAATTTACGCGAAGTACCCCGCGGTCCGTTAGGGTTTGCAGAAGTAGCTAAGACTTATAATGATGATGACGTGACGGCGGATGTAAGTCAGAGTAATAGTGTTCATGAAACTGATCGCAATAGTCCTAACTTGGTTGTAATTGGTGACACTGAGAATGAGTTCTCTGATAGCGACACTGTATCTGTTAATGGTAGCGTAAACCACTCGACCCAATTGACCGGCTCGCGCACCTTGAGTATTAATAGCGATTGTTTAGAGGATTCATCATCAGAGTCACCCGATTCAGTTAGAGTTGTAACTACTGCCCTTGTCCACCACGATGGTAATTAATAGTAAAAAAAAGAATTGTAAAATTAAAGTAAATTAAAAGAATTAGAATGTTTTAGTGGATGAATAGGGTTTCGATTGTGAAAAAAAAAAAAAAAAATAATAATAATAAAAAAAAAGCAAAAAAAAAATGATAACAAAAAGAAAGAAAAAAAGAGAGAGTAAAATTAGGGACGAGTTATTGAAGGGAGTCCGGTCCAATAACTCGGCTATAGGGATTGCAAGTCCGGTCTAGCATTTTGGCTATAGGGATTGCAAGTCCGGTCTAGCATTGCTACAGGGAAAATCTGGTCTAGCGCAGTAAGCTAAAGAGATTTCCGGACTAGCACGCTACAGGGAAACCTGGTCTAGCTCAGTGAGCTAAAGAGATTTCCGGACTAGCACGGATCGAGTGTAGTGTAGCCTCTTGTTATTTACCTCACAAGTTATAGATTAGAGACAGTGTGTCAGGATGAGCGAACGTTTTCTTGTCTTATCCCCAGGTGCTCAGAAGTCGCTCGAGGACGAGCGTGTGTCAGCATGGCCGTGACGGCGCCACGAACAATGTTTGAAAAATAACGGGCGGTTCGCCGTTCGCCGCCGGTTTATAAGCAGCGCGCGCGCACCACTCGTCTCATTCGTGCGCCGACCGTTGCCCTGTGCACATCTGCCACAAGTTTACTTATAATTTATTTTAATACTAGTTATTTACGGAGTGTAATTAATTGTGATAAGACAAGTGATTGTGTGGAAACCCTTGTGTTTTACGGACTGTAATTAATTGTAATAAAACGAGTGATTGTGTGGAATCCTTTGTGTTTGCTTTTAAAAAAAACACCATGTCGGACCCTGACGCTACAAATACAATTAAGGGGGACGCTCTCGGCTATCGCCTGACAGAGGCTTAGCGGTGTTCGCCCATTGGATAAATCTAGAGAGCATTTGTTACTTTCGACCCACCGTTACTTTTGTACCCGGTCTCCCCTATATTCGTTTCAGGTGACAGGGTGCCTCAAGTTTAAAAACAAACGGTAGGTACGGTTTTATATAAAATTCATTCACCTATATAAAATCGGTATTTATTTATTACCTAAAATTACTTCTGTGTGTAGTGTAGACCGTACTTGTAAATATGCAGGAGCAGGCAATTGAGTTTGATCGCCCGATGATAATCCTACGACTAATATCGCAACAACTGGCACTTGGACATTTGCAACTGCAACTGTGCTTGAACATTTTCAGAAATAAAAAATAGTTATATAATTCATTCACAAACATTTAATACTTGCCGCTCGTCGCTATCTCCATGCGGCTTTCTGAGGTCTTTTCTGATTCGCGTTTTGATATATACCTGTTTTTAAGTAGGGGAAGTTATTGAAATAAAACTCTACTTGCCTTATATTTTATTTAATTAACCTTTTTATAAAATTATCATAAATTTATATTTTTAATAATTATTTAACTAGTTATTATAAATAGTTTTTCACAACCAAAAAATGGATATATCTCATTATTTATGATACATTTACAATGCCATTAAAAGCTTAAAAATTGGTGCGAAATCTTACAACGTGGCAAGCAAGGAAACTGTTACCTCCTGATGTTCATCTCACAATATCTTACAAGTTAGGGGCTTTTTACAAAATTCTCTCAAATTCTTAAAATTTATTTTTCAGTGTTGGCCAAAAATTTTAAGATACAGCCAAACCTATACTGTATTAAATGATTGTTTGTTATTTAAATGTGGTGAGTACCTATAATAATAATAATTAAGCTAGTTAGGAGTGAAATAAAAAGCAACCTTTTTTTTCATAGTTTATTTTTGTTCACAATTGGCTTTAATACATTGGCTACAATGCTTTTACAAAAAATCAGCATTTTATCAATTAAAGTTACTTAAGATAGATACCAATTTTTCTAATTTTTCAAGGCATTCAACCTTGTGCTAACAGGAGCATGGCAGATTGTGAACCAAATTACAGCTCTGTGTTCTATGTTTCTCATTATAGTACTCAATATGACATAGTCAACTTATTCAATTAGCCATTTAAAAAAAGTAAAAAAAACTGTGTCCCACATTATCACACAACTTTTGAAAAAATACTTGAATTTAAAATGCTTTAAAATATACATGTTATATTAATACATGCCTATCATCTATACCCATTATTATTCTATACAATCTTAAACTTAACCTTTAAAAAACAGGAACTGTTATTTTAACAGTATTAACTATTAACTATAGTTACTATTAAGCTTCCACTTTACAAATCGTTAGTCATAAACAAACAAACATCGAAAAAAAAAACTAAATTCGGAACTGTCATTTACTTTTCTTCTTTTCATGTTGCTTGGCCGCTTTCTTCTTCATAATTTGGATCCGCTTATCAGCTGATACAATATTAATATTTGGTGTAACAACTTTCGATGGTGGGGAAGACGCTGTAGTAGTTGCAGTAATCTTAACAGGAGTTGTAGGTTCAGATATAATGGTAGGAGATTTTGGCTTTGTAGTGTATGTTGTGGAATATGTTTGTGAAGACAGGCATGTAGCACACTGCCAACCAGAGCTCATGTCATTGTCACTAATAACTGGCTTGTGGCAATCCTGAAATCGAATACAATCAAATATGTAGATAAGAAATCCATTAATTTGTCAAATAAGAGGTTTTATTAGGTTAAGTTAAATAAGAACATGTGATCAACTAAAATCTGATAAAAAATAATAATAACATCATCAATGTAGATACATTATGTATTGTAATTTGTTTGACAAATAAAGATGATAAAACGGTACATATAATTTACCTGGTGATACAGGGCATGACAAGCATCACACTCAACCAAGCGATTACCAGCTTGTACAGCTATCTGTCTACACACAACACAGGTCAAATCTTCTTGTAAGAAGTCAAATGCTAACTCTCCGTCCATAACAGAATCATCATCATTATCTCTTTCAGGAATCTGTATTTGCTGAGGACTTTGTTGAGGAATCGGTATCGTCTTTGAACTACTAGATCCCTTGTCACTTTTATGTTTGGACCGCGATGGAGAAGCTGTTTTTTCCTCATTTAGATATTTTTTCGGTAGTACGTTCCCAAGGGTTTTAGAATTTCCGTAGGTTTGACGAATCATATCATCTAAGGTTAAACGCAATTGCTCTGTCGAGTCAGATGCATTTGAATGCAAATATTTAAGGCATAATTTTATGGCAGTATCCAAATCTATTGAAGTCATTTTGTGATGAATTGAAACTGTTGGCACAGAATACTTAATAGTAGCTAACGCTACTGTTGGTTCTTGCTTGAGATGAACAACTGATACCAACAACTGATAGGTATAACCTGTTATTAATTACTTCAGTGTTAAAAATTCAATTACTAGTAGTAGTAATTGCAAAATACTCTAACAACAATATAAAGAATAATTATGGTCGGTTCGTGAATTATTGTGACAGATTTTTGGTCAGACTCAGACGTAGACGTTTTTGTTGACATATTTTGTCGGCACTCGGCTGTCAAGTGTCAAGTGTCAGCCATGTGAAAAGCAGAGTTTGACAGAGAGTTTGACAGTCACAGATACAGAACGTGTCTTTTTTTGCGATATATTGCCTTTTCATCCGAAACATCTACATGTAGGGCGTATTCAGAAAGAAAGCTTGAAATTTTTAAGCGGTTATCGGCGCTTATCGGCGCTTATCGATGCTTTTCAACGCTGGTTCGTTCTACACAAAGGAAGCAGGTTGAAGCACACCAAAACAAATTTTATATGGCAGCGCCCAGCGCTGACCAGCGCTTGTTGAAGCTCGTCGAATATTTTCCTGCCGGGCTACCAGCGCTGACAAGCGCCGATAAGCGCTTATAAGTTTCAAGCTTTCTTTCTGAATACTATAAAATTATGACCGTTTTTTACGTAGACAGAGAATCCAATAGACACCGGCAATGCGTGTCGCAGAAAGAGATAAAAAAGAATACGTCACAATATTTAGGGTTACCATGTGAGGGAAAATTTACCCCGCAATTTGTAAGATACAAATCTCTCAATATCATTATTCACATAACATAAGTGGATAATAATGAGATATCCACATTACATACTTACATGTTTATACTAATATTATAAAGAGGAAATGTTTGTAATTATGCATGTATGTATGTATGGTTTTCACGCATAAACTACTGGACCGATTTCAAAAATTCTTTCAACATTAGAAAGCTGCATTTTCAGTTTTCACTTAGCAACATAGGCTATATTGCATTTTCAAAAAAAAAAGAGATCCTTACCAAAAATGCAATAATGTATCCTTAATAAAAATTCTGTCATCGCGTGCGCTGCGGAATCTATTGAAAATAGAACAAATAAATATTCTACGGTATTATAGAATGGACCAATATCTACAAGAAAGTCCGCGATATTCCATTCAAAAGATATAACGAATTTTTAAAAGTGTCAATTTACAGAAAATAGTAGGTATACTGTGTAATACAATGAGGAGGCGTAGTGCGGGACGGGAAAAGGTGAGGAGGGAAGGGATATTCGCAGGAACTACTTTGATTCCGATTTGAAAAATTCTTTCAGTGTTAGATAGCCCATTGATCGAGGAAGGCTATAGAAGGCTATATTGTACCATAACACTTAGACCAACAGGAGTGGAGCCACGCGGGTGAAACCGCGGAGTGCAGCTAGTATATAATAAACATATTACTTTTAGATGGCTAATACATATTATGTATACATATACACATACCTATATATTATATAATATGAATATATATCATTATCATAATCCCATATGAAAATGTGTATGTAATGATAATGTAGATGAAAACTCGATTGTTTATTATTTTTTATAAAATAAAATAAAAAAATAAAAGAATGTTTATTTTCGTAAGTATTAACAGATACACACGTTAATTATATTGACCGACCCGCGAAGGCGCAAAAAAAAACTAAATTTTCTTAATAATAATTTATTGTAATAAAAAAATTACATTTAAATTATCTCTAACTTAAGTAACTACGTCCCTCCGGTTCAATGTTGGAACCAAGAGTGTCCATTGTCTTCGGCGGGGCAGCGTCGCGGTGGTGGTGATTGCCGTAATACTTTCTAACCTTCGGTTTTGGTTTCCAATCTGTTCATCCTGTAGCTACAATCCAAATTTGTTGTAAATTATCCGGTTCAGGAAAACTGGAACAAGCCATTGAATATTTCAGATATTTAATTAAATACACACTGCAGAATATATATTATTATTTCCCATAATAGTGGGTAACAATTTGTAGAAAAGTTGGCAACACTAAATTTTTTAGGTTAAAATTTATAATTGTTATTTTTGTGGTTTTTAAACAATGTATTCAAGTCAACAGCACGTGATACACAATATATTAACACGCTGAAATATCATGAAGGCCTATAAACTGATAAAGAGTTGTATAGGTAAACCAGAATCTGATGGCAATTAGGGAAATCAAAATTTTGAGTGTGCAACCCTAGGGAAAATGGACTGAACGATTTTGATACTGAATATTTTTTATTTTGTCCTCAATATCATTAGTCACATTAAACAAGTGGATAATACTGTATTTAATAATGAGATATCCACGTAATATTATGTAGGTACTTATTACATGTATAATATACATATTACTTTTCTAAAGGTAATACATAATATTATGTATTTACACATACCTATATTTGAATATATGTATATCATTATGGCATGTGAAAATATGGATGTAATGATAATGCAGATCAAAACTTATTTACTATATTAATTAACGATTGTTTATATTTTTTTATAAAATAAAACAATAATAAAATAAAATCATGTTTATTTTCGTAAGTATTAACACATTATAAAATTGACTTGTACACCTTGGACTTGACAAATAGCCGAATTGGAAACTCCGATAATAAGTTTTGATAAAATTATATTTTAATCAACAAACAATATTATAGTTACCTATTTATAACATTTTTTAATTTAAAGTATCAAAACGGGTAAGTCCAACTAAGCAATAAAATCTTTCACGCGCTTTAATATTGAAAATTGTGATGTGTTTGACCCTTCTTCATCGAATATTTTTCTATACACATTGTAAACAACACCTCTTGCTTGTGATCGCAGCGGTTTTATCGACATTTCGAAGATTTTGAAGACAAAATCCTAAAAATTAATCATCAACACAAATAATTTGACAGCCAATTTGATAGTTGTCAAATAAAGTTGCCACATGAAAATCTTTTATTTTTAAAATATAAATATGCCATCAGATTCTGGTAGACCTATATACTTACGAGTGAAAAGACAATCCAGGCATTTTCGTTCTACTATCACTTTTACACCCTTTAACGCTATTCCGTACCATGGTATTATTTTATAAGGTATTAACAGTAAGTCTAAATCATTCTAAACCAAACATACCATGAATTACGTAACTTAGAACATGTAAAACTATATTTTTATGGAAGACGATAGCTAGCTGTCAAACTTTGTTTATCAAAGTAGGTTGCTATTCTTGAAAAAAGTGGCACGCTGCGTGAAACAAAAAATTTTATCGTTCTCTCTCATTTCTTTACACAACACCGGCATAAGTTGCTCTTTTTCTTGTGTGATGCGACATAAGATATCAATTTGTCTATTGGTTTCTCTGTCTACGGTTTTTTACATCTACCAGGCGTCCCGTGACGGCCCAACTTTTTTGGAACTCTGTGTTTATCCCTCTAAATGAAATTTTAAGTCATTAAATAAATAGTTTCACTACTGACTTTTTCAATCCAAAATATTTTTAACATTAGGTGTGTACAAACCTTAAATTAAAGTGTCAATGTCAACTGTCAGGGAGTAATGCATGTCGAGTTCTCACAGCTGTTGAAAATTGAAATTCGTATTTTATAATGAAAACGGTTTCGTAGTTGTAAAATACATATTTTCAAACTTTGAAGTTTAATTTTTAAATGTAAATTATATTTCTATACCTCAAGGAACACTCTACAAAAGTATTAAGACAACATAATAATGTTGAAATCATTTATTTTTGTATGTTTAATTCTTGGTGCACAACAATGTTCCTCTCAAATGGGACCAGATCCTTGGGATGAAGTAAATAACCAGATGACAATAAATGAAGACAATCTTCCCCCAGATCTAAGATTGCCGAAAAAGGTAATAAAAATTAAAACGGAATCTAACCAAGGAATGAGTGATTGGTTTTACAAACGTTTGTTGACAATAATCCTGAAAGGCGGGCAAAAGAAGGCAAGTATGCTATAAACACCCATATAGTGGCTTTAAATGTAATGTTAAAATCTATTTATCCCTTGAACTTCCTTATTTCTAGGAAAATGACGACAGTACAATAGATATATCTTTACAAATGAAATATAGCCAAGAACAATTGAACATTCTTGATGAGTACATAACATCAAGTAATGCTATTTCAGAAGAAATGTTCCGGAGATCAATTGCATATGTAGAGGAATCTATATACAAACCTTCAATTACTGAAAAAATTGCAATGGCCTGGAGTGAATATGTCTACACATATTTAGTAGAGTATAAGGTAAAGATTTCCTTATAATTATATATTTTTATTAATATAAAAAAAAAATGTGTGGCACTCGGAGACTGCTGTGGTAAAGCTATTGCATAGCATTAAAAGTATCCCTGCTGTGCCGGTTGGAGTGGGGGGTGTTAAGGTTATTTTCATTATGGAATTTCTGGATTCGGTCTCCACGCTTAATGCCCACGATAGAAACTATGCAAGAGCTTAAAAATATAAAAATAATAGTTCTTTCAAATATAAACCAAACTTTAATTTGTTATTTTTTATCAATAAAAATTGTTCACGATTTCAGGAATATCTCACATGGGGTTTCAGTATTCTTGCGTGTGTTGCAAGTACATTTTGGTTGTGGCGGTACATATCCTACAGACACATATTAATATGTCTAGGTGTTGCGCTGTACCTATATGAAGCTTTCATTTCTTATAAAGTAAGTATTTATAACAATAATATATTTTTAAAGTTTATGCAACTTTTTCCATTATTATCAGCCAATGACAAATTATGGTCAGAATGATATGATTCATAAGTAGTTTGTGAAGCCTTACCCTATATAATGGCAATTAAAACTAGACTAATGAATTAATAATTAATGTAAATATTTAAAAAGTTAACTGCCATAATAAACTATTTCATATCTTGAAGACAATGAAGTCCTTGGACTAAATTTCTTTGCCATCAACCTTGTGCCCACTCATAGTCATACCCTTTTCATTAGTCAACAATTGAAAGGAGATTTATTTTATTGTCAATAACGAAAATAAACTTTTTTTATTTTTATTTTAAAGTGTGCTATAAATAATGCTAGTTATTTTATCAAACAATAACTAACATTTGTTTCTGGTTATAGGAAGCAGAAAAAGAAGAAGTAACAAGGTTTTTATCAGCTGTAAATGCATGCAAATGGTACTTTTGGACGTCAAACTGTGAAGTTACACCACCCGACCCACTTATAATGTTGAAACATATGAATCCTTTGAAAATAGGCATCAGAATGTTTACAACTATTATATCGGAACCCATGATTACGATTAGTGCCACTGTGAACACTATGCTTAATGGGATCACAGGTAATACAATCACAGTAATAGCTTATTGGCAATACATTTATTAAATAATTTATTGAAGTGAAACTTCTTTAGGCACGCTGGAAGTAAAATTTCAAGGTCCCGTCATGGCTAAACCGTCACGCCATGGAGAAAGGCGACGATTATCGTATCTTTGAATCTTGCCAGTGAAGTTTCACTTTTGACACGTGTGCTTGGCACACACCCTTTTTTTTATGCAACTATGGTCATTTTATAATAATACTTGTATTTTGTTTCAGCTGATCTAATGTACCCATTCAACAAGATTGTACAAGGATTTCTCCTGCTAGTTTTTAATGCCCTACTCATAATGTTGCTAGTTAGTATTATTTTCAACTTCATACTGAACATACCATTTCAACTAAACTTCTTTAACATATTGAGTATTGTGTTACCCAAGCGCTATAGGACTGTTGAAAGACCCGTGGAAAGAAATCCAACTATAGATGGCGATAGAATAAGTGGCGAAACATTAAACAGGTTTTTGGATTTGTGTAACAAAGTCTTAAATGCCACACAATCAAATAGTACACATAGTCATAATTTGGCCATTACAAACCCAGGGCATAGCTCTATACGAAGATCGGCCAGTACTGGCAGATTGCAAAGCTTACCTTCAAATATAAATAATAACAGTAACGTTAAGAATAACGAAAGTCTCTCTAAAAAAACAAGACATAATGGAAGTGGTGATGCATGAAGTGCTTCATTGTAAAATTGTTTTCTAAAAGTGTCTTGAAAAAATTGTGTGTAAAAATTATAAAAAAAATAAGAATGGTGCTTCTTATATTTGACTAATAGGTACCTACTGATATTTACATTAATAATATTACTTGAAATGTTAAGCAAAAAATCAGCATTACCATCATGTTTTCGAATAGATTGCTATTGGTATTAAAAATCTTCCTATCTCATTAACTGGGATATTAGTTATTTATTGTCATGTACAAATTTTGCACAAGATATTGTGGTGAGATAATCATGTATATGCTATTCAGACTAGCACATTCATTGAGAGACGACGTAATTTTAAAGCGCCATATTTTCATTAATTATAAATAGGCAAACTAAAACAAAATTTATGATATTTTAGTATAAAATAAATTGTGATGACTTTGCACAATGCCCAGCTTTGTTCATAATTATCTAGGTGTAAAAAATTGATGTAATGAATTATGTTTTTTATAAACTGTAAGTACTTAACTGTGATATTATGCGCTTCATTAATTATTAATCATGTTTATGTTTAAGGATTTTGTAAATAAATAAACAGCAAAATATTTCATATTTTATTTCGTGATGCCTTATTGAGAAAGTGTTACAAGATAAATTAAAAAATATAATAATTTAATTGAAATATTCGTTTCGGATACAAGAAGCAGAATTTTTTATAAAAGATACAACTGTATCTAGGGACGAAGCAAATTCTAATCTTACATTCTATGCTATTGGTCAACAAACATTCGCAACCTCATAATAAATAACATTTTAACAAAATATGTACAACATCACTTCGAGTGCACAGAGACCCCTAACTGTCGCACGTTGCCAAGGTGTTGCCAAGCTTCGACCGCTTCCCCGAGGCGCCTACTTCCACCTACTCTACATCTAAGGATCTACCGCAGTATCTTCTACACTCGCAATTTTATGGATCACGCTAAATATACAAATATGAATAAATTTTAATTATTGTTATCGAATTGTTTAGAATCCACAATTTACATGTGAGTTAATAATAATTTTATTAAAATTAAAATCTTACAATGCTTTTTTTAAATCACAGAAAAAAATAGTGAAATTAGGACTTAAATTATATTTATAGATTGTTTTACTTGATGTATCCGCTCATTGAGTTCCACTCAGCATGAACGCAACAAAAAAGAAATATCTAACTTAGCATTGCTATGTGCATGTGCCATATCATTTACAGAATATTAAAATTAGACATCACCAAACAAGAAAAATATTTATACTTTACCACCAATCATACCCCAAAGATTTGTAAAAGAAATGTATAAGTAGGTATGTATAATAAATTAATAATAAAAAAATAAAAACAAATTTCGCCATTAATTCTAATTTAAAGCTTCGAATGAATTTTATCAAACCGAACTGAAGATATCTCAACTAGTGTAAATATTATGTTCTATCCATTGAGCTATTATTACTACGTATAGAGAAGACACCACGAAAAATAGCGCGCGGGGCGGCTAGTGAGTCATAGATTATGCGATGTCATCGACTCACCGCTATAGAGGCGAAACTTTGTAAATATTGTGCCTATTACTTTTTCTAAATGTGTAAAATTATTAATTTCCCGCCAAAAATTTTGCTGGAACCAAGTTTTAAAAATGATTATCTAGATAATTACCGATGAAAAGTTATTTCTTTGCACTTTGCCGCATTACTTGAATTATTAGTGCAATATCGTAACACACTCGAGGGCATATTTGATGAGTTGCATAGTTTTTTGCTTTGAAACAAACAAAACATGAATGCGACCATCGCGCTAAAGCGACTGAGTGCACAGTGGCCGGTTGACCTCTGTTGAGCGGAAAATAAGTGATGTAGGCGGTGTCTTCTCCATACCTACGTAGTAATAGTATCTCAATGGTTCTAACCAACAATTTTTGTTAACCATAAGGCATAAATAATTACATAATTATGCCCATTCAAACAATATAGAGTGAATACTACTTCTAGATTCACATTCGAATAGTAAGTACCTACACCTTAACGTGCTTTGGCAGTATTTCGTGTGACCTGGGTCACTCACTTGCGTGAAAATATTCGTACAAAGTATGTACATTTGTTATGTACATTGTACACTCATGTATGGAAAAAAAATATTTGATATTTCATGTCTTCGTATTCATGCGAATGTGAGTGACCGGCAACTCAATGTTGCTTCGGCACGTCCATCAATCACTTGAGGTTTGAAGAAATGGTTGAAAAACATTCGTGAAATACATATAAAGTAGGTATTTTTTTAAATATCAAGTGTTATTTTTTAGTTTAATTCGAAAAAAAAAGTGATATTTTAATGTAAAACCTCAACAAATATATAGGTATTATGTGATTAATGGACGACCCTTGTCGATGTTTAACAACGCTTTGCGACGTTAACTTTAAATAAAAATATATAATGTTAGAAATCATGAATGAGAATGAAAGCAATGCTCAAGTTAAGGAGTCAATTGATAAAAGAATTTTAAAAAATTGAATGTCATTTAAATATCTTTGCCTCGGAAACATGATATATAATTCTAGAATTATTTTTATATAAAAAGAAACATTTTATACCTCTATTTATTTTCCAGTAAACCTTTAAAGCTATAAATAACGAAATGACCACAGCAAAGTCCCTACTCGCTGGACTCGATGCTAAATTATTACTTACACAAGACAAAAACGACTTCTCTGATTCAAACTATTTCAATATTATTGCCATAAACGTTATTTTGCACCTTTATGAGGATTTAATTTTATTTCGATAAATTTTAATTTTAAAAGATCTGACAAAAATTCTTACTTTCATGGATCATCTTGTAACAATCTTACTGAATATAAAAATATTTATTTCGTTGCATTATGAATAGAATGTAGTTATTAATCAAATGACAATAACTAACCGTTCATTGTTGATATAAATTTAATAAAATAAAAAAATACAATGCAGACAAAAATGATGCATCCATGAAAGTAAGAAATTGAATTATAAGCTCACTTGTTCACTACACTACCTGTAGACTAATTATTTAGAGAATATGGAAATTTTAATATTACCTACATATTTTCAGAATATGCTAGATAGCTTATAGATTATTGAAAGAAGATTGAAGTCAGGAAAGACATGAAAACGATGCGTAATGAAGAATTAACGAATTTTAAAGGAATGTTTTATGCCATTTACAATTTTTATTTCGAGCTAGAAGCTACGAATTTGAAATATACCAAGAATATTAAGTTTTACGTTATTTAACATCACCAGGAAATGTTATTTGGAATTATGGAATGCATCAAATGTAAATTCCTACATTTTAAAAATAAAAATTTACAGACATTTTGACAAAAAAAAATTTCAAGTTTGCATAGACAAGAGATAGAAGACAAGTTATAAAAACAAGTATAATCTAACATATACAGTGACACACATCAAACAAAGATATCTCTACAATAATGGAAAACATCAAACAACTTTAAACAACATTGGTCCAGTTACAACAATTTAATGTAACAATGATTTTATCCATCAATGTGTACATAATATTCTTAATTATTATATGTGCCCATGTAACAATAATTCCAACGCAGGTGTCTTGCTTTAAGGGTTAATAAAGGTCTTGATAACACTTAAATTATAAAAATTGTTTATAAATATATATATAATTATAAAAATGCACAACAATTCAGGGATATTATTTAAATTATATTTTAGTAATAAGCGTTTGGGTCATGCGAGCATATTTAATAAAATTGGCAACTGCACAATCATATGTTTCTAATTCTTAATTATTCCTCACTATAACCAGCATACACAATAATAATAATCGACTGACTAGATAAATTTGTAACTATGGACAATTCTAATTAGATATGTTAGTGAACGATATTAAATAATGTGCACTAATGACTAGCGATAGCTACGATTAATATATTAAATTTAAAAATTTAATTTATAGTCAAAATATTATAGGGAATATGGCGTTTAGTCATTGTGAGATATACTGACTACTTTATGGTGTCGCTAAGAGTTCTAGCTCAGTTGACTGTTGGTATAATCTATCTAAATTTGTCACTCATTTTCTTTAATTATTCAGTCACACGCTTTAGAAACGAATCAGTTTTTTTTTTACATTTAGTTATAGGTACACTTGGAACTGGCATGTGTATGGAATTTCAAGATGTTTTTTACGATGTAAACATTTTAGATATTTGGCACATAATATGTCTCTCACAATGACATAAATCATCGTATAAGCTTTCCTTCCTACGATAGAAGTGGAGTTTACTATTTCAAAGTCACATATGATTTGCTTAATGTTATGACTAATATAATACTAAATTGTATGTATTTTTGTAATCTCACGATGATAATGCTAAATGATTAAAGCATATTGTATCTTAAAAAACTAAAATGTTATAACGGCACTGAAATAAATACTTATTTAAGAAACATAACCAATAGCAATTGTTGATGGTTGTTATAATATGTATTAATACTTCCAGAAGCATATTTGACGGGCTCCTATCAGTATTCCGATTTTCAGGTACTGAATACTTAACGCAAACATGACATTTAATTAATTATTATTTGTCAGCGTACATATAATTTAATAACAGTAGTCCTAGAGACTTCACTTCGTTGTATTTTCACACTAAGGCTCGGAATAACTTCACGACCTTAGCGTCTCAGTCATTATAGGTCTACTAACTTATCCGTGAAGTGGCCATCATATATTAAATGTCCCTTCAAGTAACATTTACCATTCTACCGATTATGTTACTAAAGCTAAAATCTTTTCACTGACCTTTTTAGAAATGTGGATCGCTCTTGTATATGTTAGCAATTTGAAAAGTTTGTCATATACCATTCATGAAATGCAATCAGCTTTGGATATTCGTTCTTTATTATTATTGACAGAGAAACTATCTCTCTACTCTTTTGTAAAATTAGTACATTACGAGCTTAGATTACAAAATAAAATACAGATGGAGCATGACAACCGCCCGTCGCCCTTGTCAAAGAAAATACGAAATCAAAAGCAAATACGTCGCTGCACCAGTGCTATAGCGATTCTAGTGTCATGCAATACGTCAAAAGGGGTTTGCTATTTTAGTAAAAAAATGCTGTCTTGTGATATCAAAACGCTGTAAAATTTGTTCCCGAAAACAAACAAAAAGATAAAACATCGTTTTACATGTTCTCTGTAGATTATTTGGCTTATTTAATTTTGTATACAAATAATAATTTTACATATACGAAGGAATACAAAACTTCAACGTATGCTGCCAGTATTTTGAAAATGAATTTGCCATTTTTATGGGTAAAACGGTAAAATGGTTAAAAGATCTTCGAGGTAGTGCTGTTGGATTTTTCGATCGTGAATGTATAGTGAATTTGATAGAAAGATGAATTTGTATAGTGCAATAAAGGTTCATGATCATTATAAGATAATTTTAATAAGCATAATACTTTTTTTTTTTGTTACTTTTATATAGCTTAAAAACGTCAGAGTCGTTTTCGCCCGCGATTTAATTCATTTGAACTCCGTGATGGATATGATGAAAATAAAATGTCCCGTATTCTCGACTAAAAACTACCGCTATTCGCATTCATATATTTTGAAAAATAAAAAATAATATAACTAATTATTATAGTTAATATTGAAACTTTTTTTATGTAATTTATTTAATTGAAAATTGAATACAATTATTTTGTCCACATATTATAACTTTAGTAGGCAGGTACTTTATGTAATAAAATAATTTTTACAATATTATAACTAAAAGAAAAATATCATTAACCCGAAATTATATTAAAATAAAAATTAAAAATTGACTGCTAATTTATGTATATAGCCTACGTCACCGCCACTAACATAATAATTCAGATGATTGCAATGAAACCTCACAACTCAAAATCGGTCCAACGGTTTATACTGCAGGGCATGTCAAAGAAATATTATACATACATACATAAACTCGAAAAACATAACCCTTTTTTTTTCGTAGTCGGGGGAAAATTTGGGAAATTTTTCAATATCTGGTAACATTACACGCACACAGAAGCACAGTGCAGCGGCGAAATGACAGCACACATAGCTTTATTGAAAATGACGATAAATCATTCGGTTTAGTTCGGCAACGCTCCATCTGTCTTTTATTTTGTAATCTAAGATTACGAGTTTTTCAAATATGGCAACCCTACCTTAAACGTCGCGCGCAGTTCACAGATAAGTTAGTCTTCCTATACTCATATATAGATAAATATGTAACTAGTGTAAATAAGATAATTTTTAGTTATAGCAAAATATATATTCTACGATGTCAATACATCGCATAAACTAACATTATAATAGGCATGATAATACTTATTTAAATGCTACTTGTCCTGTGCTTAACTAATGAAAATATGGATTTAAATGACTAGAACTGTGACTTAGTTAGCACTAACAGGCAACATTATGATATACAATATATCATAAAAAAAATTAACTTGTTTGTTGTACTCTCTAGCGATTTTTAACTTTTTTATAAAGTAATTCGTTTTTTTTTTATATAATATGTATATATAACATAATGCTGCTGGTTGTTTTACAAATAAGGTGGGATATTACATAAGAAGTAAATGTTATCTACATCAATAGGCATTTTTCCCTCCCACTCGCCGATCCCTCACCTCCTTCCTTAACATTTTTATCTTTTTTCTTTTTTCCTTTACCATCAACTTGGAGAGAGACATTTCTGTTCTTTTCCATATTCAGTAATTCCTTCAAGAAAAGAGAATAAATTGTAACTTCCAAACAAATTAGTTATTTTAGGAACAAACATTCACAAATAATAATATAGGTACAGAACCTATGCTGAATGCAGAATAGGTACAAAATTGTGCTGGTTTGGTATGAGAATGCATCTATGTTTTTTTATGTTTAACAATATAAAAAACCATATATCACTTGGATTATAATATAATTAAACAATATTCTAAAGATTCAAGTACATATTTGATTCCCATAAACTGTTTACAAATGTTGCCAAACGTAAAAAAACAATTGTTAAAAAAATTATTACCTGAAATAATTGAGTGACATTGTGATTGGTTTTCGCCGAGGTCTCCATAAAGGACACGCCCCACTCCTGCGCCTGCGCCTGCCCTTCTGCAGCAGAAACCTCTCGAATTTCAGGGCTCTCGTCGCACTTGTTCCCCGCCAACATCACTGGAATGTTTGGAAGATCGGCGCCCTTTATTTCCCTTATCGTTTGCCATATGGGCTTCAGCTCTTCCAGCGATTGCCGACTGCTCACAGAATACACGAGTATGAAGGCGTGACCCTGTAATGTGTTTGGTTAAGTTAGTAATGTGGTCTTTTCGTTCATATTTAAGAGTATTTCCCGTTTGCATGATACCAAGCATACAATGCAGATTCGTCGAATGTAGCCTGTAGGTATGTTTCATTGCGATAAAGGGAGTGCACACTGCACTGTGGGTGAGTTTTGAGGACGAAAAGGTTGATTTTCAATCACCTGGGTCCTAATTTTATAAAAAAAGGTGTTCTAATATAATTTCGATCACGGTTCGATCAAATACAATATACATATTTAAATATTTTCTCAACACCAATAGGCAATAGCTAGCGTGAAACTCACTCTGAGAGTTGATTTTGAACTGCTATGAATGCCCTAACAAACGCCTTTAGGTACAAAAAGCTTTCTCATCTATGAGATTAAAACTTACACAGGTAAAATAACAACAATTCAACATACTTTATTCCACAATATCAAAACCTACTTATTCATTGTACCATGTAAAACTGGGTCAGTTATTTCTTACTAAACAAAAGTTTACTATATTCAAATAATAATAACAAAGGTAACATAGAACATTTTAGGAATAAAACTTACCTTACTGATTGATAGCCTCTGCATGGCTGGAAATTGATGTGAACCCGTGGTGTCAGTTATTTGTAGAGTGCATATCGTTTTATTGCTGCTTATAACCTGAAAGCAATAAAAAATATTATCTAAGCAACGGATTTATAAATAACTAGCTTGCCGCCCGCGGCTTTGCCCGCTTTGTCTAAGACCTAATAAATTATAATATACTAAAATGTTCCTGTTGAATCCATTTCGTAGTTTTACAGATATAGGGCGCTTGTGCACTACAAGGAATTTTACTGTCCGGCATTCCGATTTTTTACGGTCCGGTATGGCACGCCATTAATCTAAATGCTAGCTTGTCCACTATACGTAATTTTACTGTCCGACATTTCACTTTTCCCTATTCCGGATGGTTTTTTGTGTCTACGAGTCGCTGTACATATAATTGTTTTCGAATGCCCACTTGCTTGGATTTTACTCTTTTTACAGCATATGCCAATTGAAAGCAAGCTCTTGTTTTACTTCCTTTTAGCTGGCAATGTGATTTGAAAAGTCGGTATTGTTATTTTTATATACATTGACCTATAATTATTATCTAAGTAAGTGTTGGTAAGTTAAAGTTGAAGTGGGAATAGCTTTAGCTCCTCGTCACCGATTAAAATGAATAAGTGAAACACGCATTTTAAATCTCTTACGGAACTTTACTTTTTATAGAATAATATATCTTACGAAGTAATATAATATTTCATCTTCTATATTTTTTACTCGTTTCTTGTAAAATGCAAAAAAAATATGATAGCATTCTACCGCCAAACTTCCTTAAACTGTACCGCAATGATCCGAGTAAAGACGGACAGGTGCACAAGCCAATTCATCGGATTTTTCATGCCAAACCGGACCGTAAAAAATCGGAATGCCGGACAGTAAAATTCCTTGTAGTGCACAAGCGCCCTTAAGCATACATAGGGACAGAGAAAGCAACGCTGTTTTATATGTAGTGATAGTGAAATAACGGACTTGTCGCTATTGCTATTTTTGGTGTTCATAAAAACCGAATAAGAGATTGATTAATTTAATCAGTGTTTCACTTAAAAATTATAACTATACCGCCTAGAATCAAGAAATACATAAATGTCTTTAAATCTGGCAAAGACATTTATTTCTTGATCTTGAAAACGCGCATCGAGTAATACACAACATATTTAATTTATGTATGGTTGAAGCACAACTGAACGAAAAGTCTGCCTTATAGACGCGTAGGCAGAGTTTATCCTCGGAAATTTTTTGAGCGTGAATCTAAGTGTAGCTCGTTGTTGCAGGTACACTTTGATTCTACAAGAAGTTTGTTTTTTTAAATTCTATAAAGGATAACAAATCCTGGCTGAATAATCGTTATCACATAGCATATTCATTAATAAAGTTTGTTAAAGAGATGATATTGTATATTCAGAATCATAATCATGAAAACAAAAAAAAATCTCCATTACTATGATTGTAAAACTTGACTATACATATTATGCAATCCCTCTTATTTTATTCTTTGCTTACAACTAAATATTGTCAGAATGCCAAACAACTTTGGCAACACACCATACATTAATTTGTTATGATATTGATTTTTCAATAAACATGTGATTATTATATTACTTACTATAAATGAAACTCATTTAATCTCAAGATTTAGGACCAGAATAGGGGCAAGGTTTTTATTACTTGCAACTTAGGATGGAATTTTGCCTTAGATATATTATATTATTACATTATAATTATGTTATTTTTTCAATTCATGGTTTTAGATAAATTTGGTTACTGTTCATATGACATTTTAATATATCCGGCATAACTGCAGTATAATCTTATGTTATTAAAAAAATTACAAACTACAACCCTCTTATCTCACTTCCATCAAATTTTGGTTAAAACTTAAGTTACATAGGTACATCTTTAAGGATAAAATTAACAAGTTTACTTTACGCCAATGAATCAGAAAAGGAACATTTTATTTTATCTATTCAATTATTTTTAAATTTATTACATACATAAATCTAGCAGACTCAAATCCTAATTATATAGAAAAACAATAATAAAGTAATACAAAAAAAAATTAAATTATTCGTAAATCATTAAATTAAGTCACATTCAGTGAAGTAATAAATAATAGGTAATGATAATTATATTTTTATATAAAACCAAAAATTTCAAACAGGGAAAAAAAAGTTTGGGGTTTCTTTAGAGAACTGCCGCACGAATTATAGGTTTTTTGTGGGTGGGGGATGGGGGGGAGGAGGGGGGGACCCTCCCACCAAAAGGGGAAAGTTAGGAAACCAATAGTTTTGGAGAAAAATCAATTTTCCTATTCTAACCTCAAAATGTATGGAATTGGTGTAACAAAAATTTTACGATACATAAATAAAATACAAACAAGTTGTGAAAACCTACGTAGTTTTTTTTATTTGAGTGGGAATCGCCCTAAAGTCGCTTCTGGCACTCGCCGGCCGCTGCCGCGGCACGCTCGCTTCGCTCGCTCGGTTCGTGCGGCAGTTCAAATGTTAACCTAATACGCTCGTCGCTTCGCTCCTCGCTACCTATTTGAATACTAAAAGTTTAATAGTTTTTTAACCTACGTAGATTTTTTTAAAGCTATTGCATAGCTTCTATCGCGGGCCTTGAGCGCGGGGACCGAATCCAGAAATTGCGTAACGAAAAACATCACGCTCCCCACTCCGACGGGCACGGAGGTGCGGCTTGAAGGCATGCTATGCAATAGCTTTGCCACGGCAGTCCCCGAGTGCCACACGTCTTTTTTGTTTGAGTGGGAATCGCCCTTTAGTCGCTTCTGGCACTCGCCGGCCGCTGCCGCGGCACGCTCGCTTCGCTCGCTCGGCTCGTGCGGCAGTTCAAGAGTAAACCTAACACGCTCGTCGCTTCGCTCCTCGCTACCTATTTGGATATTAAAAATAAAAGTTTAATAGTTTTTTAACCTACCTACGTAGATTTTTTTTGTTTGAGTAGGAATCGCCCTAAAATCGCTTTTGGCACTCGCCGGTCGCAGCGTAAAGTCACAGTACAGTGAAATAGAACGTCTTGGTCCGCTTTTTTGCACAACAAAACGGATAAATGCACTTTTTTCGCACAAAAAATTATTAACTTTAAAAATTAATAACTAAAAAACTACAAGTTTCCTAACGATAATATTTTGGAATTACAATCTTACATTACCTAGCTAACTAAAAATATAAATATTTCCAACAAATTCGTGCGGCAGTTAACTAAAGCCAACCCAAAAGTTTGTCTAGGGCACAATATTAAATTGTTACTTAAGGTGAATATCTATACTCTCAGTTGCAGTGGATGCATAATATAGGTTTCATGTGAAACAAAAGCTTCAATAGCGACTTTCTAGAAGAAATTGCGTATTTTTGGTAATAATTAATTGTTATTCGATACCAACAGATTCAACTAATAACTACGATAATAAAAAAAATACCTCAACATACCTGTCTGTAAGTATCTTCGATCGTCGGTATATATGATTCTCTGAATGTACCTTTGACGAAACGTAGCACAAGAGAACTTTTTCCTACGCCACCCGCACCAAAAACTACAACACGGTAATCATTGCTTTGCTCCGGCATTACTAGTTTTAATAAATGAGCCTTTTATGAAAATCAATCATTAAATTCGTTCTGACACTGAGGGAAACTATTTTACAGCATCATAAGTATGTATTTTTAATGCTTATAAAACAAATATACATATATGTTACACATTTGATTAGTAGTTTGGATTAATTACGGAAAAATAAAAACACATTCTTATTTTTAATTCACAACGCCCAATCAAATACCCCAGGCAGTACAGCGGTACAATACGAATCGTAAAAGTAAAACGCCTACGTTGACACTGACAGATACTATAAACTCAATTCTGACAGCTGACAACCCTTGGAGAAGGAATGTCAAACGTTTTTTTTTTTAATAGCTTGTATGGCACCGGACTAGCGGAAATTTGACGTAAAAAATCTCAAAATATAAAAAAAACTTAAAGTTTATGAACCTTAGAGTCTTAGAGTATCTTAGAGTATATATATTAACTATAGAGTGCGAATAACCAAGTGGGAACAGTAGGCACAGGTGGGAACAACACGACGTTCCCGCCGCGAGCGCTCGTAGTCGTGGTTGAGTGCTGACGAAGTGCGTTGCTCTGGAATTTTATTCATATTTACGAATAAACATGCTTAAATTGGCTTAAATTGTTGCAAATTTAATTAGCTTTGTAATTTTGTTAATTACCTATCCTGCAAATGAAAAAGTATTATCCTTTTTATGATTTTATATGCCCTCAGTTTCAATTCTTTAAAAATCTATTTCTACCTTCTTTTTGTTTTTCAGATATTGTGAGTGAACTATTTGTCTCACAGACTTTGTTCTATGCTCTAATGAAAGAAAATTAAATGCACTACAACTTTATTATACGAACTTCCCATAGAACGAGCGGTTTTTGCCAATATTTTGCTTCAAACGGGAGCAAAACTAAAAATTTCAATATTTCGGGAAAAATGAACCATCTTCGAATGGCCACAGTTTAGTCGTTATGAGGTTTAGAGAGCTGTAATTAGGCTTAAATTGTTGCAAATTTAATAACCTTAATTTATGTACTGAATGATAATTGTCGGAAACGCATAGTTTATGACTTTTAGAGCAAAAAGTGAAAAAAGTCCAAAATTTTCGCAGTTTATCACGTGGTGCGCGGCGAGCACAACTTTTTCGAAGTTGCAAATTGGGATTTACATCACCCTAACTGATCCAAACAACATACCAAAAATTCAGAACTACATCATGCTTTGCGAATTAAGGGTTTTTAGTGTCGATTTCTACTGGCCTATTGGTAAACAAATTTAAAATTACATATTTATACTTTTTTCATACATTTCTCCTTTAATAACATATTGAACATAAAATTTACATAAGATACATATTTATTTACATAACTTATCGATAGCTCATCACGCAATTGATATCTATCCATCCCTATTTGTCACACACACATCTATATAGTATCTATAGCTCATCTGCCTACGATGTGCACAAAGCAATTTGTGCAATACACGCGCTCTATACTATATCTATACTCTAAGTAGACTGTAGAGTATATATTACAGTAGTATAGAGCGAGTGTATTGCACAAATTCCTCAGTGCGCATCGTAGGCAGATGAGCTATAGATAATATATAGATGTGTGTGTGACAAATAGGGATATGTAGGTATCAATTGCATGCCGAGCTATCGATAAGTTATGTAAATAAATATGTATCTTTTGTAAATTTTATGTTCAATATAATAAAGTGTAATATTATATTAATAACTAGCTGTTGCCCGCGACTTCGTCCGCGATTACGTCGTTTTTCGTCATTCGTCGTTTAAAAAAAATACGTGACACTTTATTTTTGAATGTTCTTAATTGTCTCTTATAAAAATAAACTACATTAAAATTGAATACTCTGATAAGAAAATCTTAAAATCGGAGGACATCGAAAATCTGAGGAAAACATGAATTTGATTTAAATTCTACATTACTTAGTAATTCAAATAATAATCTAAATTAAATGTAGATTAACAGTTTGAGCGCATCATTATATAATATGTACCTAAGTATTAAATTACGTTAGTTTACATAGTAATTTTACTAAAAACACGATGACTTTCTTTCGCGCTCGGTACAACAAACTAAGCATGTTTGTGGTACGTGGCCCGCGTCACTTGACCCCCCGCGAGTTCCCCTCCGTTACTATGCGAAAATACATTCGTCGCCCTACTGTAGGAAAAATTGTAATATTTTAAATTCGAGAAATATTGATTTCTTGTATTCGACTATTCGTTGTAGTCGAATACAAAATATATTTGAAGAAACTTAGGTTGGCCTTCAGGCAAAAGGGATCCTATCAAATGATAAACTTGACCTTGTATCTTAAAAGTAAGCATGAAAGGATCCTCTGATAATTGTTGAGCACCAAAGGATCATTTAAAACGCACTACTATAAGAGAAGAATATTGTCTAAGAACTGTTTAGATTGCACATGTTCCTCTAAAAGTAGTGATTTCAAAGGTTCTGGTATATCTTCAAACGAAAGCCGACTCCTTACTCCTCTTTAAAGCATTACAAAAAGAACATACTACGTTAATATCGCTTAAACAGAAGATGATCTGTAATCAATTGTGAGGTTATAAGCAAACCCACTTTTATATTTGTCGGACCACACCACCGAATTCGTAGATTGATCTTCTATGTTTACCTCTTAAGTCATTAAGACTGTCGAAATCTGTCTACAGTAAGACGGGCCTCTCGCTATTCGTCCGTTTCAAGTGACCAAATAGTTTCAATTCTTAATCTTTCATTAAAAAACTTATTAATCGTACTTGTCTCAAATAATCTTGTCTCAAATAATGGTAATATTCGCGTCCCTACTCTAGTCATTGCTTATGCTCATGTTCATCTTCAAGAGATCGAATAATATTATGGTGCACCCTATCATTTGTCAATCGGTCTTCATATTGAGTAAAAGTTTCAGATTATCGAGATAAAATATGCCATTTGCGATCAGCTGTGAGACGTTATACCCTCTCAGTGAAGGTTTCGGTCTCACAGGATAGTACATGCCGTTCGCGGTCAGCTGTGAGCCGCAATTCTCGTTGTGAAGCGGTTTCAGGTTCTCGGCATAACACAATATGTTGTTTTCGGTCAATAGTAAGCCTCTTACCTCTAACGATCCTTGAGAACTCTTATTTCTCATTTTCTTAGCTTTGCTCGAATTTCGATATAAAGAATTTTTAGGTGGCACTGATGCGAGTAAATAAAAATTAAGTTAAAACGGACTGAGAGTGTTATAATCATCAATCATCATCATCATCAATACATATAATAAAATTGTGGAAAAGCGATGTCTGTACAATGAAAATACGTAGAAAAAAATTAGCAGGTGTTATTATTAAATCGATCTTGAACCCAAAACTGTAGTTAAAAATTTTTTTGTCTGTTTGTCTGTATGTTTGTGCACGCTAATCTCAGAAACGGCTTATCCGATTTAGATGCGGTTTTCACTAATGTATTGTGGTCTTATAATGTAATGTATCTTCATTTAACAGTTAGTGTTTATTTCATGTCAATCGGTTCATAAATAAAAAAGTTATGACAATTTATAAGTAATCACGGCGAACATTTGCTAAGGCATTCTATTGTACACTGTACAGTGTACGATAAAACGTAATTTATCTGTTATACGCTACAGTTATACCTTTACATGTCCAGATGATCATATCAAAATTCCCCAAGGGTTTGGGGGTAAGCTGAGGTAGTAGGGGGGGCGGGGTCAAATTAACATTATGGTTACTTCTAATAGGTAAATTTTCCACACAAAATGTCCTTTAAATTATGTCGTATTATATTTTTAACCCCCGACGCAAAAAGACGGGTGTTATGTGTTTGACTGCTATGTATTTCTGTGTGTGTGTCTGTGTCTGTCTATGGCACCGTAGCTGGCTAACAGGTAAACCGAATTAGATGCGGCTTTTTTTTGTTAGGCAGCATATTTTCCGACGCTGGTTCTTAGATAAATTGTATCGAAATCGGTTCATCCACTTATTATACCTACATAAGGGTAAAAGTGGGAATGAAAAAAATGATATAATAATTTATTTTTAAAGATCGTTGGGAAGTTTATGAAATTATTTATTCCTTTTTCTATACACTTTTCTTCGTCTAAACGGTTAAGTTACGTGCTCCCTCTCTCTCTCTTCAGCCTTTAGTTACGTGCGTGAGACAGGAAACATCTAATTTGGATTTGTTGCTGGATTTGATAAAAATTGAGTATCGATTAAGCTGATCAGTGGCTACACCATACATTATTAAAAACATCCATTTAAGAAAGGAAGGAAATAGAATTTGCTCCTCTCCCCCCCTGGTTCCTAAAAAATAATATGACATAATTTAAAAGAAATTTAACGTAGAATTAGTTAGGCATTTCTTTTTTGATTTTCGATATTATATACTAATCATAATTTTTAATTACAATATTATGTAGTAACTATTTGGTATAGGTTAGGCATTTCATTTCTTGATTTTCTTTAATAAGTTGGTACGTAAGTTTTTTAGCTCAGTTTAGTAAGAAATTTTAATAACAATTCTTTTAATTATTTATGGTAGTACGTATTTACTCAATAATTGTATGTTAAGTAGTAATTCAGCATGGGCGTAGCCACGGTGGGGCTGGGTGGGGCGCTTACCCTGGCTTTGATCTGGTAGGTACCAATTGTGAAGGGGAGTGGGCGTGGGCGTTGGCGTGGGCCTGGGATTGGGCGTGGGAGTGGAAGCATGAAAATAAAAACAATTATTGTTGCCCCACCCTGAGCCCATGGTCATAGGTCCCATAGTCACTATTCCACGCGGACGACAAATATAATCAGAAAGCTTTGAACTCCTAAGCTCAACCATAAAAGATAGACATTAATTATGATGTCGGGAGATATTTTTTATATAATATGGAGAACATTTCTTTCATACTAATAATTGTACCAAGTTTCGTTTAAATCCGTCGAGTAGTTTTTGTTTCTATAACGGTTATACAGACAGACAGACGGACAAAAATTTTTGGCGTCAGTGTCGATCCCTAATCACCTCGTGATAGTTATTTAGGAAATATATTTCATGTACAGAATTGACCTCTACAGATTTAATATAAGTATTATTCATATAATTAGATGCCAATTTCAATGTAACGTTAAATTCGACTATACAATAACTAACAGACAACGCAGGTTACTCTCGTTTCCGTAAGTTGAGGCGGCTACATATTCAGTCCTCATAAGTCATAACTTCACTTTTTGTGAACGAAACGACAGCGCGGTTTAATTCGATGCCAACACCATCAAAAAAAGGAAATATTTTTAATTGTGAAAAAATATTATGATTTACACTATTAATACTATTTTAACACTAACACAAAATATAAGACTGTGAGTGTGTAAAAATAAATCCAGCTAGTTTCACATCAAACTTATGTTTATAATTAGGTATACGACATGAAAATATATTAATTACCAAGCAATAATCATACAGGTAAATACTGAACAAAAGTATTAACAGTCAAAGTATATTTTTACTTACAACATGTAAATGATGAAGGAATAATAATTATCAACGAACTAACCTTTTTGTATTATTGTTTATAAATATAAATTCATAAACAATAAATTTATAAAGAATAGAAAAAATTCGACCACTAAAGAATGCTGGTTCGAGTCCCGCCTCGTTATCGAATTTTTAAAACACGAAGATTTTTAAAAATGTAACCAATGAACACAATCAATATTAGATTAACTGTAATGGTGTCTAGTTTGACTTAAAATAATAAACATCTACCCTCACTTTTAAAAATGTAGTATATTCACACGAATTATAAGCGCACCTTATAGGGAAGGGAAGATATGGGTTAAAGAGTTAAATAAATAAATAACATAATTATATTTAAATTATTAATTTTTAACATTGTGTTCAGTAGTGTTAACATGTAAATTGATTTGATTTTTACGAAATCTCATAGATGGCGCTGTTTCAAATTTGTATACTAATAAATTCATTAAACTGATTCTCTGCCCAAATTACGTAAATTACATAGTTTTTATTGTGTAAAGCTAGATAATAGCATGGCTTACCCGAAACCAACATTTAAACATGAGTCTTTAGATTGTACGCTGTCGTAATACACGGAATACGTAAGAAAAAAAAAGGTTCACAGCTCCTCCCCCGGAGGTGATAGCATGATAATATGTTTAAAAAAGCCTCACCCGACCTGTTAGTAATATTCATGCAAAATTTGAAGTCAATCTATGCAGTACTTTTCGAGATTAGCCTGGACAAACATACAGACAAACAGACAAACAGACAAACAGACAAACAGACAAAAATTCTAAAAACTATGTTTTTGGCTTCTATATCGATTATAGATCATGGATTATGTATTCTTTTAAAAAAATATTCAATGTACAGTTTTGACTTTCCTACGATTTTATTATATGTATAGACAAGAGAATAAAGTGTTTATTCCATTTGAATATTTCTTGTATTAATTTTAAGTACTTAAAAAAATATGTTTATGAATATCAGAAAAACGAGTTCGATATTAAAGTTAATAAAATAAAAATTCGGGTTTGGTGCTATTTCTTTAATAATAAATGAAACAATAATAATAATAATGTTTTAAAAATGTTAAATAAAAATAAGAAATAATTAGTAATTTAAAATGATAATATAATAAATCATATAAATAATTTTTGAAGTGAAACTTCTTTATCGGGGTTGGAATAAAATTTAGTGTAACATTTTTCCGTTACGCGCCATCTTATTCTTATCCCTACCACGCGTGATTCGACGTATTTCTGTCAAGTTGTTTATAGTAAATTATTAAAAAAAATAAGGTTATAAAGAAGTTTTACTTCTTACGTGTGTACTCTAGAACACGCATACATTTTTTTTATTTAATTTTATCCATTCTACTATAAAATGTTCAAAATCAATTTAGCGGTTCAGAAAATATATCGTAACATTACATACTTTACATTTACACTATAATACATTTGCATTCATAATATTAGAAAGTCTATCATACAAAACACACCACAAATTTATTTATAATACATTTTTAAAAGATTTTTAATTTTAAAGTTAAATAAATAATTTGTTAAAATATAGTTCTTCTAGTAAACTTTATATCGAGTACAGCGCAGGTCACATCACTACGATAACATGGCGGCAGTGAGGTGCGCGAGCAAGCCTGCGCGTGTCCGCCTCCCACCTCCCCTTCACCCCCGCGATGCTAGATTTATTTTCATAAAAATAAGTATAACAATCGACTTACTGATGAAATGTGATACTGGATTTCAATTTTGTGTATTTTCTAGTATCGTTTTTGCAAGATATAACTGCACATTTCACCATGTTTATTCCTAGATATGAATAAAAATCCAGAGCAACGCACTTCGTCAGCACTCAACCACGACTACGAGCGCGCGCGGCGGGAACGTCGTGTTGTTCCCACCTGTGCCTACTGTTCCCACTTAGTTTAGAGTATATATTAATACAATAGTATAGAGCGTGTGTATTGCACAAATTGCTTAGTGCGCATCGTAGGCAGATGAGCTATAGATACTTTATCGATGTGTGTGTGACAAATAGAGATGGGTAGGTATCAATTGCGTGTTGAACTATCGATAAGTTATGTAAATAAATATGTATCATAAGTAAATTTTATGTTCAATAAGTTATTAAAGGAAAAATATATGAATAAAGTATAAATATGTAATTTTAAATTTGTTTACCAACTGAATTAAGTTTGTTTATTCCATTTTAATATTTCTTCTATTAATTAAAAGTACTTTAAAAAAATATGTTTAATTGGAATATTATCAGAAAAACGTGAGTACTTTTTAAATAATAAAGTTAATAAAATAAGAGGTCGGGTTTAGTGCTATTTCTTTAATAATAAATCAAACAATAATAATAATGTTTTAAAAATGTTAATTAAAAATAAGAAATAATTAATAATTTAAAATGATAAATGATAATATAATAAATAATATTAATAATTTTTTTATTTCATTTTATCCATTCTACTATCAAAATCTTCAAAATCAATTTAGCGGCATTTACACTATAATACATTCGCATTCATAATATTAGAAAGTGTATCATACAAAACACACCACAAATTTATTTACATTTTTAAAAGAGTTTTAATTTTAAAGTTAAATAAATAATATTTTGTAAAAATATAGTTCTTCTAGTAAACTTTATATCGAGTACAGCTTTGATCAGGTCACATCACTACAATAAAATGGTGGCAGTGAGGCGCGCGAACAAGCCTGCGCGTGTCCGCCTCCCACCTCCCCCTCACCCCCGCGATGCTAGATTTATTTTCATAAAAATAAGTATAACAATCGACTTACTGATGAAATGTGATACTGGATTTCAATTTTGTGTATTTTCTAGTATCGTTTTTGCAAGATAGAACTGCACATTTCACCATGTTTATTCGTAAATATGAAAAAAATTCCGGAGCAACGCACTTCGACAGCACTCAACCACGACTACGAGCGCTCGCGGCGGGAACGTCGTGTTGTTCCCACCTGTGCCTACTGTTCCCACTTGGTTGTTCGCACTCTATAGATAGTATATATATACTCTAAGTTATGAACTGATCATAAGTTTTTAAGCTATTGCATAGCTTCTATCGCGGGCCTTGAGCGCGGGGACCGAATCTAGAAATTGCGTAACGAAAAAACCTCACGCTCTCCACTCCGACGGGCACGGAGGTGTGGCTTGAAGGCATGCTATGCATTTTGCAATAGTTTCACCGCGGCCGCGGCAGTCATAAGAGTAAAGTAATACTGTGACGGCAGTCCCCGAGTGCCAGTTGCCACACGTCTTTTCATATTTTTTAAATGACAATTTTTAAGTTTAAATCAAGAAGCTTAGAGCGAGCGCCCACGAGCAACTTTGTCTCCGCAACAATTTTGTCTCCGCAACTATTTTGTCTCTCCAGCCATGGGCTAGTATGAAAGTGCGCGTACGTAGCGACGCAACTCCCGGGAGACTTTTTTGTCCGCGGGTTCGGAGACAAGCCCGCGACGCAACTGTCGCCCTATCTATTGGTTTCAATGCAAGTGCGCGCACGGCGACAAAAATGTTGCCTGTCGGCGGCCGCCGGCCAGTTGCCGCGTAACTGGCGTAGCGATAATACGTATTTATGTCAACGTATTTATTCTCGTACACAGTAGTTTTAACCGACTTCAAAAAAAGGAGGAGGTTATCAATTCGGCCGGTATATTTTTTTATGTATGGACACCGATTACTCCGAGGTTTCTGAACCGGTTTACGTGATTCTTTTTTTTTTTGATGCGGAATGGTGTGGAATTGGTCCCATAAATTTTATTCGGATAAGCCCAGTAGTTTTTATTTTATGAGCATTTTCGTCTGGTCTCGAGGACTTAATTGAAATGTAGCAAGTAACTTTGATTCATTTCCAGGTAACCGATTGAGCTGAAATTTTGTATACGTATGTAAATTGAATAGCGATGAAACATTATTATGACATAGCGCTGATTTGATGATGGAATCGGAAGGTGGCCATAGGAACTTAGTAATATATTGACTCAACTTTATCGAGTTTGGGCTCGTTTGATTTGTGTTGAAAAATACACTAAAAAGTATTAAATAAAAATAACTTCGTTAAAAACAACCGACTTCAAAAACGGAAAAGTAAAAAATAAAAAAGATTGATATTGATATTATTACAGCTAGCGCGCACGAGCAAAAAAAAATGTTGTGTGGTTTTATGAAACCACGGTAAAAGTGAAACTGTTCGAACGGTTCCGAACACTGCTTTGTGTAGCGCATGTCGCGTGACGGTCGGCTGCCGAGTAGGTATACCTACTCGCAGCCGCGATACACGCGACATGCGCTACACAGACCAAAAAGTTTGAGACGATGTAATAAAAGTTTCACTTTAATAATAATTACATTTATTATTAATTACTACATATTATTTAATCCAGGCACAAATCCAGTCTCTACGAGAGTCGATGGTCGATCGCATGAACTTGTCCTTACAGGCGGTCTCCGATTGGGGCGATGCCAATCTGGTCAAGTTCAATGCGACTAAGACCCAGGCGTGTCTATTCTCCGCTAAACGGAGTCCATTCCACCTGACTCCGACTTTCCAGGGTGTATCCGTGCCGATAACCAACCACCTCGAGCTTCTTGGCATTACCCTGACGCCTACTCTGAACTTTGGTTCGTATATAGAATCCAAAGCCCAAGTAGCCTCAAAAAAGCTTGGAATTCTGGCGAAGGTGAGACAGTATTTCAGCCCGGGACAGCTGCTCAACCTTTATCAAGCACAAGTCCGATCGTGCATGGAGTACTGCTCTCACCTCTGGGACGGTTCCGCCAAGTACCAGCTGGAGGCGCTTGAGGCGATAGAGAGGCGTGCCAAGAGGCTAATAAACGACGATGAGCTAGTAGGCAAAAAACTCCAGAGCCTCGCCCACCGTCGCAGAGTGGCAAGTTTATCGGTATTTTATCGGATACACTTTGGTGAGTGCGCTGCGGAATTGCACGATTTAATTCCGCCATCCCCGTTTTTCCTTCGATCGTCGAGGCGCACAGACTCTAGGCATCGCCATATGGTGGATGTTCCATGTACCCGGACAAAGCGGTTCGGATCGACATTCTTCATCCGAACCGCGAGGGACTGGAACATGCTTCCTGAGTATGTGTTCCCCGACGAGTACAATATGGGGGTCTTCAAGCGAAGAGTGAACGGGTACCTTCTAGGGAAGCGCGCTCCATCATAGGCCACATCTCAGCTTACCATCAGGCGAGATCGTGGTCAAGCGCTTCCCTATCACACAATAAAAAAAAAAAAAAAAAAAATTTAGATGTTTTATTTACTAAAAAGGTTTGATGTCGATGCACGGGCTTAATACTAAGTGCTTAGTGCTTGGCACCGACTTCAAACCTATTTAATAAATTAATAATATTGTTTTTAATTAAGTTATTTTTATTATTAGTAGTTTTCTGTCTATAGTAGAGCCATTTTAATAGGCAACATTGACAGTTCAATAAAATTCAGCAATGTAATCTAGTAACGACGCCATAGAAAAATATGTTAAGTATATCGTTTTGTTGGAACTGCACATTTACTAAACTTTTTTCAATTAAGATTACATATCTATTCTAATATTATAAAGAGGAAAGGTTTGTATGGTTTGTATGGCTTTCAGTTTTCACGCATAAACTACTGAACCGATTACAATGAAATTTAGCACACATATAGAGGGTAACTTGGATTAACACATAGGATAGGTTTTATCCCGGAAATCCCACGGGAATGGGAACTATGCGGGACAAGAGCACAGACCACAACCGTCTCTTCGAAATCCATGTTGATAAATGCAGAAAATTTTAAAGAAAAAGTTGCGTCGCTGTCGCTTTCGTGTGCGCATCGTTCAAAACTTTGCGAGGAGACAGCGACAGAGACAAAATAGTTGCCGGGCAACTAAGTTTCTCGTGGGCGCTCGCGCTTAAAAATCTAATACACTGGAGATTGCACTATGACCATTAACTGGTAACAAGAAAATATGACCTCGAATGACGCCTGTATTTTTATCCCTTTCACACCTAACTTGGCAAGTTGGTGTGAAAGGGATAAAAAAACATATAGGCGTCATTCAACGTCATATTTTCTTATTACAAGTTAATGTTCATACTGAAATCTCCAGTGTATTAGATATGCTTCTTGGTTTAAATTATTTAAAATAATTCGCAAATATGCCAACTGTGTAAACTATACCGTTATGACAAGTTTTGATTGGCAATATTATTATTGATTTGCTATTATCTATGGTATTCTTTGTCTATGACAAAAAATTGTTTAAGGCAAGCAGGGAATGGATTAGAAAATTACAAAATTACAAATGGCTTCCGTTTCCAACTTTTGGCTGCCGTAATTATTTGAGGGCATGGTTTTTTGAAATAAGGTTCGTATTGCTCTGTATAATGATGTTGATGTCTTATCGAATTATTCATATTTAATTATAAGTGTATTAGCATATATTTCCAGGTGAATGTCGTAGCTATTAAACGTGCCGGTTATGTATTAATTTTTTCCTGTGTTTTTTAGCGATCATAAGATCCGATTTATATTTATTTAAAGTTTAATTGGAAACATATTACACTCTTATTAAAATTAATGAAATAAAATTATTTCAGATCGGTCAATTAGTCGAAACGAACGTGCATTCGAACGATTTATAAGGGTACTTTTAGGTGCCGATAACCATGGGTATACAAGATCTACAAACGTTTTTAGAAAACGAAGGAGTAGGAATAGATCTATTTAGAATCGCCAGATCTCATCCTGGCGGATTTAGATTAGTACTTGATGCCGAGGGATGTCTTGACCGTCTTTACGGCGGATATTTTTCTGGTAAGTAGACCGCAAAGCATAGTTATATTCGTTGAACGTGATCTATTTATTATTATATGATGTCAATGAAATTAAACATGTATAAAGAGTTGCAGTTTAACTTGCCCTATAAATATTTATCTAGTTACCTACAATATTTATATTCTATATTTTTAGACAAATTTCCCATATTGATAAAGTATTAATACCGTCCAATTGAAAATAATTAACAATTTTCAATATATAAATAGGTGGTAACTAAGCTGAATTTATGAACTGTGGTCTATACATATACCTAATTGGAATATAATTACATATTCTATGACAAAAAACATGAGTACTATTGTTTCATTAAATTTCAGATTGGGCTTGTGGAGGCCAATGGGCTAGATGTGTTCAGTTCCTAACAACATTAGCGCAGGCGCTAGCTGAACACCAAGTTGCTCTTTGTATTTGTTTCAATGGGGCCCATCCTACACCACCAGCCTTACCTCAGCACTGGATTCAAACCCAGGCTACTTATAGACACAGAGTTAATTCTGTTAGTATTTTTTTCTATGATTTGATGACTATGATATCTTCATATGTTTATTATGGTTTTTTTTGAAGTGAAAACTTCTTTAGCAGCGTTGGATATAAAATCTTAAACTCGCGTCAGGACACGTGGCCTGATCGAAAAAGCGTAAGACGGGCTTTTTTTTTTTAGCCCTTATATTCCATGCGTAAGACGGATACCATTCCAAAAAATCAAACATGCTGAACGTTAATAATCAAGTTTTCACTTCTGCCGACACTCCTGGAGTGCAACCTGTCTTTTTTTTTATCTTGTTACATGGAAAGCTTGAATAAAATCATACATTATCTTTAAAGGTATTGCGTCACATTGTCACAAAGGGAACACCACCACCCAAAGTATGGTGGGTGCCACCTACAGGACTGCACTCATGCCTCAGAACTGCATTGAGATATCTGAATATTCCAATTGTATGTATTTTGTATACTGTATAAATTTTTTAAGTCATCTTTATTTGTGTAGTTAGAATTTGGGTCTTATTTAATTTCTGCTTTCTTTCTTTTTTGCGTTGGTTTTAATTTAATTTTTTTATACACAGATGGTATCTTCTGATGATCATTGTCAAGAAGTTGTGGGTCTATGTAGAGAGAAGGCATATGCTGGGTTAGTTGGGTGTTCAGGAGAGTATTTAGTATTCCAGCCACCAAGGTATTTTAGTTCATCGCAGTTAAAACTTACATACAGAGTGAGTATAACTTTAACATAAATATATCACTACAAATAACTAAAATTTCAATTTAAATATTCATTTCTCATTTTAGTCATCTTTGGAGACAAAGGAGTATATGGTTCATGAACTGCCTAAAGTATTAGATGTGCCTCAAGATCGTTTGTGCCTTTTTGCTGCACTTCTTGGTGGAGTGATATTGTCTGAACAAAGTCTGACTGACTTCTATAAACGTCTTGGAATTAATCAGAAGAAGGTTGGCTGAATTTTCTTACACATTAAATTTGACCTTATGAAATGTAGTATTATATTCATTTTGCAACTTTTTTTAGCAACAAGTTCCTCCAGAGACGTTAATTAAAACAATCGGCCAGTTTGTCCATGACTTACCTTCGTCAGATATTGATGCTGCTTGCATTGAAATCTTTGGTGATCTGAATGATCTCCGTGCTGCTAAACTTAAACAAGCCGTACAGTATTATTTTAATGGAACCAAAGATGGCTTCCTCAAGTATAGAACCGCTTCTGGTAAGATATACACTTTGTTTTAATGTTCATACACTATGTAAGGGCCGGCGCCCAGTGCCGGCACGGCACGGCATGGCACGGCAGAGCATCCCGCGGCGTGCAATGGCATCCCGCGGCATGCCGTGGCATCCTGCTAAAAGCCCCACTAATGCTGCATAAGTTTCAACCTTATTTCAACTAGCTAGCAATCATAATTCCTCGACCCCAAAGCAAGACACGTCATGCCGCCGCATCCTGCGGCGTGCCGCGTCATGCTGCAGCATCCTGCGATACGTCGCGGCATCGTGGCATCGAAATAAAGTAACTTGAATTCTAAACTGATTGAAATAAGATTCAAAATAACTTCATTAGTAATAAAATCCTCTGCCCTGCCATGCCACGCCGTGCCGGCAGTGGGCGCCGGCCCTAAGTACATAAAATTATTAGTCCAATGAAATTTTAGTCTGCTTTTAATTCTAATTTGACGTCTATAAATTGATGTAAAGGAGAGAAATCACAATTTTGAACGTCATCTATGAATCACTGCCATTGTGACAGAAAATATTAATTTTAAATTTACAGGTCGTCGCCCAAAGAGTAACAAAAAGAACCAAAAACCTGAGATTAGTCCTCAGTCAACTTCAACAGATCTGGATACTTCCAAACTAGCAGCAGAGTCATCAGAGCATGAGGTTATTTTTTTAATATAGCGGTGGTTTTGCTGTGGTCATCCACGCCTTTTACATGTCCATTTATATTGGCATCATATTGATTGGCAAAATAATTTAACACTAGAGTTTCACTAGAAATCATTTTAAACTACCATGTGCTGGGTGCTTGTATGTTTTTTTTTCTAATTATGTTTTCTATCATAAATATGTACATATTTAATTTGTGTATCTATTATTTTTGTGTGAGTTTTAATCATTTACACCTTTGTTTTGTTACTAATCCATCTTATTTGTTATGTATGTTATTTGAGCACTTGGATAGTTGTCAAAATTGTATCTCGGTAAATTGCAGCAAAAAGGCTTGGAAGATTACAAATTGGCCACAGCAAACGCGTCGATGAACGCAGACTATAGCTTAGAAGAACATTGTCATGAGTTGAGTCATGGAGTGGCTGCTATGACCCTTGAAGCAGATGGAGAACCAACCAAACCACAGCCAGTTGAGAAAACACACGATAAAATCGAGAAATCAGCATCCAAGGAGGTGTGATAATAAATTCATACTTTTTAGTCTAGAAAGAGACATTTCAGGCTCATTACGTTATACTGATATAATTTTTTGTATTATATCATTACGTAACGAAATTTGTGTTCCACGCTACTAAAAAACAGACATTGTAATTGAAAACTGAATTAATTTTTTTAGGGAATTCAAACTGTTAGCGCTAATTTGCAAAGTGAAGATAATTGTCCCAGTGCCCCAGCTGAGGTACTCCGTACTTGTGCTGAGCGCCACACCCGTGGTTTGATGCATCCACAGATGCTTTCCATACTAACTCATAGGCAAATTACTCTGCCCGTATTAATGGAGGACGACAACCACAGAGAAATACCCTCCATACACCATTTCTACAGACCAATACGCCAAAATGTGTATGCTATATTGTATAATATGCATCATCACCGGTTTATGGCTCAAAAAGCTAAAGGTATGTGTGCATTAAATTTTTACTGCATATTGATTTTTGCACTATCTATTGCATATTTTTCATAAACTGTAATTAACTTCATATTGGTGACAAGTTTTTTTTTTACATTCCTTCATATTGTATTGAAATTCCAGAGGAAGGTACAGCATCTGCTAGCAGTGAACGCCCATGCACAGTACAAGTAGCTGAATGGATTTACTCAAAAGTAAATCCAGGTAAAAGTCCTGAAATTGTACCAGGTGTTGTGCTTGATTGGCCTGTGCCTACTGTGCAAAGACTTTGGTTTGGGTAAGCCTAAAGCTATACTTTAATATTCATAATAGGGTCATAATAGTAAAAAAATATAATTTTGTCTTTTTTTTTACAGAACTGCGCAAGATGACAAATGTCGCCGTATGAGAGCTTTCCTCTCTTGCATGAAATCAGATACACCACTAATGCTAAATACCTCTTATGTTCCACAACATTTGCTCATTTTAGCAACTGTGCTAAGGTAATTTTTAAATTAAAGGTTACATTTTTATTGGTTGTTTCTGTATTTCCATTCACAGTGAAACAAACTCATATTTTTATATCTTTACAGATTTATCATGACATCTCAGATCCAAATATTAAGACGACAGGAGTTAGATGCATTTTTAGCTACAGCTTTCTCTAGTGATCTCATGAATGCTCTCCATTTGCAGGAGATGACAGTGAGTAGTGTAAAGATTTATTTTGAATTCATGCACATTATAATATATTTGTTGTATGTACCTTTTTTTTATATACCACCTACTTGATTTTAATTAATTTCTGTATATTTTTTATATGAAATTATTAATGTCATGAAATAAATAAGTCTTCGAGGTTTTCCTCTTTAACTTATTCTTCTACTTCCATAAATTATTAATCTTTGTAATGTATGTTTAGCATCACTGAAATTTACTTTTCTATTGATGACCATGTAAACTAAGAGCGAGCGCCCACGAGCAACTTAGTTGCCCGGCAACTATTTTGTCTCTGTCGCTGTCTCCTCGCAAAGTTTTGAACGATGCGCTCACGAAAGCGACAGCAACGCAACTTTTTCTTTAAAATTTTCTTCATTTATCAACATGGTTTTCGAAGAGACGGTTGTGGTCTGTGCTCTTGTCCCGCATCGTTCCCATTCCCGTGGGATTTCCGGGATAAAACCTATCCTATGTGTTAATCCAAGTTACCCTCTATATGTGTGCTAAATTTCATTGTAATCGGTTCAGTAGTTTATGCGTGAAAACTGAAAACCATACATATGTACCTACAAACCTTTCCTCTTTATAATATTAGTATAGATATGTAATCGTAATTGTAAAAAGTAAAGTAGTTTTTATTTAATAGATACTTTTTAGTGTATTTTTCAACACGAATCAAACGAGCTCAAACTCTATAAAGTTGAGTCAATATATTACTAAGTTCATATGGCCACCTTCCGATTCCATCATCAAATCAGCTCTATCTCATAATAATGTTTCATCGCTATCCAATTTACATGCGTATACAAAATTTCAGCTCAATCGGTTACCTGGAAATAAATCAAAGTTACTTGCTACATTTCAATTAAGTCATCGAGACCAGACAAAAATGCTCATAAAATAAAAACTACTGGGCTTATCCGAATAAAATTTATGGGACCAATTCCACACCATTCCGCATCAAAAAAAAAAAGAATCACGTAAACCGGTTCAGAAACCTCGGAGTAATCGGTGTCCATACATAAAAAAATATACCGGCCGAATTGATAACCTCCTCCTTTTTTTTAAGTCGGTTAAAACTACTGTGTACGAGAATAAATACGTTGACATAAATAGGTATTATCGCTACGCCGGTTACGCGGCAACTGGCCGGCGGCCGTCGCCTGGCAACATTTTTGTCGCCGTGCGCGCACTTGCATTGAAACCAATAGATAGGGCGACAGTTGCGTCGCGGGCTTGTCTCCGAACCCGCGGACAAAAAAGTCTCCCGGGAGTTGCGTCGCTACGTACGCGCACTTTCATACTAGCCCATGGCTGGAGAGACAAAATAGTTGCGGAGACAAAATTGTTGCCGAGACAAAGTTGCTCGTGGGCGCTCGCTCTTACATATGCATTTCTTTACACATTTCTCAACATAACGCCTTTAGTACACCAACGCATTCGCGTGCGGCAGCGAAACAACGAAAAAACTGTCAGTAGTGTGGCAGGATTTCGCATATGATATGTCTCACTCTAGCACATAGATAGATGAAATAGTTGCGTCCTTGTCAGTATTGTTTCGCAAGGAACTGCGAAATTGCCATTACACAGACGCATAAGTTTCGCTAGTGATGTTTCGCATCGCAAAGCGTCAGATCGCGTTCTGTCGGTGAGGACAGATTTTCGCGCCATGGATGCCGAAAATACTGAATTATTTTTGCATTCTATTCGAGATTATCCCGTATTATACTCAATTGGACACGCAGATTATAAAAATACGTACAAAAAAGAGGTAGCATGGAGAAAACTTCAAATATGGAGAAAATTACAATGGCATATCATTGCAAAAAAGTTGCGAAAACATTGCTGTGTACTAACGTTCCGCCGATATTTCGCTACGCAGTAGTTCCGCAGAGATTCGCTGCCGCATGCGAGTGCGTAGGTGTACTAACGCCTTAATACCAAGTCAACTATAGTATGAAACATAACCATACCAGGTGAACGGCATAAGCTCCCGCGGCGTGCAACTCGGCGCGCTAGTGATGGCGGGCGCGGAGGCCGCGCTGCTCGCTAACGACGCGTGCGGCGCGCCCGTGCCGTGGCTCGTGGCGGCGCCGTGGCTGTACTTCGACGGCAAGCTGCTGCAGCGCAACCTGCACCGCGCCAACCATTGCAAGCATCTCGCGCAGCTCTGCGACAACCACCTGGATACTGTTGTTAAGGTTGGTACTACATATAAAATAAATATTTATTTCACCTTTGTTCTACAGATTGAGGGTCTGGCTCTCTTGAGAGAAAACGAGAAATATCTAAAAAATTAACTTGAAATCCTCCCATACATTTAGTATGAGATACGAATATTCCATGTACATTTTAATATGAAAGATTTTAGCTTTTTCTTTCTTTGCTTTTTTTTTCTTTTCTTTTTTACAAAATGTATGGGAAATAAAATGTATGGGAGCGTTTAATGTAACATTTTTGATATTTGTCGATTTATTTTTAAAAATTTATTATGGCCATTTTACTCATTAGGTTAAGTACTTTCGATATCAGTTTAAAGTTTTTGATATCTGCAATAGTTACGGAATAATCGCTTGTGCACACTTAACGATTACACCCTGTATATTTTATTGTCAATCTTAGGTGGAGCGTATGCGAAAAGCTATACTGGAGGGACTTGAAGTGGAGTTCGCTATGCCCCCACTCCCACTTGTGGGCGTGGTCGGCGAGCCGCTCGGCTGGCGTGGGCGTGGGCGTGGGGCGAGGCTGGAGATCGCCGGCGTGGTTGTGGGACAGTGGGGTGGGGGCAGCTATCCACCGCGCGCTACACGATACCCACAGGTGATTTGAATTGCTAATATTGACTGATTTTTGAAGTGAAACTTCTTTATCGGGGTTGGAAAAAAATTTAGTGTAACATTTTTTCGTTACGCGCCATCTTGTTTTTATCTCTTACACGCGTGATTGACGTATTTCTGTAAAGTTGCATATAGTAAATTATTTTTTGAAAAATAAGGTCATAAAGAAGTTCCACTTCTTACGTGTGCACACTAGTACACGCACACATTTTTTTAAATGACGTAACTTTGTTGTCTTTCTTAACTGTGTTGGAAACAATTGCCATGCCCACCAATGCCATTACCAACATAACAAACAACCATAATGTTCATATCTGTGTTTCATTCCTCGTTGCTAATGTCCCTGTTTGCCTGATGTTACACTTTAGACGTAAAATTAATATTTAGTTTTTTATAGCATTCAATTCAATTCAATCTGTGTATCAGCAGTGTGTTCTATTCTTTAAAAAATTATATTTATGTATTCTGTAGTTTTACGGAAGATATGCAAAAAAAAGTTGTAATAATTTATCGATTACAGTAGAATCCTTTTATTATGACTCCGGTTATATTGACCAACCGCTTATTATGACGTATTACACAGCAAAGTTTGGTTTTCATATAAAATTCTTCATAAAAGTCGGATAAAATGACTTCGTTTATAGTGACATGTCGTTTATTGTGACCAATTTTTAATGAATTGTCTGTTTATACTGACCGAAATGAATTCTAACACTTTCAACACTTGTCTGTTTGGGAAATTATTCGATATCCGACAACACTTTTTTTTGTTTGTTATGAGTCTCAATGTGTAGGGATTTCTATTTTGTTTCTCTGTACTAAATATGTACTAACAAAAACAGGAGATGTCATTATAAAAGGATTCCAATGTAATTATTATGAATACTATCGTGTCAGGTGAGCTACGTGGGCTACACGCCGCCGCCGCGCAACGCGTACAGCGGGCGCGGGTGGCGCGGCGCGCGGGGCCGCGGGCGCGGGCGCGGCGCGGGGCACGCGGCGCGCGGGGGGCGGGGGCGGAGAGCCAGGCGGGATGCCGACGAGCCGGCACGACCGGCCACGCTCACGGTCAACGGGTGAGTCTATACGGCATTTTATTACACTTCTCTGCGAATTGAGCCCTAACTCAGTTTATATGCGAATGTCTAGAGAGATAAACGTATTGTTGCATTTTACATTATGCCGTCGTCAGTACCGAAACATCAAAAAGTTGCTGCAGCAGTGGCAACCGTTGTCGCAATCACAAATATTAAAAAAAAGAAAAGAATCTGGGTGAAAGAGTATTTACGGTTACGTGAAAAGCTTTCAAATATGCAAATACTAAGCGTGCTTGAACCGGGAGTTTTAATGAATTAATTAGAGTAGGTGCAGAACAATTTGAACACTTGTTGAGTTTGGTGATACCTTACATACAAAAGCAGCCACTCCACGCACTAGTCGCGCGGCAACTGAGCTCCCTAACCGCCCTAAACGTTATTACATTACCCAATCTGCAGGGCGCTTAGGGAGCTAGGCAGATCGGGCAGACCCGATCGCCCTAAATCGGGACACTAACTCCCTAAGTCTTATTACACCACTCTTAGTTAGGGTCCCTAAAAATTGGGTGGTCTAATAAGCCTTAATACCACAAAGTCGCCTCCTTGGTACAGTGGTTGACGCGTGAGCACCGAGGGGTCCTGGGTTCGATTCCCGAAAAAAAAATGTCTCGGTCTGGTAGGACGCAGAAGGTTGACCGGACGTTACGCAATGCCCCGCAATTACCGCCACCTAGAATCACTTGAATAGCTTGAACTTGAATGTCAGGCAGTGCCGTCTTTAAGGCAGGGCCCGCAGGGCCCTGGCCCGAGGCCCCGAGGTAGGCAGGGGCCCCACAATTCTGAAAATTTTCGATATACAACAACAAATTTTATAACATAATAAGAAAAATATCAAATCACACACTTGGTAAAATAGAAACAAGATTCAAAAAATTTATTTATTGAACTCTCATATGTGGGGTGTTAAGAGACGGGGTTACGATTTAGCCTATTGCGTTATTGTAAACTGAAAAATGATAAAGTTAAAATTTAAGGATTTTCCATCCCTTACATAGGCCCCAGCCAGTACCTTGGCCCATAGCCTCGTTGATCCTAAAGACGGCACTGATGTCAGGACAACACTGATGGCATCAAGGCAACATTGCCTACAGCATCTCTTTGTATCTGCTTTGTGGTCTATACTGCTTACTGGTTTACATAGACTTCAAAAGAACTTTTGACTGGGTGAACTGTTTTGATACCGATTAGATTTTCAACTGTTTATAGTTTATTGAAGTGAAACTTCTTTATCGGGGTTGGACAAAAATTTAGTGTAACATTTTTGCGTTACGCCGTACGCGTGACATTTTTGCGTTACGCCGTACGCGTGACATTTTTGCGTTACGCCGTACGCGTGACATTTTAGCGTTACGCCATACTCGTGACATTTTTAAGGTCATAAAGAAGTTTCACTTCTTACGTGTGTACTCTAGTACACGCATACATTTTTTTTTATTATACATACCTTAAGGATGAATGCATAAAATGATGGGTATTCAATTTTATTATTAACTAGCGCCCCGGCTTCGCCCGTGGTATATATTTATGTTTTCTCTACATAAGAACCATCCTGGTACTTCAAGGAATATAATAAAAAAAGAATTATCGAAATCGGTCCACCCGTTCTCGAGTTATGCGCTTACCAACACATTTTGCGATTCATTTTTATATTATAGAAGATACAGATGCAATATAAATCTAATCATGAACACAAATTATTGTATATATTATGTTCTATATTTAAACATTCAATATTTTCTTTCCAGGAGAACAGTGAGATCTGACGAGATGAGTCCTCCAGCGGACGATGGAAGTCCGCACGAAGACAACAATGTTTTAGACAATGACGCCGAAGGTACCATGCACTTTGAAGAATAATCTCATGTGAATTAAGCGAGCGAACCAAGTCATACACAATATACCTATTAACAATTATATATTCTACAGGAGCACAGCAACAAAAAACAAAGACTGGAAAAAATGCCAAGAAAACCATGGGGAAGGGTAAAAAGAAGAGCGCTGGGAAGAATGATGTGGCTCAATCCTTGGAAGCCAATGGGCCGCTTGATAAGAACAAGGTGACATCAGAATGAATATCAAATTTCAGCATACGTAATATTAAACCTACAAGACCATTCAGATTTATCCTCAAGTATCTATTGATGACCTATTCCAATTTATTTTAGGTGGCGGAGCAAACTAATATCTCTGATAAGGAACATATCGGTCAGGGTGATGCGCCTGTTTCTAATTAAATTATTTTTATTTTAACGAGGTAATTATTGTTATGTATTTATTTACAGTCTTTTTATATCATACTATATTTATTTCATCTTTTTCTGTAGTTCTGTAGGTTTTGTAATGAAAGCCAATGATCATTACAATTGACTTGTTTCATCTCGAGTTGTAAAAACAATACCTGGCCTTAGCCAGAACAATATACTAAGACACCGGTTTTGGGCAACATTATTGCAGTAAGATAGCACGTATCTCGTAATTTAGCAATGTAACATTACAATGGTATAAGAGTTAATATTGTTGCCGATAAGTTGACACTAATGTATACGTGCCTAAACATCTAAAAGACTTCCCGATGTTGAGACTGATTTTATATTAATTCGACACATTTAGTGTTAAATTAATCGTAATTTCGAAGAGAATCTGACAAAAGAGCGAATTTTAACGCTTTTATCCGAACACGACTTTACGCTCAGGGTGTTTTGTCTAATATTGTGACGAGAGCTATACAATAAAAAATATCTGTTTCAAAAGTGACAAAATAACGAGTCATTAGCTTTTTGAGGCGTAAAGAGTCTTTAAAAAAGATAAACGCCTGGACATCCATTACGTGACAAGTGATATTTAGTGAATATATATTTAAATTATCAAGTTGATTCAGTCATGTTTTATTAAAAGTGATATGACTTAGTAGGTAATGTGTTTATTTTAGCATATGAATAACTGAGTCGGCATTATTTATTTACACATAGTATATTTACAATTTACCAAAATGTCTTATTTTTAAGCTCGGTTTGGTCTATGAAACCCATTATAAATGCCCTAAAAAGTATTAGGTATATTTTTTCTTAACATTAAATAAAATATTATTTGTAACATATAATGTTATCGGTTGATTCACTTTTACACCTACAAATTGTATGATTGTTATTTATATACCTACTCTATAATCTATGTGCATTGTATAAGCCTTGATTCCATTTTACAAATATTGTTTAACGATTAAAATATTCTCCTTTTTTATATATATATCGATGATAAAAAATCTGTTTCTTTTTATTTACGCTTTGCAAATCGATTTCATAGATTAAACCTAATGTATTCAGACTTGTTTTTAGGAAATCTTGGTGTATATTTAGGCGTTATTGAATGAATGTGAGATTGTTCTGTAAATGTATCGTTGTAACATACTCCTGCGAATTAGGAGCAATAAACTATTATTTGTTAAAATGCGTGCCTTTAATGCACGGATAAGAAATTGCATAATATATGGATCTTTTATGCATAAGCATGTTACAACGATATTGCGTATATTGTTACAATTGTTGAAAATTTTGTCCTCCTGATATCTTTTGATATACTATTTTCGTATGCACTTGTTTGTCGGACATTTGATAACATAGTGGTAGGAGGATGATGAAATTAGGATTAAAAATCGCATTTATTGATTGATGGTTGGTGCTTTGAAAATTAGTCTGTGGGACTGCCTGAAACGAGTCTGAAACTTATAGATATAAGTCTAACGCTAGACCTTTAATGGAACTGAAAGAACATTCGCGTGTTGAGTTTTCCACATCCTATAGGGTATTATTTCGATAGAATATCGTAGAGTTGTTAGTGATATATTTATATGCATTTTAGGAATCTCAAAACTGCGAATGTTCTTCAATTTATATGTATTTTTGTAAATTTGTTATATTGTTATACTTAAATTTAGCTGGAATGACTTACAAGAAACACATAAGACAAAGTCTTATCGTTTACTCGATTGGTGAATAAAACTGTTAACATCTCAAAGCAACATTCCATATTATCCAATGAAAACGTTCGTAATACCTGTAAAGTACTAAACAGTTGACACCAATAGAGAATGGAACTAATGAAGACTTTACAATTTGGAACGCTTTATTCCCTGGCCGGAACGGAGACAAATATGTTGCCAGAATAACATATTGATTTTAACAAAGGACACATGATCAGAACGAGTCGAAAATATACATTGCGACGATACGGTCGTTATAAGTGATCGCCAAACAAAGTATAATGTAATTACGCAACAGACTTTATGTCCGTCGCAGAAGCGATCGGAGCAGCTCGTACGGCGAGCGGCCGGCGGGCGGCGAGTAGCTAGCAGTCGTTACGCACGACGCAAACTTATATAAACATTTTTATATTATTGCTTGCTTATTCATAAACACAATATTGTAGAGTTAGAATTTTAACTTCAATGTAATTTCATTTTATTAAGAGAATTGTGTAACGTCAAAAGCATGTTTAGTGGGGACGGTTATATTTCATGGGATGCATGTATAAGATTAGACGGTTTATAACTAATGGGCACTATTTACAACAAACTTTTAATCTTATGGAAATTGTATAATAAAATTTCCTTTTATGTTAATGTACCGTATGTGTGCTGCTTAAATGTTTAAATGTCACATATAATATTTCAAAATGTTATAATATTAGCGCTGATTCCGAGAAGGAAGTAGTTTTTATTTTTATCTTAAAACCAATATTCCGTATAGTTTTAGAATATTCAACAGTATAATACCTTTAATCCATCTTATAAACTTATTTGCTGACAACGGTCACTTAATATTTGTCAATGTATAAAATATATTAGAAGTATTCGTCATATTCATACCTTTTTCGTAATTGAGTAGCAACATGGAACTGTGGCTTTTTGAAAACACTTATAACTTAAAACATAAACTTGCTGTTAGAAAGATATTAAAACAAAGTTCATTACTGTTTTACTTTATGAACATTAAACTATTGGACGAAATTAAATTGTAAAGAGTTGTATTTGTCTTCAAATAAAAGGTTCCATTTTTACGTGTTGTTTTATTTATTCATTCAAATTTAATCTTTTATGAATATCGGTAATTGTTGTTTCCTCCAGATTTGCCAAGTGATTGATGACTATTTGAGTTGCATCTTTAATATTATTATACTGATGCAACAATTTGACTTTTATTTTTTTATCAGTTTCATTTACCAAGAGTTTATCAATTTTCATTTCTTCCTCCAATAATTTATTATAAACCTCTTGCCTGCTTATAGACATCTGTAACCAAAGTATAGTACCTATATATTATCAAATATACATCACAGAGCAAGATATACATTTAAAGTCTAATTCACATGTGAATTCACACGTCTGCCGAACAACGTGACAAACAACAAACACATAGGGACGGCGCTATACAGAGAAGCGAGAAGGAAATTAGTATCTCTTTTCTTCGTATAGTGCTGTCCGTAATGTGTTTGTTGTTTGTCACGTTGTTCGGCAGACGTGTGGATGGCTTATAAGACAAACACTATTAATTCTGTTTTCTCACTTTTGTGTTAAATTTTTGTAGGTACAATAAAACAAGCAGGTACATATACTATCAATATATTTTTAATATAAAAGTATCCTTAACTAATTCATTGTTACACCTTTAGGAGCTTATATAAGATACAATGTGATTGTAATCACTAAAAGTCACTGTACACATTACTATTATCTGGTACCCCCATAGCACAGGCTAGCATGCTGTTAATATGTCTACCTTCGTCTGCTTTAAATACATAGCCATTTGTCTTATCAACCAAATTCTTAATGTTGATTAAACTTTCTTCTTGGTACATATTAATCAATTGGAATGTTACCAAACTGTAATCTTCAATTATGGAAATTAATGCACCATTTAACTTCTTGTACTTGCTTGTAAACATATCTGAGTCCAAACTTTCAAGTAAATAATTCAAATCCAAAACTTCTGTATAAAAATCAATTCCAAACTGTAGCTTATCTGAATGTTTTTTGAGCAAATCTATTTTAGTTAGTAAATTGATATGTGGAAGGCCTATTTTTAACATAGCATTTAAGGACAACATCAATGCTGATATAAATTTGGCAGCATCTGAACAGTGGTGAGAATCAATGAGATGAACTACACATAATTGAAGGTTAGCAAGACTGGTTAACTTTGTAAAAATGTTACCCAAGGACTCATGATGACTATAAAGTTCAACTTGACCTGGTAAATCAAAAATAAAATTTGTTGAATGTTCACCCTTTATTTTATCTAAAAGCCAGTCAATATTTTTCTCCAAGTATTCTATGCAATAAAGTAAAGCACCATTTGGTCCTAACTTATATTCTGCCATTACATCCTCTAAATGAATTAATTCACGAATATCTATATCAGGTTGATAGGTTACATTATCATTAGCTGGATCTAGGTTGACTATTATCACTTTTCTCTCAAGCTTTCTCAGTACCTTGGACATTTCATTACAGTATGTTGTTTTGCCTGCCCCTGGTGGTCCAATAACCAACTGTCCATAATATTTCTGAACAGTTTTAAATTTATTTTCAATAATTGACATGCCTATTTACTTATCTTCTTTTTTCAATTCTAGAATAATGTCCCTGCAAGCTTTTACTGTTTCTATATCATATGACTTCAAGTTTATAAATATGCAAAGAGGTTTATTGATTTCAATTGCTTCTGCCAGATGTCTTGCAGCTACTTGTTGTTCTTCTCCTGAAGCACCAAAAATAACTTTTGTTGTATAAATATCATTGGTACCTAATGGACTGTGCACTTGGTCTTTTTGTATCATTAACATACTACCAATTTTTTGATACTGAGAAACAATAAGCATAATTTTATCAGTGTAATCGGCATAAACTATTTCTGTAGAAACACCATCTACATTGGCAGCAATGGATTTGAAAAAATTGTGATCATTTTCTTGACGCGCATTTTTAATGGTTAAACTTTTCATAACATCAAGCAGTTCCATATTTTTGTTATGCTAAAAGTAAAACAAAATATAGATCATTGAAAGTTACTACAAATTCCTATACCTATTTGATCAATAAAAGAAGGATCTAAGTGAACCGATATGTAATATTGCAAGTAATGTGGATAAACAATAACAAACCTTCGGGTCAATACAATAGATGCAAGTAAAACCAATACACGATTGTGGATTTATTAAAAAAAATTTGGGAACTCAAAAATAACGAACACTGGAAAACGTTTGAACTGTTTTTTTTCAAATAGGAAAGAAAACAAGAGCAATGAATGTATTAAATAACAGGTGGACACAGGTGGACACCGAAATCGAAAAACTCGCAAGTCGCAAATCGTAAGAGCGTTTTCACATTATCCGATCCGATATCGGATATCGGAAGCCGATAGCCGATATCCGATATCGGAGGGAAGTAAAATGTATGAAATATGTACCTGTCTTTCACATTGTCCGGTCCGATATCGGATATCGGAGCCGACACCGATATTCCCAGTGGCTATCGGACGATAATGTTCAGTGTTGCCAACTCAATTTTCGAAAAGGCAGTATACCAACAGCAAAAAAGCACTAGTTTGTATATTTTAACTCTTATAGGGCGCTCAATCTTTAAAAAAATTATTTGCTTTTAACCTAAAACCCTTTCTATTAAAAGAAACCTTTTTTTATTAAGAAAACACACATTTAAGTATTTATAGGCATTTAAAATACGATTTATACGGCAGGTATTTTTATTTGCCTGATTTAATTGGCTGAACTGAAGTAAACAAAAATATATTGCGTTCTTAAATTCAAATATCTATCTCCGAAAACATTAGTGTCTATCATCTTTATTTTATCTCATTCTGCCTCGCTCCTCCTCCTACTCGGATGTTGGTTGTGCTGTTTATTGTATTGTTGTCATTGAGTGCTTTGTTTTTAACCGACTTCAAAAAAAGGAGGAGATTTCACACCGATTTTATTTTTATTTTGAATTTACAACAAAGAATACAAAGTTTGAAAACTCATAATTCTAAAATAATTGCTTATGACACTAAAATAATTATTTATGTATCTTTACTTACAGGAAATTACAACAATCATATTACAAATATATTTGAACGAGTGACAATATTATTTTAGGATATTACAGTGTAATAAGAAAAAGAAAAGAAAATGTGAACAAAGATTTTATCACTTAATAAATTTATCATAGGTACTACATGAACTTTTATAAATGTATGTAGTGAAAAAATGACTAAATGACTAGGTACGTCTTGCTAAAAATACATTTAATAGATTTTGAAAGGTATTTAAGTACATACTGATATGTATTACTAAAACTATTAACTAATACTAGGTTGTAGTAGGTATTGATATAAATTTATTTAATTTATAATGTGTTAACATAAGTATATTATGTTATACAAATGACCGATATCAAAACTATTTAGTAAATAGCACATATAGATAATATGCAGTAATTTGTGATATCAAATCTTTTTTTACATTTTACTTTTCTTTTTTGAAGTTGTTTTTCTTTATCGTAGTTATTTTTAATGTACATGTACAACTATGATATAACATTTGATTTTTTTTTAATTATACCTTTTTTTATCAACTGGCAATTTAGTTTAGTTTTCTCTAAAAATTTTTGGCAACACTCATGATGATATCGGAACGATTTTATCGGACAATGTGAAAGGGCAAATTGTATCCGATATCGGATATCGGCTATCGGCGTCCGATATCCGATATCGGATCGGATAATGTGAAAACGCTCTAATTCGCAATTATTGATCTCTTTACAGATATAAATAAACAGACTTGAGACTACATCACAGATTATGTACTAGTCTAGAGTGCGGGCCGCGAAAGAAGACTCGTAGACGCAGTGTTGTCGGCGCGCCGAAAATAATATCGTCAGTATCATTTTACTAAAATTTCCTCTAGAATGGAGTAAAATAAATACCGCTTCATCTAATTTGCGGATTAATTCATTTTGTGTCAGATTATAATATAATATCAGTTAATTAGCCCTCATAATCCAGTTGATAATGCTGGTGTTTGAAGTGTGAGTTGTTTACTGTTCTGTGTTTACACACATTTAAATTAACAATTCAATGCAATCCTGCACATGGTCTAAGTTTACAGTTTTAAACACAGATTAAGTATTAATTACTACGTAAGTTGTAGAGGAGCAGGTCATGTCCTATTATAATATTATACAAAATGGTCGTCCGCGTCGGCATAAAACAAAACTGTTCCTACTGTGGTTCCTACCCTCGTCCCGCACTTATTTGATGGTGACAATTCTAGCTACTACGTAAAACTCTTATACTATAGCTGTAACTATTTGGTCATCGATTCCATGATAATGCTAAATAGACCAATGTTTTTAATGTTCAGGGGCTATATTATGACCTCTTATTTCCAAACAGTTTACTGACTGGCAAATTCATATTATACACATTAACACATACTATTATTAACCATGGCTGGTTATTTCGATCATTATATGAATTTGCCAGTCAGTTCAATACACTGCGTAAACTGTCTGGAAATAAGAGGTCATAATACTGCCCCTGGATTAGATATAGAAAATTTCACATAATTTTGGTCAAGGTCTGGAACTATTAAACAAAAAAGAAATAATATGAGAAATGACTGCATTTTTCTTTTGAAGATTTTAGCGGTTTACGATTGAACCAAAGATTATTTAGTATCGACAAATATTTTGAGATTCGATTTTCTATATGATAATTTTTACCTAACCTCTGATTCCTCTGAACCATGGTTATGTACCCATTAAAATATTATTATAATGAACGATAGGAGAACTAACCATGAACGCAATTGTTAGAGCAAGTGTCAATGTCAAAATAACTACCATTGGTTATTGCTGAAATTCTTCCTTCTTTCATTGTCAAATTCGGCGAAAATGGTAGCGTACTTTTTGTTTGTAAAACAAATCGAAATGAATCAATGATATTTCTCTATATTATAGGAAATTTAAATTTTTGTGGTTTACATTTAAGTGTAGTAAAATGAAATTTGAATATATTTTATAAAAAAGTGGTTATTTAATGGTGTTTAACTCCGTTATTACAGACGAAGGGAACGTCAAGCTTCGGTAAACGCCGAAATAAGACACACACACTATGTAGAAGATGTGGAAGATCTTCTTATCATATTCAGAAATCCAAATGTGCACAATGTGGATACCCAGCCGCTAAATTACGTTCATGTAAGTAGGTACCTACTTAGGTTAATTTAGTAAAGATATACAACGTGTATGCAGTTTTTTAAGAGGTTAGCGACATATTATGAGCTTTCTGGATGCAACTTTTCATTACTTTGTGTGTAAAATGTAATTTTATCATAAATTTTATCAATTAACACTCGAAAACTGCCTATTTATATCCATTTTTTTGTTTATATTTGTTGGGAAACTAAACCTTGATTATTAATTTTGCTGTTAAATATTTAATAAGTTTAATTAAAATGATATTTGTTATTATTATTAACATAATATGTAGGTACTAATAAAATCACTTTCAAATATATTTGTTTGTATCCTACAGTGATTGAGGAGATACTTGTCAATTAGCAATATTTCCTTGTAGATGTAGGTATATAGTTTGAAGGTATGTAGTTATTATGCAGATGTGTACATCTTTCTGTGTAGAATACATATCTACTACAAAAATAATAAATCATTGAAATCTCTTACTACTCTAATGTGATATTGAATAGTTAGTGTCAGTTACTAAAATTCTAATTCTTAGCATTAGATTGTGTTGGTGGTACCTACTATTGACTGATATTAAAGATAAATTTTCATGAGGTGGTTGGAGGTGTATATGAAACTAGCGGCACAGTTGACAGATATATACTACGCACATACAGTTAGGAAACTAAGCCCCCCCCCATGAAATTATGACGTATAGCTATAGGGCTGTTACTTTTTGAAATTTAACCGACTTGAAAAATAACGGAGAAGGTTATCAATTCGGCCTGTATATTTCTGTTTGCTTTTTTTCACAGTTGATTTTGTGGTAATTTGGAGATTAAAACCCGTTAAAATACAAAAATGGTGTAGCCTAAATATGAATTTACAAGAAGAAACAATCCGAATTAATACAGCTTGTAAAAGTAAATACGTTTTTATCAGTGCTATATTTCGAAATCTAGTTTTGTTATGGACGCCAAAGGCTATTTAATGTACCTAAATTATTTATAATGCTTGATATTTGTATTATACATATATTCAATAATTATTTTAAACCAGAATTTACAATACTTGTATGTAGGTATACCTACTAAATTATTTTTAAAACGATAAATTAAATTAAATTAAAAAACACAAAATATGCAAAAATAAATTAAAATTATTATTATACGAGCACAGAACCTCTATCTTTTTGTTTTAGGAAGAAAAAGAAAATAGTTTGACAGGCTTAGTGCTTGACAAAGTGGAGACGCCACGTATCGATAAAAATACAATAATTATAATATCTATATTTTTCTTCCCTAATATTTACGTAATTATGCACATAAATTTAAACAAGATTTTTTTAAGGTTTCCTTTTTTACACGCTTTATATTAGCTTCACCTGTATGTTTATATTTTCGTGCTCTTCTAGATTGCGTAAAAAATAGATGCGATCTTTACTGGACTCCTGATAGGTACTATTTGTAGCTATCATTTTGATAGAAAATATGTCAACAAAATATAAAACTCATACTGCCATATCTATAGAAATTAAAAAATAGTCTCTTTTTAACTTGTAGTCAGATATGGTATTTACAAATATATTTATTGATAGGGCTACAAACTGAAACAATCGATATTTATTTAATGTGAATTGACATCACTTTAAACTTTTTTCCATACTATATTCAAAATCTGTGGATGTGTCACCCGCTACTATCGATCCCCCTCAATACCCTTGTAAACACGCTTGATGGGGGGGGAGCCATTTCGAACATTTTGTATGAAGTTTCCTTACTGTATGTATCTGTATATTGTGCTAGCGGTCCGCCCCGGCTTCGCCCGTGGTACATATTTACTTTTTCTCTACACAAGAACCATCCTCGTACTTCAAGGAATATAATAAAAAAACAATTATCGAAATCGGTTCAGCCGTTCTCGAGTTATGCGCTTACCAACACATTTTGTGATTCATTTTTATATATAAGAAAGAAGATGTAATATGAAACATTGAAACATGAAAATATTTTTCAGACCACTGGTCAGTGAAGGCAAAGAGGAGGAAGACAACAGGCACTGGCCGCATGCGTCACCTCAAGATTGTCAGAAGGCGTTTCCGTAACGGTTTCAAGGAGGGCAAACCAACACCCAAGAAAGCTGTAGCCTCCTCGTAGATGTATTGTTGTGACAAATAAAAACAGTAAAAAAATGTGTTTATTTTATTCTTTATTGTCCTCCTAAATTTACTTGTATAGAGTAGAAATTAGGTGTTTACAGATATCTTAAACCATGATCATTTTATTTTTACTTCAGAAAAAGTACAACCGAAATAATTGTTGCCTATTAAATTGTACCAATGATTGATCTTTACGAATTGATATTATAATTGCTTTTTTTTTTCTTCTATATGGCAATAAGACAACTATTTGCCAGTGTCAAAGTATTTGTTTTTTAATTTATATTTCCATCAAGACAGGCTATTTTTTAATTAATATAATAAATTATTAAGTACAATTGGGATTGTAAATTAAAAACAAAAATATTTTAACATGTAATTAAATGTAGGTAATCATTGTCGGCTAGACCATTCATCCCAACTGCCTAAATATTTCTTAGACCTGAAAGTCAATAAAATTTTAATTAATATTTAGTTAGTAGCCTGTATGTACTTAGTTTATGTTTTAGAGGTGAGTGCATAGTTAAATTTTTGTAATGCAATAAAAAATTAATATCAATTACAATCTAAGTCAATTACATACTCTGAATACCCAAGACTGAGAGCTGTTGCTAGTGCTTTGGTAGCTCTTTTTCCTGATTTACAATAAAATATAATTTCATCAGAATGTGTTGGTTTGGATCGATGGAAGTGCCTTTTGAATTCTTCTTCAGACATGTTAGTCAAAACTTGTTGTAAGCTGTCCACTGAAAATTATTTTATTTTTGAATAGGTACCAAATTGGATATTATTTTAATTAGCTCTAACTTCTAAGACTTAATTTATTATGTTCAAGAATAAAATAATATATTATGTAAAACTAAAAGTAGGTATATAAAAAATAGCAAATTGCCTACATGGAATGTTGATACTGGATGGAATCTGGCCAGTAGACTGAACTTCATCTGGCTTTCTTACATCAATAATAAGTGTTTTATGATTATTTAGACTACCAACAACATCCTCATAATCAACTTCGTGATGAGGATCAATTATTTTTGTTGCATGGAATCTTGAATCTGGGTCCGTCGTTATACATTTTATATGGTGTACTTTTTTTACCGATGCCTCTGAACCTAAAACGTTAAAAAAATATAGGTATACACATGGTATACAAGGTTATTTTTTTTTATTAATTAAAACGTAAAATTCTATATATTATATACTTAGTTACGTTAAATTCTCACATATTATAACTGGAAAAATTGAAATTAACAAATTTAAATACATAATTGAATAAAGGAAAATAATACTTATGTAGTGCCATTTTCTTATCTGCACACGAGAAATTCTGGTTGCGGTTATTATAATTCGCGAAATTACAAACATATTACTTTGATTAAAAACGGAAGGTGTACAATGTAGAATCACACAATATTTAATAGGTAGGTATAAACAAACTTTTAACCCTAGAAAGATAATCATATTGAGTAATACGGGAAAGATAGTCATGCGTCAAATTTACGCATGTTTTTTAGTTAGCTCTAAGTCGAGGTATATTATTTTTTTTCTATAAATTGTAAGTTATTATATATGTACAGTTATATTAGAATTATTCATACTACAAATAATTTATTTATAATTATTTTTATAATTAAAAAAAAACTAAAACATTAAACGTCTGCTTTAAATCTAGAATTCTTGTAATACGTATTATTTCTTATAAAAACTTATTTTTTACCACAATTATCAGACTTTTTTATATGTTATATATATGTTGTGCATATAATAGCTATATGAAAAATTAGTGAAAAACAACTTTAGCACATGGGTCGATCAACTTTTAATGGTCCGACGGTACACGCCTCATGTCCCTGAACGATAATTAATAAACATGAAATCATAAAGAGTTAAATTGGTTTTAATTATATTCTTTTTAATATTTTCTAACATTATTGTAAACAATATTTTACTTGTTTTATTAATTTGTGCGTAGTTTCATGGTTGTCCAGAGACTAAATGCAATTTTCCAGTACTATCACATTTGTCCCCAAGCTACAATGCATTAACAAACTTCGCATCACGAACACATACTATCACGACCATAAATACCAAATACACTTCTTGTTTCAGTTAATGATTATTGACATAAAAACATACAAATATTTTTTTTTTTTATTGGATATAATACGATTTTCAGGCATTTTACTTATGTCCCCATAAATCATCTACATGGCACAGGTCTCACAGACAACCGTAATTTAGTTATGGAAACAAAACACAGATGGCGCGGTAGATTCCTAAACAACAAGCTAAACACAATAATTAACTGTCGGGCTCAAACGCCATTTTGATTTGTATAAAATCACGACAACAGTCGTCCGAGCAACGTTGGTGAGTGTGGGGTGGCTTTATTGTCAGTCCGTCAGGCAACTGTGATTAAAACATAAGTACTTGATGCATTGTTATCAATTATACTACACGAGATGCGCTTTCGTCTATAATTTAGTGTGAGCTGAGATTAATATATAAAATAACAATAGTATTTGCTTGGCGGGTCAAAATTTTAAAAATGTCCCGCGGACAACCAGTCACTTGGCCAACGAAAGTGGTTGTACCATGGACAATTTGGTTGTCCCTAGGACAATAATTATATAAAACTTATACTTTAACAGTTAAATAGTTCATGTTTTATTTATTACTCGGCTGTTTCGGGAACACATTTTTATTACGCGATTTTATGTCTAGTTTAATTGTAATTTTAACATTTCAAAAATCAAGACGACTAAGATGTCCCCATATGAAAATCACATTATACTTCATTCATTCAGTTATATCGAGAATCAGTTCATTTTAATTAAGTAAAATCAATAATACGATACGTAACAACCTCGCCTTAATAGTTTTTTTGTAAAAAATATCACTATTTCCGCTTTACTGAAACTTTTTTATATATGAAACATTGTTTGGTTGTTCAAAAGACATCATTCGTTTCAATTTTAATAAAAATATTTCGTATTTTGGGTGTAAATAGAACAAATATCAAAATATTATTTATTATTTTATATTAGAAGAATTCATTTTAATTCTGAAGGGAATTTAACATTTAAAAAAGTACTATTGTGTAAGTTGTCCAAAGGACATTATTTCCCATGAATGGATCGGTTCGTGAAGTTAAATCCACAAATGTATTTAATCAACATCACTGTTGCCTATATAATCTTAATCTACGAAGAATTATCTTCTAAATGAAATAGTAAAATGCTGAAAATTAAGTTAAAAAAAAAAATACGAGAAAATTATGATCGGGACCTTTAAAAATTGATTGACCCACATATCAAAGTATGCTCACGACATATAACTATGTTAGATGTTTTGCAGGACGTATTTGCCTTTCGTCATATTTCAGAAGGATAAAAAATATAGTAAATACGTTTTTTTACTGAAGGCCTCCTCAGTAGTTTCTTACGATGTACCAGATACTTCATTTGGCAAGAAATTGGTGATAATAACACGCAAATATCTTCTCAAAGCTGGTGATTCTAAACGCCCACACATAAACAAAGAAGACAGTTCCATGTTTCTATATTTTATGTTTTTTTGACTCAGATGTTTTTGTGCTTTGTTGTTAACATCGTAGCTATAAATTTAATATGCAATATGCAGGCAATTTTAATGATTCCATAAAAGAAAGCCATTGGCCATCTCATTGTCTTCCTACTATAGGACATCAGGGAACACATTCGGTCTAATGCATCTACTGCGCCTTTTGCTTGAATGTAATATATCATCTTTGCTTTGTACCTCATCAGGAAAAGCATCTTCTGTGTCACTTTGCTCGTCATCTTCAGTTTCATGGTCCTCCTACTTCACTATCGGTATCTTCACAGGGACCCTCGTCGCTTTGCATAAGAGCGGCCAGTATACAATATTCTTCCAATTTTCTATCCCCAATTGTTTTCTATATTTGCTTCAATATGTATAAAAATAAATTTTTAACATAAGTCACAATATACAGTAATAATAAGCTAAAAAATATTCAAACTACATACCATAGAAGTCAAAATCTTAAAAGTCACGGTAAAGATAATCATGCGTAATTTTGACTCACGTAGTCGTTATATTACAAAATCGGTTACATTAACTTTATTTACACGTATACCATAGGGTAGCTCTCAGTGACTTATGAAATGTCCTAAACGCACAGTTATGGATTCGCGACATTTAAAAAGACACAGCTATATTTCGAAAACGCAGGAGTCAATTTGACGCAGACTATCTTTCTAGGGTTAAATAAGGTATAGACAATAATATTTTGAGTTTATGTACTTTACAATCTCGGAGCAAATAATTTACATAGAATTTATCTATGTAGGTACGTCAATCAGTGTTGCCCAGTTTGAGTTTAGAATACGTATTTATAGGCACCCGTTACACGCTCAATCCAGATCACGATCCAAGTCAGGTGACGGATTGACGAATCTTTATGTGGATCGTCGCGACATTAGATGGTCAATCCAGATCATATCAGTCCACTGTTCGACATTGTCAAATGCACACGCATTCACAACCACTAAATAGATCTGAATAAGAACAAAGCTTGTGCAGCAATAATTATTGCCTGTTATTTGAAAAAACGCGTGAAGAGGAAACGCTGGGTTAAACCGTGGCTACTAAAAAGGAACATCTATACACATTCGAACTTGTTAGATGAAATTTATAGTACGGAAGAGGAAGAGGATTACGCAAATTACTACAGGATGAAGGAGGCATGTTTTGATCATCTGTTAAAAATGGTTACACCTGTGTGTTGTCGTCCCATACCATCGCGCTCCGAACGCAGACTGACGTAATTTGACAGCATGTTACATTACACGGTCAATCTGGATCTCGATCAAAGGATCGAGATCGTTGATTTCTAAGGCACCCGTTACACGCTCAATCCAGATCACGATCCAAGTCAGGTGACGGATTGACGAATCTTTATGTGGATCGTCGCGACATTAGATGGTCAATCCAGATCATATCAGTCCACTGTTCGACATTGTCAAATGCACACGCATTCACAACCACTAAATAGATCTGAATAATAACAAAGCTTGTGCAGCAATAATTATTGCCTGTTATTTGAAAAAACGCGTGAAGAGAAAACGCTGGGTTAAACCGTGGCTACTAAAAAGGAACATCTATACACATTCGAACTTGTTAGATGAAATTTATAGTACGGAAGAGGAAGAGGATTACGCAATTTACTACAGGATGAAGGAGGCATGTTTTGATCATCTGTTAAAAATGGTTACACCTGTGTGTTGTCGTCCCATACCATCGCGCTCCGAATGCAGACTGACGTAATTTGACAGCATGTTACATTACACGATCAATCTGGATCTCGATCAAAGGATCGAGATCGTTGATTTCTAAAAATCTAGATATTTTCTGATCAGATTTTACGATCCGTCAATCAAATACATTACACAGTCAATCTGGATTGAGATCAATGATCATGATCAAGGATCACATTCTAGATTGAGCGTGTAACGGGTGCCTAAAAATCTAGATATTTTCTGATCAGATTTTACAATCCGTCAATCAAATACATTACACAGTCAATCTGGATTGAGATCAATGATCATGATCAAGGATCACATTCTAGATTGAGCGTGTAACGGGTGCCATAGAGTTAATCTTGAGTCTTGAATAATTTTACAATAATTATAACAAAGTAGCATTCGACTGTCGACACTCCTCTGTTCATATTCATTTTTTGTTCAATATTATTAAAAGAGAATAGTTATAATAACAAAGAAATAAAAATAGTTTCATGTTTTATATAGGTAACAATAATAATTATATTAATGCGCGATAATATACAAAGATAAGAACTCTATCAAATAGTTTCCAAGAAATAGACAAACAAATGAATGGGAAGGTACCTACATATCTTACTGATATGTATTATTTAAGTACCTAAGTACTTAACTATGCGAAAGTTTGTAAGGATGGATTGATGAATGGATGGATGTTTGTTATTCTTTCACGTAAAAACTACTGAACCGATTACAATGAAATTTGGTATGCTGAAAGGTAGCTGAAGCTACTTTTTATTAAATAGGAAATCCCACAAGAACGGGAACTATTTTTCTTTGAAAACACGGGCAAAGCCGCGGTCGGAAATCTAGAGCTAGACTGTATATAAATTTAAAATTAGAAGGCTTCTTTGCTGTAGGGAATCTTTAAAACATAAAATGTTAACACCTAGACACCTAGTGGTTTTTGAAAATTTAACACATAGTACCTAGGTACCTAAACAAATTGACAATACATACTTTAATACATACTTTGTGATTTTATATGCGCTATATAGGTACTAAAACAAGACTAAAATCCGTATAACGTAGGAATATTCAGTTAATATTCAGATAAATTTTACATTTACTTAATGTAACAAAAAAATAAAATAAACCACGTGCGCAACATATCGAAGCAGAGAGGATTTCCCTGTTTCAGGTTTCAGTTTTTTTAAGGGGAGTCCCAAAACGTGTTGTTTCCTAATAAAAAATTAATGATTTACGAACGCACAAGATAAGCATGAATTACTATAATATTGTAATACATAATTGGAAATCATTTTTATTAAAAAAGCTAACTAAGTAGTTAGTTAGGTACTTACCTATCTATAAAATTTATCGATATCCACAAAAAATGATACACCTCGGTACAATTTATATCTTATTATATACAGGGTGTCCCAGCAACGGTGTACTAAGCCCCAAGGCATAGGCTGAGTGCGTAAAAAATACTGATAAAATTACAAACGAATTTTTTTGACAAATAGGTGAATTCTTAAAACTCTATGTGTACCTACACCCTTAGCGAGCAACCCTCAACTTTGCCACCCGCACGTGAGCTATCGTTTAATATTAATATGTTTTCATAGACAAAATACTCACATTAGCGAAGCGGTATATGCCGGCTGCGCGAAGCTAGAGACGAAAACATGGATTTTAAGGAAAAATTAAGCAAAAAATTTTTGGCGTAATTTTGTTGTTAAGTATTTTTTACATGATTAGTGTATATGTTACCGGAAATGTATGAAATCAAGGAATTGTATACAATTCCTAGGAAATGTGTACAATTCCGATACCATTTAGGAAATGTATAAAATATTGTTTAAAAAACTATTTAATGCATGCATATCCTAGGAAATGTATAATCTTCCTAGGAATTGTATACAATTCCAATATAGTATTAGGAAATGTGTAAAGTAAATGCTTTTTGTAATAAAACACGTTGTTATTTTTTTTTATTATAGTCTTATTGATACAATCGGGTAACAGACATACCGTAAAATTGTAATACTTAATATGTATTATGTTCATATTATTGTCTTACTAATTAACATTTTAAAAATCAACTATCTAACTTTTAACGTAAGGTAACGGCACCAGTGGTGGACAAGCATCCAGTAATGGACAAAATAAATATTAAATTTAAATATTAAGACCAAAATTAATGTTATATAATTTAGCAATACTTAAAATAAAAGTTTGGTTCATAAGCTATCAAAATACGACACTTCATCTTATTCGGCCAAAACGTTTGAAGATGGCAGAACGTTATGTTTAGTTGCTGCGACTCGTTTCGAAGAAATCCGTTTTTACTAAGGAAATCCTTAAGGAAGTGAGGATACAATTTTGGTTATAAGAATTTTTGTATAAATGTTAGCAAAATTTGATATTACTTTTATTTATAGTAGTTAATTGTACGAAATATTACACGATTTAGTATCATGATAGGTTATGTTGTTTAAATAAAATTCTTCAGTGTCCATAACTGGATTTAATTCTATGGATATATCCATTTATGGACATATGTCGAAAATAAACTTTTTTTAAAGGTATTAATTACATGCGCTTTTCTGTATTGTCTTGTCATTCTGATTAATAATATACCTATCACGACCATTTCAAACAAAGGGTTCTAATATTGTACAACAATTGTCCATGACTGGATTTGCTTTGGTTCCTATAATGGACATTGATATTTTTTGTTAAAATTACACTAATGGGTCCAACAACATAATATCTATCTAAACATGAAGAATATATTTTAGAACAATGGGTCATTATGTGCTGTGCGACTCGTTCTCGGCTTCATTCTCTATCACTGCGTAGAGAAGTCGCATACTTATGCGTATTGTAACGCATCTATCATAGAGAGTTCTCTGATGAACTGTTTGGATCGCTGTCTGCTGCTAAATTCCACCACCATATAGCGCACACGCTTAAATTTCATCCACACCATCTTGACAACAGTTTAAAAAAAGCTTTTTGCCTCGTGCTACAATTTGGAATCCATATCGATGGACCGATCAGATTAAGGCTGTTGGCGGATTCAGATTGGCGATTCACTTCACGAGTGTAACGGAATGCCAGGAAACAGAGAGATATGGCGGAACATCGTGAAGCGGGTAACATCTACCCCCCCAAACCTCATGTTGACCACGTTCGCTCTGACGAGAGTGATATGACGAAGAAGAAGAAGTCCCAAAATGGATGGAATGGCAGTACTTTTTTTAGTTATATTTTTCATCCCTGACTTGTTGAGAAAAAAAAACCATATTGGTGTTTCTTAACGGACATAACTCGTATTTAACGATGCATTTGTCCAATTTTTGCCTAGAAAATGGAAATTAAGACTGTTTTAAATATTATAAGTATGCAAAATAATTAATAAGTACTATTTTTTATAAATACATCCCCGATTTATTATATTCCAATCATCATTTTCAAGATTCTATTGATAACTATATAAGTCTTCTCCAAGTGTAAATAACTGGAGAAACAACATTAGGTACAGTCCATAAATGGGTGTTCATAACTGGATGTTGTCCAAAACTGGGTGTCCATCATTAGATTTTCACTGTCCATCACTGGTGCAAAAAAGTGTTTTTTTAATTTATAAATAACTTCATTATTTATGCATTGTAATCTTTTTTCTAACATTGGTTACGTTAAACTAACATTGAACTAAAGGTATAACTTAACAATATCCAATAAAGTTAAAAAACCTACGAGAAATTTGCAAAAAACTTCAATTTTTTCCTTAATCTGTACAAGACTGGTGCCGTTACGTTAAATATCACAAAATCAACTTATATATTTATTCTTATAAAATCAAATTTTCATTTGGCAAGTACCTAATCAGTCCCCTCGTCCCGCTGTCCCCGCGTATATTTGGCGCAGTCGGATTGTATAATCGCCGTATTGCATTACGGCTAGCTGTTTTAATATGCCGAAAATTCGTCATTTTCCAAAATTCTACAAAAAGACGGTCGCGAGCCGACGGAGCCCCACTTCGTGGGGCCCGGCTCCTATTTCTGTGTAGTTTTAAAAAACACGAACCTAACCTAACCCACCCCCTTATCCAAACTAAAAATTTCTGATTACGAATTATCGGCATAGTTACTACAAAATGCCAACCGTTTGTAAACGGCCAAATTATATACAATTTGCCTGCGACATATCAATATCTGAAATGTTTTACATTTCCGATAGCTATTTAGGAAATGTGTATAAAATAATTTATTGCACAAATTTCCGTGCGATTTTAGGCATTATATACATTTCCTAGGAATTGTATACAATGACGGATTACATACATTTCCGGTAACATATACAAAACTACTTACGCTTAGTATACCAATAGTGGGACACCCTGTATATTCTATAAAGGAATATTACCGAGTAAATACCTTGTTAGTATCATCAAATGACAAATCCACAGCTTATCACCCAGATATCATAGATCAATATTTGCAAATTACAAGAAAAAATATACATACCTACAAGCAGAGACGGCATCGCGGTCCTAAGGGCCTCGCCGCTCGCGCCTAACAGCCAGTAAATAAATTTGAAAAAGTATTAAAATTCCTTAAGCAAGCGCCACAAGGTTCAACTAATAAAAAAGCAATTGACGAACTATACGAATCATAATATGTCATAAATAAAGAGGGATGTATACCTCTTCTAAATTATAACACAATCAGGGCCTCACGGGCCTCGCGAGATATAAGCCCTTATTCAAGTTATATAGCTTCAGGGTATAATAATTTATTATTACTGATGCTCAGAGTAATTAATGTCTGTTTCACTGATATCAAAACGAAACTTATTTAGTACTAGCGGACCGCCCCGGCTTCGCCCGTGGTACATATTTACGTTTTCTCTACATAAAAACCATCCTCGTACTTCAAGGAATATAATAAAAAAAGAATTATCGAAATCGGTTCAGCCGTTCTCGAGTTATGCGCTTACCAACAAATTTTGCGATTCATTTTTATATATAAGATTATTGATATTGTTTTTTTTTTTTGTTTTTTTTTTTTTTGTGTGGTGTCTCTCAATGTTAGCCAGAAGGGCTTCTACATTTTAACGCGGACGCGGGGGTGAACTGAAGGTTCACCCTGGTAGCGACATGCACAAGGGCGTCCCCCCTTGACGGGGACCACGAACCTCGGCTTGAGCTGTCGCTTGAGTGGAGGAGGCCAGAAGGGCCCTAATCGGACGGGCGATATTGTTTACGAATGGGTACTCGTTTCGAGTTGATAAGTAGGTACTTACGAGTAGGTACGCTAACATTATCAGAGAGAAGTTTCCTTTTACAACGTATGGTTCACTTACCATACGTTGAAATTAAATTACTTACTTGTGTGTTTTAATAATTGTTTGTTTTATAAATCATTTAAAAAATTAAATCATTTGGTTTTAAATTATTCCTGTCAAACTGATTATTCGAATTGTGATTATGGAGAAGAAAATCCTGGATGTTTTCTTGAGAGGGAAATTATATTTTTTAGGTAAGTAAGTATGTCTTAAGTAAGTACATGTATATTGATAATTACTACTGTAAAACTGATGATAGTGCATAATATGATAATAGTTGTATACGTAGTAAGTATATTATTATTAATCTGTGATAATAGTATAAAATTTTAGTATGATTGCTAGATACTATTTATTTATTTATTCGGTGTAAGATAGCCCATTTATCGAGGAAGGTTATAGGCTATATTTCATCACGCTACGAGCAACAGGAGTGGCGCCACGGGGGTGAAACCGCGCGGAGCAGCTAGTGTTAAAATAAAATGAAAAGCGGGTGAATCAGTTGTTATTTTTATGTCGCCTAGTTAGGTTATTAGATTTAAAAGTTTTTTTAATATTTAAAATTATTTATCTAACTAACTAGTTACTACTTACTATGTAATAATACTTACTAATATTTTAAATGATCGAAAGATTGTGTGTGTGTGTGTGTGTTTGTTACTGTTTTATCGGAAAACAACTGGACGGATTCTGATAATACTTGTCAGATATATATATATATATATATATATCTGACAAGTATTATCAGAATCCGTTGGCGCTCTTTTTTTCTCGAGATAAACGTTTGGTTTTGTCACGATAAAAGTGGTTTATCGCAGATAAAACCAAAACTAAAAGTAATTACACAAAATGCTCTGACAAATATCTTGCAAATCTTATATATAAAAATGAATCGCAAAATGTGTTGGTAAGCGCATAACTCGAGAACGGCTGAACCGATTTCGATAATTCTTTTTTTATTATATTCCTTGAAGTACGAGGATGGTTCTTATGTAGAGAAAACGTAAATATTATGTACCACGGGCGAAGCCGGGGCGGACCGCTAGTATTTTAATATAATTGTTTATGAAAAAAAAATCATAATAAGTATTACCATGTCAAGTAGAAAACGTAAAAGTGTCAAAATTAGAGCTAACTTGGTGATTTTTTTTATCGAGTCAATTTTAATATTTTATGTTTTTGATTGAACAGAATCGTTGAACATATCATCTAGTTTGATATATATATTTTATTTTTTAGATTTGGTCTTGAATATTATCACGTATCATCTAATAGAAGATTGGTAATTTTGCTTTATACGCACCCTTAACACTAGCTGCTCCGCGCGGTTTCACCCCCGTGGCGCCACTCCTGTTGCTCGTAGCGTGATGAAATATAGCCTATAACCTTCCTCGATAAATGGGCTATCTTACACCGAATAAATAAATAAATAGTATCTAGCAATCATACTAAAATTTTATACTATTATCACAGATTAGTCTATACATACATTACTTATAGGCACATAAACTAAAGAAATATTTGCTTTTACTCGCGTGGCCTGGGTTTTATCCGCGGCAGCATCTGATACCGTGCTCTTATAAATGTCCATTATTTAATATATATTTTACAATTACACCATTATTAATTACAGTGCTCAAAATTTCAACACAGATTAAGACGTCGAAAAATATTTTAGTACTGCTTATTATATTATCAGTATCACTGCTATGCTGGTGGGAATTAAAATTAATTAGCTACAAGGCTTATGATTTACATCATCATGAGAACTATTTCGATCACTTCAAGCGTAATCGCAATTTGGAGGATTACATTAAAGAAATGTACGTTATAATAGGTACCTACTGTTTTTTTAATTGTTTGTTATTCTATTATTTTATAATAATTATCCAAACTTCTTTGTTGCATCATAAAACAAACTTTTACAATAAGTATTATAGTTAATGGGTGAAGTTACGTTTTTTTACAAAGTTCAAGTGCTGTTTTATTTCTCCTAATCAACTCTCTCAGCAGTCAGCTGCTTGATACATACCTACAGAACAATTACGTGGAAACTGGAAACTAAGAAATAATGTATCTTAGCGATATTTTGAAAAAAGCTGGGGTTGTTTATATTTAAATACATATTTGTAATAATATTTCAGAAATCTTCTACAAGAACCTTCAACTTTACCATGTCGAGATAATATTTCAGTTCTGGTTATCGTTGCTTCTTCTCCTTTCCATGTCAATCAACGTGAGGCAATAAGAATCACATGGGCCACTCGATTGCGAACTCTGTTCATTATTGGCCTAAATAATGCCAAAGAAATTGATCATTTGGTAATACTTGTACATAATCTAATTACCTAAATCAACCTTAATATGGTGCCGATAATTTGTTAATGACTTTCAACGAAGTAGTTATTCCGAATACAACATGAAAACAATATTAGTTATTTACTAAAGTAAGATAAGTTATTAAATAAAAAAATGTATTTTTTACAGTCCGACAAGCACAAAGGTGATCTAGTAGTTTACCAGTTTCAAGAACATTATCAGAATCTCACACTGAAGACGGCTCTCATGCTAAAATGGACGGCACAGAAATGTTCATCAAAAATAAATTTTTTACTCAAGACTGACGACGATATTTTAATTAATCCATGGCAGATAGAAAGAATTGTTAAAGAAAATTTGGATGCAGATCTTATCGGTATACATACATAAAGGAACAGAACCTAGACTTTTTTGAAAGTTTTTCAAGTATTAACAGTCGTCTTTATTACCTACTGAACTTAAATCCCAAATCCCCTTTAGTTATTTAAATGTAATAACTTGGTTCATATGAAATTCAAAATGGTAAGACTTTATTAAAATTATAGCACCTCCAATTTATTCCAGGCTATAAGAATGAAAATGCTGCTGTTTATCATAATGAAGACGAAAAATGGTTCCTTCCCCATTGGTTATACGCAGATGATATGGTTCCTGAATATCTATCTGGCAATGCGTATTTAATAAATGGTAAATAATTTTCAATTTATAATTACCATTGCTCTTCAATATGTCCTGTTGTTGTTTGAAAAAAAAAATCAGTGCATTTGTTACATACATGCAAATAGATACATACGCTTACGCTTCCTGTCTCATTTTAACAAGGGAAATCCTTTATCGATGCATAAATATTTTTAGGGTCTCGAGTTTTTAGCTTTTCAAAAAAAGAACGGAAACGGGAAACCCCTATAGAGTCACTTTCATGAACGCATGAAAATGTATCAAGTTGAAATTTATATGTATCAAACTAGCTGTCCCGGGATATGTTCTGCCTTACTCTTATCACTGAGGCTTGTGAAAAATAGATGTTGGCCGATTCTCAGACCTACCTAATAGGCATACAAAATTTCACTCAGTCCAGCCGCTTCGGAGGAATATGGTTACTAACATTTTGACGCGAGAATTTTATATGTACCTATATAGAAATAAGAGATATTCAACTGTCACATTGTAGCTGTGAAAAAATTCACTTCTTAGCCAACGCAAACAAAAGATACAGCCGTTTAACCTGTAAATTTTCGATATTCGCAAGGGAATCAAAACCTACAGAGTACTTCGCGTGAACACATAATCTTGAATTTGGTACAAATCAATGTCTTATAGTTATAGCACAGATGAAGCATACCTACATATTTTAAAGTTACAACATATAATAAAAAATAGTTTTGTTGAAAACCGTCGCGTCGCGTCGATGCGCGAGTCTGACTCCCACTTGGATTTTATTTTTTAGATGAATTTACGAGTTTTGTGGGTGACCTCGATTGGTCAACGGTGACTCGTCTGTTCGTTTGCCTGCTAAAGAGATGCAGATGCAATTCCTGTAACTGATACTATAGTCTTATTATTAACGATTGACGAAATTTGGTATAACCACAGATATAACTTCGAAAAGCTTAGCTTAGGTAGCTTTTGAAAAGGAATAATTTTTATATCAGTAAAGCTTTTTATCCATTTCATACACAATGTTTTGTCCCTTATTACTACTTAGCACTACTTTGTCAGTTAGTGTGTATGAAATCTATAGGTATGTAACATTATTACCTAAAACTTGTAAGCAAAATATTTTTTCTTTTACAGGAAAACATGTACTTCCAATTTTGAGAGCGGCATACTCAGTTCCTGTTATCAATATAGAAGATATTTATTTTACTTTCTTAGTTGCGAAAAAGAAATTGGGGTTACGGCTAACTCATGAACCGCGACTACGGGGGTTCAAACCATGGCTGCCTTTAACACGATTTTATTGGAATTTAGCTTCAGTTCATAGTTTGTCGCCAACAGAAATGTTAAAGTGGTGGTCAAAATTAGTAACGATGGCTGAAGAATAATTAATGGTAGAAGTAGATTCTACTCGATTCGCGTTGACTAAGATTACTTTTATAACCTTGTATGTGATACAGGTGGTACGGGTACAAAAAGGAGTGTGTACCTATAGGTACTACATATAAATAAAATATATTATGGAATAAAGGGAAAATGCAAGCTATTAAGTATTACCTAACTACACCTATAATGGAAAAAGACGGATGATTTTGTGTGTACGAGTTGGAAATTATATTTTTTTAAAGTACATATTAACTAGGTATATATTCAATATATACTTTACTTTTAGCTAGTAGGTACAACATTATAAATATATAAAAAATCTCTCATTTTCTTACGAATTTGTTCTTTTATTTAATATGCCCTAGATAATTTTTTTCTTAGTCGTAACTATTATGTATGTACCAGGTACCTACCGTTTAATACTTACCTACTTAATTGCAATATCCATACCTAATCACACCAAATCATGGATAGTTGACCTAACTGGCGTTATGTTGAAAAGGTACAATCAAAAAGAATCGATATTTCCATTTTCCTGGAATACAAAAGTAATATTAATATTATGAATGAACAGTCTATAAAATTAAGTTTTATCATAGACTAATATATATATTTATTAGTCCATGGTTTTATCTAATCAGTTAATGTGAAACTAATATAATAATTAAAGACAAATCATTATCCTTGCGTTTATCATTCTTAATGAAGCGCAAACTAATTTGAATTTTGAAAATGATGGCAAAGTTACAGAGTATGAAGTCAACCATTCGGCTTTCGTTTCAACTGCACAATCCACATTTTGTTACCTCATTCGGCAGTGAATCGGCACCAGCGTTCCCAACCGTACGATAATTATCGTACAAACACGATAATTTGGTGCCTACGTACGATGTACGATAGCATGTTATTATCGTACGCTGATTTTACGATAATTTCTATCAGGCAAAATTCGAGAATTTATATTATTTCACCCATACAAATATGAAATTTTGACGTGTTTCATATCGAACTTTCATGGGAACAGTGAAATTTTGTCAGATTGAATTTTAAACTTGGCGCGTTTATTGAACATAAAGTGGAAATGGAATCGGTTCAGGTCTGTAGTCTGTACCACGCGTAAAACCAAAGAGTATAATGAATATTAAGGCACGTAAAACGCTTGGGATTCAGTGTCCCGTTGATTTGACAGCGGTAGTTAAACAAAGATTAACTATAGAGAACTTGCATACTTATCAATATTACAATTTATATGATTTATTTATTTAGAATTGACTTTATTCTAAAAAGTACGATAATTTCGAACCAAAAACGCCTAATGTACGATAATTTTACGCCCCTGGTACGATAATCAGCTCACTTCAGGTTGCTAACACTGATCGGCACCCCTCCCCCTCATTTCCTCAGTCACTCGCCAGTCGGGTTGTAGAGTGTACGTGTAGTTCTATCGTTTATGTACAACCTCGAAAATACTTTGATAATGTTCTACCTTCAACTATAGAGTGCGCCATAATCTTATCCAGTATCAACCATTGGATGATAACTTATCGTGAAGTATGACGCGTCGATAGCGACATTTCAAGTTCTTGCTGGCAATGTGACTGTGTGGTGATTAAAATTTACTGTGTACGGGTGTAATGAGTGTGTTCTAAACTTAATACCAAAGAAAATCTTCATTTACCGTTACTTCGAGTGATCAAGCAGCAATGTCGTTATTTAAGAAGAAAAACACGAAATACACGTCTCCTCCAGTACCGCCGCCTCCAGTTGAAGACGTGTATAATCAATCTAACGGTGTAGATAACAACAATGGGGCTCAAAAGTCACAGTTAGTGTTTCATTGCCAGCAGGCGCAAGGAAGCCCCCTTGGTCTTATATCTGGATTCTCAAATGTCAAGGAGCTCTATCAAAAAATAGCAGAATGTTACGATTTTCCACCCGAAGATGTAAGTACTTTTAAACATTCTCTATTTTGAAGATTAGATTGCAATTAATCATTTGTTTGTAAAATTTAGTCACAATATTCATTCTGATCGTATCTTGGTCTGTGGGTTGTGTGAGTTTGATTCCCGGTGGAGCTAAAGTTCATTTGCGACAAGGGAACGGTGGGCCATAATAAATAATAATAATCTACTTTAAACTTAACTAGAGTTAGAGTGTAACTATGTAATGCAAATTGATATCTATATTATAGTCTCTATAAAGATACTGAAATTAATCAATTTTCAAGGAAGTAACATAAATTGAATTCTGACTCACACAATAATTGATAAAAAAATATTGAAACGTCTTCTAATACGTCGCCATTCAACTCATTAAATACCTACTAATTTTTAATGCCTTTTGCGATTCACATTATGTACATATTTTGCAATTAAGTATTTCTTAAGTAATGTTGATCTATATCTGTGAGTGTGACGGAAAAGTACCTATACAATTTCATGATACTGTTATATTTTTGTACACGTATTGTGTTTCATTTTAATTACCTACACCTACACAAATATTTCGTAATTGAACCTACATAAAATAATAAAGAAGATGAATTTTAGAAAAATGATAGCTACCTATAACTTCTGTGTACCCGCTATTAACAACGCTCTTGAAACGTTTGTTAATACACAATATATGAAACACACATTTAATGAGGAAAATAATAGGTATAAATTAATTGTCTGAAGACAAACAATTGACCAATTACAATTGCGAGTGTATCAGATTAATTACTGGCTTGTTACAAATTACATACTTACCTACCTATCTGCTTATTTTTACCTAAAAATGTCGACTAATCATAATATCTTGTTCGATACCACGTGATTTTATTTATTTCCGAGTCTATCAGTTGTCCATGCTCTCTGGTGGTCAGTCCCATGTTTCATACTAGATAGTATACCTACTTACAATGAAAAATTTCCAATAAAAGAGTACATACTTCATTCGACGCGTTCTTTAAATAAAAATACTTACCTATCCAAAAACGTTTTTGGTCATAATATGTATCATACCGTTGTATAGTTTCCACATCCTTGATTGTTTTGAGCATTATATTATAATCAATATTAGATAATCGATCACCAACTAGAGAAAATATACCATGTCCATAGAAGTTGCATGTACTAATATTAAACCGTGAGGAAAAAACTTTTGATGTTAATGTCGCGTCGGCATAAATTCTATTTGACCTAAATACAAGCAGTTGTCAGTATAGACCGGGAGATACTGACACAAAATTTCGAGTCATTTGTAACAGGATGGCGGTTCTACAGGGGTCTTAGTACGCAATGACAAAAAGGAAAATGATGGTGTGAACGCTGGTACCGGTGGCTTAGTCGCGTGGGCGTTAGTCGAACTCGTCGGAAAAATAGCGAAAGTCAAACGATTTGTAACACAAAAATTTTAGAATTTACCGATAGCCCATAAAAAAGAAGTAGGCGGTAGTGTCATGCCATACTTTTCCGGTGTGACTTACAGCCCGCCATACCGACGCGAATGTGTTGATTTAAATAAAACAATTATTCAACCATTTGTACCAGGCTAACTTTTGCACAGGTAACCATCGTCGTGCAGCCATTTACGAAAATCGCCATGCCATACTTTTCGGACGATTCCAAATGGTCGCCATACCGCTGAAAATCTGCAAAAAAATTTATTTCGCCAAATTTTTTGTACCAGTATTGCATTTGGATTTTTGGAGAGTATTTGATAAAATGTGACCATTGTTATATTTGCCATACTTCTAGTAGGGGGAAAAAGTGCTGTCATACTTAAAAAAATAATTTATTATTAATTTATATAAGTGAAAATTTCCAACACCTAGATCTTTGAAATTTTGTATTTATATTCGTTGATCCTCAAACTTACAGGAAAAATAAGTGCCATACTGTTACAAATCGTTTGACTTTCGCTATTTTCCGACGAGTTCGACTAACGCCCACGCGACTAAGCCACCGGTACCAGCGTTCACACTATCATTTTCCTTTTTGTCATTGCGTACTAAGACCCCTGTAGAACCGCCATCCTGTTACAAATGACTCGAAATTTTGTGTCAGTATCTCCCGGTCTAGTAGTTATACAAAAGATAAAGTGAAACATATTATGTGGAACCTACACATATTATAGAATAGAAAGGAATATTATAAAATACTTATTAAGTTTCTGATTAATAAGGAAGTTATGTAAGTCAGTGGCTACTGACAACATACCTAGTTTCCACGTTGCGTGAATAATACTTAACTTTAATACAATTTTATTTAAAGTTAAAAGATACCGTGAAACTCAAGACTAATTTAAAATTCTAATGTGATATTGTTATACTTATTTTGCTTCCATTTTCAATGAATTAAATTAATGGTACCTGACCTATATCTAATAAGTATACTCCTATCTTATACAGGATGTGTTAGGTATAAATAATACAACCATAAATGTGCGACAACGGTCACGTACCTACTACATAAATTAAAAATTACCTTTAAAAAAAAAAAATAAATAACATTTCGGAGATATTTAAGTATAGATACTTCGTTATTTCATTTTTTTATCTGCTGACTATATTTCAAGAATGATAAAAATTTATCGTTTTAAAATATTAACGAAGAGAAAGAAAGAAGAAACAGAATATTTTTACGCACAGAGAAAATATCAGTTTTTTTGTTAACTAAACTACTTAACTATTTTTTTTTATATTATAAGTATTAGGTGATCCGTGATCCCTACATCTACTCTATCTTACCAAAGCCGTCCATCGTGTGTATTCGCTAATAATTATTGTAAATTTATTATATTAGTCAGTTCTTTAAAGAAACGAATCTTCAATGGCGGCGCTTATCATTCCCTCTCGCTTACACACGGCCGTACGGCATGCAAAAAAAAATGGAAAAATAAAATCACTAAAATGTATTTGATTTTCCCTATAATAGTTTTTACCATAAATTTACAATGACATTTATGCATTTGCGAAAGTAAATAATGTTTTATTGGAATTTGACAAAATATGTTCTTTGGGAAAAGTTTTTCAGTTTTATGGGCTCATTACAAATATTATGGGGATTTTGTTACATTCTGTATACGTAAATATGATAATTCATATAAATACACAAATACCATAACAAAAAAGTTTGTCAACAAACAATTTGAAATAATTAATAAAATAATTATTAGGCCAGTAGAAATCGACACTAAAAAACCCTAAATTCGCAAAGCACGATGTAGATTTGAATTTTTGGTATGTTGTTTGGATCAGTTAGGGTGATGTAAATCCCAATTTGCAACTTCGAAAAAGTTGTGCTCGCTGCGCACCACGTGATAAACTGCGAAAATTTTGGACTTTTTTCACTTTTTGCTCTAAAAGTCATAAACTATGCGTTTCCGACAAGTATGATTCAGTACATAAATTAAGGTTATTAAATTTGCAACAATTTAAGCCTAACCGCAGCTCTCTAAACCTTATAACGACTAAACTGTGGCCATTCGAAGATGGTTCATTTTTCCGGAAATATTGAAATTTTTAGTTTTGCTCCCGTTTGAAGCAAAATATTGGCAAAAACCGCTCGTTCTATGAGAAGTTCGTATAATAAAGTTGTAGTGCATTTAATTTTCTTTCATAAGAGCATAGAACAAAGTCTGTGAGACAAATAGTTCACTCACAATATCTGAAAAACAAAAAGAAGGTAGAAATAGATTTTTAAAGAATTGAAACTGAGGGCATATAAAATCATAAAAAAGATAATACTTTTTCATTTGCAGGATAGGTAATTAACAAAATTACAAAGATAATTAAATTTGCAACAATTTAAGCCTAACCGCAGCTCTCTAAACCTTATAACAACTAAGCTGTGGCCTTTCAAAGATAGTCAGTTTTTCCCGAAATTTTCAAATTTTTAGTTTTGCTCCCGTTTGAACCAAAATATTGGCAAAACCGCTCGTTCTATGAGAAGGTCATAAAATAAAGTTGTAGAAAATTTAATTTTGTTAATTACCTATCCTGCAAATGAAAAAGTATTATCCTTTTTATGATTTTATATGCCCTCAGTTTCAATTCTTTAAAAATCTATTTCTACCTTCTTTTTGTTTTTCAGATATTGTGAGTGAACTATTTGTCTCACAGACTTTGTTCTATGCTCTAATGAAAGAAAATTAAATGCACTACAACTTTATTATAAGACCTTCTCATAGAACGAGCGGTTTTTGCCAATATTTTGCTTCAAACGGGAGCAAAACTAAAAATTTGAAATTTTCGGGAAAAACTGACTATCTTTGAAAGGCCACAGCTTAGTTGTTATAAGGTTTAGAGAGCTGCGGTTTGGCTTAAATTGTTGCAAATTTAATTAGCTTTGTAATTTTGTTAATTACCTATACTGCAAATGAAAAAGTATTATCCTTTTTATGATTTTATATGCCCTCAGTTTCAATTCTTTAAAAATCTATTTCTACCTTCTTTTTGTTTTTCAGATATTGTGAGTGAACTATTTGTCTCACAGACTTTGTTCTATGCTCTAATGAAAGAAAATTAAATGCACTAGAACTTTATTATACGACCTTCTCATAGAACGAGCGGTTTTTGCCAATATTTTGCTTCAAACGGGAGCAAAACTAAAAATTTCAATATTTCGGGAAAAATGAACCATCTTCGAATGGCCACAGTTTAGTCGCTATAAGATTTAGAGAGCTTTAATTAGGCTTAAATTGTTGCAAATTTAATAACCTTAATTTATGTACTGAATGATACTTGTCGGAAACGCATAGTTTATGACTTTTAGAGCAAAAAGTGAAAAAAGTCCAAAATTTTCGCAGTTTATTATTTGCGTATAATCTTTTTTCCTACTTTGCCAAATTTTGTAATTTTGTTAATTACCTATCCTGCAAATGAAAAAGTATTATTCTTTTTATGATTTTATATGCTCTCAGTTTCAATTCTTTAAAAATCTATTTCTACCTTCTTTTTGTTTTTCAGATATTGTGAGTGAACTATTTGTCTCACAGACTTTGTTCTATGCTCTTATGAAAGAAAATTAAATGCACTACAACTTTATTATACGAACTTCTCATAGAACGAGCGGTTTTTGCCAATATTTTGCTTCAAACAGGAGCAAAACCAAAAATTTCAATATTTCCGGAAAAATGAACCATCTTCGAATGGCCACAGTTTAGTCGTTATAAGGTTTAGAGAGCTGCGGTTAGGCTTAAATTGTTGCAAATTTAATAACCTTAATTTATGTACTGAATGATACATGTCGGAAACGCATAGTTTATGACTTTTAGAGCAAAAAGTGAAAAAAGTCCAAAATTTTCGCAGTTTATCACGTGGTGCGCAGCGAGCACAACTTTTTCGAAGTTGCAAATTGGGATTTACATCACCCTAACTGATCCAAACAACATACCAAAAATTCAAATCTACATCGTGCTTTGCGAATTTAATGTTAATTTCCACTGGCCTATATCCATTTACGTTATTTTTATTTTCTTTTTTGCTGATCCTACCATCTGTCAAAGTCAGCTTTGGCCGCCATTGAAGATTCGTTTTTTTATTGAACTAGCTTATAACAGAACACTAGGAGAGTTGTATAAAATTTTTCATTGGAATCTTTAAGATTTTTTGCCGGATAAAGCCTGCAAAATATGACGTTTGTTTGCTTATAACCGATCAGTAAACTTTGATAATGACGAAGCATTTGTTTTAGGAAATTATACGCTGCATATCAGTACATACAAAACTACCTTCTATGATTATTTTTTTCATGAATACATACATTACATAAATACATAGATAGACAAAAAATGGTAGGATTTATTTTTTCCTTTGTTTGCAAACTTAGAATGTTGTTTATTATATTGTAATAATAACGTGACGTCATTAACATTTTATTCAATAGCTGTGAGTATACAGTGCTGAATCATAAAAGAACCCAACAGTGATTGTTTGGAAATCTAAGGCCTCCCCCACATTGGGCGTTGGCCGAGCGTACGCGTTTTCTGAGCGTGCTGCCGGCGTCGGCGCGGCGCGGACGTCGCGTCAGCGCACCGTCTGCGGGGCGCGCGCTACGCGTTGTCCAGCGCCGCGCGGGCGCTGCGTGAACGCCGCGCAGACGCCGCGCTTACGTCGCGTTCCACGGGCGACGACCCTAGCGGGCGACGACGGGGGCAAATAGTGCGAGGGGCACGGCGCGGGCGGTTGAGTGCATAAGACGCGACGTCGGCGCGGCGCTTGCGCAGCGCTTGCATGGCGTTCGATGGCGCGACGCCCGCGCCCCACAGACGGTGCGCTGACGCGACGTCCGCGCCGCGCCGACGCCGGCAGCACGCTCAGAAAACGCGTACGCTCGGCCAACGCCCAATGTGGGGGAGGCCTAAGCCACATTGTGAAATATGCGTTACTGATAAATAAATAAATTAATATTATAGGACATTATTACACAAATCGACCTAGTCCCACAGTAAGCTCAATTAAGGCTTGTGTTGTGGGTACTAGGCGACGATAAATATAATATTTAATAAATACATATATAGATAATAACACCCAGACCCAAGAACAAATAATTGAGTTCATCACACAAATATTTGCCCTGACCGGGGATCGAACCCGGGACCGTCGGCTCAGTAGGCAGTTACTTTACCACTGCGCCAACCGCGTCGTCAAGTGATGTGAATAATATATTGCAGTTATTAGGTACCTAATAGGTTTATTTATTTCTTCTAATAGTTCTAATAGGTAGACATTGGACATTGCTTGAAAAACAAGGGCCAATAATTTATTGCTATATTTTTAGAGTAAGAGACATTCGTGGATGGGCAAACCATTATTTATTAACAAAATTTAGAGTTAAAATAAATGACAATACGTGGCCATGAAATTTGTAACGAGGCTGTGCGCATTCTAAAGGTTATTGTCGGCGAGTGAAAATGGCGTGACCGCTATTCTGATAGTTTTCGCATAATTTTTGTTTCGGTGCTTTCTTCAAGGGAGAGTCAGTTTCGTACCCAGTACTACCTATATTAACATCACATTAATATTTTTTATTTTCATTATTGAATTATGTATAATATAGAGCTATATAGAGCTGTAGCTCTAACATAGAATATAAATTATCATCCTATTATGTTCATTAGCATTTGAAAGTAAAGATGGTTATTTTTTCTTATTCTTCAATCAGTACTAATCTACTAAGCCGTAGTAGGTAATATAATACATATATCCATCAGCTAATAACATAAACACGCAATGCAAAAGTAAGCGTTTTTGTTTTCAGAAACATTAACAATGATTTTTGTCTAATTTATATGTAACTAGATTTACAAGTGTCGTTTCGGATATACGCATGGCTGACTCTCCAGGAAGCGGGTCAGTTTAGTCCAGGGGAGTAGTCGAACTTAGTGCAGAAACCGCATTAAATCCACTGATTTATATTTTACTTACTCTAAAATAGCATTTAGTTCTACTAAACAAGGTCGTTTATTGCTTGTCGAAACCCAAAACAATTCGTACATCTCTAAATTTTCCGACATGAAAGTGTAAATTAGCATGAAGGTCAGTGATAACGTACTGTCAGTATACCTACATTCCAAGGTAAAGCAATGCCCCACTGACGTAGTAAATGGTAACCATCGGTCCGCAGTCAATTACCTATTTATTTGATAGTTTTTATGTCTGGGCGTTCGAAATATAATCTCAGTGAATGGTCTAGTTAACAAAAGATATGCGGGTCGAGAAATAAATTTAGTAAATTAATCTTAGTTTTATAACTTAGCAAGTATCATAACTATTAACTATATTACAAACCCTTGGATATACTACGAATTACGATTAATAGTGTGTAATAATAAAATAAATTCATGAGTTATACAGTACCTAACAAATAAAATAGGCTGATATTCCAAAAATTAAAGAATTCGTCTTGAAATAAAATTGTTATTCTTGTCGGCGTAGGTAAATTTTAATTTTAGTATTTTGTGGAAATGCAGATTATCAGTAATGTAAATTAACACATTTCCTAGTTACTATAACCTCTTCATTTTATGTTTCCAGATCCTGTTTTGCACCTTGAATACTCACAAAGTGGATATGAAAAAGCTTTTAGGTGGCCAAATAGGATTGGAGGACTTCATTTTCGCACACCGAAAAGGCAGGCCAAAAGAAATAGAAATCGTTAAAACGGAAGATGCACTCGGTTTAACAATAACCGACAATGGAGCTGGTTATTCATTTATCAAGAGAATAAAAGAAGGTTCAATTGTATCAAGGATACAACATATAGAGGTAGTTGCACGTTTCTGATTTCTTAATGTAGTTATCCTATAGGACTTGTATTGTCTGGAGTTCATTATACAATTTTTGTGAGGCATGTCTCTGCATTGAATGCAGTGTTTAATAAAGCGCACAATACATTATGTGGGTTATTTAAACATGCAGTCATTGACCTCTTGACAACAGGAAACTATCTATTATTGAGTTAAACTGTTCATGTTCATAAATTCATTCTATCTTTAGGTTGGAGATCACATTGAACGATTAGAAGGTGAGAGTATGGTTGGTAAGAGGCATTATGAAGTAGCGAAATTACTGAAGGAAATACCCAAAGGCAAGACGTTCACCATTCGCTTGGTAGAACCGTTAAAAAGCGGATTTGGTAGCATTGGTCCGAAATCTGGTAGTGCAAGATCTAGCAAGAAACAAAGCTATGGATCAGGCAAGGAAACTTTAAGGTTTAAAGCAAATGGACAAGCCACTATAGAAAATGAAGTATGTAAAATTTTGATTAATTCCTGTTTATATTCCGTTTAATATTTTTTGATTAGCAAAAGTCGACCCTGAAGTCTTATAAATGTTCTGCGTACATTTGCTGTGGTGATTACCACTTAGTAAATTAGTCGTATTAGGTAGTATATTTTTTTACTGATTGATAGATTTTTATGTTGACGTAAACTGCTAAAAGCCACTTATAGGTGATTAATAATTATTTATTTTTCTATCATTAGAAATCAAAATGTAAACGTTAAATGAAAGCACTGTGAGAGGTATATATTAATAATTATAAAATTAATTATAATATTTTTGTTGAGTTTGAACTACATATGTCCCCATGTAGTTGAGCCTACCAAAAGACCAGGTATCTGGTGGTACCCGAGCATTATAAAAGGAAATATATTTAGAGTAATATGTAATAACATCTATTTAATTAAAAATGAATTTACACATTTCCAGCATGACGAAAAATCAAAGGCCGGAATAGAGAAGATCAATGAGCTCCTAGAGTCATTTATGGGAATTAATGATTCCGAGTTAGCGTCACAAATGTGGGATCTCGCTGAAGGAAAAACTAATTCCATGCAATTAGCCGAAGCTATAGATAATAGCGACTTACAAGAGTTTGGATTTACCGACGAGTTTATCATAGAATTATGGGGTGCTATAACTGATGCGAGATCTGGCAGACTGAGTTAAGATTTCCAACTACTTTATAGTTTCCCAAACTTTTGCGTATCGCCACACAAAACGCCATTTTGTTTATATTGTAAGTTAAAATGTATTGACAAAATAATCCATTATAAAACGAAGTCTTCATGTATTAAATCCTAATTAAGGGTCATTTCGCATTACTACTTGATGAACTTTCTAAGAAGATTGATTTAATTTATAAAACCAATTAGGGGCCGTTCATAAAATACGTTACACTAAAATTCACTTTTTTGACCCCCTCCGGTTGTCACGCTGTGTCACACCTTCTGTGACCCCCCTGGAAAGATTTCGTCACAATAACTAAGACCCTCCCCTCCTAAACATGATTGATAATACAAAAATTTCGATATTAGAAAATATTTTTTTATTTTTATAATAAACTTTAAATACCTAAATGAATAAATATCTTAAATATTAATAAAAAATACAATAATAAATGCATGAGAAATATTATTTTCATTTGTTACTGAGTCGAGAGCGCAGAGTGCTTAGAAACGTTATCGTAGTTCGATCGCAACACCACTAGAACCAAGTCAAAACGCTACAGCGACACAGCGAGAGAACGAACAGTAAAAATTTTTAATGAACTGCGAACGTCACGCCGCACTGCCGTAGACCCCCTGTCACCCCTTGTCACATCTTGTCACACTCGCGAAAACCCCTCCCCCCCTTGTATGCGAATGTATTTTATGAACGGCCCCTTAAAAAATAGGATAACAAAAAAAAATCATAAATATTAATACCTAGCATTTATGACCTGCTTAAAGTGCCTTTTAGAACAATCTATTCTGAATAATTAATGTGTAAGTCGTCACAAATGTTTCATATATGTATTAACGTAAAATGTAAATGTATGTACATAATATGTATCACCATTCTTCGTGATTTATTTAACTACATATTTAGGGTATATTTAACTATTGAGAAATGATCTTTATCTTTGTTTCATTGACAAGGTCCAGAAAATGATTGCTTAAAACTTACAATAGCTAGTTATGTATAGTACAAACATGTACAAATGTTGCCGAAAAATTATAAAGAAGAAGTAGAATAGATTTTAATCGTTTATTGGACGGAGAAAAGTGTTAAAATGCATTTTTTTATTTTATTTTGTGATATTTGTAGATCAAGAGCCCACGACCGCGACGGCCAGACATACCTTTCTTTAATAAAGTTGAAAGTTTCTCTGTATATGTCTCCGATACAGATAAGAACGACTAGCTATTATCAAGTCTGGGTTGTGGTTACTTTGACAGGAAACAGGTAGTAAGGGTGTATAAAATTGTACCTAACTTTCATTATAGTTTAAAAGCTAAATTTTATATATATGTTACTTGGGGACCTATAAAAAGATGTTACCTTAAGAGCCAGACAGTTTTCATGGTACTTACATCTAGCCAGACACATTTAAAAAAATACTAACATATCATCAAATTCACATAACTACCTAAAAGCGTAACAAATATGAAATAACCCACTAAAGCATTAGTTAACTATAATTATTAAAAAATAATAGTATAATATACAAGTAATAAAGTTAAGTAGGTATATCTTTTACGGGGACTTATGTTGATGGAAATTCACGTATCTCGATGACACAATAAAAAAGTCATCAGGATACGTGAAATTCCATCATCATAAGTCCTCGTAAAAGATAAGTAATAACTTTATTACTTATATATTATACTTTTATTTTTTTAATAATTATAGTTAACTAATGTTTTAGTGGGTTATTTAATATTTGTTACGCTTTTAGGTAGTTATGTGGATTTGATGATATGTTAGTTATTTTTTAAATGTGTCTGGCTAGATGTAAGAACCACGAAAACTGTCTGGCTCTTAAGGTAACATCTTTTTATAGGTCCCCAAGTAACATATATAAAATTTAGCTTTTAAACTATAATGAAAGTTAGGTACAATTTTATACACCCTTACTACCTGTTTCCTGCCAAAGTAACCACAACCCAGACTTGATAATCGCTAGTCGTTCTTATCTGTATCGGAGACATATACAGAGAAACTTTCAACTTTATTAAAGAAAGGAATGTCTGGCCGACGTGGGCTCTTGTATTATTGCCTATATGTACTCAATTATTATGATGTCATATTTGAAAATGGAATTTGAATAAATTATTTATTTCGCAAATTATAAGATATAGATAATTAGACTCGTGTAACTTGGAAAGTATTGTCTAATGTGCTATTGAAACTTTGTTGATAGCTTATAGTTAGGGACAAAAAGTCAGATTTTAGATTTAATTATAGAAATAACTAAGAAATTAGATTATCTAACTTCTTTAAGTTTTTTCTTTTTTTATAATATATAGATTGACTAAGGTCTTTTTATTCTGATGTATAAAATGTGTGCCTTCACAAAATCGTCTAAATTGTGTTGATATTTTTTTATAAATTTAATTTAAAAAATAGATTGTACCTAATATAAATAAAAATTATCTTTTGTTCTATGATTTTGTTTTTATTTTAGTACTTATATATGACGGCTTCTAAGCTTTGGTAAAAATTAATATTGTTATTACTGTAAGTATCAAGGCCACCTTGATTTACATCAAGGTAAATACAATTTATTTATTTTCAATACCCACATGCACCTTAGCTTTAGCTCATAAATTATAAGACATGTGATGATGTGATATGAATTAGGTGAACAATATTCTAACTTGAATGACAGAACGCACGACGAACAGATTACACTAGGTACGGCAGGAAGTCTCCTCTTACCTAGTCGTCATTTGAAGGCTATCAAATTTTATTTCAATTTCCCTACTAAACAACGCGGATTTAGCCACATTGCTCCGCTCCTATTGGTATTGGCCACGACTTAGCATGATGATATAATATTATAGCCTATAAGTTGACCAAACTGTTAGTAATATTTATGCAAAATTTAAAATAAATCCATGCAGTAGGTACTTTTTGAGTTTAGTTGGGACATACATTAGACAAACAGACAGAAATTCTAAAAACTATATTTATGGCTTCCATATTGGTGGTATACCTATCACACCTCAAGTATTCTTATAAAAAAAATTAATGTAGTTTTGAATTTCCTACGATTTTATTAAAATACCTATGTACAGATTAACGGAGTTATCAAAATTATGACCATCTTAAAGCAAATATTATTTTACCAAAATATGACTGTATTTTCGCGATTAGCGAGATCTAGTTATCTATCTTTATGATTTTTGAAGATTCTAGAAAAATAATGCCACCTGGAAACTTAAAATGAAGACACTGCAATATTTTTGAATATACATAATATGGCTTGGACAAAATAACACAAAATTTAAAATACATGTAGGCACTAGGCACTGGTATTGTTCCTATTTACTAATACAAAAGACGGTGCTATTTATAAAGAGAAAAATCACAGCACAAGATTTAATAACAGTAATATAATTATACTAGCGGTCCGCCCCGGCTTCGCCCGTGGTACATATGAAAAATAGATGTTGGCCGATTCTCAGACTTACCCGATATGCACAGAAAATTTCATGAGAATCGGTCCACCCGTTTCGGAGGAGTATGCAGACTAACATTGTGACACGAGAATTTTATATATAAGACTAGCGGTCCGCCCCGGCTTCGCCCGTGGTACATATGAAAAATAGATGTTGGCCGATTCTCAGACTTACCCGATATGCACAGAAAATTTCATGAGAATCGGTCCACCCGTTTCGGAGGAGCAGGGCCGCGCCGACCCCCGGCAGCGCCTGTGTGCGAAACCTATGAAGCGCCTCTTTTTTACGAATCATCATAAAAAACGAATTTAATTTTTGAATGAATATTTTTAATTGTTAATTTTGACTGAAATAAATGTTCTCCAGTTACAGTACTTTGATAATATTATCATTAATATCTAAGTGTACAAAACTGTGGAACATTTAGGAATTAGGATACTAAATAGGTAAATCCCGTTCGCTTCTGCTTGCCAATTACTGCGAAAAATAAAACTCGAACAAAATTTTAACATGCTTTATTAATACAAAGAATTTAATACTTAATTATTATTATTTTATATACTGACCCGAAATTTTGTGGGTCATTTGTAACAGGATGGCGGTTCTACAGGGGTCTTAGTACGCAATGACAAAAAGAAAAATGATGGTCAGAACGCTGATACCGGATACCTTAAGATACTATAATATAAAATATTACCGTATCTTAAGATAAAATATTATAGTATCTTCACCGTGTGTGACGCGCTTTACAGTTTAATTTTTTGAAAAAATGGCTGACAAGACATTAGGCGTTAATATCCAATGAATCATTTGCTGAAAGTTTCTCCTGTAAACGATGACAGCTACTTCTTAATCGACTTTGATCTTGGTCATCACTTAAATTAAATAAAAAATTAAACACGTCGTTGTGATTATTCAATAAATCAAATCTTTCATCTACGGAGGATAACGCTTGGTCTAATATATATGTTACGGCTAAAGGTAGGTGAGAACATAAACTTAAGATTAGCCGGCTAAACTTAGGTTTATCTTCGACGAGGTGTTAATGTTAGTTTGTTCTATCTTTAGCCGGCTAAACTTAAGTGTAACCGCAGGCCATTGGCTAAAAATGTAGAAGGAAATGGAAAAGGAAACAATGTAATAATGTTTACTATTTTGACACGAAATATGCTAGAACTGACTCGTTATTGTTTTACTTGCCCATTACAGACAGGTTTAAGTGTGAAATTCGACTCAGTAGGTTAGGTTAGGTTTGAACTGCGACCCCCACGCACGAGCCGAGCGAGCGAAGCGAGCGTGCCGCGGCAGCGGCCGGCGAGTGCCAGAACCGACTCGCTATTGTTCTATTTGCCCATTACAGAAAGGCTTAAATGTTAAAATCAAGCCCTCCGCCGGCCCGGCGCGCCCATCGAATACATTTTTAGCCGTTTCGTTTCGGTGAATGTGCACATTAACCGGCTAAAGATGGAATATCACGACGCAAATAAACATGTTATCGAACTTTAGCTGCTTCTCGAAGATAAACCTAAGTTTAGCCGGCTAATCTTAAGTTTATGTTCACACCTACCTTTAGCCGTAACATATATAAAAAAATACATTAATTTTAAAAGAGGTTTTCGGATCATTTATAGTGTGGTCTTCGTGTTCATAATCAAAACTCTTTGGAGTTTTACGACGTCTTAGGGGTCTGGATCTGGAAGTTTCAAATTCAGGTTCGACGTCTAATTTTTCGGCAATTTTTTTGCAATTATTTCATACTCATACAAACTCGGCGCCTCTACGGTTTTAAAATAACTAGTACTTTTTCTCTGGTTCAAAGAACGGCCGCCGTTTTAACGTTGAGCTCGTAAGGAATACAGTATGTAAACTAAAACCCTAAACGTAAAATGAAACCATAAACGTGAATAATAATAAACATTAAAATATATTGAGAGACTTGTTCAATAAGCGTTAGGTATAGATGTTTTGTTGTTTACAAGGCCTATGTTGCGCCTATTGTACCTACTTACTTGTCGATACTCCACTACAAAAAACAATCATATAGGTAACAAAAATAATTTAGGAGGCAGTGGCGGCGCGGCGCCCCTATTGTCTTGGCGCCTGTGTGCGCCGCACACTTCGCACACAGGGGCGGCGCGGCCCTGCGGAGGAGTATGCAGACTAACATTGTGACACAAGAATTTTATATATAAGATAAAGTTTAAACAGGAAAAACATTAAAGACTTGGAAACTTATTGTCTTTCCATTGCGGATTCTTATGATATCAAAGTCAGATAAATGTAGATTATAGCCTATATCCTGTCTTGGATTTCAAAACCCACCAAACCGCCACATTTATTATATACAAAACTTATTCAAAAGCAGACCATCTTACTATACGTAACTGGCAGGCAATAGCTGCGTATGTATTTGACTGGAACTGGACCTAGGGTACTTTAAAAAAATCATCTATAATTAGCATAATAAAATAATAATAACATTACAAAACTAAAATACGTACCCAATGGTAGACGTAGCCGAATTTTTTGAAATAAATATTGGGGTTGGCTTTAGTTAACTGCCGCACGAATTTGTTGGAAATATTTATATTTTTAGTTAGCTAGGTAATGTAAGATTGTAATTCCAAAATATTATCGTTAGGAAACTTGTAGTTTTTTAGTTATTAATTTTTAAAGTTAATAATTTTTTGTGCGAAAAAAGTGCATTTATCCGTTTTGTTGTGCAAAAAAGCGGACCAAGACGTTCCATTTCACTGTACTGTGACTTTACGCTGCGGCCGGCGAGTGCCAAAAGCGATTTTAGGGCGATTCCTACTCAAACAAAAAAAAATCTACGTAGGTAGGTTAAAAAACTATTAAACTTTTATTTTTAATATCCAAATAGGTAGCGAGGAGCGAAGCGACGAGCGTGTTAGGTTTACTCTTGAACTACCGCACGAGCCGAGCGAGCGAAGCGAGCGTGCCGCGGCAGCGGCCGGCGAGTGCCAGAAGCGACTAAAGGGCGATTCCCACTCAAACAAAAAAGACGTGTGGCACTCGGGGACTGCCGCGGCAAAGCTATTGCATAGCATGCCTTCAAGCCGCACCTCCGTGCCCGTCGGAGTGGGGAGCGTGAGGTTTTTCGTTACGCAATTTCTGGATTCGGTCCCCGCGCTCAAGGCCCGCGATAGAAGCTATGCAATAGCTTTAAAAAAATCTACGTAGGTTAAAAAACTATTAAACTTTTAGTATTCAAATAGGTAGCGAGGAGCGAAGCGACGAGCGTATTAGGTTAACATTTGAACTGCCGCACGAGCCGAGCGAGCGAAGCGAGCGTGCCGCGGCAGCGTCCGGCGAGTGCCAGAAGCGACTTTAGGGCGATTCCCACTCAAATAAAAAAAACTACGTAGGTTTTCACAACTTGTTTGTATTTTATTTATGTATCGTAAAATTTTTGTTACACCAATTCCATACATTTTGAGGTTAGAATAGGAAAATTGATTTTTCTCCAAAACTATTGGTTTCCTAACTTTCCCCTTTTGGTGGGAGGGTCCCCCCCCTCCTCCCCCCATCCCCCACCCACAAAAAACCTATAATACGTGCGGCAGTTCTCTAAAGAAACCCCAAATATTGTTCTTACTTTGCAACACTGTTGTCTTGTGCATTTTGAATTTTGATGCCTCAATTGTTTCACTAATGTACTTTAATTAAAATATAGTAGGAAATGATTACTGCTTTTTGAAAATTGCAAGTATTTTATTTAATATACCAATAGCAAAATATATCATTTATTTGGGTCCGTTCCGCAGCTCACTTACTTTGCCGCATAGAGTAATATAATATATACGGGTAATATAATATATGCTTTGCCGCCTGAAGATTGTATAAAAATTAAAAATTAAAAAATATAAAAATGCTGACAGCTGTCAGCTGAATGTAGATTGTAGAATGACAGAAGTCAAAATAAAATCGTCAAACTGAATCGAATACATAATAAATCGTAAAATCGATATCGGATTAAGTAAATTGATTTTAATTTCGATTAGATGGGAAAAGATTGGAAATGAATAAATGGTACACTCATTCAACCTTCCTAAGAGATATTTATAGCTGTTAATTCCTACCTAGGTACCTTTTTTTGTTTATGAAACTCATTTATAGAAAGATTATAAATTTATAAATGCATGTTTAGTTTTCGTGAATAGGTGCCTAGACTACCTATACCATATAGGTTGGTACCATGTAGGCAAAGAGTAAAGTAATAAAAGCATGTAGATACATTATTACATAAATAATATTATTAATATACTCACTGAAGTACATATTTCTTTAAATATTTAATTTTAATTAAACCAGTTGGTAGGTACCTACTATTCTATCACTCGATTTGAATTAATTAAATATTTAATATCAACTTGTTTAAAGGTAGGTAATAATATGTAAATAATATTCTTGTTTTCTGTGTAGTTGACCTTGCTATAAAGTGCGATGTGACGACTGAGTATTGTTATTACAAACATCTAAAATAAAACTTCTTATCAAATTATATAGCCGCAAACAATTGTCAGTCCGTTGATAAAGTTTCTCAGTTATTTAGTGATTTTGCTCTTACATAAAAGTTAAAACTTAGGTATTTTAATATGTATGGAATTAAGACATTTTTAATTTTAAGACCTACCACAAAATTAACTGGTCTTTCCAAGATATATTCAATTTCTAAGGTAAGAAAAATTTGTATTAGGTAGGTACCTATTTATTTAAATTATGTATTAATATTACATTGCACTTAATATATGTAATAATAGATAAATTTAAATTATAAAACTATTTAGAAATAAAATTTCTTGGTATTTTTAATTTTATATCACTAAAAAATTTTTTATAAGTACCTAACTAAGTACCTACCTACTAGTTAAAAATTTTATAATAATTAAATAAAACTTGCAGGTTATATCTTGTGCAGCTTATAGTACTTCTATAAAGAGCAAAATTGTTGCTGATGTCAACGAAGCAGTGAAAGATATTAACGATGGATCAAAACTATTGGTGGGAGGGTTCGGGTTGTGTGGTATTCCAGAAAATCTTATCAAAGCAGTTAACAATAAGAAAGTTAACGGACTCACAGTTGTCTCTAATAATGCTGGTAAGTGAATTTTTTATGATTTTTATATATATATGGTTCGTTACCTTCTTTAAATGCTACGTATGTATGGATATTCAATAAACCTATATAAATTCACTAGATGTTGCCCGCAGCTTCGCTTGCGTGGAAAAGATAAATTTTCATGGTATAAGTTTTCATCCCCTATTTTACCCCTTTAGGGGATGAATTTTCTAAAATCCTTTCTTAGGGGACGCCTACGTTATGACATCTACCTGCATGCCAAATTTCAGCCCGATACGTCCAGTGGTTTGGGCTGTGCGTTGATAGATCACTATATCAGTCAACTTTGAGTTTTATATATATGTTATAGTCAAAGTCCGATACACAGTCTCTTCGCGGAAGGACTGGTTTATCCTAGGTTTGGCCAAAGCCATCAGGCAATCCCCGAAATACATTTCAATTTCGCCCTTTGCCTGAAGTATTTTTAGTCAAACCCAGGAGCTCCTAACTTTTCAGTCAAACGTCGATAGTAAATTATTCTGTTTCGGTTTTGGCCTAGTCAATCCTAGAAGCGACTGCAATTCTCGGTCAAACGTTGATCTGAACATGTTTATGGCACGAAACACGGGACAATAAACACACTTTTTTCGAGGAATCAAATAAAAAAATGCAAAGAAAAATTTCTTAAGATCGAAGATGTGCCTGACGTTCGGCTGTCTCTTAGAGAAATCAGTGCAAAGGATTCAAAATTTGGTGGCCAAGGCTTTATAAAATGCCACTGCAATAAAAAATGCTCTTCAAAATTATGCAAATGTAAAAGGTCTAATGTATTGTGCAATTCTAAATGTCATAATGCCTCACCATGCCAGAATAAAGATTAATTTTTCATTTTAATTACCTAAGAAATTATTAAAACAATTAACATTACTTAATGCCTCACCATGTCAGAAAAATGATTAATTTGTCACTTTAATTACCTAAGAAATTATTAAAACAATTAACATTAAAGTTAATGCCTCACCATGTCAGAAAAATGATTAATTTTTCATTTTAATTACTTAAGGAATTATTAAAACAATAAACATCAAAATTTTAAAAATGTTTTTTTTTTATACTTAATCTTATACAAACTAACCTCCGTATATTCCAAAGCATTTATTTATTTATTTTATACTTTATTGCACATCGTACAAAAGGCGGGCCTAATGCCACACGGCATTCTCTCAAAGCATCTCAAATATAAAAGTGAAAATCACGTAAGCTGACCAATCAGGTGTCAGAACTGGCAAAGTTAAGCGGTTCTTAAGACTTGAAAGCTTAAATGATAAAATGCTTCCAAATATACGAAGATAAGACACTTCATACCTATATCGGAGTTTGACTCGTCAAACCCCGATTTAATAAAATTGTGTTTTGACGTTTGCCTGACCAAATTAGTCTCTCCCAGGTTTGACGAAAATTGTTTAGTCAAAGGCCGAAAATTTACATTTGTTTGGGCTTTGACTAAGTCATTCAGTCTGACCTGAGGATTGACCAGTCCAACCTAGGAGCGCCGGAGCTTCGGAGTTTGCCTATAACATATATATAGATATTTTTGGTGCTTGTCTGATATTTTACCTAAATAAATGAATCCTTGTGGAATGAATACTTACGATTTTTAATTAACAGGAGTTGAAGATTTTGGCCTTGGAATCTTGCTGAAGAGTAAACAAGTTAAGCGCATGATATCATCATATGTAGGAGAAAATGCTGAATTTGAAAGACAATTTTTAAGTGGAGAGTTGGAGGTAAATGTGATTAATATTTTTTTTATATTAGGAAAACAACATGTTGTAAATGTTTAATTTGTGCTTATATAATGAAATTTTAATCTTCCAGGTATTTCATACTATACAAAAATCTCTTAATGTCATTTCAGTCTGTTGTTTCTCTTTTTCATTACATTGCTTATCTACCTTTTTATTTCTCCGTTCAGGTTGAACTTACTCCTCAAGGGACGTTAGCTGAAAGAATAAGGGCAGGTGGTGCTGGTATTCCTGCATTCTTTACACCAACAGGCTATGGAACTTTAATACATGAAGGAGGTTCACCAATAAAATATAATAAAAATGGAAAGGTAATGCATATTTATATGTAATGTATGTAACCTTTAAACATTAGTTTTTAATGTATTGTTTTTGTAATTTATATAAAAAAATTGCAGATAGAAATACCAAGTTCTCCACGTCATGCACAAGTATTTAACGGTATCAATTATATTATGGAAGAAGCCATTACCGGTGACTTCGCTTTGATCAAAGCCTGGAAAGCTGATCGATTTGGCAACTTATTGTTCAGAAAAACGGCACGCAATTTTAACCCAACTATGTGTAAAGCAGCAAAAGTTACAATAGTTGAAGTTGAGGAAATTGTTGATGAAATTGACCCAGACTTTGTCCACATACCATCAGTATACGTTCACAGAATTGTGTTGGGTGACAAATTCGAGAAGCGAATTGAACGGCGAACGATAGCCAAGCCGAAAGAAAACAAGGAAAAGAAAGCTTCAGATTTGGTCAGAGAAAGGATTATTAAAAGGGCAGCTTTGGAGTTCAAAGATGGAATGCATGCTAATCTTGGGATTGGTGAGTCTTATCTTTCTTATTAATAGATATTTATTACAAAAAGATAAAAAAAATTATAACTTTAATATGTTTCAGGTATGCCAATGTTAGCAAGTAGCTTTATCCCAAGCAATATGAATGTGCTATTGCAATCTGAAAATGGTATCCTGGGTCTAGGACCATATCCCACGGAAAATGAAATTGACGCTGACCTTATAAATGCTGGAAAGGAGACTGTAACAACTCTTCCAGGTAATCTTTGATTATTTACACTCTAAATAATGAAAGCAGATAATATTATTATTATGAAATACTTTTAATTCCTTTAAAGCCTTTTATAATTTACTTTAAAACCGTGCAATTAAGTTTTTATCTAGGTGTTAGGTGTTCATAAATCTAATATTATAAAGCTGAAGAGTTTGTTTGGTTTATTTGTCTGAACGCGTTAATCTCAGGAAGTATTGGTCCCGTTTGAAAAATTATTTCGGTGTTAGCATAGACTAATACATGGTGTTAGATAGCCCATTTATAGGCTGTATATCGTCACGGTAAGACCAACAGGAGCGGAGCAATGCGGGTGAAACCGCGGAGCACAGCTAGTTATATATGGATGATTTGAAAATTTATGCCTGTTTAAAGAGTAGCACATTACCTTTTGCTGTCTTATCTGGATAGAACATGATAAGTATTTATATCAATATACTTTTGTATTTAACATATTTCTTGTTGTATAGGTTCATCATACTTTTCTTCCGACGATAGTTTTGCTATGATCCGCGGAGGTCACATTGACCTGACTATGCTTGGTGCTATGCAAGTTTCACAATATGGGGATCTTGCTAACTGGATGATACCTGTAAGTAATGTATAATAATGACACTTCAACAATAACATATGATTATGTAATTCTAATGTTTTTTTTTTCGAAGGGATCACAAATTTTATAATTAAAATACCTACTTAGTTTATAGTATTTTCTAATGTTTGATTTTACGCGAGTATTATAACGTCGGGAAAATAATAGAATGAATAAATCGCGTTTAAAATCCGTTAAAAAGTCTTTAATTTCTAAAAACTTAGTTTATTTTAAAGAAATTGTAAATTTTTATTCTATAATATGTTTCTAACATATAATAACTTTTTAAGGGTAAAATGGTGAAGGGAATGGGTGGTGCCATGGATCTTGTTTCATCTCCTGGAACTAAGGTTGTCGTCACTATGGAGCATTCAGCTAAAAATGGTGGCCATAAAATTGTACCTGAGTGCTCATTGCCTCTTACTGGAAAACATTGCGTTGATATGATCATCACTGAGAAGGTAATAATTAGGATGAAATATATTGAAGTTATAATTAGCACTGTCTTACAGGAACTATAGCATTTATAATTGTTTATTTTATACATGATGTTAAGTTCAAAATGTAATTAAAATATTAATTTATATACCTGCTACATTAATGTAATCTAAATTATGTTTACAATTAAAATGTAATCTCTTATCTTCACATATCTTGTAATCTTACCCTATTATTATTCCAATACTTTTTATTTTCAGTGTGTTATGGAGGTAGTCAAAGAAAAAGGATTGATATTAACTGAGTTGGCTGAAGGCGTTACTGTGGAAGATGTTATAGCTAGTACTGGATGTGAATTCCATGTCTCACCTAATCTAAAGAAAATGGGAGACATAACTGAGGTTAATTCTGAATAATGTACTGAACTAAGAACTTGTACTTAAGTTATAATCTCAAATTAAGCATGTAAGAAGCATGTATTTTGAAAAAATGTTTGATATATATTTTATATAATATTATACATTTTTTTACTGTGTATACTGCCATGATTTTATGTTATGCATTTTATAAATGTTTTATAAAGTTTATTGTTAATATGATCGTTTTATTGTTTTTAATTTTATTAAATTAATCACTGTCTGGATCTGTATGCTTAGCTTCTTTAAAATTACGTAACAGATTATTTTTTTTAATAGATAGAGTAATTCAAGAGAAGGTTTTAGTACTTTATAATTTATTAGCCGAAGCCGCGGGAGACCTAGTCAATCATAAATCTACGTGTGAATGTACAACGTGAGCTCCGCGCTCGTGAAGTGGGTGGATGATGACGGATTTGTTCACGCATAAGAACGATTCGGTTTCGGCTCGCGGTTTAGTGAATGATAATAATTGATTGGCTCAACTTGGGCTCAAGTCAATACTGCTTACTGACTGACAATGTAAAAAAAAAATTTTTCTTTGACAAATCCACGACAAAGAATTTTTCTTGATGTCACCACAGTCACACAAATAAATATTAACAACTTTATTTCAAAATTAATATATTTCATAGATATAAACAAAGTGTTATGGAGTGGAATGGACCAAACCACCCATTTGTTGTGTGGGCGTCCTGTTTCCTATGGGCCATATCCGTTTTTTCGATTATATGGTCTTTGCTTTTGTTTTTATGTAAGTCGAATATATTTTTTTAATGTTACTATTTTCCACTAGTTTAAACTTAATCTACCCAAAAATTTGTTTATCCCACGTTTATCCACAGCTATATTTTATGGGATAGGTACCCTAAATTATTTAAATCATGAATTAAAATCATAGACAAAAATTATTCAAACAATAAAACTGTTAAACTAGTTAAACTAGTTAAAGGATTTAAAATTTACAACATTTAATTGGAAAATAAGTTGAGCACAGGTTGCCTGTGTACAATATGTGTGGATAAATCTATTTAATATGATATTGGGTGTCTTCCGATATGCACTGCAACCACTGCACAGTGCTATCACTGTAGAAAAATTCGTTCCGTTATGGACTGCCAGTATACTGCCGCAGTACCCTAGGGAAATTTATGACGTCATTAATCGCCGCCATATTCTGCTGTGAGCACTGGCGTTTTCGAGGTAAGGTACTCGCAGTACTTTGATCACGTGATCAGTCCACAGAGCAAGTAATATGATCAGTCAAAACCACTCGAGTGCCTAACGTCTTATAAACAAAGCTACAGTATAATCAGCAAATTTTAAAGTTCTGTAATTAGTTTGGATTAATAAATAAAACAATGGAAGAATTGCAAAAAAGAACTTTATTAGACTGTGTTGAAAATGTTCAATACGAGCTGAAAGTTCTTTTTTATTCTTTTTTATGAAAAAGTACTTACTTTTATTATATTATAAATTCAATTTACAATTAATATTAATTAAAATATTTTTAATTGGAAAACAGTTTATTTTTATGTTCTAGAAAACTTTAATTTGAATGCATTGAATGCTGCGTCAAAAAATGCGGCTGACAGTATACTGGATTGCGTTCCGTTTTAAATCGTAACCAGTATAACTGGCTATAAAGGAACGGCTTCACAGTATACTGAATTGACGTCACACCTTACAGTGGTCGCAGTGCATATCGGAAGACACCCATTATAATTTTAACCTCCTTGGTGTTCCGAGTTGCGCTTTAATTACAATTACTACCTAAATAATCAACAAGCTACCTAACAGGTACACCAGCTTTCAGTTTCAATCGATCAAAGACTGAACTTTGCTATTAAACTAAAGTCTATACCTACTATCCAGCCCCCACTGAGTACATACATCATTGAACATTTTTAAACTACGTAGTGGGCATTAAAAATTGTCCTGAAACCATGTACCTATAGGTAAAAGCACAAAATTGGTTTGTTTCATCCACAAAATATGATTTTTCGACTGGAGATCTGCGATGGCACCACGGATAAGATGATGGTTTGAATAATATGTATATTACATATTGAAAATTGTAGGTTTAAGTGACCTGTTATTTTTTACGGGAACGGATTTAGTGAATGCGCTTATTCTACTATCTGGAATACTAATGATGCCCACAACTCTATTTATTTTGAATTCAATTGCAACTGGAAAGAAAATAAAGTAGGTACCTACTTAGTTACTATTATCATTTTTAAAAGAAAAATTTTTAATGATAAAAATATTTTTTACATACTTAACTATTATAGCTAAAATATGTAAAAAATATTTTTATCATTAAAAATACGAAATATTATTAACCCTTTAGGTCGTCAGTCAGTCACCGCTGACCGCACAAATAATATTCTTAGTTTTAATTTTTATGCTTGTTGTTTTTATAGCCTTTACGAGTGCATTTTGATATTGTTTTTTTTTCTGTGGTGGTGGTAGTTAATTTGGTGTGCCTAATAAATTTATTTTATTCTTTTTTATTTATTCTAATTTCAACAATACTTTTATTTACAGCCACAAGGATAAAGTTTTATGTTGCCCATTATGGCTTTGTATTGTTTGTATAATAATTATCAACGTAATTGGTGTTATTTTGTGCATACATAAAATATATGTATGCCAAGAAACTACCATGAAATTCATTACAAGTTGTATGAAGAATTATAAAACGGTGCCAAAATATAAAAACTTTGTTGATAATCTACAGTGGACATTTAAATGCTGTGGGGTACTTGTTTCCTATTAATAAATAACCCAACGTTACCTATATATTTAACGAAGCTTAATGCTTTTTAAAACATTATTGAATTTTAGTTACTTTCGTACAAGGATTGGTATAAGCAAGACTGGCATGATAAAGTAAGTGAATACGAATTGGAGCCATCGACTATTAAGCAAAGGGAAGCAAAGAATGTTAATGAAGTGGATAGTGTTCCTTTAAGGTATAATTTTAGAAATAAATCAACCTAAATTTGCTTTTATGAGGTTCTGTTTACAGGCGTTAATTTTAGTAAATTGACTTTTGATGTGAAACATCTATAGGCTTCTATAGGCTCACTTGTAAACCGAATTGTTGACGTGGCGACGCTTGCCATGGCGACGGTATACACATACGCCACGCTATACACATCTATAGGCTCACTTGTAAACCGAACGATGTTTCACATCTGCCAGGCGTCCCATGACGGCTCACATTTTTTTTATATCAAAATCTGCATTTACATTTCTATTTTTATGGGGGTCTTCAAGCGTAGAGTGAACAGCCCCCCTAGACTAGTGGTTTTCTATTAGCGTAAAGTTCAATAGAATAGATTATGAATGTATGAGATTGACGTTTGATTACGACGACGACGTCGATTGATTACGTCAATCTAATATATTCATAATCTATTCTATTGAACTTTACGCTAATAGAAAGCCACTTGTCTAGGGGGGCTGGTACCTTCTAGGGAAGCGCGTACCATCTTAGCCCACATCTCACACGCGCCTTCCATAACGACGATAAAAAAATATATTAAACTATCCTACTTTTCACTGTCGAAATTTTTTTAAAGTTAGGTATAGTCTTTTTCTCTCGTATTTTGTTGTATTACCGTGAGAAATATACATAGCAGAAACTTTCTGATTGATTTATATAACAGGCATGATGTTAATGTTTTATTATGTTAAAGTTGGTTGGTTGGTTATGGTTGGTCGGTTCGTCTCTGCTTATGGTAATACTAGCTGCTCCGCGCGGTTTCACCCCCGTGGCTCCACTCCTGTTGCCCGTAGCGTGATGAAATATAGCCTATAACCTTCCTCGATAAATGGGCTATCTAACACCGAAAGAATTTTTCAAATCGGACCAGTAGTTCCCGAGATTAGTGCGTTCAAACAAACAAACAAAGATAAACAAAGATAAAACAAACAAACAAACAAACAAAGATAAAACAAATAAAGATATAGATGTGTTAAAATTTAAAATAACCGGGGCGAGCACCAAAATCTACAGTTTTATTATTTATATCTTTTATTTTTATTAAGTGTTTATATTGCTATTTTCCAGCTGTTGTAAAAGTGGATCTTGTGTATCAAGTTATCTGAAAGAGTTAGGAACTCATTCAATAAATACGAGCGGATGTGGTCAAATTTTGTACCGCATTATTATGATTTCCATGAATGCTCACCTTGTGATGTTTGTCTCAGTGATACTTCTAGAGGTTATTGAACTGATCCTTTTCCTATATAAATCATAGTACGGTCACATACAATGTAGTTTCTAAATTTACAATTAGCTATGGTAGATATTTTTTCATTGTGACTGCGTATATATTTTTTTTCAATACAAACAGGTACTTACTAATGAACATTTTAAAGGTATTCATACTAAGAACTATTATAATAGACGGACGAAAAAGTATGCTTGATAATTTAAGGAATTATAAAAACGTAAGTCATATTATGTCGGTGAATGAAAATTTTGATGCCTCAAGTGGATCATATCAATATATTGCTCAAGACAGTGATGATGCAGTACAATATGAAAAATCTCTCAATGATAACGATTATTAGTCAAATTTCCTATATTGATCGTAGTATAATTATTTACATTAAACACTACTTTATTCCATTTAACATTGTTTTTTATATTTAATGGTTTTTTGTTTGCTTTTGATGCTGAGGACTATTTTTCCGAACAAGAAAAGAAAAAACGAAACCCTTTTATGAACGGGTGGTTATCAAGCTGAAATTTTAATCAAATACTCAGGTCTTCCTTCCCTTGAACCTGTGAAAGAACAGGAAAAATAATTGTAAAAAGCATAGTAAAAAAGTTACCACATTTAATTTAAAAAAAAAGCTTTTAATTGGAATTCGGAACCCCCGGCCCGCGAGCGGCGAGTCTAACCCGCACTTGGCCGGATTTATTTATAACATTTTTGATAATTTATTAATAACTAGAGGTTCGCCCCGGCTTCGCCCGTGGTATGTATTTCGCAATAAAAGGTAGCCTATGTCCTTTCTAGGGTATCAAAATATCTCCATACCAAATTTCATGCAAATTGGTTCAGTAGTTTAGGCGTGATTGAGTAACAGACAGACAGACAGAGTTACTTTCGCATTTATAATACATATTATCCACTAGCTTTCCCGTTCCCGTAGGATGTCCGGGATAAAACCTATCCTATGTCCTTTCTCGGGTATCAAAATATTATCTCTATACCAAATTTCATGCAAATTGGTTCAGTAGTTAAGGCGTGATTGAGTAACAGACAGACAGAGTTACTTTCGCATTTATAATATTATTATGGATATATTATGGATTGTATGCGTGTTATTCATCAGTATTCATCTATCTGCGTATTACTTGCTCTGTTGTATGCTTGCTTATCTGTTATTATGTCAAAAAATGACAGTCAATGTCAAAGGTAAATTTGTAAAACGAAAGATTGAGGTTATGATTTACAAATCATTCGAATTTCGATGTAAATAAAAAAAAAATAAGAGAAAGGAATTAGCTGACTTTATATATATATTTGAAATGGTATTTTTAAGCATTGTAAATTTCGTAAGATGTCGGGGGCCAGATGAATTTTGGAGAAAAAGGAAGATATTCAGGTTAGCAGCGCATTATGTTGGTCGTCGCCGAAATTGTTATTCTGTAGCTGTACGAAATGTTCATCGTGCCCTGGTTTACGCTACAAAAGCGCGCCAGTTAAAAAAACAAGATATGAAAGCTCTATGGGATACACGAATAACGGCAGCTTGCGAACAACATAATATAACAGAATTTTCTTTAAGAGAAGGCCTGGACCGTGCCAATGTGATGCTTGATCGTAAATCTTTGTCTGATTTAGCTTCATGGGAACCAAAAACATTTGAATGCCTCGCTGCAGTTGCAAAGGAAAAACTACGGCTTGATGGAACTGTTGATAATATGGATAGAAGGGAACCAACTGGAGTAGATTTAAACCTTCAAGATGTAATGTTGGAAGCTTGGTTAAAAGAGAGAAAGTAGATTGTCAACATTTTATTAGTCTTAGTTATAAGAATAAATAGTAATTAGCTAAACTAGTAATGTTTTATTATAAATCCTATCAACTACTGCCTAAGTCCCTTTTGAGTTGCTTTGTCAATTCATTTTGTTTTTCCAGGATATATAAATTTTCTATTTTTCTTCTTTGTTGCCGCTCTGTATCTCTTAGAACACCTTCATGCATCTTTTCTCTAAAAAAATAATAATAATTAAATACTCCTTAGCTGAACACAAAAAGTTATATTTGAAAAATTCAACTGTAAAGAAGACAAGATGAAATATTGTTCTCTTATGTTTGTACGAGAAAGGTTACTATTTTGTGATGTAACAAATAACTTTCATCCAATAACAGAATGTAAAATTGGCTGATTTGATAAAAATGAATAGTGTTTGTTAATGGTGATAAAAAATGGATATGGTTGATAATTTTTGAAGTGTAATGTAATGAGTCTCCTTGAGAAAATTTTGAGTTTGCTTCCTGTTTGTGAATGATCAATTTTATAATATCCCAAATTTTAACACTAAAATTCTAAGTTACATATATGTTTTCACTTGTATCAGCAGCTCAGTTAATTTACCTACTTTTACATGTCTTATGACTTGACTTCATACCATGTGATCCTTGATAGAGATTAGAGACTACCTTCTGCGGCATATGGCTACAGTATATAGCAGTATTGAATAAAATTAGACTGCTGTATATGTATGAACATTTATCAATAAAAAATTTGGAGGAGGATAAAATTAAAATGTAAGTGTGCAGCATTCAAGAATTTTGCTGTTTTAATGATATACCTATGTTAAAATAATTACTCAGGGCATTTTACCTGTCCGACTGTTGTTTTATATGCACATAACCAACTATTCCTGTAGTAACAAGACAGGTTAAACCAAGTACGATTTTAGAAGTGGACGACATTTGAATTATGGATTGAAGATTTGCGGTTGAGTAAGTTTTTAAAAGGCTCGATATAATATGATTTCCGAATATATAAGTTGTATGTTGGATTATTATTTTAGAGGAAAAGCTATGCAATAGCCAATATCGTAACGTAGGTATTATATTTTGTTTTGATATAATTTTAATTCGTAATTCGTATCGTATGTACGGTTATGTCAATTGATCTGTCATTATCTATTCATTTTTGACATATGTCAAACTTTAGGTAGGTGACACAAAAGGCACTAAATGCCTAACTGAATACAGATTATTTTTTCAAAATTTAGTAGCTAAGTCCAGTAACGTGCGTAACACTTATAATAAAATCGGCAGAAAACATGCCCCTCACTATCAAAAATGAAGCACAACTGAGACGATTCAAATGTAAGTTACTCCTATCTATTTATTCACTAGAATACGAATTAAGAATCTAAATTCAGAGAGGAATTTTAGCTGTGCGAGGCCATCCTCAAACAAATAAAATAATGACAATTAAAAATGTGTAAGTTCATACCGTTCATACTTACTCAGTTGTGGTAGTTTAGCACCACAGCACAGACCAATTTTATATGAATCTTATGTAATTTGAATAATTATTTCTTAATAAAAAGCTAAACTGACTTCAAAATATAGTTACAACTGGACATAATTTGAATGAGGCCAACCGGAAGGCATTGTTATAGTCGTAATAGGAGGTATCAACGTTGACAAGAGAGAATTTTATTATAGTTGGTTCTTTGATATGCTGTTCCTCTTGCTATTTCGGTTATAGTCCGGGCTGTCTGGCTGGCCGCAGTGGTTGCGTTTATTAGTGCGCATCTTATCTGCACAGGAAAATATCCTTAATTTAAAGTCATTTTTTAACGCGTAATTTTTAATCTTTTGCCTTTAGATAGATCCATCAGACATAAATTTTTTATTGCAAGACGTTTTTTTCGTTGTTAAATAGGTGCCAGACACAATTTTTATTTCAAAATAATTAAAATATCATCGAAATAAGTGAAATTCCATCAACATGAGTCCCCGTGAAGGATAAGTAATCACTGTGTTACTTATACTATATAGGTATATAATATTCATTTTACTATTTACAATTTTTTTGCAACAATCTACCATGGTGCCTCCTATTCCCAACGAACCTCAAATAGGACGATAAATGTAAACTTGATATAAACCACACATATCATCAAATTCATATTAATACCCAAAAGTGTAATAAATATGAAAGCATCTATTAAAAATATTAGTTTACTAATTATTTAATATAAGTATTAAAAAAGGATAATATAACACAAGTAATAAAGTTATTAGTTACTTATCTTTTAAGCGGACTCATGTTGATGTAATTTCACTTATTTCGATGACATTTTAATTGTTTTAAATAAAAAAATGCGTATGGCACCCATTTAACAACGAATAAAACGTCTTGCAATAAAAAAATTATGTCTGATGGATCTATCTAAAGGCAAAAGATTAAAAATTACGCGTTAAAAATGACTAAAGTTAAGTATAATATCTTCCTGTGTAGATAAGATAAGATGCGCACTAATAAACGCAACCACTACCGCCAGCCAGACAGCCCGGACTCTAACCGAAATAGCAAGAGAAACAGCATATCAAAAACCCAACTATACTAAAATGACTTTTTTTAAAACGTTGGTAGCTCCCGTACCATAGGCTTAGTTACCGCGGTGAAACAGCTCGTTCCACTGGGAATTTCCTTTGACCATGCGGGCGGGAAATTAGAGTAGATAATAGATATATTAGTATTAGTAAAATAACAATAGGTACGATTTTGATATACGTAATAAAATAACAACGATATAGGTATGGAAAACAGTTTTATTTTTAAAGATACATATTATTAAGTATGTGTCAGTGCATAATGGAGTGTTTGCAATTATTACTATTTACTTTTATATGAAAAAAAAAATCTTTGATATTCTGTACTCCAATGCACAATAAATAAAAAATAAGTATAATTTGTAAATCACTTATTTTTCATTTACTCTCATCCTTATCCTAATTATTATTTACAAAAGTATGTACATTTTTGTAGAATAGATACTCTAATTATTATTATTTAATGTTTACCTTCTAATTTTGTTTTCGATATAGAAATGTTATAAGACGAAAATAATTACCTACCAATTGTATTTTTATTAAGAAATTAATCTGGGTATCAATATTACTCGTTATTAAATGTATAAAATCGATTAAAAATCTGTTATTATCTGTTAAGCTAAGGCTAAGCTTAACATCCTCACGGATTTAGCCGTAGTACAGCTTTAGCCATATGAAGGTAAATTTACCATTTGTAGAGATATTTTTTCGAATTTGAAGGACAGATAAAAGATAACGGGCACTTACTTACCTAATTAAATAAATATTTCATGATCAAAAATTAAATTAAAATAGTTATAATATAATTACACATAGGTACAATAGTTACAATATAGTATTATTTACACGCCTTAAATTAATTTATAATTTAGATGGAGTCCAGTCCCTGTAATACAACAATCACTTAACGTTTTTCTTTTATCACAACCAAATTGCCTCTCCATTAAAGCTTTGTCAAGATAATTTTCACATCTAATACAATTAATTTTGATGTTATGGCACAGCTACCTGCTGCAGTTGTCATAGAAACTTGCAGAACCTCTGTTGGGGATTTCGGCAAATTCTCGTTTTGGTGTACACAGCTTGCTAGTGAAGTCTACATTACGCTTCCTGTAAAAAAGTAAATTGATTTTTGTTAGGTTAGGTACATATAATTAATACTTAGTAATATAAATCTGAAAAAGAGTTTGCTTGTTAGAGAGCGCTGTTTTAAGGAGCTACTGGACCTTACTGGACTTTTCAAAAATTATTTTACTGTTGAAAGGTAGGTTCGTTTCAGGGACGTGATCCCGGAGTGCTATTATAGGCTATTTATTATGTACCACAGACGAAGCCAGGGTGGACCGCTTGTAGAAGAATTAAGATAAAAATCTTGAAAAATAAACAATGGCTCTGCTGAAAACGACATTTTAAGTATTTAGTATTAAAAAAAGATTACCCTCTACTAGGAAGCTCCATTTGATCAACGATAACAGACTTCACATACAGCCGGTCATTACACCACAATATGCACAGAGATCGTGGTTCTAGTACATTCATATCGTACTCCCACGATAGCTCTACCTGGAAATAAAGATGTTTTTTATTAATACTTAAAATAAAGTAAGTATCTAGAGGTTTAGGCTATACTATAATATATGTACTTTTGATATCTATGTTTGGCAGTGCAAACGCGAAGTTTTGATATTTGTATTTAAATTGATTCTGGTATTTTTAGATGTAAAAAAAAACAGTTTTGTATAAACAATATCAATGGTGCTGAAACATTTAATATTAAAAAATATGTACTTACTTTTCGAACTTTGCCGCCTAAATCCATAGGATGTGTTACAACAATGGTATATGAAGTGCCGTGCTCCAATCTATAACAGAGGACTTTATGAAAACATTTGCCCATACTAAATTTTAATTAAAATATTATAATAACTATGCCTTACTTGACGTAATTGCTAGGTGTAAGATCCATTCCTCTGATCACACCTTTATCTGATAATAAAGTCACTTTCAAAAATCCCTGTAAAAGAGAAGATATGTTTGATAACAATAAAAATAAAAACGTAAACGGGTATTTAGTAGAACTAATTATAATATATGTATTTATTTGCATGTACCTACCTGAACCCACGATTCAGCGCCTTTAGGATTGGCCAAATGTATGGAGATTTTGTAGTGCCTTTCTGTAAAATATAAATTTAAATTAAAAAATAGTATAAGTTACGATATCTATATGTACAATATATGAAATACTTATTTGCCAGTATCGAGATGTAATGCTTACGACAGTATGGTTGTTCCTTGCCGGTGTTCAGGAAATATTTCGCGCCAATTGTTTCTTGTTCCTCAGAAGGATAAACTTCATTTTCAGTTTGATTGTTCTTGTTTGTGATTAGTCCAGGTGAGCTATCTGCATGGAATCTGCAAATAACGGTACATAAAGTATTTCTTCGTAGCAGCGTCTCAATTCTTTGGTCCGACTTACAAACAAAATGATTTTGTTTAGAAGGATGCATAAGGATGCATAAAATATTTTTATCTTCAAATATTAAATTATTCAGATATTTTAATTTTATTACTTGTATCGTAAATATGATGCTGTGAACTGTAAGGTACAATATATTATGCATATATCTAATTCGCAACTATAATAAAAATTCTACTTGTTAAAATAACTGTTTGTATAATACGACATACCCCATTATTGCGCAGCCGTGTCCACAGTGAAAGCATTTGCCATCAAGAAAATGTTGATATGACGGACATTGATGACCTAAAATATAGTTTACAAGATCATGAATACTTGAGATATCATTTATATCACAAATTAGGAGTTTTCATATTTTACCTATATATGGACATTTCCCATTGATTGATTCAGTAAAGAGCTTAATAGCCCGGACGTGATTGCAGGCTACGAGGACGCGAGAAGCCTCTTCAAGTCCTTGTTTGACCAAAGTGAGAGGTATCAAGGGTCCCTCAGTTATATCACAACCGGGTTGTTCCTTTCCATTGTTTGGATAGAAATCCAGATGTCCAACTGGTTGCGACATTCCATATCCTGCCATAAACACAAAATCTGTCGCACGCGTGGAATAAACACGTCGGATGATTAGTTAGAGCAATATATAAATAAAATATATAATACTATACATAAATATGTATATACAATGGAGGATGACCTACGAGCAAAATAGCACACATATTTACACATAGATAATATACATAAATATGTTAATTTGTTAGTAGAAAATAGCAAGGAAGCTCTTATAAAATATTATATCACGTTATCTAACTATTTGATGAATTTGTATGAGTGTTATATAGTGCAGGTTAAAAAGCGTATATATATTGTGTTATTTAACATGTGAAGGTTTATATCATAATATTATAAGTAGTTACCTAAAAGGAATATGCTTTTTCCATCTGTATGTATGACGTCGACTAGTTGCGCGTCAGTTGGATCGAGGCGCACATGGGTAGGCATTCCTTGAAAGTAAGGTTCAGCAGGATCGAGTCCTGTAATTCTTCCTAAATCCTAATAACAAAGAAGCTAAATCAAGGACAATATGATGTATGTGATAGTTTTTTTCTCGAGTAAGTAACAAACATGTTTCTGCTGTAGTATTATCTATATACCTGTATTCTTTCGCCTGCGTAACCAGCGGTATGAGCTCCCAATGAGTGTCCAATAATATGTACATCAAGAGGATTGAGACCATGTTCCTTCTGTAAAATGAAATTTCATATTTATTTTAGGTATATACAGTAGGTAAGTACATAACACAGGTATTTCACATACAAAATAGTACTTTCACTCCACTTTCTACATTTTTACGTTGATCTTTATAATTTTTAAATATTTATTAAGCGATTTCACATTGCATTTTGAATTGACAAATATTAACATTTACTTACAATAATTAAGTACATATTTAATTTTAATATGAAACGCAAAGTGTTACCTTGTTTAAGACTATGTATCAATACAGTAGTGGAATATACCTGCAATGTGTTGACAAAATGCGCCACTTCAAGACCAACCAATCGAGTATTGGCTGTAGCTTGGGTGTAGAGCGGAAGACTCCCGCCAGCCCAGTCTACTACGATGACGTTAAAATCTCCAGCTTTTACTAATTCATCCTTCATTTCGCTGACCTAAAATATATATTAATTATGTATTACGAAAAATAATAAAGTAGCCTCCTCTTTTCAACTTGACTTCTTAAAAAAACTTTCTATTTTGATTACATACACACGAAACAGTTATGTTTTTTACGTTACTATGATAATATAATTATATAAATGCTAATTTCAAATCGTGTATCGTATACTCGTAATTTTTTTTCTTCTTGTCTTACCCAGTTTGATAAAGGTGTGTCGATAAAGCCGTGTATAATCATCTTAGTTAGACGTCGAGGACTAAAGTTTGACTTTATTATTGTTTTATTAACATTGACATTTAACAGTTGTCCATCCGTTGGGTTCTTTTTGGAGTATAAGATGAACCTGGAATAAATAGATTAGATTTCTGTTAGAGAGTAGTCGTGGCGAGTATTAGATAAGAATATTGGTTAAGTTAAATGGAATCCAGCTTTATAGACCTTAATCAGGCATTTGTTAATTCTATGCAAAAACCTTAAAATACTAGTGTAGGTTCAGTGTCCTTCAAGACACAGGGTTCATTATATTAGTTGAGTTTTCAGTTATATAACTATTGTAGATGGTAGGGTGTTTTAGGTACCTAATTCTTCAAAAGAATAAACTTACCTGGTATTAATTACTACTCTCGGTAGAGGAAATACGTTAAAAGGCCGGTGAATAAGGTGGTACCAGCTGCGGGTGATGTTGAGACAACCCAGTTCATCATAACATCGCGTTTCGTTCTCAACTGTGGCATCGGGGAAAAATAGTAAATAAACAACAAATAACAAACGAATATTACGAACTGAAATGATCGTAAAGTAGACAATAGACAATTAAATCAACAATATTATAGACAGCTGTTATAGGTACATGTTGTATCTTCATCTATTAATTTCAAGTCTTTTAGTTATACTATGTGTTAAAATTCACTGTAATCATGTGTCTACGGGAAGAAATACTGGTTTGCCAGACTTTGTTTACTTAGTAGGTCGAGGTAAAAGACCTGTAGAAAGTGCATTTTTAATTTCGATATATTAAATATTAATATTAAAGAGATTGGATGAATTATTATAAATATTCAATATGCGATAAATACAATAATTATCGTATTATGAAAAATCCATAAAAAGGCTTTATGTATGTGTTAATATTACAACATGTAAAATCTCTTGCAATAAATATTAACGATCAATTGCATCTGCATCATTTGAAATACAGTTACATAACTAACAGGGTAGCCAAGGTATGTTGACTTCTATGCGGTCTGAGCGAGCCCAGTTGAAGGGGTCAAGGATTCCTCCGAAAGCAGGTTGTAATCCCAACAGTATGCACCACAGCATCACTCGGAGATGCCTGTCAGTCAAGTGTAGCCTCCGCATGGTATATCTAAAATAAAATGAGTGATGTAGTAGTAAAAATCATTCGAACTTATATCTAAAAAATATGAATATGATAAGCAAGCATGAGCGATCGTAATAACATTTGTGCACATACACTGAAAAAATATCATGTCAATATATGCTAAATTTATGTTAATGTTACAATATTTGTAAATAATGAAATTGGGATGCTATTTTCCTGGTATCGGTTTTCTAAATTTGTGTGAGTAAATAGCATATGTTTATTATTTTAGCGATTGTGATAATTATTAAATAACATATCGATGGAATATTATACTTCTTCATATTATCTCGTATTTCAATTACTGTGAATGTGATTGTGACGTGTGAGATCTTAACTAAATTTTTATCTTACAAAACTTTATCGTCTAACGTCGTCTAAATATGAGATCAATGCACTAGGTACATAGTTGCAAGTTTATAACAAAAGAAAACGCAATACAAACTCAAGTCACGACTAAATGATTTGTTGCAATTAAATTGAACAATTTGAAAACATTGAAATTATTAAGGATTGCGTAAATTTTATTAATGACTGCAATTTGTTTATCAACCGATAGACCGATTTAACTATTATACAACCGACGAGTTATGAGTTAATAGAGCATGCCCGATACATCTATGTACGATAATACTAAAATCAGGAATTTCCGCTTCAGAATTAGTTCATAACATTTATAATAATACATTGACGCTAATTGACAATACATATTTTCATCTGTAATAATGGATGATATTTAAACTTCAGCAAACTTTTTTTCTAAAGAGTAAGAAATTTTTAAATTAAAGAAAAAGTCATATCTTACGGTAAGGTTGGATAAATTATATTTATACTATATCGATATCGGAGTCATATTTTGCAAATGTTAAATAAATTCATTTTGACCAACTGTATTATCCATGTTAATTAAGTGACGACAAAAACTTTCGTTCAAACAATAATTGAGTACTCTAGTGATGGCACCGATGACATCAATGCCCCTGTTGTCTAAGTTTTCTAGAATTTGTTCAGCTTGTTAGAATTTACCACGCTTTTAGTACTTAACGTTTAAGAAAGTATCGGTTATTGTGTGTAGTTATCTTGCTTCTTATTCTTTACTTTCTCCTAGACTAGTGTCTAATTATTAATTTGATAAACTTTTGTATATTACCAGTCAAATTATAAACCACAATAGAACAAATATAAAATTGATTTACGTAATATTCAAATGAAAGTGGCTTGCTTGCGAGTTGCGTGCCTAAATAGCTTCTCAATTTATTTCATTACCAAATTTTGATTAGGATGGACTGTGGCTACAGCAACAAAGGTTACGAGAAGGTCACGACAATGCAAAACCATAACATTGTAAAGCGACCGCGAGCGAGTCTGAATTAATTAATTATTTCGAAAGCGACAATGCATATTATAACAGTTGATATTAATTCATGATATAATTCACTTTCACTTTAATATTGTTTCAGATGATTCTTTCCTTGATTAAATCTTCGATCAGATAGTCTGATGAATTCTTACCGCGTGGTCGCTTTGAAAAAAATACTCTGATTATATATTACCTATAATCTTATTATTATTATGCATTACGGAAGTGTTTCCTATATGATGCAATGTTGATGGTCTGATATAATGCAAGAATAGGGAAACTGCGGTTATGCGATAGGTCAGTAATGATAGTTCGATTCGTTTATTCGCCCGAGGTTTTATTGCATGCAATACGTATGAAACATATTTTTTACACACTTATTTAGTTTTAATAATTATGGCGATACGATTTGTATAAACATAAAAACCCCCGGAAATAAAGATAAATAAGAAAACACCATTTTAAAGTTAGATATAAGGGTTTTCTATATGAAATCCTATCGCATTACCAATATGTTAGCGATGTTCATTATTTCACGTAGGTATATTCATACAAAATTTATGCTTTTATTTACCTTATTGAAATGTATCTATGCAAATTTTATTCTCAGACCAAATTGGCTACTTTGGTAACACTTGTAATTACAAATTATATAACTGTAAACAATTAGTAAACATACCAATTTGAAACAAGAAATATTGATTTTCAATAGAGAGATCATGAAAGCAAATAGTCAAGACTTTCTAACCAATAAATGGAAGATACAGTAGCACCTCTATAAGTCGAATATCAAGGGAGACGCCAAAAAATTCGAGTTATAGAGTTTTCAACTTAAGGAGGATTTCGACTTAGGCGGATTTTAAAGAGAGAGAATAAAGAGTTTGAGGTTTATTCTTATAAATTTTGAGTTAGAGAGGTAAAGTACATTAAAATTCAACTTGCAGAGGTGACAAACATGTTTTTATTTATTATAAATCAACATTATTTCAAATCATTTAAAAAAATAAAAAATATGGCATTAAAAAAGTCAGTATTTTTTTTGCTTTATATAATTTGGTTGTTCTCTAGCATTGTCTAATCTACTTATAAAGAACAGAAAATTCTTATTCTTCAGAGATACTGGTTTGCTCTATAAAATTTCGTAAGGTATTCAATGCGGTTCTTGCCTCTTTGATGGAAACGCATGGAGCGCATGTACTATTCACGTCTTCTATGTCATCTTTATCATTAGTATCGGTTTTCTGAGTTACTGAATCGATAATTTCGTCATCAGATACCTACTTAATGCAAACACGTGTTTACGTGAGTCATAAATTTATTATCGCATACTCCTAAAATGTTTTCTAAGAAACAATTATAGTGTACTGCACTGTCGGCAAGTTGTTAAAGTCCAAATGATCAAGTTATAAAGATTGTAAAATAAAATGTTGCCATGTTCGAGATACAGAGGTCAAATTTAATTTTTCGAGTTATAGAGTGAAAATATGTACCAAAATGGCTTGGAGGGACTCGGTGATCATTTCGACTAACAGAGGGCCAAAATTTCAAGTTACGGAGGTTTTCGGGTTTGAAGGGAAGGGAACAAGACATTTTTTCGAGATTTGGAGGTTTTTGACTTATCGAGGTTCGACTTAACGAGGTGCTACTGTATATATGTATTTACAGTAAAGTGCTTAAAATGCATGCTGCAAGAATACGTTGAGGTCAGATAACCGTATGCTATTCATACCGTAAGTGGTTATTGAGTGTAAGTCTAACAACCAGACTGGGTCACAGATAGCCTAGAATGTAAAGTGTGCAATAAAGCCCTTCGACGTTACCGGTTCGATTTCTCATTTGTTAATGCGAAATGCGTGTTAGAAAATAATAAGGTAATAAAAATAGTACATAAGGATCGCTGCATTTATAGTCCAACCCATCGAGTGCATGCAGCAAAGCAGTCAGAATCTTGGCTTGGATAGATGTTCAGGAAGTATTTCTGGGTTGCAGATCTATAAAATCAGAAAAATATTCATAAAAACCACACATTTAGAAGCACAGAGGAACATATACAATCACCTTGAAGTTATGTAGGTACTAAACACACTATTGAATTTGCCAATATAAATAAAATGTAGGATTTACTTTGCATTTTAACGGCAGATCGTAAAATTGTCTGTTGACATAAATCCAACACAATTCGATGTTATAGATCACATTTGTAAAATAGTATATTTTATGTTATAAATAACTTATAAATAAATGTCAAAAGAAAAATAATCTTTTATTATGTTAATACGAATTATACCTAACATTATTAAATTTATAAATAATGGATGTTACACATTATTCCTTACAAATTTGTAAAATGATGTATCATTTACATATTAGGAGAGGTCAAACCTATAATTATATAAGAAAGGTTTATTAAATTTATAAACGTAGGCATTTCTGTCTGGCCTTCTTTGACTACTGGTTAACCTACATTTTCTTTTAAGGTCATTCGAGATTGAAAGATTAAAAATACCATTTATAAAAAATTAAAGTCATATTAGTGTTTACAATGTGATTAAAATATGTCAAAACAAATGTTTAAGAACACTCATTATATTTTTCAATGTTTTAGAATGGAACAAACATCAAAAGCTCATTACGCATTCCTTGTGTTTTGCATATAAATAGATGTGTTTTCGAAAAATGCTTCTAAGGCCTTGTTAAATGTTTGAGTTTGTATTATTCATGACATTCGTTGATGATGTTTCGCTAATTAAACTAGTTTATCCAATTGTTTTCTATTTTTTTAATCTCAATCAATCTGTTAATTTAATCTTAATTATGTTAATGAAAATCAAAATGTTTGTAACTACATTGACGCTAGAACTAACGGATTATTGGAGTAGTTAAATATGATTATAATAGTAAATCATAACAAGCAATACCTTTAATACATTTTATGTGTTTGATAAAAGATTATATTTATATTAACAAGTATGTTGCACGTGATTAAATGTTTATTCCCAGTAGTAGAGGCAGTGATCACAAACCTTTAATTAGTTACAATGTATAAGTTATTTTTGAAGTAAGATCAAAATTCTTATACAATAGAGTATAATAGATAAATAAATCTATGATTTTTATTGCGCTTGCAGACTTTATTATCATCAAATTTGTTGCAGCAGCCATAACAATAAATAACACGCAACAAATAAAAGTAGCATGTCATGCAATACTTTTGATGTTGTATATTTGTAAATACCGATTAACTATAAGGAATTAAACCTTGACAAGTATTACGAAAATTATGTATTCAATCGATAAAAGTCATAATGGACATCATCCTTTCTCTTCTAGTCTCATGGTCAAATCTTTATTTGTAATTTTGTAGTGCGACCATTGACCTTTATGGCCGAATAAACTTCGAAAAAAGTGGGTAAATGTGACTGGTAGGAGTAAATATCGGAGTGTCTCGCAGGTCAACTTTCCCTGCATTTCTTAATTAAAGTTATGAGCATTATCAAGTCAATATACTTACTATTCGTGGTTAATCAAATTTCTAACAGAAACTAATAACTTCGACTCGACTGATTTTAGTTTCGAATTCACAGCCAAGTTTTTTTACATCAAATAAATAACAGCTTTTCTGCAATTTTATAATGTTAACCAAAAAAGTAATTGATAAAATAAAACAAAATGTTTACGTAAAATCTATTTCTTTATGCACATAGAGTCGACGAGTGAAAGAGTTCAACGCGTTGGTATACGCTATGCAAGGGTTATCATTTTTTCAAAGACAATAAAGTTATTAAAGGTATTAAAACTAAAATTTAAGGATACTCCTACATAAAGATATTGCTAAATAAAGTACTGTAACGCAGATGCATCGTTAGATTTTAAATTATTTTATTCGATTTACTATCTGTATAAATCTAAATCTATGTTTCTTTTTAAATTATTGTTACATATATAATTTATTTAATCATATACTAGCAGTTAAATGTCTTAATTAATAAAATAAATATGATATATATCTCTATTGGCAGCCCTAGCAGTTACACACATTCTTTCTAGAATCAGATATGTTACATAAACACAATTAATATTATTTTTCCTATTTATATAAAATAGATTATAATTGAATTAAGTGAATGAGGTGCAAATTTAACAAAAAAATTATAAAACTGAATTATGTAATAGATAGATCAGCGTAGCAAATTGAGATGAAAAAAGGTCTATTATAATTTTTAACAAAAAACACTATTGAACTACAAATTTAATGGAAAAAAATATACAACATGGACAAATTTAATCGTTTCTTTATAACCGAAATGAGGTTTCAGAAACCCATCTTTTTAAATGTACTTTTTTTCAACTTTACTTTTTTGTTATGTAGATTGTAGAGATCTTAGAGTATGTAGAGATATTAAGATTAAGGCTATCCAATAATATTTGACTAATTTCTAAATACACATAGTATTTTCATTTATTCATTGTTAAAGTATAATCTAATCTAAATACAAGATAAGAAGTATAATATATGTGGGAGAAATCCCGAACTCGACTATAGTGACCCGATTCGAGTGGATGAAGCGAAAGTGGTAGGACTGGTTCGTGAAAGGTGTCCAATTCGATCGACCAACCTGTATCTATCTATTATGTACAACATAATTCGATTGTTTTATATGGAGTGTAATTACTACTAGTTGTGTATAAATTATATGCTTTATATGCGAAAACTATTATGTAAACATCGATTTAATTTTTATTCGACAAAACATATTTTAGACTATAGAAATAGCATTCAGAGCACGATAATTTCCTTATCTTTATATGATATTTTTATTTTAAAAGGCCAAAATTGCGTCATAAGCTTAATTTTCATAAATCTATAAGTCATTTCAGCATGTGACTTTTAAGCTGTTTGTAAAAGTAGATTATATAAGGAAGTGATTCTTGTGATCTCGATTAACATTATTCTGCGTAGATCTTAGAAATATTATTTGCTCTCATGAAGATGCTATCAAAGTTGGAGATGTACGTGGTCTTAATACAAACATTCTAGGTCGTGTCCCATTAAATAAGGTATTCTTATTGTTGTGTAAAAGTGAAATTATTAAAAATACTTTTGTGTATAGCAAAAAAATGTTTATTTAATATAATTATTTTATGTGATTGAGTAATGTCATGTTCTTTGTCACTAATCAAAGCTTTGGCTGTGTTTAATTGTTTTGTTATAACCACACGTAGCTTATTAGTTTTTAACTAAGATAACTTAACTAAGAGAAGACAGTTACAGCAAAGCACGAATGAATGATTTAGAATCTTTCTTGATGCATTTTCCATAAATAATTATAAACAATACTTCATAGTTCATACTAAGTTAACTGCAGCTTTCCCTATGCTTGTCAAAGCGGTCATTGTCAAGAACGACCACCTGCTTCAAATTTGTTTTAAAATAATTCTGTAAATTTTATTATATTTATTTTAATTTTATCATGTTATGTAGAGTATCAAATAAAGTGTTCGAATATTAGGTTTGATAAAAAAATAATTCATTAATTTAATTTAAAAATTTACCACCTCATTTTGAAAGCTACAATATGTACTGTAATGTAATATAATATACCTACCCATTACTAAAGATACAACTTAAATATTATCACAATATTTCCGAAAGTCAAATACAATTATTATCGAAATTTACATAGAGTTCATTACAATAGAATAAATACTAAAGTAGATTTTAAATGTCACACACTAATCCTTTCTAGGTATTATATTTAACTTGATTATGTGCTCGATGTATTTGTACAGTTCAATATTTACTATAGGTTGACACTGATTTTGTAGATATATTAAAAAAATCCTTGACATGTTCTATTGAACCAGCCATAGGTTAAAATCTAACCAATTATTTGAAGGTTGAAATAATAGATTTGATTTTAGCTCAACTAACCTTTTTAATATGGATTTATACGTTTTTACAGAACGTTGAATATACGTGAATAACGTGATATCAGAGCGTTATCCTTGCATCATTAAAACGTATTTTAATTTTTTTTTTTACATACGTTCTCAAAAAACTAATGCGATTCTTAACTTGTACTATATTTTAACATCATCTTGAATAGTAATTTTATAGCATTGTCTATCATAAAATATATAATCTAGCAATCGTTTTGCTTACTGATGAATCTAATATTTTTTATGGTCCATTGGCTACAATACAAACGTTCTAGTATTAACTTCCTCGGTTGCGATGGAACGTTACATTATGTGAATACATATGTAACATAGTTTATGTTTTGAAATGCCTTCAAACCACATAGGATCTTTAAGGATTCCTATTGTAGTATTTATTGTTACTGTTTTTTTTGTAATATCTACTTGTCAAGTATGTAAAAATAAGCCAGTGTAGAAGGAGTTAATTAATGTATGATATAATTATAAGTTGATAAACGTCTCATGTCTAACTTTTATACGAAAGTAAGTAGGTACATATTTTAATATCTTTGTAGCTGTGATTAAACGAAAGTGTTCTCTCTCAAGTCTCAGTGCTCAGGGCGAGTTCGATTTACCTCGACTAGCGATGTATTGAGTTACATAGATACTTACTAAATGAAAGTTATTAGAAAATTATTGGGTGCAATAACACTTCAGGTATTAAGCTAGATAACCAGTTATAGTTATAGTCTGAATAACGTAACTAACAATACGTTATAGTTAGAGTTTTTGTTACTTTAGTTAGCGTAGGTACTTATTAATGATACTCAGCAATCGTTGAAGTTTAGATTGTTAATTTTATATCATAGAACTAGCAACCTTGTACCTTAAATAAGTTTGTAGACACATAAGTATCTTCTTATTTCTGGTTGGTTGATTAAATTTTGTAAGAATATTTATCATTTTCTCAATACTAACATATCATTTCATAGAGCCAATCAAGCGCTATGTGAAATTAATATTGTTTATTGTGAAATGATCAGCAGCCATTGTGTAAACTATATCTATCGATACCGTGGTAAACCTATTGCAAGACAAAGTCATTGATTTTTTAATGCTTGTTCGTTATGCTCTAATAAATGTAGCGTCAGGCCTAGAAACATCTTTTTTCTTTACACTACTTACTAATTATTGATAAAATAATTGCCAGTGATTGACATCATCGGCAAAGCCGGTTAATTTATATGTTCGAATTTAAAATAAGTTTTAATTAAAAATAACTATGATGTTGTGGCTCGAAATATTTTTTTTTGTCTCTTTAATAATTCTTGACTCATATGTTGTAGTGTTATTTTATATTTCTATCTGACCTAACCTGCCTCTGTGTCTTTTAAATAACTAATTCCGATGTGATCACTGATATTGATTTTCACTCATAAATAAACTAAAAGTCAAAAAAAATCCAAGTCAATCGACACGTTTTCTATTAAAAATAAATGACATCTTGACCGATTGCGAGTACCTAAATCAAACGATTGCATACACATTGCAGCCCGCAATCATTAAATTCTTTTAGCTATCGTGTTTGTATATGTAAATGTTTGTTTACATTTAATACTGTTACACAAGAAATATCACAGGTACATGACAATTGCTTAATTTACGGGCACCGTTACAAGCTTGCAAGTCAATAGACTTCCTATGTTGTTATACTATATGACATGCATGTACATCGTTAGAAATGTGTCATTAAGTCTTTGTTGGCGATATTATGGTATAATAGTTTAGGAGCGCCGAACTAGAACTCACACGACGTAACTGTTATGTCACGAAGTTACCTGTACATTGAGGTCAGCAGTCGGTCGGTAGTGTGGTCATTAGGCCACTATTTTGAGGTCTTGTCAACACAATGAAGTTTAATTGAAAACGGGAATGGTCTTCCTCATAATAAACATCTTTAATGTTTGTATTCATATATATCATGAGCAGGCTGGTGATTCCGGATTGTCTTTCAAATATATGTGCCTACAATACATATAGTATGTGGCTGTTGGTTAATATTATGTATTTAAGAATAAATAAAAAAGTAAGTAGGTACCTACAATAATTGCAGTGTATGTATAATATTTCCAGCAAAAAGTAAAATTTTGATATCTTAGAGGCTTAGATACTTATTAAAATTATTTAAGTGAGTAATAATATTTAAGTGATACTTATTAAAAGTTTTTAAGTGTATTTAACGCTTTCTGACTGTTTCACCTGAAAGCGATGTTAGAACCTAAAAATAAATTCGTATAAACATAATGCTAAATTATTACACCGGACAAATACCGTGACACCGTCAATTGTTTTATTTTTAAAACAAACAAAAGACGGTTTGGTAGCGAGATAGCAGTAAAATATAATGTGATATTGTTCTATGAAGTATTGCTTAAATGCGTTGCAATGGTTGCGAATCTGATGGTATATAATTACGTATATTTAGTGCTCGCTACGGTAAAGTGGAAGGTCAAAAATAATAAACGATAAGCATTAACATTGGCCACCTCCTTGGTACAGTGGTTGACATGTGAGCGTAGAATCAAGGGGTCCTGGGTTTGATTCCCGGTGGAGACGAAGGAAAAATCTGCCCCTTACCACTTGGGGACACGGGACTTCACATTTTTTTTAACATTTATACAAAGTAGAGTTTCGCAAATCTAATGTCCCTACCTTGGCTAGTTATTCTATTCAAATGTATTCACTTTTCAGTGTTATCATTGCCCTTATACGTTATGTTTCATTATCATATATCAAAAATATGACTAGATAATATATATTGCAATAAATGGAATAATTATTTAAATCTGTACCCATCAGCTAAAACGTCTATAAATTATTTTTACTATCAAAATTATGTATTGAGGTGAGTGCAATATAGTTTAATAATCTTCGGTGAAGAGGTTTAACATTTTGATAGATTTGTGGCTTTAAAAATATTATAATTTTTATTGTATTCTTGTATACTTTCACATGGTTTATTTTGCACGACTTGGGAAAAAATTGGTAAACTTGAAAACTGACACTGAATAAATTATTATATTAATTGAATGAAGCAAGTTGAGGTTACTAATATTATAAAACATTGTTTACCTTCAGTGTTATACCTTTCCAATTGGCTTAGTGATATAAAATCATAATTTATAACATTCCATTTGAGGCAGCCTTCCCGTATGAAATTGTTCATACGTAGAGTTATTGCATAATCATACATAATTTACATAATTATATTTTACGATTTTTTAATGATGATAATGTTTGTATTATTAATGTTGTTTTGTAAATTTTAAGTGATAGTGAAAATTTGAGTATCATAAACCTTTACACTGTACTTTACACTTACAATATTTATGTATCATGAATTTATGCAAATGCATATTAAATGAAAAAATAATAAATATATAACGCAAATCATCAAATAAATATAAAAATTATTTTAGCAATTCTAAGAATGTTTTTTAACCAAATCGTTATTGTATGTCTAAATATTATGTGGAAACTATAAGTTTAGGCTGCGTTTATTTGAGTGAATAAATAAATTTATTATTTTTATTACAAAGCAGCTTTACATATTATACGCGTATCCATGAGTTGCTATGTCGTATCGTGCTTTGATTTCTTTAACGTTTTCACCACAGTTTTCACAATTATTTTTAACAGAGGTCGAATAATAACGAAAGCTAATAAGCGTAATTATCTCATCAATAATATCTGATTATAAAATGTATAAAATCTGCAATTCATTCTTCTCATATAATTATATATATTCTTTCTTTAATAATAACAAACTAACAACAATTTAATGCGTAAAGTTTAGTAAAAATTCTTAACACGAATGTGCAGTATAAATAAATTGTTTCCTTGTTGCTTTCACACATAATAAATGGGAGAGTCGAAGATAATTGTGGTCTTACAAGTTTTCCTTGTATTGATAATGTGGACTCTGGGAAATTAAAGAAAACACAGAGAGCATCAAACTTTAAGTGCTAGTACAAAAAACTAGTAACATACATAATAGAGTGTACAAAGGCGAATTAAAAGTTCTTATGAGATGGATTCATTACCAAGAACTACAGATTCTTTCATTGGAACAATCTTCTATGAAGGTACCTTCCATATTAAATACATAGTAAGGTTATAACAACATCAAATGTATCTATTTATTTCTTTATATTAAAAAATTTATTACGAACTACCACAAAATTGTATTTAGATAAATATTTTGTCACAAGTGTGTGTTTTTTATTATAATATTATCTAGGAGAGATATTGTGAATGTTAGATATATTTGAATGATCAAGTAACCCCTTACGTCTCTACCATTTTCTAAGCTGTGCAAAAATTATATACTTGAATGTATAAGGAGGATAAATTGTAGCCCGGGGAAGTACTAGGACCACTTTACCAGTTGGATTCAACTATAAAGCTGAGGCAATAAATGCTTAAGCCGGGATGACACAACTCGACTGTGCGGGTGAACTGGTTTTTATGCTACATGCGTTAAAATATTTTATTAATACCAACATTTATAGTCTGGAATTGAATTTCTTTTGAAGAATATTTATTATAGACTATACTAATATTATAAAGAGGAAAGGTTTGTATGTATGTATAGTTTTCACGCATAAACTACTGGACCGATTTTGATAAAATTTGGCACAGATAATCTTTAGACCCTGAGAAAGAACATAGGCTACTTTTTATTGCGAAATATGTACCACGAGCGAAGCCGGGGCGGACCGCTAGTTTACAATAAAAATACACCATTTTAAAATTATGTATTTATAACAGGTTTTGCTATAATACCTTCAAATAATAACGTACGTTCATGCGTTTAAATATATTTGGCTGAATTTATTGTTATTTTTTTTTATTTAAGAAGGTTCTAGTGATTAGAAAGCGATGCGTGCTGTAAATCTATGAGCAGTTCGTTACAAGGAGGAACCCGCTTGCCTAACACATTGCACGTGCACGGCTTTCAGAGTGGAGGACCAAGGCTTCGAGACAATATGTATTGGGTAACACTAATCGTGATATTGATCGAAACATTTAATTGCTAGGTCGGATAGATAAAATTACATTAAAGCGTAATTTTTAATAAATATCTATTTACGTTTCAACACAACTAAATTGAGACTATTGGATGTGATTACTTTAAGAATTTTGCATCATAATTATAATAGACGAAGTGTAAATTATATATATATCTTAAAATATTTAAGATTTAATCATAATTTTAAAGTATTACGCTGCATATAATTGCAGTTTGCAGTGAGGCATGCATCGATGGCCGCAGTTACGTTACAATCGCAAAATAAAGTTAGTTACGAACTCGGAAGTGTTTCCTTGAATTATCCATTTCCATTTTCGAGAAAATTTTAATAACAAACGCTTAACACGTAAGGCACGCAATTATTCTCTCATATTATTGTAACCATTTGCGAACAATTATCGTCGTAATTTAAGTGATGTAATGGTTGTTAAAGCTAACTTTAATAATCTCCTCGGATGATTGTTAGTGCTTTTTACTAACACTTTATTTAAGATTAATTGCTTTGCAAATCTGTAATAGTGTGTTTAAATTAAAAGTGCGCCAGTTATGTATTAAGCTTATTTAACAGTACTATATTAATTTATGTTCCAATCTGATTTCGAATGATTTAAATGATTACTTAAGTAAGAATTAAAAAAATAAAGGTGAGTAATTGTTTTTCTTGAATAAATTATACTTTTTAACTTTGTTTTAGTTAGGTAAAGGTGTAGGTATTACAGAAATAGGTATAAGCCAAGGCAATTTTGTATAAATTGAGGTATTTCGTTAAAATTGTACAATAATTAGTATTGGCAGCAATAGATGTCTCACTTGAATAGCAAAGGTCGTATAATTATTTACTTGATGAAGAAAGAATTACCTCATATGGTTAACATACATTGCCGGCTGCGTGCTTCTAGAACGCATACTTATTACATGTTTCAGTTGCCTTTAAAAGTGCCCTACATAACATAATGCTTGATTTATTGTACATATTTTAAACTCACCGAAATATAAAACAGCTGTTTTGACACACTAGCAGTTACTTGTCTAGTAACTCACATAAACAAACACGACAGGATAATAGTGTTCTATTAGCTGTTATAAAACTGATTTTATAATATCTAAATATGTATCGGTAGGGCTGAATGTACACTTTGAATGGGAATTGCTTTAAATGGAATCACGTAATTTCGGAACGTTTTCAAGTGTTGTAAGAGTCCGCGTGCGCTGCGCGGGAAAGTTTTAAGTTAACTGCCTTAGTGCTTGCTGCTGGTTAGTGGTTTGTCTCCACTCTTGTTTATCGTTCGGTTGCGACGCCGACGGTCGATGCCATCACTGTTACAAGAAAAGTTGGGCACTAGATTTAGCTTTCATATTTTGTAAGCTGAACACTAGTGTTAGCTTTCAAAATTTGTCTTTGTTTCTTTAGGTAATCATCTGTTTAGTAACATTGCAGGAAGATTTGTGATTAAGTAAATTGAGGCAATTTTAAAATTGTTTCTCAAAACGTATTGTTCTGAGTTTTGTTTTTTTGTTATATTTAATTTAACAGGTTTGACTCTAGATACGTAATACAAATTGAATGAAAGTAAAACATTAACCTAACATAGAGTTTAATGTGTACTATTATAAATATGTAAACTAATATAAACATAGAGTTTAATGAATATTATTCCGTAGGTTGCGTAAACATATTCAACATTTTGTTTCATGAATTAAAGACAAAAGCCAAGGCTCTGTATCTACATAATATTGCACATGAAAAATGCAGTCTGGTATAAACTATAAACATATCATGTCGAAATTTTCGTGTCACAAACAGAGCGTAAATTCCGAGCCAAGCCCGCCAAATATGCTCGTGGCCTTGACATGAACAAAGTGTTAACTAGACAGCCATCAATAAATTATGTGATGTCGACAAACAAGCTGGAGTTAAATGCAAGAGATTAGTGATTGATTATCGTTTCTGTCCTAACTTCTCTATTGAGCCCGTGTTTTGTATCTGGTGATACAGCCGTTTATTTTGTGCTTTGACAATGCACAGAGTAATGTCCATGCAATCTACATTATAATTCCATAAAAATGATAATGCTTTAATAACTAAAAAAAGAAATTAATACCTAATAACTTTTCGCCATCTATTTATTCTATCCTGAACCAGCCTAAATTTGCAGTACCTACCTACATTGTTCCTATCTATATTACTGTACACTTTGATTTTTTTCTATACCTACTGAAAGAGTAAAACAAACATGAATGTCAACAACCAAGAGACATTTGCTATAACCTTTTTGCAGCAGTGGAATGGGGAAACTTATCTGGTGCAATAGTCAGGGTCACTAATCACTGCGTAAACGCGCCGTCAAATTGAATTTTAACGTACGAGCGCGCGCCTTCTAAAGTGGAACTTGCAATGTACATATTATTTCGAAAGAAAGAAGTTTACACGATATTAGGCACACAAAATATAACTATCATGATATATGTGTTGCTACAACTGAAATCTGTGTCCCAATCTACACGCAATAATCTGTATCTTATGCAGCAAGAGCAACGAAAGGAATGGCGCCAAGACCCACTTTAGCCTTAGATACGTTGCAAAATTTGTGTTTTGAATATGCTCTATCAATATAATAGATGTCTGTCTACGTATGTATTACAGCTTCTTAATATTTTAATAGGGAAATAGAACCACAGCTTTTCACTAAAATGTCAATAAAAGCTCTGATAACTTATAGTTACCTATAACAAAACTATCATAAAAATTTCTAAAAAACTATTTTATTGATTCCTTATGCCTAACTAGATATGTGTTGATGAGAAGTTCCAAAATTGCTGAAGTAAATCAGTTTGTTCAAAGATTCATATTACCTAATTTTGAACGTGTATACGAGTAGTAAAATACGTTGAATTCTACTCTTATCTTTACGCATCAGGTAATTCAATTACTACATATTATACAATGAACGTAAATACCTACCTACACGTAGGAAAGTACTCTAAATACTTTAGTTAGATCATAGAAATCTAAATAACAAGACACATAGAAGTGCTATAATGTCATAATTCGTATGAAAACCGCTGTCGCCAAAATCAACACATTCAAACCGAAAGCTAAACAGTACACACAAGTAAACTATGCCTTTTATTGGACAGCTTGATTTTAGTGAAAACTAACTTATCTATTAAATTAAGCTTTTGAATATGTATCCTAACGCACGAATTTACGGTTTATTTTAGAATAACATCCCTAAGTATATGAGACTTTTTGCTCCAATACGAACAAACGTGATAATAAGAATGGTCGACTGTGTCATTCATTGTTATTTCGATTACTATGGTGACACTCGTAATACTTGTAAATATTCTATAATTTTAAGGAAAAACGGCATTATTTCTAAAAAAATATATTTTCCGATGAAATATTATTCCTTTATAAGTATAATTACAACTTGTGGAAGAATTTCCGCAATGGGAATTGCTGAAACACACCATGTATACACTCATACGTCTCCAGAGCAACTGAACAGTGACGAATGCACTGGTGATGTGCAAATCACCTGAGTGGCGACAAGGTCACGCACGCTTACGACTTCTAGTGTCTTGTTATTTAGATTTCTATGAGTTAGATAGATAATATTATACTCAAAGAAAATATTCCATTATTTTTGAAAATACAGAAAACTGCATTCAACGTTGCAAGGTTCCTGAAAATTTGTTTGCCACATACGGGAATCGAACCGACTAAAATCTGTTTAAATTGAACCCTGTACTTTTATTTAGCAAACTTTTTGATGTATTAAAAATATGGAGAGAAGACATTTTATAAAGAAAGTAAGTGAAAACCTTGATTAAATTACAAGTGCAAGAGAGTAAAGCCGCTGTTTGAAAGCCAGCGCGGCGTTGCAGTTGTAATATGATTACTAATTGCGAAAATTATATAACGTTAAGGTATAAATTATAAACGTTAGAAAGTAATCCAGGCATTTTAGAAGAACAAAGATTCAAGCTCTGCTTTTCGTATCTGATAGCGGATCGAATGATGTATATCGTCAAGGTGTACCTACCGTGTACGTGCAGAATGCAATTATATAACCAAAACACGCGATGAACCGTAAATATTGCGACATGTGGGAATAAAATCCACGCAAGTTTCTGTGGTTTTATGTTTTCGTATTACACACTAACTGCAGTGCTCTACACTCGATACCAAACAAATTGGTTGGGATACAACAAGCCTTTGGTGACTTTCCAAACTGGTGAATTAGATAACATCAAATAACCTATCATTTAAAGTAGAAATCGCATTTGATGTAAGCAATGCGATTTTAAAATGCAAAATTAAATAACGAATATTTAACATGGGATAATTTATTATTATTAGACTTCACTCTAATTTATTAGATATGCAAATATTCAAAATTAGTTACAAGTGTGCAAAATGAATTTAGAATTTACGACGCGATTTTACTGTGACGCGGTTTTGCGTCATAAATGCATCCATAATTACGCTATTCCGTGTCGCGACTGGGCCGTGCCCCGTCCGGGGTGCGATAAAACTTTATTGTATACTTTTTCCCCGGCACGGGGACGGGCCGTGCCGGAGCCGGGAAACAAATGAACCTTCATACAAAAGCATTTAATAATGTTTGATCGAGCCCCGGACCAGGCACGGCCCGGTCGCGACATGGAGTAGCGTAAATCAGCCTAACATCCTTAATATATAATATAATATACCTATAATTATAAGTAGTATATAAACTCCGCTAGCGCCACTGCACGTATTGTGGTTGTTAAAAGCTTGCGAAAAACCGCGAAAAGCTTGAGTGTTCGAAATAAATAATTATGTCTGTTGCATCGTATTATGAATAATTAAGCGCGTCACACACGGTGAAGATACTATATTATTTTATCTTATGATACGGTAATATTTTATATTACAGTATCTTAAGGTATCCGGTATCAGCGCAGCGTTCTGACCATCATTTATCATTCTTATTGTCATTGCGTACTAAGACCCCTGTAGAACCGCCATCCTGTTACAAATGACCCGAACTTCACCGTGTGTGACGCTTTATGCAACAATTATGTTTTGACATCGATAACACGATAGTGTTATAGAAATAATATTGTAATACTGTGGTTATAGAGATGAATTCAGTAGGTATTTATTTCATTATCTTATCGTAGCTCGTAAGTAGCTTGGGTAGTAGGTCCCTGTACATTTTAGGTACCTTCTTGCATATAGAGACGTACCCACTTTAATCTCTCTCTCAAAATTAAAATAGATCTTTGTAGTAGTGTTTAGTGGTACCTACCTAGGTATAGACTTAATTTATTATTAAACAAAATGCGTTTCGCACACTTAAGAAAATAAGTGGAATTTGTTATTTTTTATATAAATAGATATATAATAGGTTTGACCGCCTCCTTGGTACAGTGGTTGACGCATGAGCGTAACACCGAAGGGTCCTGGGTTCGATTCCCGGTGGAGACGAAGAAAAAAAAAATGTCTTGGTCTGGTAGGACACAGAAGGCTGATCACCTACTTGTCCCTAAAGAAAATCGATCAGTGAAACAGATGTATAATGCATCTGCCCCTTACCCCACTTGGGGAGATGGGACTTCACTTACTTACACTTAGATAAATAAGTAGCCGTATAAAAATATTGATAGTCTCTATCTCCAGCTTTAAAAAAACGGTTAAGTGTGAGTTCCTATATATTGAAGTACCTACATGACATTTAATCTATTGAGCAATTTACGGTAATCGTGCATGTAGCTTAGTAACCCATTAATATCAAATTAAGCACTCTTCCACATGTGATGTCATTCTTACATGTGCTTACATCACATTATTATGTCTCTAGATAATACTTAAGATAATAAGATTTATGGTGGCGTGCTGTGCAATACCGCATTTAGCGTGTTAGTTACGCTGATTTATTTGAGCATTACTAAGTAATATAATGTTTAGAAATTTTATATAGTAATATAAGTTTAAACATATCATAAATTATTCTTTATCTTGGTGTACCTTTAGGCTCGGCACAAACGGGCCATCGACCATAGCCAATGGTTTCTAGCGACAGCCACTTTACACATTTTTTAATATACATAATAAAGGTTTTAATCGTTAAGTGTGCACAGGCGATTACTCCGTAACTATTAGATATAAAAAAAACTTTAAACTGATATAGAGAGTAGTTAACCTAATGAGTAACTTTTTTTAAATATAACGAAAAGTATCAAAAATATTTAAAATGAAACAGTCCACTACATATTCTGCATATAATTATCAGCAAATTTATTTATTATACAAATTTAATTATCTGTTTATATATAATTATCAGCAAAAAATATTCTTTCAGATTTAATTATCATGAAATATTCTCATTAATCTTCGGTGAATTTGTTATTTGTTTTACGTAAAAATATTAAATAAAACCCACAAAGCTGCATTAGTTTAATAGTAGCCAAGCCTATTATAAGTCTAATTAGTGAGCCCTAAAATTGGGCTGATGTGTAATAATGATGAATATCAGAGAAAACTTATCACATTTAATAACTTGAAAGGTGCAAAATAAAATACTATAAATATAAAGTATCATTTATTATAAATTATCCAAGTGTTATCATATTATCAGTGGTTTCTGCATACAGTTGGTGGTTTCCTTTGACAGCTGAAGGTACGACATGGTGGGGGCCGATAATGCAATATTGCATCGCACAGTTTGTGTCAATTGTTGCTCCTGTGTATACAACGCAGTCCTGAAGTACGCTCCTAAAAATAATACCAATAATTAATAAATATTCCAGGACAATTTTCACACATGGCACAATCTGATTTAGGTTTATGTACAGAATTTTTATTTAGATCATTAAAATTGACATCTGTGGCCAAGGTACGGGGGAATCTCGCCTCATTAAATTTTTTTTATAAAAAAAAAATATTTATAAGCTCTGCACAGTCTTTGTTGATTTTTTATGATACAATAAAATATTCTAATCTGTGAAATAATTTTTAAATGGGTGGCGATGGATTTTCGCACTTTAAAAGCATTTGAATATTATTTAAAACTAAAAATTAAAAATAAAACTTACCCTTCTTTAATAGTTACATTATTCATTAATATACAGTTAGTTAATCTAACTTTATTCTCTATTGTACAATTAGATCCAATGAAGGAACATTTAATTGATGTTTTTTCACTGATGAAACTTTTTTCACCGACAGTACTTGTTTCATCAATTTGCTTGGTCTTTACATCACTATTTGGATGTATTCTGTCAGTGAGCGGAGAACCAGTTATTTCTTCCCATCTTGATAGTATCTGTAATTATAAAAATCTTAAGTTTACATACTTATATTAGTTGTACTGCATGAGTATTAGAAATTAATTACAATACTGTTGTTGTATAACCTAACTATTGTTTTTTTTTATGCCATTGTTTTTATTATATAAATATTGTCATACTAAGCTATTATTTTAACTGAAAAAATAGTGGAATTACCTTGCTATTAGACAGATAAAAAGCTGATAAAGTATTGACTCGCATCCCAAAAGTGCTCTTGTCAGGAATATGAGCATAACATTTTATTGTGTCATTGTAATAAACACCTTTGCTACCGAGTTTATGGTCATTGTATGCTGACATCTGCCTTATTTTATTTTCATAACCATAGTCCAGAGCATAATCAAATATATCTTTGTTTAATTCTACATGTTTTTCTGATGTCCCCTTTTTTTCTAGAGGATTTTTAGGCTTTGATAATTGTTTCTTCACAATGTGTGGTATTAGTTCCCCTTTCAATGATGTAAACTTATCCATATCAACAAGGTAGTTAATTACCCATTTCTTCATAACATACACATGAGCATCCAATAATCTACTGTACATGCTTATAGAGCTAAACTTCTTTAGAAGTAATCTAGGAATGGAAACATTCTCTTCAAAATCACTTGCACTTGCTAAAAAGCATAATCTTTCTGTTTCTTTGTCTATACAGACAAGGTCTCTGTCTGGTTTAGCTTTTGTTTTAATTCCTGGCAACTCAATCCATTCTTCAGGACCATTATTGAAGAATAATGATGCAAGTACACTGTCATGTTTCCTGTAAAGGTTCAAGACATCATTTAGATTGACATTAGTTATTAAATCACCAGAAATAACAACCAAGTCTGTGGTCACTCTGCTGCTGATGTGTTTCAATGAGTTAGCAGTACCCCAATCTTCATCGGCAGGTATCACTATGAGTTCATATTTGATTTTCAAAGGGCATTTTTCTAAAGCACTTAAAATACTGGACTTATCTTCATCAAGTACCAATACCATAGTTTCTGAAAAATATAATTATAATTTAAACATTAAATTTTTACACACATGATGTTAAAATTCTCATGTATGGGAAATTTCATCATACATGAGAATTTTAACTCATAATTCTAGTTGAATACACTCATCACTAGTTTAGGTTTTTACAAAAAGTTTCATGTTTTATTGGTATTTCTTTAGAAATTTGCGGCACGAATTAAGGGGGGGGAGGGGAGGGAAAGGGAGGGGGGAGGTAAGGAGAGACCCCCTATAAAGTGGGGGGGTGCGGAAACCCCCCCTTCTATTTTTTTTTATATTTTTTTGAGATTATATTTATACTAGCTTTCCGCCCGCGGCTTCGCCCGCTTCGTCTAAAACATAATAAATTATATACTAAAACCTTCCTCTTGAATCACTCTATCTATTAAAAAAAACCGCATCAAAATCCGTTGCATAGTTTTAAAGATTTAAGCATACATAGGGACATAGGGACAGAGAAAGCGACTTTGTTTTATACCATGTATGTAGTGATGTAGTTAGAAATATATCGAAGATTATGGGCTTTCTTGACTGCTCCGGCGCTGCAGAACGTGGCGCTTGCCCCCGTGTACCTCGTTGCAGGCAGGAGTCTTCACTCGCCTTCGTAGCTTCGGCTTTTTGGTCGCCTTTGGCGACCAGCCTCAGCCACTATGGCTCGCTTGACTCTGCCTGCTCCTCAGCACACGCGGGCGCCACGCTCCTCCGCGCCTCCGACTTTTTTAATACACTCTAGTGTATGACAGACAAGTACCACGTGGAATCGGGGTGGACAGATTCGGTTCTGTGATTAACAATTTGTGTACAATATACATACAATAAAAACATTTTTTTAAATAATTATTTATTCAAATCTTGTATACATGTTTGATACAATTTACAATGGCAATGAATGGATCCATTTTATTTTTTCCACCGAGCGTCTCCACATATTCTATAATATTATCACCGAAGTTTGCTGGGTGGTTATAGTTATCTTTTTTTAAAAATCTTTTTACATCATGCCACTGGGACTCAAATGGGTCAGGGGCAACAAATAGGTTGTCTGGGTCTGAGTGATTAACTTTTTTATGAGCATATCCATATCCCCAAACAATCATATGCTCGCCAATAATCCATATGAATTGTTGTCCACTCAGCAACATGCTTTTGAATGAACTATGGTTTTTAATATGTACATTAAGACATTTCTTATCTCTTTCAAACACAATTCTTGTAGTTTTGTCAATGTAACTCAAACAATTTTGAACATAATCTCGAAAATTAAAAAAAAAGATTTCTCTGTAATTACACGTTTCCTCACGAAAAGCCGCTAATGTATGTTTCGGGGCATCATTATCGATCGATAAAAATTAAAATCGCGCCGAAATTCGTGCCGCACGTTTCTAAAGTCAACCCGTTTTATTTATTCGTTAATGCAATGAAAATAACAATAATCAATTGATACCAATAACTAATAAGAAAACAAGATAATATCATACCTTGAAATCCAACTCTTTCAAGTAAATTCAATGAATACCATAGTAATGGATAAGGGCCGATAGGAAGGAGGCATTTTGAAACCGTCCCACCAACGTCAGGCATGCGAGAACCTCTTCCTGCTGCTAAAACAACAGCTTGAAACTCCAGAATCTTATGCATTTCTAACCTCAAATTACGTGTTTTTTCCGTAGATATTTCTTTGTAAACTGAACCAGTTTCAGTTTATATTCTTTACCTATATTTTATAACGAACCATAAATAAACTAAAATAGTAATATTAGATAATCAAAATTGTTATTATTTTTTGTTATAAGTAGAGTGTAGACACTTGAAAGTTCGAAATGGTGACGATATTGTCAATGTCAATTGTCAGTTGTCACTTGTCAAACTTCAAATATAAATTTTTTCTTGTTTGTGCCTTGTGGCAACCACAGGGCAACGAAAAAATTGCAATTTACAGTTTACAAAACACATCGATCATAATAATTCATTCACTATAACGTGCTATAACTCTAATCCGAGGTTTTACGGTTTTGAATGCTACAGGCACTCCACTACTATTATTATTACGTTACCACTCCAAACATGTCATCGAACTTTTGATTGTTGGGCATACCGATCTTTCATCGTTTCTAGCAAGTTTCGAGCAGTGGTGATGTGGTAATATGCAAATAATTGAAAAATCAGTTTATTTCTCATTGAGCTATTATTTCTTTATTTCTTACTATAAGTGGTCCGCCCCGGCTTCGCCCGTGGTACATATTTCGCAATAAAAGGTAGCCTATGTCCTTTCTCGGGTATCAAAATATCTCCATACCAAATTTCATGCAAATTGGTTCAGTAGTTTAGGCGTGATTGAGTAACAGACAGACAGACAGAGTTACTTTCGCATTTATAATATTAGTAAGGATACCTACGCTCATCTTGTCTCGAGCCCCCGTCTTTTAATTACTGAGTCACAACTGCTGTAACGTGAAAATCTGCTAATACACAAGTTTTATTAGGTTTATTGTTTATGAAATAATACAGATTTTTCAGTTTCATATAAATTTTATTCTATAAAATGAATAATTATCACTATGAGTATAATAATAAATTCATGTATCTCAAAGAAATAAAATGCAAATTTTGAAATAAAAATATTATATAGGTAATTGTTAAATATAGAATAATTTAGTCTAAATCGTCGGTTGGTGGTGGTGGAGTCACGTCCTCAGTGATATCGGGTTCGAAAGCTTGCATAAAATCCCACGGTACCATGTCAGAAGTCTCGGTTGGTGCTATTAAAAATAAATTTAGTACCTAGTATTAGTATGTACTTATTTATTGTTGCCATGATTCGTGATTATTGCATTCGAATCATAATAGAATGTTTTATTGGAATTTAATTCAGTCTACCTGTCTATATTACATAATTTTCGTTATGTAGTTCAAAAGGTACCTAAATACGTAAAAATAAATATATCACCTTGATCAGCCTCAGATGGTTGAGGGATTGTAACATAAGGTTGATTGCAAGGAACACAAGGTTTTCGTATTTTATTATTTTCGTCAATAATATAAACCTGTAATAAAAGCTTTTTACAAGATGTGCCTTAATTTTCGTTATAAAATCTAAAGTAGGTAAGTATGTCACAAGCGAATACGAAAAGAATAGATATTAAGAAGATTTTTAATTACTTTGCCGTCCGATCCTACGCCTGTAGCAAGGTCTCGAGGCATCGAAGTCACAATCATACCCCCTGGAGCGCGACCCAGTGTGTTAGGGACAGCTGTGTGCGATCCACCGCAATATCGCGTGCATATTTGTGCCCTATAATTAAATGGCATATATAATTGCCTGCAAACCAATTTATATTTAAATTATTATAGTTACCTTTCGTCTATTGGGTGTTGAATTGGTTGTCCAGGGTAGCAAACCTTAATGTCTTCTTTATTCTTATTGGAGTCACCCTCAGCACCGATAGTAGGAGGCCGTTTGGAGGTTTTGGGGAAGGCAGGCAACGCTGGAATTAATCCAGGCTCCTCTATCTCCATGTTAGCAGGCGTATTACATGATAAGCATGCAGTGTTACGAAATAGCCTTTTAGCTACGGCCGCTGCTCTAGGTTCGCCCACAATTTCCATCATTGTATGTAATCTACTATTGAGTTTATCAAGATTGTTATTTACATCATCACGTAAACACATAACTTGAACTAAATCGGCCTTTTCATTGAGTTCACGAAGTAAATCATCTATTGCTTTCTAAAAATTGAGCAGCAACATGCGGATTGGATAATTTATCGTAATATCAGTATTTTTTTAAGTAAGGAAAAATAATTTACTTACTTGCCAGATTATTTCTTGGTTATTGAATTTATCGTAAGCTGCTCCAATACGTTTTTCAAAATCTCCACGCACAGCGTTAAATTGTTGCAGGGTTACTAGTCCATTTAGTGCTCCAAGACCTGCTTTGTCGCGGAGAGCATCAGCTACTTCCTCTCGATCAGATTTTGTTTCACGGAGTATTTCAATTTGTTTTAGCAATGCCTTTAAACAATATTTTAATAACATCGTTAATCGTGTTTTGTTAAGAATTTTATTTAATGAGTCTCTAAAAAATAAATTTCTTTACTTGTAAATCTAGTGACAAGCAATCTTGATATTCTTTCAATTCTTTTTGTCTCGTGTTTGTATTATCGAAATCAACTTGCAAGTCAGTAAAGTGCGCATTTAGTTCAGCAACAGCTATGAAAATGTCAAAATTGATTAATTGTTTTCAAGAATTCCATAATCAATTCCATTTCTCCCATAAGGAATAAATTGTCTCCCTACCAACTGTATCACCGCCAGTATTAGCCATAGCCTCAGCCATATTTTCTAATCCTGATTCTAAGTCGTGCTGCATTTGTGTCAATTGTTCTTGATAGTTGGTCATCTGTGTGTAATGTATTGTATTAATATATATGCTTATTTTTTTAAGTTCTTTAAAATAAGAAATAAAACCGAAATAAATTGATTTCCGATAGTACACGTTCATAATAAATAACGAGAAAATAAAACCTGTGACGATAAATTCGTATCCATTATATTTATTTGCTCTACATATTCTGATACAAGAGCATCTAAATTATCCATACGGTCACCCAAATTTAATGCCGCTTCCAATTTAGCTTCTGAAATAAAACATATTACAATATAAAGTTTCAATACACCACCAAAATAGACGACGTGTTACCATTGTTATATGAATAAAGTATCCAATTTAGCTTCTGAAATAAAACATATTAAAATATAAAGTTTCAATACACCACCAAAATAGACGACGTGTTACCATTGTTATATGAATAAAGTATGTTCTATAAATAATGCATACAATTTTCAACAATTATAAAAGTATACATCTAATAAATTTAGATGTAATGCAATTTAAACCAAGATTTATTAATCAAAGTATATATTTTTTATGAGTTATTAATAGTACCGAGTCTGTTCGATGTTTTTAATGCATTTTCAGCAGTAGCCGAGGTTTTATTTGTGATATTATTTACTGCTTTCATCATTCCATCATACATTTCTTTCATAGCTTGCCTGTGAAAGATAGAAGCTAAGTAAAATCACCAAAAATAAATGTACATACAGATTGAAATACTTTTACTATTCTTACTCAAGATCCATAGGTTTTATTAAATTTGTAGGTTTTTGTATGGATGGTTTTAATTCAATTTCTATAGTTTGTTCTTCGGCCGGTTCTACACTTCGTTCTGTTGCTTCTTCTACTCTCGCATCAAGAGATGTTTCTAATCCAAATGTTGAGGTAGCTGATTTTGACATTTGTATTGATGATACTTTATCTCTAGATTTTACATCCGATGTCTTTGTGATTGTCCGATGTTTTTGTGATTGCGACGGATGTTCTTGTGATTCTGTATTGTTAGCTTCAAATACTACTTTCGTTTCTGGCGTTTCAGCAGTACCCTAGTATTAGAACCAAATAATTAAAAGGACCCTAGTCAATATCAAATAGGTAAATATAACTCATACTGAACCTGTTGTTTTGTTTCGAAATTTATATTTATTCCTTTTTTCATTGCCATTTCTGTAACTAGTTCCATCATTAAGTCCAAAGCTTTTTCTGCAGCTTCTAAACGTGCAGATAATTGCAGAGCAGCCATAGCATTGGTTAATGAGGCACCACGGCGAAGTTCTTGCATAAGTTGCGGATTTTCAGGAAACGTGGCTTTGCCAATAGCGCCAAACTTGTTCTGTATTTCTCGCACTGCTATTGCTAAACTTTCAAACTGTTCCTGGGTCACAACGGAAACCTGAGGCGTGTGACTTTTTTTTCTTTCTATAATAATTTGAATAGTATCAGGAAATATTATTTGACGGTTGACTGCCATTAGTTAGTTAGAACTTATGGCATACCTTTAGTTGTTTTTGTAGCGTCAGAAGGAACACGTTCAACTGAAATTTTATTAAGTGTTAATATGTTTGCCATCAAGATTGCAAACAAAGTTTCATTGGAAAAATTTCTTACCAATTAGTAACTTCTCGTATTGCGTCTCTGTAAAATGTATAAAAAATAAATATGTATAGGTTAAAATGTTAATTTATATATCTACATTAAAAAAAATATACCCATAGTATCAAGTGAAGCCATTGGTGTGGGTGACCTTGCCGCTTCTTCTTTTGAATTTGCTCTCTAAAAGAAAATGTTACTTCACTTAAGTTTTTAAATAAAAGAGTAACTATTTATATGAAATACTTACCGGCCATCTATACTTTAAAAATAAATAAAATAAAAAGAAAACGTAGCACCGCTGACGTATTGCTGTAAAAAAAATAAACAATTCAAACAAATGTTTATTATTTCAATTGCACCTGGTGAATAGTTCGAATTTCTCTTTCTCTCTGTTCTTCGATGATCTGTAGCATGTTGTGGAACTCCTGTGAGAAGAACTATGTAGACTAATTCAATAAAAATTCGGAGACAGCACGTTATAAATTTTTAATTAATAAACAATACAAGCTAAAACATGTACCTTTTTCTTTCTTTCATCGCTTGTAGGTTTATCTGAGGTAGATTTACTTTTTGAAGAAGAAGATTTATCAGTTGAAGACATTTCTGTAGATGTCTTTAAGGAAGAAGACATTTCCGTGCTTGATTTTTCAGTCGAAGTTTTTGTTGGTTCTGTAGTAGTTTTGCTGGAAGATGATTTCTCAGTGGATGTCTTTGTTTGATCTGATGTCGTTTTACTAGAACTCGATAAAAGAGTTGAAGTTTTTGTGAAATCCGAGGTTGTTTTACTCGAGGAAGATTTTTCAGTTGACGTTTTGGTAAAATCCGATGTTGTTTTGCTGGTAGATGATTCGGTTGGCTCTGTAGTCGTTTTGGTGGAAGATGATAGATCAGTTGTAGTTTTAGTTGTTTCAGTTTTACTAGAAGTAGATTTACTGGCGGAAGATTTAGTTGGATCAGATATAGTTTTGCTCGAAGATGTCAAGTCTATAGTTGTTTTTACTGTCTCTGGCTTAGATTTAGCTTGTCCTGGCATCGGCTTTGCCAAAGATTTTTCCTGACTAGGAGCTGGCGCCTTTATAATTTTTTTCTTTTTAGGCATGCTTGCCTTTATTTTGACTTCACTAATGGATAAGCCAGAGCTAGATGGATACACACTTGGTTGTATTGTTAATTGTACTCGTCTTTCCAATACTCTCAGTTGTCTCGCAAGTATGTACAATACTGTTTGTATAAGTTTAAAGTTTACAACATTAACCTGCAATAAAGCATTTAAAGTGACCGTTAAAAGTTAAACGGGATAGTTACAATTTATAACATAGTAGTATACGATATCAGAATAAATATACATACATACATATAGACATATACGTTCAAAAAGTATACCAGAAAAAGCATACATTAACAAAAATAAAAAAGCATTTTTATAACTTTTGTTAAGTAGTTATTTAAACTTACATCAGATTCCCCAAAAGCAGTATCGATCATCTCTCGGATGCTCATAATACTAGAGTTCGACATATTGGTCTTTATATTTTTAAAGAATTCTATCTTTCACAGTCTCAACCTTATATAGGAATAATATTTTATGTTGTGTAGCTAAACATAAAATCATACACTTTTCACATTTATTCAAGATGGTCTTGTTATATGACACATGGTTGTCAAAACTTTCGATGAAAAATAGAGTGAAAAAAATGAAGTTCGATAGAGTTCGATATTTCCATGTGAACTTATTCTAATAACCTGTGGTCTCGTAATTACAAATTAGCAATCTTATATTATTTAATAACTTATGTATGATATTGTCTATACTCCTACAGAAATTAATCTTTTTAGGTCGGTACCTAACATGTTATAGACACAGATGGACAAAATCACTCAACAAGAAGGATTTATCGAAATCTGTCCAGTCGTGATGCCATGACCGAGGGAAATAGGGATTCATTTGTATACTTAGAGATTATAAGAACAAGATAGCTATCGAGAATTTGTTTAGGAAGAGATAGAAATGTTAACATATAGTGCTTATTGTGTTAATAGTGATTAGTCAGTTTCAGGTTATCATTAATCTTTTCATAATGTGTATTGTGTAATGTACTATACAGGGTGTAATCGTTAAGTGTGCACAGGTGATTATTCCGTAACTATTGCAGATATCTAAAAACTTAATACTGACATCGAAAGCCCTTTACCTAATGAGTAAAATGACAATAATAACTTTTAAAAAATAAAACGGGAAATATCCAAAAAAAGTCACATTAAACACTCCCATACATTGAATTTTCCATACATTTTGTGTTCAATGCAAATGTTCGAAGTGTCGTCCTCGTTTTGGAATACCATTGTATTCCACATCGAGCTCTGTTTACAGTTTTCAAATTAATTTTTACTAAAATTTGCGAAGTAATTTAAGCACAAATTCAAAAAAAGAACCAAAATTTTTCATATTACATGTTTAGGATAGTCATACTAAATGTATTGTATGAGATATACTAAATGTATAAGTATGAGATATACTAAATGTATGGGAGTGTTTGGTGTAAAATTTTTGGATATTTCCCGTTTTATTTTTAAAAAGTCATTGTTGTCATTTTACTCATTAGGTAAAGGTCTTTCGATATCAGTATAAAGTTTTTTGATATCTGCAATAGTTACGGAATAAGTGCCTGTGCACACTTAACGATTACACCCTGTATAGGTAAGCGACTTGTAAGCGAAATAAACGAATGAGTGAAACAATTATACGAAACTTAGTTTTTATTGTTTTATGTTAAAATATTTACAGTAGGTAGGTATTCTAAAAACCGATTAAAAAAGGTGTCATAATAAACATTTACAATATTATGGTATAAAAGTATAATAACGCAGATTTATCAATATCATCTTGTTGTAACTTCAATAACATTAAATTGTCTACTTATGTAAATCAAACTAAAAGTTACAATATTTTATTTATACAGCAGGAAAATCAGTTTTATGTTTAAAATTCACTAACTATTTAAATATGAATCTACTTATCTATTTATAAAGTGAGCTAATTCCTATATTTATTAGGCACGATTCCGACAGTCATAGGAGCGCGATTTGGCGCAAGCGGGTGCTTCAATGGGCGACGGTGAGGTGATAATATCCGCAGCCTCGGTACCCGCGCTTTGACTAGAGATTGTCTGCATAGCAGAATGTGTCGGCTTAGACAGCTCCATGCGATGTGTTTTCTTATTTTCTTGGTTATGTTTCTCGACAATTTTGTTAAACGAATGCCTGTCTTGATTTCTACTATTGAAAGTATCACGAGCCAACACTGCTAATGGTGGAACAGGCGGCATGTATGCGTGGGGTTCATAGTTATCGTCGACATAATCTTCTGGATTCCATGCCATTGTAGTTGTTGTCGTTGGAGTTTCAGTAGAATATAATTTTGTCGTTGTCGCTCGTGACGTTACTGGGGATAATGTAGCCTTTATTTTGGTTTCTAACGTTCCAAGTGAAGATATAGTAGCGGTGGCAGGTACTGTAAATATTTGTCTATTTCGATTAGATCTTGTTTTTCGTCTTGCTTGGAGTTTTGGTACGTCAAGAAAGAATGGATCAAATATAAGATCGGATTCTTTGTAGTCATCATAATTTATCGCAACAATTGGTTTTACTGCACTAACTACATTACCCACAGTATAGTTCAATCGCTTTCCAGTGCTGTCACTAACTGATGCACTGGCTGTCACAATAACTCGAGGAGGACTCTTGGGTTTTACTGGTGGCCTTTCTGTTTCAACTATAGGCGCTACAGATCGAGCCGACAAGGATGATTGTTCTTCAGGGCTAGAGTCCTCACTTCGCTTTCGATCATAATAGAATGGATTAAAAGGTAATGGTTGTTGTGAAGGTAACGGCGAAGGATAAGGTTGTGGTCTATTTTGTAAAGAGATTTCATGTCGTTCTGGGGCTTGTAGCGATTGTCCTGGTCGCAGCAATTGATCCCGTGGATCTATTGTAGTTGCTCTAAAGGGTGCTGGTTGTGGGCGTTGCACAAATGGAACTGGCCGTGGTGCGGTAGGGCGGGGTGCAGTTCTGGATGATTCGTATTGAAAGTGGTCAAACTGCTGTGGTGGAGCATGCGTTATATAAACACCATCAGCTGGTCGAAAACTTTGTCTTTGGAACGATATGGCTTCAGATCCTGGACCACGGTGGCGGTATATAAACTCTTGTGGTGACAATAATGATGGATCTAATGTTGACGAAGGAATTAAGGATGGTGAGATAGTAGAATAGGATGGAGAAGAAATCGAAGAAAGCGTAGGAGAAGGAGAAGAAGAAATTATGTGGGATATAGGAGGACGAATAGTTGATGGTGATAAAGTACTAGGAGGATGTTTGGCTGTTGAAGATACGGTTGTTATCGATTGATGGGTAGTTGTTGTCGTAACAGATTGAGGATAATCATCTTCATATTCCCCATCTACTCCTTCCTCCTCATCTTCGTACTCTGAAAATACAAAGAGAAATTATTTTAAAAACGGACTAAAATAATTGGCAATAATAAATAAATTCTAAATATATTAGTGATATCGACTAAGTTATAAGTTAAATTAAGATATTACCTTCCTCTTCAACTTTCAAGGTTGAAGTTTGTATAGGTTTATTAGTATGTTGGTTTCGATTTTCATCTTTATTAGTTTCCTGTATTGGATCTTCAGTAGAATCAATAATATCGGTCGTTTGGTTTAGGTTTTTATCAGCGTTTGTAGACGAATCGTTAATAAATGGATCAGAAGTACCTTCAGTGCTCGATTTGGATGGCTGTTGAGGTGGTTCTGTTTGTTTAGATTCATCTTTCAGTTCTGGCGTTATTATAGGGGGTACAGTATTTCCATATAATTCTAAATTTAAACTGTAAAATTTTTCAGACTTTGTGCAATCAACTTCGTCAACCCTTTCGCATACTCGAGTCTCCTGTAATTAAATTAAATACCCACATTACAGACATACTAAAATATTAACAGAAAAACATATTTTAGCCAATACTAAACATTTGTTTGAATATTAGGTATTGCAGATTTGATTAGTTTAATAAATAAAATAATTAAATTGGGTTATTTTAAATCTTTACCTGGTCAAAGACAGTGCCGTTAAGACAGAGGAACTTTATATCCATGGGTTCATCTTGTTGTCCTACAGTGCAAACGTGAAACATTTGGCAAGACGTCTCTAAATCTGCATAGTAACCACCGATAACTTTGCCGGTACACGTGAAATTTGTTTCAGGAAGATTGTCGAAGTCCAAATACTAGAAAAAACACAGTATAGTAAATTAATAATAAATAATAAAATTTGTTTTTATTTTTATTTAAATTATTACAAAATATATATTTCTTTATATAGAAATATTCCTAGTTGTTGATGTAGTAAGGCTCAATTATATACGTATTTGCGTAGTGATTTTATTTTCTTACTTAAATAGATGAATTATGAAACAAAATCATAACAGTCATCATATAATAATAGCAAATAACAAATTCCTTTTTATTTGAAAAATAAATGAAAATAGGGACACAACATGAAATTAATTGTACTTAGTTATAAATGTGAAATGATAAATGATACACACCCCGGGTTGAATGGACCACGATATCCGGAATTCATTTTGAAATACGAAGAGCAGCAACCAGAGCCACACTGAAATGAAAAAAGAGGAATCTATTAGTTTCAACCAACTTCGTACTAGAATAAATATAGCAATTATCTGCAAACAAATATACCATCAGTTATTCTAATTCAGGTGGAGACAAATACAAAGAAAAATGAACAAAAATATCTGACATGTGGGATACCCGATTGGAACGAAGTTCCTTCCGTTTTGAAATAAGTATTATGGGAGGTATAATTAAATAAGGGCCGATTTTTCAATGCTTGGATAAAACTTATCCGTCCAATAAAGTATTACACGATAATATTAAAATGTCACGTAAACTAAAATTAATACGGGCAATTAGAATACGTTTTTAAAATGGTAGTTTTATACATTATTCGACGAATAAGTTTTAACCAAGGATTGAAAAATCAGCCCTAAATTAACAATATTTAGGAGTTAAATGATAAATAAAATAAGTGAAGGAATGCTCATACACTTCTGTGTCTGTGTAAGAATTTTTGTGATGCTCGCCTAGCCCCCTTAGCCGGCGTATTCAATCGCACAATAAGGAACTTCGTTCCAAAATATCGTTTTTGAGTAATAGCTAAGTAAAGTAACTAACACGATTTCTTTCATAATATAAATTATATCATAAATATTTTGTTAAATATGACATGAAGATGTGATCAAAATTGTATATTTTTGGCGTTAATTACCTTGTAAAGCAGAGGCGGAACGCACTACGAGTGCGCCGCTGGCCGATAGCCGACCCTGCCGCCGCATCTGAAAGTTATACATTAACACATTAACATATGTAAAATTGTTATGAAATAATGTGTGCAAGGTAACTTCAGTAGTCATAAGTTTCAATAAATGATGTACTCTATAATTTATATATGAATTATGCAAAGAAATTTATTTATTTATTTATTTATTTATATAAGGCACAGTTACAGGATATAATCCAAGAACATTTACATCAACTTACTAAATTAAACAATATTAAGATTACGACCCAATTAAAACTGCACACAACATTTAAATCATTACAATAACATAAAAAAGTGAATACAGTAACTACATACCATCATTAAATCAAGACAAATGTTTTATCAATATATCAGTACTCATTAATTAAAATAACAAAAATAATTTAAATTAATTATAAGTGTTAACTTGAATTTTATTCATCATTTAAATTAATATTTATTATATTTCTAAATTGATACAAATTATATAGGAAAATATCATTATTGTCACAGATCTCATTATAAAGCCTACACATTCGGATCAAAGGGCTGTTCTGAGAGACCATGTTTTTTGTAGTTGGCAAGGCAAATAATTTATAGGACCTTTTGGACCGACTTGGAACATTAATATTTATTTCATCTAATAAATTCTCATGCAGGGCACCATTGACAATCCTGTGAATATAACAAAGATCGGAGTTAATCCTCCGATTCTTTAAACTTTTCATGTTAAATTTTAAAAGTCTGTCATCATACTCCTTAATACTATTTCTTAAACCTAATCTAATACACAATGATCTTACAAATCGTCGCTGGATTGCCTCAATTCTATCAATATGTATATTATATATTGGTGACCATACCGACGAACAGTATTCAAGGATGCTTCTTACAAGAGAGTTATAAAGAATAATCCAAGAAGATGGACATTTAAATGGTTTGGCAACTCTAAGTAAAGCCCAGAGTTTTGTTTGCTTTGCTACAAATGTGGTCATAATGGTTTCTAAAGGACAATACCGAATCAAATATTACTCCTAAATCTGATACCTGATCAACTCTTTCTAACACGAAATTTGAGATTCTGTATGAAAACTCAATTTTATATTTACTTTTGGAAAATGTTATCACTTTACACTTATTAATATTTAGTTCCATACAATTATCTATACACCAATCATGAATTTTATTAATGTCATATTGTAATAATTTACAATCATCTACGCTTTTTATTGCACGGTAAATTTTAAGATCATCAGCATAAGCCAAACAATTACTCTCTATTATATGTAGAAGGTCATTTATAAATATTAGAAATAATAATGGTCCTAAATTGGAGCCCTGGGGAACTCCAGATTTTGTGTGATAGGCAATTGAGCTGTATCCAAATACAGTAACCAGTTGCGATCGGTTCATAAGATACGACTGCAGCCAACGGTGCAGGTTGCCGTGTATTCCAAGATGAGCAGCTTTTATTAATAGAATAATATGATTAACGCGGTCAAAGGCCTTAGAGAAATCTGTATATACGGAGTCAACCTGCACCCGCTCCCCAAAACAGGAACACAAATACGAAGTATATATAAGAAGATTTGAATTTGTTGATTTACCTGAAATGAAACCATGTTGATTAGGATTTAATTTATGTTTAATATGTGCGTATATATGTTCATAAACGAGGCTCTCGTATATTTTGGCAAAACAACTAAGAACACTTATTGGACGATAGTTCGATACACAACTTTTGTCACCAGATTTATAAGTGGGAGTGATTCTAGCTATCTTCCACAACGAGGGAAAGGTCCCCTCAGAAAGGCATTTATTATACAATAGTGAGAGAGGTCTGACTAGGGCCGTAGCACAGAGCTTGATAAAGATTGGCGGAATACCGTCTGGTCCAGCACATTTGTTAACATCAATAGTTCTAAACCTTCGTTGAATGTCATGATCCGAGAGCCTAACATGAGATAATGAGAAATTTGCTGCAGAAAAATTAGGTGTGTAGTCACTAGTAACGCAGTCAGAGTATACAGAAGAGAAATAATCAGCGAAGAGATTAGCAATGTCTTCCCCGTTACTAGCTTTCCTGTCTCCAAAATACATGTTGCTGGGTAAAGTATTTGTTATTTTTTTTGTTTTAGTATATTTCCAAAAAGATTTAATATTGTGTGACAAATTTTTTTCAATGTTGTCTAAATAATCAATAAAACAAGTTTTAATTAGTTTTTTAGTACGGCTCCTAAGTAAAGAGAACGTGTCATAATCACGAGGATTGTTCCATTTCATGTAACGGTTATGAAATTTATTTTTGCTTTTAACTAACTTAATTAAATTAGTGGAAAACCATATCGGATATTTATTACTCTTACTTTTACATTTTGGAGTATGTGTTTGTATTATTTTGCGAAGTTTCTCATAGAAAAAGTTTAAAAAATCATCACAACCAAGAATATTTATATGATGCTCCCAATCAAAACTTTTTATTTCGCGTATACAAGATTCATAATCAATTTTGTGGTAGCAAAGTTTATTTAACGGAATATTCTCAATTAGAGAAGGTAGTGGGGTTTTATAGTGAAGGACTAGAGGCGGATGATGTATGTCAGGACGACTAATCGGTTCTTCTATGTTGGTGGACAAAGAGTTAGGATCATTTGTTATGACTAAATCTAATAATTTATTATTATTATTAAAAACATAGTTAATTTGCAATAAAGAAGTATTATGGAGCAAGTTGTAAATAGCCTCTGATTTATTCGTTTTATAATGCAAAGGTCGTTTTTCATCTATACTCCATATTATATCCGGTAAATTAAAGTCTCCAAAAATGTAGGTTACATGTTCGGATGACAAATTCACTATTCTGGCACAATTATTCAGAAATTCTTTGAAGCACGAGTATGGTATATAGTCAGGAATATAAACAGTACACAGATTAATTACTAATTTCGTATTGATCTTAATTTGAACCCATAAATCCTCAAGCGAACAAGATTGCCAATCGTGTCTGACTGAGAATTCTAAATCATTCGAAATTGCCATAAGAACCCCTCCACCATGATTTTTATGGAATCTACTTAGAAACGACCTGTCCCGATCTCTCCGAACAACCGTATATCTATTATCACACAATTCAGAATCAAGTATCGAATCATTAAGCCACGTCTCGGTTAAACATAATATGTCATAATTGTTGCAAAGTATAGATTTGTATAATTCATTAGTTTTAGTCTTAATACCCCTTACATTCTGATAAAAAATTGATATAGCCATTATGTATAAAGTTATTAATTATTATAATCCAACGTAGAGTAACATTTATTATATTCAAATCAGCGTATTAAATGCAAAGAATCTTTATTTTTAATCAATATGTAAGGAGTATGTTCATCTTTTCTAGCATAAATTCTTCCATTACGAACCCATACGAAACGGTAAGAGAATTCCTTCGCTTTTATACGAGTGAGAGCATGAAGATTTTTATTAGCTGGTGAGAGATGTTCGGCCACATAGATAGGTTTTCTATCACCTGCGATTCCCAGAAGAGATGTATTGAGTTTGTCTTTAGGATTGGATTTGTTAAATCTATGTACTGCCGAGTAGAATTCGTCACGAAGTCTTACATTCCTAAACTTTACTATTATTGTGCGTGCCGTTGCAGAGTTTTTGTTTATTTTTGCAACTCGAGTGCAATTTGTGATATTAGATTCATCCAAGGTGTAACCGACGACTTGTGCGCATTGTTTCATAATATTGTAAACGTTTTCACCACTGTACTCGGGAACTCCGTGTATTTCCAGGTTGTTTTCCCGCAGGTTTTGTTCGATTACATTCAATCTTTCAGCCATATCTGCAGCAAGTGTTGACAGTGTTTCGTTTTCTTCCTTAAGTTTTTTATTTACTTGTATAACGTTAGCAACACTTGACTTCATTTCGTCATATTGGTCACTTAAAAAACTTACTGACTTCCTGAGATCCTGCAGATCTTCCTTAATAGTACTCAGTTCGTCTCTGACTACCTGGGATATTGTAGATTGTATTTCTTTTTTTAAAGCGACAAGAACACGATCGCTTATGCTTGCAATTATGTGTTCCTCAGATAAATAATCAATTTGTGAGGTGATTTGAGACTGCTTTGCGATTTTTTTGGTATTAGTTATAGTTGGAGTACCATCATCACTAGAAGATCCTGAATTGCGTTCAGGTTTGTCAGCCCGAATAGGTGTGTTGGTATTATCGACTTTAGGCTGTTTATTTTTACACGCCTGACATTTCCAGACGCTTTTATGTTTTTGAGTCATAGCACTGTAAAAGCGTTTTTCAGGTATATTAGCACAGGCGAGATCATAAGTTGATTCACATGAACAGCATTGTAGATACCTTCTTGATTCGATTACGTTCAGACATCCTGCACATTCCATTAGTCGTGTTGCCATGTTAAAATTGGAAGGAGTTTAAAAAAAATAAAAAATAAAAAAAAAAATCCTACACAATAGGTGTTCCAAACTTAAATTCAGTTAAATATGAGAAATTACAAAAGTCGATTTAATAGGAAAAAAAAAAAGAAAAAAAAGTATTAACGATGATTTGAACTTCGTATCGATCAGTCGTTACGTGTATTGTGCACCACTATACTATGGCAGCTTCAAGATGTTAGTTCGAAAATACGTTCAGTTTCTAACTTCCAACACTAATTGTCCGACAATGTCACATAAAATGTTCGTTAACCGTCAGTCACTTTAACTTTTTTTCTTTTACAAATCTTAACTACCGACACTTCACACACATTTAGATGGTTTTACTTTAGTTTTTTCTTGTGTTTTAATGATTGAAATTGTTAACTAAATCACTTTTTATATTCCAAATCTATTTAACAACAAAGCTTTTCTATACAGCCACTAATTCACGCACTTTTCATTTTATTTATACGGAGCTAACTTATTACATGTATTCACGTCAATGTCCCGAGACGATAATGTGTATAAATACCTGCTTACATATTTGGTTTTCAAATAATTGAACTATGAATATATTTATTAATAGTTATTATGAATTATTGATTATTGTCGACTGCAAGGCAACGAGCCATATAAGAATTACTTTAAATCGACCAGTTAAATTTAAAAATATTAGCTATGTATCTATAGGCAGTAAAACGAGCCTCAGAGTACGGTATGCTCTGCTATATAAGTAGGGACTTATATTTTTGTACTCCGATTTTTTCGTTGATCATCTATTATATATATTTTCATGGATATGACATATTTTTTTAAAAGATTGTTCCAAGTAGAAGAGCACTCATTGGCTTCTGAGAAATAATAAGTATTTGTTGTCAGTAAGTACATCATAATAATGATGAAACACTATTGTTGAATTAACGATGCGCTTGTGAATATTTCGCAAATAGCGATTGTTATTTTGAGCTTCATTTTTTAAGTCATCAATTGTTTTATATAATTTGTCCTCTTTAACTAACGTGTTTTGACCGACGCGACGGTTTAAAATAGTAACGTGGTTTTTCATGTCGGTTGTCGGTCAATTTAGACTATACTTACATTGAATTAAAATTTACAGAAAAAGCAACTGAATTTTGTAGTATGGGTACATACTGCAAAATTCAGTTTAAGTAAATAAAATAAATATTAGCATATAAAACTTAGATTTATTAATACTTTAGGTATTTTAAAATAAATATAAAGGCAAATTAATAAAATTATACACAAAATTATACGAATTATGCAAGATACCAATTAAATTCTAGAGAATGTGTAAAATGGTCTACATTTCACCGTTTAATAGCTATGGAAGTAGGTTGTGTTCACCATCACAATATGTATGTTGAAGTTGAATGCGTGAAGTATTTATAAAGTAAAGTCTAAAATCAGTTACAATATGAAATATTATTTAATAATGTATTATCTCACAGTACCAGTTGTGATATATTGTGAACATAACGCTATAAGGGGAAAGCTATTGCAAAAAGTAGCTCAGATTGGTTGAGGGTGTGGCGTACTTTGTAATACTAAGCCCAGTGGACCGGCAAGAAACTGGAGCGCAATGCTTGACAATCGCCTATTAGGATAAGAGTAGTGGTAACGTTACATTTATTTCTCAATAATTTTATTTATAGTTGAACGCTTAGGTTACGAATTTGTCGTCTTATGTTTACCGCCCGCAATTCTAAAACATCCTATATTTTTTAAGATTTAAATCTACTTTACGTAGGTCATTATACTATCACGCACATGTGTATAATTAATTAGGATAATTACTTCGTATAAAATTACAATTAATTTGGATTTAATTTTCAAGGCAACGATATCACGGAAACTCATAAACAACTCTCAGTATCAGAAGTTAATGAAGATTATTAGAATCAGAATAAACTCCGATCACTTTCTATATTGAAGGTCGCAGACATCCTATTGCGGCTAGCTACGTCTTCGACCTACTACATCAGGTGCAGAAGTCATGCGGTTTCAATATTTAATTAACAAATAATTACAGGTTAGTATATGAGAGCTGGTAGCTAGCTAGTTATGATTAATGTAGACTTGTCTGTTGATTTTGTAGTGTTTATTGACTTGATTAATGTTAATTTCAATTAATTGTCTACTTTTAAAAATCTTTAAAGAACTTTGATAGGGGGACTCAAAGATGTTTTTTGAGACAATTGCATGTTTTAATTTCACTACACGAGATGAAATCTAGTTTCATCTATTTAAGGTGAGAAAGTATAGGCAAGATAATTTTTTTAAAAATTTGTTCCGCAAAATATTTTACTCGAAGTACATATACGATTTTACTTAAAACCAAGCAACACGAAGGTATAATATGCAATTAAACAGTGCCTGCAATATAACGGGCCTTAGCTCCGTTATGTCAGACTCGGATAGCGGTCAGTGTGTTACGAGTACATTATATGTATTGTATTCATTTCATTATATCTGTATACATAAAAGTGCATATACATGTATAGATTTTTTAACCGGTTGGGTATATAATTTCATATTTTTTGCTGCTGTTGTCTTCCTAGAACTTAGAAGTAGAGCGTGTTCTCAATGCTTGTAAAAAGTGGATAGTATATTATTTAGATTTATTGAAATAATTAATTTCACATATTTTTGCTTAACTACTTAAGTTTCAATCATAAGAGCTGCGTGTTTTCAATGCTTATTCAGAGTGCAGAAGGCTTTTTTTCGTTCTCAATCATTCGAATACTGTAGGATTAAGCTGGTCATTAAATCTACAAAACAATAGGGTTACGCTATTATCTGCGTAGGGGTAACATTGAAACAATTTGGCTCAATTTGCGCTAAAATTGTAATTTGATTGTGAAATGCTATTAAATGTGAATATGTAGGTGTACCTATAAGCTAAATTACCCTCAAGTAAATAAATCATATCACATAGGTACCTTGGGCTCTGAGCTAATTAATATCTGGCTTTCATCAACCATCATATTATCAATAGTATAAAGTATGAAAAATGAATTAAATAATGTTTCATTCCACACAATACAAAAGAACGTCAACAAAATTGCACGTGAATAAGGAAATTTTTTAAAAACATCTTCAGTTATAATATCTCTAATTCCATATCAGACTAATCGTTTATTTTTAGCTAGGTAATCTTAAATGAGATCTATGATATAACAGAAGAATGCGTTAACGAAAAAGAAAGCGTTCTTTAGGTGGCTTGCTAACTTCCGCTCCATAAAACAAAACCATAACAGTTGTTATGATTTAGAACCATCAGCATTCGTATAACATCCAAAATCGTCTGGTGATGATTACATAAGCCAATAAACTGCTCGCCCTAGTTTAAAGCCGATTCTTAAATATTAGGCAGCTCTGTATCTTTAATAGATAATTTTCCTTACTACGAATAAGGTAGAGTTAAATATTTTTATTTAATTGTCGATTATTGATATTTAATGCAAACTTTTGAATAAATATAAATATGAGAAAGAGTTGCACCTGTTTTGGCCGAGTTCCGAATAACTCGCTTTACTACTTGTGTTGTAAGCTAGATTTATACTATGATTCGTATCTTCTCAGCATTGACTTTTATAATAATATGCGTTTATTGATGATATTTTTTTACATTTTTATACTAATATATTAAAATAATATATTAAAATAAGAGTAAATATTTAACATGTTTCTGATTGGATAAGTTAATGAGCTGCAGTAAAAAGATAAATTTTTGAATAAATTAAAACGCGAGTTCATATAAAAAGTAGAACTCACTCATATTCAGGATTGTGAATTATATAAATATAATTTACAATGTAAAATTAAAATCTAGCTGTTATCTTGAATATGAAGTTATGTGCGGTTAGCGTTAACTACTATTAAGTTTTCTGTGGTGCGGTCCGAATTTTTCTTTACAATTGAATAGAATCCACATTGCATATTATGTAGATGGTGCTACATAAATAACATTTGTATGACAAATGAATATTTTGTAAGCAAATTTGTTAAACCCGTGTTTAAATGGCTAGTAGCATGTAACAACTTCTAAACAATGGTTCCCCACACCACATTCAATTGCTGTAATAACTGTGACGTATGAGAGTGCGCGTTACGAATAATATTATTATACCTTTATTAGGATTATTTAACTGTTCCCCACAATGTAAAATCTGATTCACGGTACGATTATGCTTATCAATTACGTGTGTCTCCCTCGCCTACGCCTTAAGTGCCTTCAATTGTTGTTTCTTTTATGGACACAGAAATTTTTGTACATCATCTTAGATTACAACACCATTTCGACTTTTGTTCAGCAGTCGTAGCTCGATGAGGAACTTAGTAAAGTATAATAATGTAACAATGTGAATTTCTATGTACATAAAGAAGTGGCTAAATGAACGTGTTTATTGTGTCGTTGATAGACATTGAAATCAAAGTATGATTCAATTATTAAGAAAGGAAGCAGTTATTCAAGAATTATGCCTGTATCCTTTCCTATGATTGGATACAATGGCCAATGAGTCGACCAATTCTAGTTCTAAGCAGAATTTGTTGCATTAACTATAACAGAATTTTTAAACATTTCATAAGTAAATATTTCGTTTTTGAAACGTATTTTTACTTACCATAAGAAAGAAATGCTTAATGAGATATACAGTAGTAGGATCGAATATTTTTGCACGGCTACTAGGAAAACTGCAAACGTTCTCCTTTTCTATCGCAATTACTACGAAATATACCAATAACTAAAATGTTTTACTGTAAAAGATTTTAGATAACTTTATTTTAGAAAACACGTAGTAAGTAAGTAGGAAAAGTATACGTGTTTAAAAAAGAAGCCATTATCTTTGTATTAGAAATGTAGAGTCGATAGTCTATATAAATAATAATTATAGATTATAGAAGTTAAATTATATAAACCGTATACGTAGTATAGTAGTCTGATATATTTACATTTAACAAGCATTACCAGCTATATAGACACAAGTACTTAAGAAACTTTTGCCTGATAGAGCACTTAAAATAATATGAGCGTTTTTTAAATAAATATCATCGCGTTGAAACAACTAGTCAAGAAACTTAGGTCCGTAACCGACAGTTATTAAATTAAAGATTATCAGAGTAATGAGAAGCTATGATATTTAAACAGGAAGTTAATTGTTAGCAGAAACGTGGGCGAAGTCGTGTGCAAGCGTGTGTAATAATATTAATTGTAAAATGGTTCTGCTAAATATCTGTCTGCCTCCGACAAATTCCACGCCGTTTCCTTTTCATTGACGTTCGTTGAATTTTTTTGTTGTTAATTTACCAGTCGCTATAAACGACGGAGCCGTGTTTAATATGATAATTACGTTTGCAATATCCTTGTTAGGTACTAATTGAATTTTATTTCTAAATAATACAAAAGAAACATCGGTTTATGGCGCTCTTATAGTGATCAGTTGTTGAGGTAGCTCCTAAGCCGTTTTCTCTTTCTTTTTAATTTTAACATATTGGCGTAAAGATAACAAATAGTATGTAAAGGATATTGGTGTTCTTACGTTCCTTACGTCTAAAATTTGTTTATACATTATGTGTCGAGTCTAATTGATTGAAGCGCATAATCAAAATATTATGATACATGTGTCTGTTGAATATGTAAATTTTAAACATCCTGAACATTCATTACTCATTGCTAAAATTTACGAAATATAAAGCAGATCCACTGTTGGCATTTACGATCTGTTTCATCACAACAGTTATATAATCTGAGGCAGTAAGTAACTTTATCTCAACAGATGTAAGAACGTTTGACCTCTAGCCTGGTACACTCATTCTAACAAGGCTTTGTTATGATGTCTTTATGGCATTTTTAATGTAATAGTGTTAAAATATTAAACAGTTGATATTTCGCACTGTATGAGTTATGTCATGGACTCGTAACACGTGTTAATAGTTAATAGCATAATAGTTCTAGTGTACACTGTACGTTATACCGGATTTTTTTCTATTAACTTTTTAAATGGTTGGCATAATTTGCTACGGTCGAAAATGCAGTCTGAAATGATATTAGACGAGATGATATATAATATAGATTATAGGGAATACAATGTTAGCTATAAGCATCATTATATTTTTTAATGCAATAGACGTATGCGTGCTTAAAATATATCTACAATCTACATACTACATTTTTTATGATATCTGATATACCTACTAATTTAGATATTGTCGTAAAAATATTTATTGCCAAGGTTAAAAAACATTGTTATGACTTCAACCTTCATCAGAAATCCAATTCTTAATCCTTTTTATTGCTAAAGTGGCATGATAAGTGATAACACAAAAATCTCGTTTACATTTCCAGAAATAACCAAGAGTTTTTAACAAAATAAGCACGAAATATCTAGTAGCTTGAGCAATTAAATACTGTGCTAAACCACGAGAGCTGAACTAACGCTAAATCGAATTTCGTCATGCAATCAAATCCTGAACGAAGATTTGTTTATTCGTATTCACGCTCGTGCATCCCGATTCCCGCGTCACGGCGTGCAGTGTATCGACCTTTACGTAGCTAATAATTATCTTCATAAATTCAATGTGGTAATAAAAAATCAAATTGTCATTCAGAGACGTGATACTCACATATTCTACCGCATCTTTCCCATGACCTTTTATTTGTTGGCCGTGTGTTAAATAGCGTTTGTTTCTGGTTGTGTCTTCCGATTCGTTTCTTCGTGTGATTAGAAAAATTAACAAAAAACATTGAATGAATCCATCTATTTCGTAAACGTAAATGAAATCATATTTATATGGAACAACAAAATGAAAGAAAAAATTGTATTATGGGATCCAACTAAGAATAGGAACGTAACTTTTGTTGTGACAGTTATACCTAATTATCTTTTTAAAAAATAAATTAATTTTATTTTCGGCTAACTCTTCATTGAAATTTAAATAAAATTAATATGCTCACCTAAGATTATTGATTCTTTCGAATTAATAGATAATCAAAGTAAACAATGTTAATTTACGAAAAAACTGGTTCTACTTAATTAATTTTTATGTATTTAAATCCGATTGTATCCGAGGAAACAATTAAATTCAACTATTACTACTGAGTAGTTGATAATTCTCTATCTTTCGTTCAAATTTTTCCAAGAATTCTAGATTTGGAAAATAGCCCTTGCTTTCTTGAAAGCGCAAAATTTTATACAACTTGAACATAATAATTTTGTTAGGTAAATGTACCCGATGAGCGTGACCCCATTCGAAAAGTATGCTCAACTTTCAATCATATCTATGCATTATGTATACAGTATACAGAATACACAATGCTTTTTGTTGTAAACAATAATACATAATACATATATGATATAATATTAAAAATAGCGGGGCGTGTTGATAGTGCGACATAATAATAGTAGCTATGTTACATAGTAACAATGTGGTAACAATGGAGAAAGCATGTACCTAATAGATATTTTTCTTGTCTTGACAGATGTTAACGGATGTGTTATCTGTGGCTATTAAATGTCAAATTAATGAAGATTTTAAATTATGAAATAGACTATGCGGTTTGTTGCTATAAGTGTATGTTGTACTAAAAAAAATTGTGATGCGCTTTTTCCTCATTGGAAATTATTTGATGAATTCAAATTTTTCGTGATATATACGTGGTACATAGAAGACGAGTCCCGAAATACATATACATATATGAAACATAAAAACCGGCCAAGTGCGAGTCAGACTCGCGCACGAAGGGTTCTATACTATGGGAATATTTTACATTTTTAGTAGATATTAGTTGTTATAGCGGCAACGGAAATACATCATTAGTGAACATTTCAGCTTACTAGCTATCACGGTTTATGAGATACAGCCTGGAGACAGACATAAATACAGATAGACAGCGGAGGCTAGTGATAGGGTCCCGTTTTATCCTTGGGTACGGAACCCTAATAAAAATGCCTAAATATGCTTCTGAAAAGAAAATTCTAATTGATGTTTTTTTATGATTTCTTGTAATTAATATAAATCGACTGAATTAAGAGTATTTTAATCTGTCTTATATGGTTAATTTACTTGAATCATAGATTTTCCTTGCGCTCTATCCTTCACAGTGCATATAAAAATCAAGAAAAACGTACAAGTAAAGCACTTCGACTTCCTTCCCAATTCCATTGCATAAATAGAAAATTTCTCTTTATTATTGTCGCAATAAATTCCTGATGATTCACCAAACGTTTACCGAATTGGCATTTTCAGTGGGTGGTGCGTAGAATCACATGCATCGACTGCAAATCATTGTTACCGCGTTCCAAGGGCAATAATTACGTTTTCTATGCCTCATTCTAGTCTTCAAGGGTATATTTCCTTATAAATACTGATCGTAAGATTATCTTAATATATGTAAGCCTTTGCTACATGTAGGTATGTGATGTTAACTCATAATCTCAACGGAAACTGTATAGTTATGAACATTAAAGGATACAAAATGACAATTCTTGGTGCTATTTTATGAAAAAGTATGTATTTTTCTTTTCATGGTATCGTTATTAATATTATGGACATACGATTAATAACTCAAACGTTTTTATGATTTGCACGTCATAAAGTGTTATAAATTATTTATTTTAATTTAATATAGATTATTATATGAGCATAATTCCTTGTTAATGCAGTTTATGTAATAACGTTTCCTCTTCAGTTATAACCAAGTTATAACGTATAAATTAATAATTTTCTACATTTAAGGAAGGTTTTTTTATTCAATAATTATGAGCCATATTTGACTTTGGCTGTAGTTTATTTATACCATATGAAAACAAATATCAGATAACTAGATGCAGTCCCGGTTTCGTGTGGGTTAACACGGTATAATAATAAATAGTTTATGTTATTCGCTAAAGATATCGCTTTTTTGTGGTAATATTTCACATATGTTTCTGTCTTCCAACCTTTCTTCCCATGCGTAATTGTCAATCAGAATCCTGTCTCATTTCTTTTGTAGAATTCACATATTATTTACAAATACATAGTTACGTAGCAATATTTTTTACCAAGTAAATATATTTGCGTTCATATTTTGTTAGTTGATCTCCGAGCTCATAGCTCTACTCAAAACATTAAGAGGAGGTAGTTAAGGCAAATTTACAGATTATATATCTAATATGATGTTTATACTAATCTCCTTTTCCGATAGATTTAGTCTATCATGTTTTCCGGCAAGATAATGACGCTGCAATGACGTCACACATCTGGAACTTGCGAATTGCATACCGCTAGTGGGGCGCGTGACGAGCTAAATTGCACAAGAACGCATTCAACCCGCTTTTTCTATTACGTAAATGTGTATCAAAATTTGTATTCACGTAGAACAAGCGTGTTTACGTTGCAATGTAGGAAAACGATACATTTGTTTACATAAGATCACATTTAATGTGTTTTTTTATTTTTAAGATACTTTTCCCAGATGTTTTAAATAATGTAGTAACAACTTTATAAAAAATAAATAAAAAAAAGTACCTAAGTACATAAATTTATTAGTACACAACTAAACAATTCTTTATAATCTAGTGGCTCCATTGGCTTTTTAAATCTCGGACATTTTAAAGCTAATAAATACTCGTCTCAATGAATAATAGGTACAGGTTCCCTTAATGGTTATCTATTTACGCAAGTGAATTAATAGCTTTTACTTTCAACACGCCCACGCTGTTCTCGTTTACCGTTGTACAAATACACATAAAAAGAAAAACATAGTAATTATCTTTTTACTTTTTAATGATTTATGTTGTTTTATACAAAGAAATAGTCTTCTGGTAAGTTTAAATTTATAAAGAATAGTATTGTCCCGCCCCGTGATCGAATTTTTTCTATTCTTTATAAATGTATATTTATAAAGCACTAGGTTTCCGCCCGCGGCTTCGCCCACGCAGTCAAAGAAAAACCCGCATAGTTCCCGTTCCCGTGGGATTTCCGGGATTGCGTCATTTTCCCGGGATAAAAAGTAGCCTATGTGCTTTCTCGGGTATCAAAATATCTTCATACCAAATTTCATGAAAATTGGTTCAGTAGTTTAGGCGTGATTGAGTAACAGACAGACAGACAGACAGAGTTACTTTCGCATTTATAATATTAGTATGGATTATATTATATAGGATCCATTATTTTCCTATTATTATATTAGTTAATATTTTCATAATTCTTAAAATTTTCGCATTTATTTATTTACGTAGCACATACGGTTGAATCATTGCACATATGTTTAGAATAAAGCAAAATCTTGCATATTATCAACTACGTAACGAGGAACATAAATTCGCGCTGCGGTAGAGCTTTACTTATAACTAGTGTTTTTTCCTAACAGCGCTTTTAGCGTAATTATTTATTTCTATGTGAAGTCATGTGTAACTTTCAACAGTTGACGTTGTACCGCCCTTGACATTTCCTACACTCCTCCGTTTGCTCGCATCGCAGACCTTTACTAAGGTTTAAACATTGCATATTGCAGATAGCATACATATTTATAACCCTCGTCATGAAATCGACGACATTTAAGAATTACGCGTGGTCAGGTATTACGGCAAACTAGCTTGAAGAATTTAAAAAGGCTCTATATTCCATAATTAAGAGGTTCAATTGTATATACTTCATACATTATTTACATACATAGTAATTACAGGAATGAGGAAGTATCAGTTGAAAAAATGTATAAATTGACATAATGTATACAGTTTGTTAGAAATCAAAGCGAGTTTAAGGACTAGTTCAAGTCAATATCATATTATAGTGATTGATAAATCACTATAATGTTATAAACAAAATAAGGATTAAAATTTTGACCTTGGTTATGTAGTATGTCAAAGCAGGCTTACAACTTTACGTTTAGGTATACCTACCTACTTATTATTAATGTTGTGTGAATTATTAAAGTTGTGATAGATATTTTGTTCAACTAAAAATTAGAATATAAAAATCAATTCCGATAATAATAAAACAGGATTGTATAAAGTTTATTTCTCGCATGCTAACTATGAAATCAATTATTATATTTACTAAGTGATAAGGCCGCCTTGTGTGCTGGACTAGTTTTAAGTTTTAATTTTAAGAATTTATTTGTATGCCAGCACAATAAAGTGTTAATAAATAAATAAATAAATAAATATTTATAAACGTTAATGATTAGAAATCGGAACACAGGAAATAATATACCTACATGATGTTTTTTGGTAAAGGGAAAATATAATACCATCAAATGTAAACAATGCAATATTGTGAACGTACTTGATTCATCATTACGATAGTATACATCATTAGTAAACATTCGTTATACTGCAGTCTTGAGTCTACGGTGATTGATGGATATCGAATATATTGCAAAATATTGCGAAGTACATAAATTATGAGACCACCATCTTAGTCTATCGGTAAGGAAAACAAAATATATACAAGAATAAATAATATTCAAAATAGCCTGTATTGGGATACATATTAAATAAAGGTAAGGTAAGGTAATGTTGGTTATTACTAGTAGTAACCGTTAATTTGAGCTTTACAAAAGAGATCGTCAAGATAATGGAATACGAGCGAATCATCTCTATTTACAAATATCATAGATTAGGTAAGAGTTACTTTGTAACGTAAAACCAGAATATAATGTGTATAGTAGTTTCAACAATAAAATGTTAGTAGTACCTACATGTACATTAAATCGTCTAAGATCGTGCCTCTACAAATAATAAAAATAAACCTTAATATATATAAATCTCGTGTCACAATGTTTTATGTTTGTCCTCAATGGACTCCTAAACCACTTAACCGATTATAATAAAATTCGCACACAATGTGCAGTTCGATCCAACTTGAAAGATAGGATAGGTTTTATCCCGGAAATCCCCCGGGAACGGGAACTATGCGGGTGTTTCTTTGAAAACGCGGGCGAAGCCGCGGGCGGAAAGCTAGTATATAATAAACATGTAATCAAGAGGTAATGAAAATGTTATAAATCTGATTGGAACTACATTAAGATAATATAGTTTTATACATAAATAAATACGTTTCTGATTTATAATTATTTTTATACAGAACAATCCAATGATAACCTTAAACAGTAATTTCTTCTAAAAAATATAACCAATAAAATACTGCCTCCTGGGCTTTACAATTAATCAGAAATATACGATTATGTATTCTCAGAACACTCGAAAGTAATATCATTATCAAATTTGTCATATTATGACCCTGTGGTTATTCTGAATACGTCTGGCGCCTCACGATTGCTTATAAATTATATCTTTAATGTATTCTGGTTTAATAGCATTCGTATCAGACTACTAATATAGAACAATTATCTCAAACCTCAGTGCCAGTAGCTAATTATAGGCCGGGATCGTCTCGACAATCAATCAATTGCAATTTGCAAATTGGCAGTTGTGTGCATTATTTCTTCGATTCTCTGGTTTATTGGTCTGAGATACAAAGTCTTTGTTTCCTTATTTCCTCAGTTTCGTAACATTTAATGAGTTGGCTTCGCAACAGGGGTGTATAATAATTGTAGGACATTGCAGTCGCATTAAAAACGTGACAAACTGTGAGTTTGTAAAGGCAGGTCGACGCAAACTCTCGCTCGATGTAATATCAATTTGTCCGACGGCCTTGGCACACAAGCGTGTTAGTTTCACTCAACTAAATGGGGGCATAACTTTTTGTTCATAGTTTGAATTATTAGTATGAATTGGCGGGAAAGGCCTAATAGCGACCGACAGTAACTAGTCGCCTGACATTACAATTTACAATGTCTATGTAAACACTTACGAAACGACTTCGTTTCCCGACAGATGCGTCATTTTTAAGCGAATGTTTGAATAGTCTGTACCATCAGTTTGATTTCTACATTTACAACTTTTGTTTAGGTTTTTCCTCTGTATATCACGAATCCATTGTTCTTAGTTTGTGGATAAAGTATGTAAAGATTTGAGATGTTTAACTTACCTCACTCCAAAGTAAAGTGCAGCAAGCGTGTCGGCTAAACGGTACGGTGTGGTGAACACCTCATGATGGCGCGTTTTTCCCCTCACTTCGCTCACTTACTACGGACTACGGAGCATTGATGTTCATGTTCTGGAATAACAAAATATATATTTTTCTTTAAATGTTTAGGCATATTGTTTATTTGTATTTAAATATAAAATCAAATACAGTAATCTTATAACTTTTCCTTCCCACAAATACTATGCATATGATAGTGTACATGAAAAAAGTTATCAAAATAATTGATATTCGAAATGTTTAAATCATTGGTTTGTATTTTAAAATAATTAGGTGGTATTTTCTGAAGAAAATTATATCAAGGGTCATAAGAAATATAAACATACTTCAAAATTGAATAATTAAACATTATGATTAGCTATCATTATGTATAATAAAAACGCTAACAGCATACCAAAGATGTTATTGAACATATTACATATATATCTCACAATAATATATATCCAATACCATTGGCAACATTAACATTCATGCGTAATGATGAAGCATTAGTGATGTATTTCTATTTAATCCAGACAGTTGATGATAGAAATCGTATTATATGCTGATAAATAGACTTATATGTAATTATAATTTGATGCGCATACAATTGCTCCTCTCATGTTAAATCTATGAAATTCTTCACCAAATGTCATCTGCTTTATGTAATAGGTCAAATGTTAAACTTTTTGACACAGGATATGTCGAAACAAGAATGATCCAAGAATTTTTGATGATCATGATAAATAAATTTGTAATATAAAAATAATAGTTCATAAATCGACATTAAATTATATGTTCTTTGTTCGATTCAATAGAAATCGTTAATAATATATTATCTAAACTGTTTGATATGTCTTTAATAATGTAGGTATTATCTGTCCATGCCAGTAGACAGTGTTATTAATCCTCACCTCGCGACATGCCTTAGGTCACCTCATTAATGTTTGGTATGAGAATGTTAAATAGATAAGTCGTCAAATGCCATGTAACCGGTTTGGTTAATATCACTGCGCCTGTCTTGTGCCGGATGATATAATTGGTTAATGATCCTCCTAAAATATCAAATTGACAAAAGAATGAGGCGTTCCGAGCTAGTCATTGCTATGTCTATATTATCCAATACCTTCTTAAACTTATTTGACTTGTTTCCTACCGTTTCTTATTTATACATATAAATTTTTATTTAATATGTGTGACAGATACTTCCTTTAGAGAGGAGAAGAAAGTTGAATACGATTAGAATCACATAAAGGTTTTTATCGTAAAGAAAGCATGATATCCTGCAAGTGACAGTTGTGGCCGACACTGAACGTAAAGAAGTGTCGATCAGTGTTCATATAGAATTAAATGCGACAGTGAAATGAAAGCGTGCTAAATATTGATGACTATTGAGTATTGTCGGCAGGGAGCAAAAAAATCAGCCTTTCAAGGCATTCCGCGGGGCCGCACACCGCACGCCGCGGCCTCGCTTTAACGAAATAATAACTAACTTTACAATAATTAACTGGGCTTATAATAAAATCTCACTCGGTTCAATTCAATTGGCGCCAATCAAAGGTGACAGATAAAATCAGCACGTTACGGAATAATTAGGTTCATTGAAAACTGTATGTGCTCATTGTTATTGAGGTAGAGTTTGATACAGTGCGGCATTCATTTGTTGATTATATTTACTCATGCTTAAATGACTAGGTACTTTATCTTATTAATTAGGTTTATTGAATTATATCAATCTTTTCAGTTGTGCCAGTGAATATTTAATAAATGTAATTGAAACAATTGAAAAAGAACAAGTTCAACTTTTAGAATAAGATTGACATTCACTAGTAAAGAGATAATCTGTGATAACATATGACACTGATCTATATATATAAAACTCAAAGGTGACTGATATAGTGATCTATCAACGCACAGGCCAAACCACTGGACGTATCGGGCTGAAATTTGGCATGCAGGTAGATGTTAGGACGTAGGCATCCGCTAAGAAAGGATTTCCCGAAATTCTTGCGGGAACTGGGAAAAACGGGGATGCACGAACAAAGTCGTGGGCGGAAGCTAGTTATAATATAAAAGTGTACTTATATGGGTATAATAAGCTAATCCACGATAGAAGAGGACCAATTATACAGTTTGAGCCAACAGTTTTCTACAAATTCTACGTTAAGTAGGAATATAATTTGTACTCAAATTCAGACCATTACTATTACATTACTGCATTGTGTCCTACAAATAACCTAAATTGCTAATGGATTTTAAAGCACATGGAACGAAATATTAATCCAAACTATTCAATTACCTTGTTACATGAAGGTTGCATTAGACCACCTATATGCTACCAGCAAGTTAATACACTGTTTAGAGATAAAATTACTAACCAATTATATCCATTAGTGGAGCGAATTGCATTTCGACATTATGATCATTGTTTGAAGCCTTGACGAAAGAATACGTAGTTAGTATTATGAATTCTTTGTGGTTCCGCATTACATGTTCGAACAATAGCTGTTTAATACCGTAGGATTTAGTATACAACATTATTGCTATATGAATGTGAATATCGAAATCTTTGGCTAATAGTAATTGTTAACAAGAAAGTTTATTATTTATATTTTCTGTGCGTGAAGTTATTTTGCGACTATACATAAATAATATGTAATTTGATTCCAAAATTAAGTACTGAGAACTCCTATTTCCTATCATTCACTGGAACGTACAGTCGTACATATATCTCTAGCAGATTTATATAACAAGTTTTTAATTCACACACAATTCCCAAAGAAAATGTTTCGCGTCTCATATTAAATGAGAATTGAAATCCGGCTCAAATAGTACGTGCAACACCAAAAACCGTTGTTCAATGTACACGCATGGATAAAGCGTGCTTAATTATTGAACTAGACACACTCTGCGTACAATAGTAGCGTGGGAAAGACGGTGGCATTTAGCTATGTATGTATGTACGTGCCGCATCTTCGATTACCTAACTACCGAATACGTAAGCGATAGCACGATGACTGTGAAGGTTCTTTTCGTCTTTTTATATGGAATGTAGAGATTGGAGGCGGTTTTGAGCGGTGAACTTGTTACAGACTGCGTTACTTTTGTTTCGAATTATAATATTTTATAATACTTTTTTAAAGAGATTTGGCATATTGAGGATGTTTAGTTAGGTTAAGCATTAAGGATTTGGGTTATAATTACTAGTACATTTTTATATGTAATACAAAATATGTAATGTATGCAAATGCCGTCATTAATAATTTATCGTCTCATTTTCTTACTTCATCTTAATCTTGTTTCCAGAAATCTAATTTCAGAGTCTTACCTACCTAATTTAAATGCCATGATAAAGAAATACATAAAATTAAGAAGCTAGGTAATTTATAAAAAAGAGTATAAAAATGTCGTTATTCAGCTATTCAGCGTATAAAGTTCACAGCATGAGTTGTCACCAAACAACGTAGTGTGAATCCTTGCAAAACTCGTCGACCGGTCTCGGCTACGGGTTTTCCTAAATTATGTGCTGATATTTGTGTTTCATATTTTAGACTTTGTTTCTACATATACATATAAATGTCATGTATATGTTATGTCATTAAACTGCTTTACATAAGAACACGTTGAGGAAAATAAGAGCATAGAACATTATATATTTACCTAATAGCTTTAATACTTTACATTGTACTGATAAAAATAATCAGTAAAGTTTTTGTATTGTTATTTTTACACGTGTTTCGATTAAATTGATTAATTTATGTATGGATAATTATTTAAAATATGCTATTTAAGGAAGCTGCTTCATTTGTCAAAAGTTAAGATAACATCATCAAATTATTTATTGCAATCCTCTTATCAGATTTGATTTAAATTGACTCATATTTAAGCTAGAACAACCGTATAATATTATCTATATAAATGTAACACGTATTTAATAAAATATAATACCTGTTTATGATTTACTAGTGGTAGAGCTCAGAAACCGCTCTATATAGTATGTTATTTTTACGTGTGATTTTATATAAAACTAGCGGTCCGCCCCGGCATCGCCCGTGGTACATGTTTACGTTTACTACATAAGAACCATCCTCGTACTTCAAGGAATATTATAAAAAAAGAATTAACGAAATCGGTTCAGCGGTTCTCGAGTTTATCGCTTATCAACCCATTCGATTCATTTTTATTATACGTAGAGATAATTATTTGACTTTATTGTGTTTATTATTTATTTTATGTCTGATATTGTAACATTGATCTACATATATATTTATGTACAATATGATAATGATAATCATATAATCATAACGAAGTCGAGGAAATTCCGAATCATGTAATTATTATTGGCTTGTTAATACATTTCGTAACGTTTTCTTAAGCAGGTCAAAAGGAAAATAGTGGGTTAATCGCGTTTTGATCGCTTCCATTCGTATTTGCGAAAGAATGTTGTCGATTGCTTTTATTGTTACTTATCAAATTGTTTTGTTTATGGTTGTTATCATTTTTATTAACTCATTATAAATATGTACTTCTTAGTTCAAATAGCTCCGGTGTTGTAACAAAATTCTGTCCTGTATTGGTATTTTAGGGACTATGGCGGGATAAATTGAACCAAAATGAGTATTTAAAATATATTTTTTTCAGTTTGTTTTTACATAGAAACCGGGTAGATAGATATCAGAAATTATACACGAATAAATGACACGATGTTAAGAAAAACCAATGCAGTCGAATTGTGACTGAAACAGGACAAGATATAGGACCAAGGAAGGTCTCTTCGTTTTAATCCGGTCTTATCTTAATGAGCCTTTTGATTGTCCATTTGAATGATACTGAATCCAATACTGTACCTGGTCGTACCTGTATTATAAGTTATCTGTTATAACATCGTTAAGTCACGTTTATAGTACCTACCTACCTATTAAGCTCGTATTGTGTAGGAATAAATGTTTCAAAATGAAATGGCACAAAAACACACAGGTAGCTAGGAAGAGCGTGAAATGGAACGGAAAAATTAACACTTTTTCATAAAAATATTGGGCCATAGAGCATACCTCACCGACCACAATTTCGATTGAGCATTTGTAGTCACGATTTTAATTGAGCGAAACTTCTTTAATTCTAATGAAATAAGAACAAACGTGAATAATATTACAACATTAACATAGCAAAGAAGATTATTATATCATGAAGATATGTTTACAAATGAATGAAATTCAATTGCAACTTACTTTCATAATGAGGGGTACATTTGCGTACGCATATTTGAATATGTAATTCACCAGTATCATGCCTTGATGAGTGCGGAACATGAACATTATCGTTCAATACTACCAATGTGAATGAAACCATGTAGAAATGTAATAATTTGATGATTTTTTTACGCTTGCCGGAAGCTAATAGTCACGTTACGCACGATATAGCTACTAGCTATTATAACAGACAGCTGCTATTGGTTTTACAAAACAATATATCAATCTTATTACATTTTCCTGCTGTGTTTCTAGATGTGTATTAGTCAATCTTGAATTTTCACGTAACTGTTATAAATAACATATTAATAGTTTTAAATGCAAGCTCATAAGAACAAGAAAACTAGGAGAGCATTCAGGAGCACATTTTTGCAGCAAGATAATATTTAAAGTAGCATAATGGATTATAAGAAATTTTAATACGTCTACCCCATCGATTGAATACAAATTTTTGAATAAACCTAACTACTATAAGTAGCTGCTGATTTAAATCTTCGTAACAAGCACGATTCTAAACTTTATGCAATGGTAAATAGGTTGATTTTTGGGTGGTTATGTCGAGAGATTTCGCTTTAGTTGCAAACCGCGACGCGGCGCTAACATAACTGCCTCATTTGCATTTTTACTTACACTCTTGAACCGGCTCGCAGTTACTATCACAATAGACAAGATCTGCATTCTGAATGCATATAAGAACCCTTTGTGTTTTATTTATATTCTGGTTAAACGAGCTGTGCCAGTGAATTTAGCACTTTTTGAAAATTGTTCTCTTTGATATAAAATAAACTAGTACCTAACTAGGACAGTTTGGCTGCAAAATTGATATTGACTTGTTTTCGGGCGTGTTGTATTGGAATTATTGTTTTCGTTTTATCTGCTGACGATATCTTTTCATTGCATGTCAAATATAAGGGCAAAAATATGAATTAGGTTCATATATTAATTTGTTATAAAATAAGAAGAAACACATATGTTTTAGTGTAACTACGACTTCTCTATGTGTTCATGCTTAAATAAGATAAATACATAATGGTATGAAAACTATGCAATACATATAATATATGACGTATTCTATAAAAAATAAGTAAATATATATTTTCTCTTCTGCATATATTAGAATGAAGCAAATATTAAATAGAAAGTATCACCGTGCGTCATCTTCGTATATTTGATCAATTTCACCGAATTCCTGTTATATACATTATACATTTATTGAAAATGAAGTAATTTATTTATAAGCAAAATTAAAAAAAATCATTAACAAAAATTTTACATAGACTAATGCATTCTAATAAAAATATCAAATCAAGCATTTACAAGATGTTCAAAATTAAGGAAATCATGTAATTAAATATTCATGTTTGTGAACTGCGAGGAATGTAACCTTTTATAATAAAATAAATAAAAAGAAGATAGTGAATACCATCGATAGGAATGCACACGGTGATTTGCAAATCCGTGACAAGTTTTATTCGAATGATGGGCTTTTAGCTCTCAGCATACGTCACACGATAATCCCATTTGTGACAGGGGTATTGCGAAGGCGGCTAATTGTACAAGTGTCCGAATGATAAGTTATCAACATCACTCTGGTCACGATTTAGTTAGACCACTCGTAACTTTCTACATTACGAGCATCGAGTGACATTTGCGGACCTCGCCGTCATTTATTGTCCTCGTTCATTCACATATTGTGACCTTCTTAATAAGTCCGATAAGTCTAGATTGATAGAAAGATTACAAATAGGTAGGTACTGCGTCAAATATCAATACGAAATGTGGATTATTTATTATACCTGGGATACGAAATCATTGGAACGTTCTAGCACCTGCACATAGCGTTCGTGTTGAACGTAGTGATTGTAATTATTTTAATTTAGTAACGGTTTTTACGTTGAAATATGTTGAAGTATGCATTAGAACGGATATCATGTCACAGTTAGTAAACTTGTTGCACTTTGACCTTGCACGTACCACTTTCAAAATCCCGCATTCCGCACAGCTACGTTGTAGAGAATTCACGATCCATAGTTCTATTGTTCGGTAATTTAGCCTCACACATCGGAATTCCTGAATCACTAGCTCCTTAGTCCTTACCCTTTAACGGCGATTCATTATTCCACGACCTTTGCAAATACTCTTGAGAAACTGCTCTAGGACGTTCATGTTATGCAATTTATTGGAATTGTTGAGTGTAGTTATTTGATTTTTAAATAAACAAACCAATTAGTACTGGAACCAATTGGTGTTTAAAAATATCTATATTTGTTATTGTAATCATAAACCTCTCCATCATCAAACAATATTCGTACACACTCAAATATTATGAAGACATTTCAATGTAATTTCTGTCGCAGATATAAATGCTAAGTATTTTAACTCATTAATTGGCTATTATTATAGGCTGACAGTTTATATTCATGACTACCTTTTTTTTAAATAATAAAAACTATACGATATCATTTAGACCAACAATTCACATTAAGCAGACGTTCAACACATTAAGCAGTTTAATATTAGATACATATAATATGCAAATCGTTCACTACTTAATTTAACTATAAACTTCCCTCATGGTATGAAATAAGAAGGCATTGAAAATGTTTTCTTAATTAAATGTAACTTAGCTGCTTCGGGTAAAATGAACTCAATAAACTTTGAGAATCTAAAGGCTATTAAATTAACTTTTGGGGTTGCGGTAAGAATTTCTGGATTTAATAATACTCTTCGATTCGATTTTTAAACATGATAATCGTAACTAAAGTATTTTCTATTCACGATAAGCAGATGACTGTATACCTAAACACGACTAATTTAAGTACATTTATTATTTTCTCTTCAACTAGACAAGTTTGAAAACAAGTCGAGGAGACATCACGAGGTTAGCTTGCACACGCTTTTCCGACATTTGCGGGTCGTCGCCATCAAGTTTTTTATTAACAAATAATTAAATATGTTATATAAATAAATATATTGTACACATGTTCATCTTTTACGTCGTAACGGAGTGATCCGGAACGGAAAACGGAATAATAGTCGGAATTTTGAGAAGAGTCTATAAAGAGGCAATAACATATTTTATCACTTTAAATCTCAGCAGGCAAAACTCCAATAAATATTCATTAGGAAAATCATTGGCTGATTCTTGAAGGTATCGTGATACTTTCGGAAATATACAATCTTTTTCAATGTTCTTCTGAATATACGGATCTCTATTTAACACGTCGGAAATGTTTACTTATCGTGTTATTTGAAGTGAATTTCACTTCGAATTCAACCTAGCAAGGGCAATTATTAGCAGATATGAAACTAAACTTATAATTTGATCATTAATGTGCGAATTAGTATACTCAGAAATTCTTTGCACTGTTTCTTTAGAAATATAAAGTCATAAATTCTAAACTTCTTAGAAAATAAGCACACTACACGTTATAAAGTCTATAGTCAAGGCTAAAGGATATTCTCAGTTTTTTTTCTAACTTCAACTATGTTTCAACGGGACATTAAAACTAACGGGAACTATGATAAAAGTGTATCTTTAAGCATACTTTCAAACTGAAGTGCATTCTCTATTCCTCTACACAGCCCGATGGGACAAAATTTGAATATCTAAAGAAAAATCTGATATCCAAAGAAGAAACGACGAGCTTCACATACAAAAGAGCATTTAAGATTTATTATTACGTATTTAAAACACACGAAATATAACCTTTAAGTTGTGGTAAATGATGAGCTTTTTCTAGTAGACATTTAAAACACAGCCCAAGGCTATTAAATTTCTTTGGCATATTGAAATCAAGGAAAGACAACGAACCTTTGTGTGCAATGCTTACCTTATTGGAAAAAGTTATTTAATTTCACCTTGGACATCAACGAATGTAAAAAATAAAGCAAGTAGACTTCGTTCTTTAAATTTTCAGTCACATACCGATTTATGTAATACAGATAGTATATTATGCTGTGAAGTCAGGGCTTTACAAAGTTTACAAATATTACCTGACATGGCACAGATAACAAATTGTAGTGCATATACATGCACAGCCTATAAATTATTATATATTGCTATTTAAACTCGTATGCAAGGGGCACTGACCTGCATGCACATCTTGTGTCGCGTGAGAGCTCTCTGATTACATATCGTTTGTGATTAGGCTCATTTCTGACTATTAGCGCTATTATTTTGATGTAATCATTATTTTGTATGAAAATTACTCCTGTGGTAGGGTTTGCTATGTGTAACTTTTAATTACGTTTTCAATTCGCTATACATTTGGCAACGTCGTAATTATCCGCAGATTTGTTAGAAATTTGGTTACCGCGAAGTATGCAGTTTGACGTGTGCTTTTCGAATAAATTAATTATTAATTAATGAGGCATAAATTCCGAAGATTAATGAATTTGGTTTGGAACAGTGCAATGTGGAAGATTAATGTACGCAATAACTATTATAAAGTATATTTGTGAACCGAATAAAAACGGCGATGTTATATATATCTTGATAAAAACTTATTCGCTTTTGAGTTTTGTAGTTATTGTTATATGTTTAGATACATAATAGAGCTTTATTGTTACAATGTTGCGTTTGATAGCACACTCCAATGAATGTGAATAGGATATTATAGCTTAGCACAACCTTTTTTACACTGTAGGTAATATTGTAATTTCTTTTTAATGTGTAATATTGTATTCACAAAATATTTCCTGATAATGTATTAATGTTCCATTTTAATAAAAGTTTAAATAGTCGTGTAAATACGTAAGAACTCTTATTCTCACAGGCAGTCAGGTAAACGAGTTTGATAAAAACCTTGATATTATATTCAGTACCTGCGTAGTTACCGTGGGTGTATTATGAAATACACACGTGTTCGAAAGGACTTATCCCTTGATACTTCAGCAATTTAGAACGAGCCGTTTTTGCAAACAATTAGTAAATAGGTCAGTGTATATATTCACGTATGTTACGTTGCAATGTTGCTTCATTGCTTGCGTCAGACTGCACGCGGCGCATCGTACTGTAATGATGTCCACACATACCTTCGAACAACATTGGTCGTCGGCTCGTCTATTCGATGGTATGCTCTATGGTTTGGTATCTTTGGTAATGGAATATATCTATGATTGAGCAGCATCTTAAACCCAATTGAATTGAGTCTCATCTCATTCATGATAATAGGTGATAGGTCGACCTGTCTATTTTATGTTGTCTAAATGTTATGATTTAACAAGCGATACGATACTGATGAAATATAACTGACTTGAAAGAACTAGGTGAAAGAAAATGAGGATGGTTTTATATAAGGACTAATGCGGTAATGCCTACGTAATACATTAAAATTTAAAATCAATAAATTTAAATTGAAGTAATGTTTTAATTGTGCCAGATGAAAATGGGGATTTTCATTTTCATTTGGATAAAAGCTGGGTTATGTTCGGTATAAATTTAAAATTATATTATTTTATTGTCTTGTCTTTCTGCACGCTGTGTAGTGTGTACCCTGGGAAATCGACTTGTAAAGTACATAACACACTATTTTGTGTGAAAATTTAAGGTGGTGACTCAATTTTAATACATATACGAGAATGAACATATTATCTCTATATTTTACATCAGTGCTAGAGCCAAACACATATAACCACAATTCTTAACATCTATTTTGTATAAACAGTTATAAATTGAAGAATATTTCCACTTTAATGTATAAAAGTATTTTGTATTCTATCCATGTTCAGTATATTCTACTATCGTAGTCTTCCTACAATTGCGATTTACACGCCCCATCACATATTATATCAAAGTGTACAATCTACGTGCCGTTGACGAATATCTACGGAAGACGACTATCAAATAACTGTAAGTCGAGCACAACGTACAAGTGACCGACTTAAGATAATAAACTGAAATCTAATATCGCAAAGTCTTCAACACGAAATAATTAGACCTTAAGTTTGTGACACAGCTTAACGCACCGTCGCGTCGCGTCTTGTTTTACTCACAATGTTAAGATTTAATATTAAATTTGCAAAGAAGGAATAATATAGTTTGTATGTGCGTTACGTGACTATCTTACCTAGTTTTATTATTAATAAATTCATTAAAAAGAATTATATAACACAATTAACTTGTATTTTTACTCCAAAACATTTTCAACATCTAAAGAGAAAATAGCGGTAATAATATAGATTTATATTTGTACTTCCGTGATCTAGCGAACTTTTCTTAGAGTTCACCTTGAAGTGTGGCCAAAAATTTAAATCAACATCAATTTGCATAAAGTGCAGCCAAACCAATGACGTCAGCAAGCGCCCGTCCAAAAATGATAATTATTATAATAAAAAGTGTCTTTGATTACCACCGCCGGTAGTCATTGTGATATTTCGTTACGCCTCATTGCTAACGTCAAAGTGCACTTTGATTGCAGCGATTACAAATGTGAAGGTCGGAAATGTCAGTTGTCAGAAATAGCATCGGCGGGAACTCTATCAGAAGTAAAGTATGTGTCGTAATGATACTCAACTCAAATAAAGAAATAATACTTCACACGCGTTTATTTTTGGAAACAATATTGTGTGCGTTTTAAATGTGAAGCAACGAGGAGGTACTTATGGATTCTCCTGTCTTGGCAAACGCCCACACTTTCAACAACTGTCTTCTTCTTTTATGCACTAAGTTGGCAAACCTGTTCATAAAAAAACGCATAGAAAAATCCTACGTGTGAAAACGTTGTTTTAGAGTTTAAGTATTTATGTGTTCAATTTGAAAATTTAGTAGCATTTATCAGCTAAGACATGGAATTATACGTAACGTTGTTTAATATTTATCTCCGATACTAATTCATTCACTAATTCATATAGGTATAATAATTAATTTATTTGTATTATAAACTAGCGGTCCGCCCCGGCTTCGCCCGTGGTACATATTTACGTTTTCTCTACATAAGAACCATCCTCGTACTTCAAGGAATATAATAAAAAAAGAATTATCGAAATCGGTTCAGCCGTTCTCGAGTTATGCGCTTACCAACACATTTTGCGATTCATTTTTATATATAAGATAAGTATAAGCCTCATTGCTCGTAATGACTTGATTTCAACACTTCCTAAAGTAATAGCGTAAATTAATTTTGAGTGGCAATCATTTATCAATAATGTTATTATAAAACTTTTGCTACCGATTAGACAACAATGTCATTAACCCAATTAGCAAATATTTTTACGAGCTCACCAAGTCCATAAAATTTCATAATAATATCTGGTAATTGCCATGCATAATATTATAATGGCAGAAAACAAGTTAAAGTGTAATTTTTGAGATGTTTAGTGCAATTAAAGTAAGAAAGGGTGGAAAATATGGAAAATTGAAACATTGTTTTGGGTCGAGTTCAAGTGTTTGCAATTTTTTATCAAGGTCGAAGTTCAGATAATTGTAATTAGGTATTAATTGCATGACCTATATGACAAACACACGTGCTACCTATATACATATTATCTTAATGAACAGATATTTTGCTATATTTTTAGTTATGCATTTTAAATACGTCGATAAAAATAAATATACTCAATGTATATTTCAAAGAATAACATGTGGTCATGTATTTAACTATAATTTAAATAATCAATATTGTTTGAGCTAAGTTGGTTGATTTTCCAATCATTAGATAAATCTTTAAGGCGATGAACACGTCATAATGTTTACTATTGCATTTTAACAATAAGACATTTCACAGTTGACACTTTTTATTCATTCCACAATAATTTATATAAATACGAGGTTAGTAATCTTGTAAATCTATTTGGTAGATACGTACATTTCAAATGTATCATATTTTAGGTATTTTTAATATAACAGCAAATACTGTTGAAATTGAATTTTGAATTATATAAATGGACTTTAATTCTACAAAAGATCTATTCGGAGTAAGTACTTAATACATGCGCAATGTACAGTCCAATAAATTAAGTTCTTTACGGCTGTGTAAAGAATAAATTTCATTAGAATGTAACCCAAATGTTACTTGACATTTAGTACCGCAAGACGAATACATTATTAGCTATATATTATATACTAAAGATCATTCTAAGGGCGCTTGTGCACTACAAGGAATTTTACTGTCCGGCATTCCGATTTTTTACGGTCCGGTTCGGCATGAAAAAACCGATGAATTGCTTGTGCACCTGTCCGTCTTTACTCGGATCAGTGCGGTACAGTTCAAGGAAGTATGGCGGTATAATGCTATCATAAATGATTGTTTTCGCATTTTACAAGAAACGAGTAAAAATATAGAAGGTGAAATATTATATTACTTACTTCGTTAATATAATAAAAAGTAAAGTTCCGTAAGAGATTTAAAATGCGTGTTTCACTTATTTATTTTAATCGGTGACGAGGAGCTAATTAAGCTATTCCCACTTGAACTTTAACTTACCAACACTTACTTAGATAATAATTATAGGTCAATGCTTGGTCAATGTATATAAAATAACAATACCGACTTCTCAAATCTCATTGCCAACTAAAAGAAAGTAAAACAAGAGCTTGCTTTTAATTGGCATATGCAGTAAAAACAGTAAAATCCAAGCAAGTGGGCATTCGAAAACAATTATACCTACAGCGACTCGTAGACACAAAAAACCATCCGGAATAGGGAAAAGTAAAATGTCGGACAGTAAAATTACGTATAGTGCACAAGCTAGTATATAGATTAATGGCGTGCCATACCGGACCGTAAAAAATCGGAATGCCGGACCGTAAAATTCCTTGTAGTGGACAAACGCCCTTACAGTGTCAATGTATTGAATATTACTTCGTCCTGTGCATTGCAAATCAGATAGGGAAAGCAAAATGTCACGTATATGTAATTCGTGAGTAAAATATACAACCGGCGTTAATAAGTTTACTTTCGAGGTTTTCTATATTTGCATCCTTTGATCAGACGCATGCCGAGTGTACGATTAACCACATTTCTATGTAACTTTCAAATATCACGCTCCTCTGTCCATACACAATTCTTGGTCTAATTTATATCAAGTAAAAGTTGTTATGTACAAGTCACTCAATGCTTTCATGATATTGCTAAATAAAATATATGGGCAGTTATTAAAATGAGGCTGAGTTGTTGTGATTAAAATTTAAAATATATATTTCCATTAAATATGAATAATTGACTACTTGTCCACAGGAATGTTGTTATACTATTAATTAGTTATAAACAGTACGGTAATTAATCATACTTCGTTATAAGGTTTGATAAATATTTTTCCGTCGAACTACAAGGTCGTTGGAAATGCCAAAACATCTAAAAATGTTGGAATATATTATAAAAAATGATTATAATTTGAGAATCCTCAAAATAATAGTCCATACATAACATTTTTGAAAAAGACTAGCTGAGTAAATAAACTACCTACTGTGAGAGTTCATTAAAAAATACTGGTATATTTTCTGCGCGTCGCATTGAATCATTCAGGTAGGCTCTTTCAGCAATTGCGTTAAATAGATCAAGTCATACCTGCAGTGCTATCTCGTAACCGATTGCATGTATAACATAATAATAAGGTCCAGTAATATCTCGATGGTTGACTTCTACGTTCCCAAGGCGGTAACTCGTATCTACGATAACATAAACCAGTTCCGATGGTTCGATTGCAACTCCGTAATCACAGGTACCGAGTAGCCTGGTGACCAATTATTGGAAAACGGACTTCTACTTACGTCACTCTATTTGCAAAGCCTATAAGATACAACACCCGTTCGCAATCTCTCGGTCTATAAAGACCGCAGATTTTTTCTAAAACTATTGATATCAAACAAACTTTTATTAATATTTGTCTTAAAATATAAAGTGTCGTAAGCAGAATATTTTTTTGTTACTACTTAACTAATTCTATTTACTAAAAATAAAAAAAATAACTTACGTTCAAGTGAGCGTAACATCCAAAAGCGGCGATTATAGAACTATAAAATATTTAAATTCTCATTAACGTTAATATTCAACGTTAAGAAAAATTATGCACGGTATTCACAATGTGTATCCGATCCACAGGAAGTGAAGGTCACATAAAGAAATGGGTAAATATCACTCGTAACGATATATCGATTATCGAGAAAAAGGTCGATAGAGATACGTAATGCCGCGCGCTTAGAGTTGGCAAAACTGACGTACGGAGCGCGCAGGCGCCGCCAAGGTATTGTTAAAAGTTACTTTTACTTGCAAGACTCGTATACCTCTAGGCAGTTCGCTTGAGACCTCGTTCATTGCTTTGCGTCGTTGCTACTTTGCCACTGCGCGTATGAGAAAGAGAAAAATAGAATTTTCTCAATTTATCGCGCTAGTTTCATAAAACATTATCAAGAGTGTATACTTAAATATAAAGTATGGCTATTGGCTTCGGTTCATTGAAATTTTAGGCGAGTATTGCATTACTTCCTTGCGTGGTAAGTGAGGGTGAATGGACAATAAATCATTACAACATTTATGCAAAGTTTTTTACCTCCTCGCTCATTATGAAATGCAAATCAAATAAGTTGGCTACATTGTGCTATTTATACTTCTGAAGAATTATAGTTTCATATTGTACCTACTAAAGAGGATTTAATGTAATCATTTTACATTGCTATTAAAACTATGCCATCTTACTAAATTGAAGCGTGTGTTACAATTGTTGCAGTAATTTTAAAATAGACTTTTTTTTTAATAATATTAGACAATTTAAATTTTCGCTGCAATGTTTTTTATAGAAAGTTTAATATTGTCAAGGATCATTGCAAAATGGTTGAGCTATCCAGTAATTGACGTCGCCGTACAACGCTTATACTTATGCTTTTAGACTAGAGTAGATAATGTTTGAAACAAAAAAAAATCGCAGTCGGATGAAACCCATTAGAAAAGGAGGGGAATATGATAAAAATGTAAGGAAAAATAAATTACGGTCAATCCGAGTTCGGGAAGCGGGAGGGGGGAGCTTTTAAGAGAAAAAAATGGTTTCTCTCGATTTCCGACAAAACTACAAGTCCTATAGAAAAAAATTCAATGGCAAAGTTGTAGGTAATTAAAAGTTCTACAACTTTTGGATTCACAATTTTTTCACATAACCTCAACATTTAGGTGAAAAATTCAAAAAACCAAGTTTTTGGTCTTTTATTTTTATCTACTTCAAAATTTATTTTTTTTCTACGAAATTTGGTGGAAACTTACTTTATTATGTCCCAAATACACTGTAATTTATTTGATTGAAAATATTTATTTTTTCGCCTTATTTTGAATTAATACCAAAAAAACAACCTAATTTTCAATCGAAAAGTCACCCGTCAAAATATCAGCTCTTTTCAAAAACTTGGGGTGCCTTTTATTCATTGAAATCTCTACTTTCATATGGTGTAAAAAAAATAAACACCACCATAGTAAATGTTCTCAGGAAATGCATACAAACAGTGTGAAAATTAGCTTTTACTAAATCAGGCACACTTCTCGAACTACCTGAAATGTTTTTATCGACATCATTTTGCTTTTGAATATGCTGTAAAATATTAAACTTAGAACAGATAATTATTTTTCTTTTGAAATATTACCGAAAAGCCGATACAAGAGAAGATATAGAGTTCGAGAAGTGTGCCTGATTTAGTAAAAGCTCATTATCACACTGTTTGTATGCATTTCCTGAGAACATTTACTATAGTGGTGTTTGTTTTTTTTTACACCATATGAAAGTAGAGATTTCAATGAATAAAAGGCATCCCAAATTTTTGAAAAAAGCTGATATTTTGACGGGTGACTTTTCGATTGAAAATTAGGTTGTTTTTTTGGTATTAATTCAAAATAAGGCGAAAAAATAAATATTTTCAATCAAATAAATTACAGCGTATTTGGGACATAATAAAGTAAGTTTTCACCAAATTTCGTAGAAAAAAAATAAATTTTGAAGTAGATAAAAATAAAAGACCAAAAACTTGGTTTTTTGAATTTTTCACCTAAATTTTGAGGTTATGTGAAAAAATTGTGAATACAAAAGTTGTAGAACTTTTAATTACCTACAACTTTGCCATTGAACTTTTTTCTATAGGACTTGTAGTTTTGTCGGAAATCAGGAGAAACCATTTTTTTCTCTTAAAAGCTCCCCCCTCCCACTTCCCGAACTCGGATTGGCCGTAATTTATTTTTCCTTTTATTTTCATCATATTCCCCTCCTTTTCTAATGGGTTTCATCCGACTGCGATTTTTTTTATCTTTTCATTATTTTTAAAGGCTTCTACCCCAGTCTATTTAGTTTCAGCATGTTTCAGTTAAACCTTGAATCCTTAAATATAAGTAATTACTATAAAACACAAGTAAAACTGCAGTATTATTCTTATTGATATTCTAGAGTCGTAAGATGTAGAATTTTAGGCATATACTTCTACTTAATGATTTAATGAAAATTATTACATTATAATCAAGAATAGATTGTCTGGTCCAAAATTCTTAGCATTTGTATTATTATTTTTTTGTCTTTTTATGTGTCCAACCTAAGTAGCGTTATAAATGTCCAAAGTGATATTTATGAATTGTACAAGTAATACGATCTGGTTTAAACCTAAGGGTTAAGTTAATAATCTGAATCTTATGTTAGTCTGAAAGGTTTTTTTCTGTTGTATTATTACCTACAGTTACTAAGAATATTTTATTTAAGTAAAGTACAATACAATAACTAAGTTTTTTAATGTATTTGGTGGAAATTTATAGGTGAACTCTTGTAAAGGAGAATGCCCATGAAAGTATGGACCACAGTATAGTGTTGCGTCAATGCCAGAGGGGTTTTGGAGGGTTCTTCGATATTCAAAAGATTTTTAGCAATTGATTTTTTTGTGATAAAAACAGGGGTTTTCAAGATAATGAGAAAAATATGAAATAACCTCAAAATGTGTGGTTTAGGTAGCATTTTATCGTCCGAAGGTTATTTTTCGTTTAACATATTTAATCTATGCGTAGAGCTTATGCTTTCAGACAACTTGTTGTTTGAATCATTTTTTCACTACATATTCGAAGAAAGAAACAAATAAGAAATAACTGGTTACCTACAAAGCTATGTCATAATAATATTTTTTTTATATACATTTATATTATTTAACTTCACTGTCTATGTTAAAACAACCTACAGTGTATAAACAATACCTTAAAGAGTGATTTTAATATGTTAATTGATATTTTTGTAATTCAATGAAAACAATAACACACAATAAAACACTTAGCTATTTACCATAGTAAATGTAATAATAGTAACCGCTTTGTTACCGATGTAAGCGGTAATGGATACTAAATCTATGGTAACGGATCTAAACAATTACATGTCTTATTAGATTTTACAAAACATTCCCTGTTCAAAATATATTTTCCGATGGTAAGAGGGCCTCTAAATTGCCGAGATTTTTTTTAATAGTACCTATTGTTATCTTGATGCATGAGAAAAATCTGTACCAAAAATGTAAAAGGTAATGGACACTAAATCTATAATAACGGATCTAAACAATTACATGTCTTATTAGATTTTATAAAACATTCCCTGTCCAAAACATATTTTCCGATGGTAAGAAGGCTTCTAAATTGCCGAGATTTTTTTTAATAGTATTATTATCTTGATGCATGAGAAAAACCAGACCAAAAATGGGCATTCTCCTTTGCAAACATTTTTATATATTTTTTGATACGAATTTTCTAACATAATTGACGTTTGACCTGTAACTTATGATAAAAATATTTTATGAGTTCAGTAGTGGCACAGTTAGTAGCTAATGCTAGTAGTTGGGAAAGCATATTTTAGGGTAAACATAAAAATGTTTTGTCATAGTCTTTTAAAGCTTTGTAGAGCTCGTTTGAATATACAAATAAGGGAATGTTATAATACATTAAAAGAGGCTTAAATATAAGTTATTATCTTACAAGGCAAACTCCTGTAGGTGCTGTGCTGACGCAGGATTTTCGGTCGCGTCGCACAGTCACATAGCGTCGCTCCCCAGTTGTCCCGTAACTCTCGCCACCGACCCACGTATTGTAGTAATAAATTAATATAGTATATTTTTGTGTAATTTAGAAGAAATATAAAATTTAATTGGCCGCTATCTTTAATTTCATCTCCCTACACACAGCTACACTAAATTGGTGACCCCGACGTGATTATATATACCGACGTGATCTCGACGACAGCTGTATCGACGTAATATTATATCGACGTGAGTGTGTAGTAGGGAGAATAAATATTCAAAATTAATATATAATAATTATATATACGGACAACTCAAGAAGAAACTACAGGGCGGTGGCAGCGGTAAAATTTAAATAAATAAAATTTAATAACACATAAAATCTACATATAAAAATTTAATATCACCATGGAACCCGTTAAAGAAGAATTTGCAAGTTTATCGTCAATCTCCATTACGTCCCGCATCCCAGATTTTTGGAAGAAATCGCCGAAAATATGGTTTATTCAAACGGAAGCAGTTTTATCGCCACAGAAAATGTCAGATGAAGCCAAATACCAAATAGTAATTTCTAAATTAACACCAGAAGTAATCGAACAAGTCACAGACATTTTGATTAGCCCGCCGGAGACCGGAAAATACGAAAAATTAAAAAGAAGATTATTACAAATTTTTGAAGAATCGGAAGATAGACAAATAAAAAAATTAATCGGCGAAATGGAATTGGGTGATCAAAAACCGTCACAATTAATGAGGAAAATGCAAGATTTGGCGCGTGGACGAGTAACAACAGAAACACTTCTAGTTTTATGGCAAAATTTATTACCGCCGGCAATAAGAGCTGTGTTAGCCGTTTCCGAGAGTAAAAGTGAAGATATTTTGGCATCAATTGCAGATAAAGTTATGGAGAGTATGACACCCTTAAACTCGGTATCAGCAGTTCAACAGTCCAGTTTAAGCAACAGCCCAGAAAATAATTTGATTGGTGAGATAGAAAAATTAAGTAATCGACTGAGAAGATTGGAAACAAGAAATAATACACAAAATTTTAGAACGAGGTCACGATCCAGGTCAAGAGGTAGATTTCAACATAATCAAAGGCATAATCCCAATTGGCTTTGTAAATACCATTACAAATATAAAAACAAAGCGACGAAATGTGTGAAACCGTGCAACTGGAAACCTAGTCAGCGTGAGAGACCAGCGGAAAACTAGCATCGGTGCAGCCAGCGACGGGTGCCTGCGACCGAGTCTACATAAATAACCGTCTCAGTGTTTTGGACAGAAATTCAGGACTAAACTTTTTAGTTGATAGTGGTGCAAATGTGTCCGTCATCCCGCGTAGTGTGGTGTATGGTAAGGTTTATGCAGAAGGTAATAAATATAAATTATTTGCTGCTAATGGAACGGAAATTAAAACATATGGTATTCATTTTTTGTCTCTAGATTTGGGTCTGAGACGACCGTTCCGTTGGATTTTTATATTAGCGGATGTAAAGCAACCAATTATTGGTGCGGATTTCTTAGCTAATCATAAATTATTAATTGATTTAAACGGACGTAGATTGATTGATCAAGTAACTAATTTGAGTACTAAGGGAAATATCTCAAATTCTACTGTGCCCACTTTAAAAACTATTATGGAATGTCCATATTCCGATTTATTGAATAAATTCCCTGATTTAACTAAACCTATTTCTTACAAAGAGACGCCAAAACACGATGTTTGTCACTATATCGAGACGACAGGACCGCCGGTGCATGCGAGAGCGAGGCAGCTTCCTCCTGACAGGTACGTAAAGGCTAAAAATGAATTTATTGTTATGCAAGAGTTAGGGATTTGTAGACCGAGTAGTAGTTCTTGGGCAAGTCCACTACATATAGTTCCTAAAAAGGATGGTAATATTAGGCCTTGCGGTGATTATAGACGTTTAAATGCAATTACGAAGCCAGATCGTTATCCAGTACCACGTTTACATGATTTTACATATATTTTGGGTAATAAGAAAATTTTCTCTAAATTAGATATTAATAGAGCCTATAATTCTGTACCGGTTGCAGAAAATGACATAAAAAAGACAGCAGTTATTACACCTTTTGGTTTATTTGAATTTATGCGTATGCCGTTTGGTTTGCGAAATGCTGCGCAAACTTTCCAACGTTTCATGCAAGAAACAGTTTTAAAAGGTTTAGATTTCTTATTTATTTTTATCGATGACGTCATTATCAGTTCAGAATCAGAAATTCAGCATAGAGAACATTTAGAGCAAGTTTTTGAACGTTTTAATCAATTCGGTATAACTATCAATTTTTCTAAATGTAGTTTTGGTCAGCAAAAATTAGAGTTTTTAGGTTATGAAGTTTCTACCGAGGGCATTAAGCCGCTCGAAGACAAGGTTAAAGCAATTTTAGATTTTCCTAAGCCTAGTACTATAGAAGAACTTAGAAGATTTTTAGGCATGTTAAATTTTTATAGATCTCATATTCCTCACTCGGCTGAACATCAGTCAGAGTTAAATAAATATCTTGGTAGTGCGAAACGGAAAGATAAAAGTAAAATTAATTGGAATAAATTAGCAGAGCAAAATTTTGAACAATGTAAGATAGATTTGAAAAATGCAGTTTTGTTGACATATCCTTCCTTAGATTCTCCATTGTCTCTTATGACTGACGCTTCAGATACGTGTATAGGTGCAGTTTTACAACAAAAAATTAACAATATTTGGCAACCTTTAGGATATTTTTCACGTAAACTTACGGAAGCTCAGCGTAAATACAGTACCTATGATAGAGAATTATTAGCAATATATTTATCAATAATTCATTTTCGCAACATGGTTGAAGGCCGCGAATTAATAGTTTATACAGATCATAAACCACTTTGTTTTGCATTTAGTAAAATAGGTACAAATAGGGAAACTGCTCGAAGAACTAGGCAAATTATGTTTATTAGTGAGTTTTGTACAGATATTCGTCATGTAACAGGTAGGGAAAATATAGTCGCTGACACGTTATCGAGAATTGAAACAATAACATGTCCCACCGTGTTAGATTTCGCAGAACTCGCCCAAGCGCAGGAAACGGATGAACAACTTGCAGAAATGCGACACCGGTCAAACGCAAACAGTCAATTTACACTTAAGCGTGTTGCAATGTTCGATTGTAATAAACAAATTTATTGTGAAACATCCACAGATAGAATTCGACCATATTTACCTAAACAATTTCGACGTTTAGCTTTTGAGGCTGTGCATAATTTAAGTCACCCGGGTATTAGAGCCACAAAAAAATTAGTAACTGATAGATATTTTTGGCCAGAAATGAATAAGGATATAGGAATTTGGTCTAAAACGTGTATTAAGTGCCAAAGAGCTAAAGTCTCAAAACATACTGTATCCGATTTAGGAAGTTTTCAAGGCACGAGCCGTTTTGAGCATATACATATTGATCTTGTAGGGCCATTGCCAATTTCATCAGAAGGGTTTAGATATTGTCTAACAATCATAGACAGGTACACCAAGTGGCCCGAGGCTTTTCCATTAAAAGAAATTACTGCGGAGACTGTGGCAAAGGTGTTGTATGAGGGTTGGATTTGTAGGTTCGGTTGTCCCCTTAGGCTCACAAGTGACCAAGGTCGACAATTCGAAAGTAATTTATTTAAGCAACTTATGTTATTAATGGGAATACAAAAGTTGCGGACCACCCCATATCATCCACAGAGCAACGGTGCAGTAGAGCGTTGGCATAGAACTTTAAAAGCAGCGCTTATGGCTCGTTTAAATTGTAATTCTTGGGTTGATGAGCTAGCAACAGTATTGTTAGGGTTACGCACAACTGTTAAATTAGACACAGGCGTAACTGCAGCTCAAATGATTTATGGTAGTAATATAAGGCTACCTGGTGATTTTTATGACACAAGTAATATAAAACCGTGTGACGAACATAGTTATGTTGATAAATTGAGGTCGATTATACACAGTATGAAACCTGTATCTAGAATTAATAAATTACCGTGTAAAATGTTCATACATAAAGATTTAATTGATTGCGAATATGTATTTTTAAGAAATGACACCGTACGGAAACCGTTACAACCGCCGTATGATGGGCCATATCGTGTCATTAGTAGAAAGGATAAAACTTTTAAAATTCAATTAACGGACAGACAACTTAACGTTTCAATAGATAGGTTAAAACCTGCATACGTTTTACCTGATGATAATAATATTGTGACTAAGTTCACCGGTAAGTCTGTTAATATGAGTGATAATAAAATTAATGATTCGCTACATACAAAAAAGGTAATTAAAAAGGTAACGTTTGAAACAGACAAATCCAGCTGTAAAAATTATGTTACACGATCAGGGCGAATACGAAAAACGCCAAGTAAATTTATGTTTTAATCATGTACATAGCCATTGTTATTACAATTCATGCAAAATTGCAAATTGTATGTTGTTGTTTTAGGTCACGTAATTCTTTGAATTTAAAGAATGGTCATATTGAAATATTTTATTCAACATTTTTATTTTCAAACTATATACAACTAAATATATACATTTTATACAATTATTTTTCTTTATACATTATTTTACAATTTTACTATGGGATTAAATCAAACCAAGGAAAGTGTTGTCATTAACGAAAGTATTTCCAATGTTTCAAAGCTGGAAAATAAAATTAATATATTTGGAATCATAATAATTTTCATTGCAGTTGTATTAACTATTTTTGTTTGTTGTGTTTTGAAACAACAGTGTATTAAAGTTGCTAGTAATTGGTTTAAAAAAGAAGTTATGAGTACGACTAGCTTATCTGTTCCTGAAATCAAGGTGGAAAGACCACGAGAATTAAGTAAAGTTGTGTATTAACAAATATGTAAGTTGTATTTCTTGTGTGTTATAAAATTTTAATGATGACGTTTCATACATTGCATTGTTATGGTATCGTCATAGTGTAAGAGACGGGAACAATTTTAATTATATTTTCGTATATGATTTTATTTGCATGTTAATGTACTAGGTACATGATACCTTAATATTATACATTGCGTATTTTTTATTAATAATGTTATTTTACATTATAATGTTTGTGTGTATGTAATGTTATATTGTTCGATCGTAGGACTTTATTAGATTGTATTGTTGGCAAATGGCCGCAATGATGCCAAGAGAGGACATCATAACGTTACATCAAACACCATGGCTGCAGACTATAGTAATTTTTTATATTATGTTAAGTATATTTTTTAAAATAAATGTTCGTGTGTTTATAAAAATGTTTCACCGACTCTTGAACTAATCTTGTATTATGTTTCACATTGTTATCTTTTGTCTGTCAGCAGAATTGTTAGGGTTCGTTGTGCGAGTTAGTAATATAAATAAAGATAATTTAATTTGATTTTGTTTAAAAATGTTCCACATTTTTTTTGAAAAGGGGGGAATATTGTAGGTGCTGTGCTGACGCAGGATTTTCGGTCGCGTCGCACAGTCACATAGCGTCGCTCCCCAGTTGTCCCGTAACTCTCGCCACCGACCCACGTATTGTAGTAATAAATTAATATAGTATATTTTTGTGTAATTTAGAAGAAATATAAAATTTAATTGGCCGCTATCTTTAATTTCATCTCCCTACACACAGCTACACTAAACTCCTTTCATGGAATCAGTAATATTAATTATAAATATATATTATCTCCAGTAAGGTTTAATACATTATTTTTAATACCTTTTTGAAGGTATTGGAGATAATACATATGTCTCTATGTGTACGCTAAACTATTATTATTTACCATACACAATATACAGTTAATTAACGAAGACTTCAACAGTTAGGCATACGTACTCGAAACTCACTCTATCCCAGTTTTTCTGTTTGTTGTTATTCTTTTTTATTATATTAATAATATAATATAATAAGGGATAAGTCTCTCATATTATACTCTTCTCTATCACCTGCCAAGTACATGCATACTACTCATACTGAATCACTAAAGAATTCTGATTTCCAAATACATTTCATATAGCACGCAGTAAAATTGATATATTATGCTGTTTGATCTAAAGTTCAAGTATATTACTATGGGTCAAACATATTAAGTTCAAAGATCGAAATCTTAATTGCAGTAATAATCATGAATACACTATAAAATAACGCCTCATTACTATAAAAAATCATCTATATTACATTAGGCAGTGAAGGAATTATATCGATGTATAAATATTTTTTAGAACATCAAGGCAATGAAGACGATTAATCTTATTTAGAAACAGCAATAAGTATTATATATAATTGTTGGTAGATATATAAGTCAAGGCCTCGCTGTGACATTTTTACGAATTTTCAAATATAATTCTATATAAATTATACGCAAAAGTAGATTAATGTGTTCCTTATTAATACATTTTCATAATTAATTGCCTACTATGATTAATATAATATAATGTTTTAAAGGAACTCTTTTGCGTTGTTTCGGATTCAAGATGCATCAAAGCTTTTCTTTCTAGTATATGTTGTTTTCTTTATTTTAAATTGAAGTTAAAAAATTGTAAAGAAAAAGAAAGAAAGATGCAGATATTGTGATTTTTTCAGCTCAATTTCAGATTTCAGATTACACTGTGGGATCAAATATAAACTAAATTTATATTTGAACTCTCTGACATAGATCTCTTATTTAAATAATGTAATCTCTGTCAGAGAAGGGTTAATTAGACTATAAATAATTACAGGTTATTGTGTTGCCTACATTTCATTTATTGAGACGCTGATGGTGACTGGTAATTACAGCCAACGGTCAAGTGCCATGTAGAAATAATAAATCATTATAATACGATTTGACAACACTGTTTACGCTCTGTTTCATTTAAAATATTTGATTGTAATACTTAAGGCGTCAGAGTGTATCTACGTGTAAATAATTAATACTTTTGGTACACATCGAGCGAATTATTCGCTTTATTCGAAATAATTTTGATGTATCTACGTTAATAAATATTCAATAAAAGAAATTGCTCTCAATTTTTCAGGGCTTCAACCGTGACATTATTTTCCATGTGTGAACGAGTTGTTCGATTTTTATTGTTATATTCATATGAATATTGGCAATTTAAATGTAACCGGAGATCGAAAAAACTTGAAACCGGCTAAATCTTATTATATTCTGTTCGTCAAGGTCGATGGGCTTAAGTTTCTTTCAATATGCTAATAAACATTGTTTTTAATATTAGATCATTATTTTCGACTTAATTCGTATAGTGTAACATTTTATTATTTTTTAATAGGTAGGTTGTGGATAGTGTGTAATGCCTCCTTGAAAATGTTCCTCGGACATTGTCGTACAATATAAAAAAAAAACAGATGATTATAAACCCGTAAAATAATTATGTGATGATTAAGCATATGAAAGTATATTTATATTAATAGGAAAAACTAGCTGGACGTTGAAACATGGCGCAAAAATAAACGTACTTATTAAATAATACAGAACAAATACAAACTTGTGTTCAATAGTTCACGTAACAATTCATAATCATGACAATGGAACAAACATGGGTAACAATCCAAAATGGCTCTCAATGATTTGAGAGTTATTTATCATCATAGGGATAATTGTAAGGGAAATGCATCAGCAAAAATGTCGAGTCCAATTTGCTATTTAATTTGAATACCAACACAATTTATCTAGGTATATAATTAAAGATAACTTCTACTTTCCGAAAATAAATAAGGACGTAAGAGACGAATAAATATTTTTATTTGAAATCTATGAGTGTGAATAATATTTTAAACTGTGGCGCCTTATATTCAAAGTAAACCTTTCATTTGTCCTTTAGGTCCTATTCCAAGAAGAAATAAAAAATATCGTCCGAATAAACTTATAAAGTCCTCAAAATGTATTTTATGTCCTTTAACTATAAAAAACTTATAAAAAATTATATGAATACTAGAGGTCCGCCCCGGCTTCGCCCGTGGTACATATTTCGCAATAAAAGGTAGCCTATGTCCTTTCTCGGGAATCAAAATATCTCCATACCAAATTTCATGCAAATTGGTTCAGTAGAATAGGCGTGATTGAGTAACAGACAGACAGACAGAGTTACTTTCGCATTTATAATATTAAGTATGGATATAAATTAATGTCGATACTCCAGTAATATTGATAAAAGCGCCATCTATGAAATGTAGCCGATATAATTTTACTTATTCTGACTTGATGCTCTGATGACTTCTGATGGAGTCTGTAGCTCTTATACACTTGCTAAGAAAATTCATGTAGATGTCGTTAAGATTAAGGTAATTTGCACATTTAAAAAATTACTAAAGTTATTATCGACGAACGGATTGTTTCGCTCTTTTTTGGTTATTTATATTTTAAAATATTAACCGAATGTCAATTGATGCACTATATTAGTAAAAATAACTTCTTTCATTATTCGATTATATCCAAATCCAATATTGCAAATACCATTGTTAATTAAATAACATGATACATAATTTAATATGTAAAAGACGATACTTTTAAATTGAAGACAGCATTGTTTCGTATATTGGTATGTGTGTTGATTCCTGTAGATATTTGCCAACTTACAAATTAATTTATAAATAAATAATTAAAAAAAAAAAACTTAACCATAGTTGCATAACTTCAGTGTAACAGTCTATGCACCCCCCAACTCCGAAAAATTTTCCCATTGACTCGCAAATTCTGCATTCTATTCATTGTCCACGTGTTGTCCGATTCAGAACCGATGCAATATTTCAGTCTAAAGGATTTGTTGTAGTGGGAATTTCTCGAAAATCCCCTTCAATTTTATTACATTTGTACCTTTTTATCATAACACATACTTTAATTTTTGCATGAACCATCTAAATGTACGTACCATACGAAACGCATGAGCTATCGATCTTCATGTCAAAAGCAGTTGGTAGAAAAATTTGTATTAAACTTCCAAGCAGAAAACGACGCAAAACAAAGTTGTTCTCGTATGTGTTAAACAAACTGAATACTTTACGGTTGTTATCGAAGTTCCCCCATCTCAAGAATTAGGTACCTAAGTCAGCTTCTATTCTATGGTTGTTTATATTATATCGTGTGATTGGCCCACAACAGTGAGGTAATAATTATTGCAAAGAAATTCGTAGTTAAATGATGATTAGTAAAAGTTAAATGATAAATAATCATAATGGGTTTCACTTTAAAAATACCAGCCATATTCACTTGATAGGGTAAACCGCAGCTCAAAGAATGTAAAGATTGCTTTGGTCGTTACGTTTAATAGCGTTATGAAGAAAATCAAAATGTGCAGGCAGATATTACAACCGCATGAAATAAGTCTCACCAAAAACGAATATCTCCAAAAAAAACAGAACTTTTTATTTTTAACAAATTCTTCAAGTATTTCTGTTTAATGTTAGAGTTTTCTGTTTACTTGCAAGGAGAATCTAAATGTAAAGTAATCAAATGGAGAGTTGCAATTTGTAGCTGTACTTTACAATTGCATCTCCGCACCGTGTATAAACTAATAAATGGAGAGGAAAAACATCATAGCACAAGGATAACAGATCCTGTTTTATCTCTGTGTAACGACGCCCTAAAATGTGAATATTTGTATGTATCTAGTTTGCAAAATAGGATATCGTGTAGGTATTTATCATAACTGAGGTCGCGGCCATTACGAGATATAAATAAGCTTGCGCCTGACAAAATATTTTTACTCACAACAAACATTTTTCTCGTGGAAATAATTCTTAAAAATACACATTTCTCTTTAAACAATAGCGTCGTCAAAACATTGTAAATGATCGTGTTTTTTATTTAATTCGCCCTCGCTATTCTTGGAGTACCTACCTTCTTCTAAGAGCACTAGACTTTAGTTCAAAGATTTTCTTAAGATGTAGGAGGTTGGTGTGTGGGTTTAGACATCGTTCATATAGTTTTATTCTGTCTCGTCGAGACCGTAGTTACGTGTTCTATCTCGATTATTGAAATAGCTATAATAACCCTTTGTTAAAGGATGGTCATGCGATGCAACGTTCATTGCAATTTTCTGAAAGAATGCATTCTTGTGGAAGTGTTTCAGAAATATACCTATACTGTACTATAATGTTGTTGAGTATGGAACGGTGTTAAAAATTTTAATGTTTTTATCCTTTTATTTATTTTGTACATATCATCAAAATTTTGTATTACATTATTAAACGATTTTATGCGACAAGTTAGAAATCAAAAAGGTAACTAGTTTTAACACAGATTAAAAAGAAAAGATTCTTATTTCACGACGCTGTTTTTTCTTATATTATAAATATAAATTATATACATTCATTTTCTTGAGACACAATAGCAATAGTTATGTATTAATACATGACACATCTGCATCAGCAGATATTATATCGATTGTTTTAAACTACGTTTTAAACATTTTGAATAAAAAACTAGCTTCAGACAATATATAAATTATTATTATTCCATGAAGTTCGTATTTCGTGAAAGAGAGGTTAAAATGGTATTTTGATTGCCTGTATCAATACAATTTAAAGGGACCACGACAGCTATTAACGTGAAAAGAAAACCTGCCTTTAATTAATTTTATGTTCAAAATTGCATTTCCAGAGACGGATTACAGATTAATTAATTAATTATCAGTAACGGTAGCTAAAAGGTCGTTGATCTTTTCGTGGGAAAGCTTAATATTTGTTATTGATACAACAAAAGTTAATTTTAAAATTTAATAGATAATATTATGTTGTTTTTATTGATTTATTTTTATGGTTAGGACTTAGGGATTACATGACTAGTTGTGGTTCATAAATTTAGATTTTTCGACGGGTGGATTGAGTTTGTTAATATCAGTGAAACAGTGCTGTGCACTTCATGATAAAGTATTTTAATAAAATCTACAGTCTAATTTTTCACAATAAAACTATTGCAGTTCGTAAAAGATTTAAGCTGTTATTATTTCTGCACACTAAGTTAGTCTCAGTAGGTGTTAAGTCTGTGTAATTGGCATCCCGTCGACTACATCACTACCTATGCTGAAAATAAAGAATTTTTTCACGCTTATTTTTGTGTTTTTACTCTGGGAAACATTTACCGAGGTTTCATCCAGGATTTCACGTTCGTTCATAAATCTAGCTACTTCATCACATACTTGTTAATGTATAATAACAACTTACATATTGCTTGTATTTAAAAGTGTGTGTGCCGAGCACATGTGACTGAAGTGAAACTTCTTTGGTAGAATTCAAGGACAACAAGATCGTCACCTTACTCCATGTGACGATATTGCCATGACGCGACCTTGAATTTTTACTATCTACACGCCTAAAGAAGTTTTACTTCAATAATAAATTAAACAGTTTCTTATTTAAAACGAAATTTTTATTCTGATCGAAGTGTATCTGAGAACAGATTTAAGAGAAGGCAGTTTCGTAAAAGTAACTGGATGTTCTGCTTTTATGAGGCTGCAAGATTTAAGTGTAGTTTCTTATTCAATCCGATACTGTAGGGTAAAAGTGGGATAGATGCCACACTTTTTGAAATAGCCTCATAATTTTAAAAACATGAATCTTATACGAACACTTTGTATGAATATAGCTAGGTTAATTATCTGTTTTGAATTACTATATATATTTTTTATCCTATCATTTATAGATAATGTGTAATAAATATTTTTGTAGAACACTTTTTTTGAGGATAGATGCCTACCTAGTTGGATAGTTGCCCCACCATGAAAATACTAAGGAGGATAGATGCCTACAGAGTGGGATAGATGCCTTACATACTCTATAAACGCGAAATCTAATAAAATTTATATGATAAACCAGTAAATGTCATGTTAACATAGTTGTTCTGTTGTCCAAGAATATACTTGCGCTCGCACTCCTTCTTTTCTTTTGTATTTTCGTGGCGTTCTCCTACAATCAGTATAAGGGCAGATCATTAATAAGTAAGTATACATAACAAAAAAAAGCAAATTAAACGAGTAAAATCGGTTAACATAGAGAAAACCTCTGACGCAATCAGGTAAAAATATAAACAGTTCCTGTGATTATCGATAATAACATACAGTACATATGTATTGAGGGATAGATGCCGTTAGAGGCCCCTAAGGGCATCTATCCCTCGAAAAAAAAGGGGCAACTATCCTTTTTGATAAGGATAGCTGCCCCAGTATTTTTTTTATTGAATAAAAACAAAAGAGCCACTATTTTCACTTAGATTTGTAGTTAATGAACTAGTGTATAGACATAATAAGAAATATAGTGAAATTTATTAATACTTATAAAGTTATGCAAAGGCAAATATCAACCTTTTTAACCGACTTCAAAAAAAGGAGGAGGTTATCAATTCGGCCGGTATGTTTTTTTTTTTTTTTTTTTTATGTATGTACACCGATTACTCCGTGGTTTCTGAACCGATTTACGTGATTCTTTTTTTGTTCGATGCGGGATGGTGTCGAATTGGTCCCATAAAAATTTTATTCGGATAGGCCCAGTAGTTTTTATTTTATGAGCATTTTTGTCTGTATTTGTAAATGTTGCAAGTGCAAGTTTGAAGTCGGTTGTTTTTAACGCAGTTATTGACTTGTTAAATTTTAACGTGTTCGTGAAGTTCGCCCCGGATATTATAACACGCACTAGCGAAACACGTCACCAAACAACAGCTCATGCGTACCCGAGGTACGGGGTGATAGGAGCTCCTATTTAAATCATTAATTCGTAGTCACGACTCTGGGAAGTGAGGTTTTTTGAAAATGGGGCATCTATCCCCGTGCGGCATCTATCCCACTTTTACCCTATAGCTGCTATACTGTGATACTCGATTTATATAATATTTCTATACCTAAGTCGCAATTAAAAGTTTTTTGTTGTATTGCTTTTTAAATTAAGCTTATAGTAGTTGTTTTTTTAAATATAGTTACAATGATGTTTATAAAATTGCTTTACATAAGAAGAGCTTTTTTTATAAACCAAAAGAGATGTGCAGTAGTGACAATTACCGGACCAACCAATATTTAGCAATCGCGAGTTTTACTTCAACGCATCTAAACTAGGGTTGTAACGGAGGCCTACTTAGCGGAGGCGGAGGCGGATGCGGAGGTGAAGAGGTTCGCCTCCGCGGATGCGGAGGTTAACGGAGGCGGAGGCGGAGGTGAAATTTGTTGGGAAAATATAAATAAATTTATGATTAATAGAGTCAGCAACATTTATTTAGGTAGCCTATGTTCTTTCTCAGGGTCTAAAGATTATCTGTGCCAAATTTCATCAAAATCGGTCCAGTAGTTTATGCCCGAAAACCATACATACATACATACAAACCTTTCCTCTTTATAATATTAGTATAGATAATGTGTACATTAGTTTTCGGCTTCATCACGTTATTTAAATAACAATAACTAATAATTACGCGCAAAATTACTTAAAACAATCACGGCTCAATTGCAACTACGCTGTACCGAACGCTTTGACAAGTTGATTCCTGTTATTCATTCACTCACACTCCCACCACCCGCTTGGCCGTGTTCCCGCGGCTTAAGCAATTAGCAAACTCTCGACCATTTCACTTGAAAACACGCAGCCGAGCGGCCGCGTCGCCTAGCGTCGCTCCTTGCGCGTTGTTTGTGATCGTAAATGAACTTCCGATATGACTCCGCATAAATTTTGCGGAGGCGGATGCGGAGGCGGAGGTTAAATTCTTTGCGGAAGTTCCGCAGTAACGGAGGCGGAGGCGGAGTTCCGTTACAACCCTAATCTAAACTTCAAAAGTTGATATCTATCGTATGTAATGTATGTATCGTACTATGCAATGTTTGGTATAATCCTATTTATATTGCCCGGGTGTTTTCGATAAATTGTTTCCTGTTAAGTTTCTTGGCAATGTTTCAGTGTAAAATGCCGCCGGAATCACTAAGTATACGAAGTGTGACGCGAGGCTTGAAAACCCTATCTTTTTGAGATGACAGATAAATTCTTTTAGAGTTGTTTAATAAAATAGTAGTATGTATTTTACTATTCAGGCCATTTTAAAAGTTTGCTTTTACGCGAACTAAACACTAATTGGTCTAAGAGTCTATCTACACTTATATTAATTTATAGAGGTAAAGTTACTATTTCTTACTCTGCCTGTTTGTGTTGAGGGTTATCAAAATAATCTTAAGAATCCAATCCTATCATGAAAATTCTTTCACTAACAGTAAACTTCACTATTGACGAAGGCTATAGGAACTGGATGAAGCCGAGGTAACATTTAACATTCTTTTCTTCATTTTACACTATTTTTCTGCATCATCTTAAATGCACTACTCCGCTCCATTGGCGAGATGCTTGCAGCTGCTGAAAACCTAGTTACCATACTAACGTGCTGGCCACGGACAATTCGCTATAGCGAAAATTCGCGCGGCGCGACTGGCGGCGCGTCTTGCGAATGAATCAAATGTATGGAAATGTACTGGGCATGCCACGCGCAGCGGCGACCAGCGAGACGACCGGCGAATTTCCCCGAGCGAATCGCGCGGCACGACTAGCGATCGAAACAAATGTATGAGTTATTACGGCGCAGGCCACGGAGTCGAGCGGCAGACGCGGCGACTACTCCCGGAGCGAACTTAATTTAAAATAGTTTGTTTTTTTTTTCGCGAAAATGGAGACGGAAGCTTTTATTGCAGAAATTCTAGCTAGACCAGCTATTTGGAAGTCTAGCCACCCGCAACATAATTTTTCATCATGCCTATATTTTTCATATTTTTGGTGGAATTCTCCGTCTGTAACACGATTTCTATTTAATTCGTGTACTCCACTATATCTTCCAAACATTAAATCTTGAGCAAAAAAGCTGCTACTCTCCAAACAACGTCGAGCTAACTTTGATAAAGCCATCTCGTCTCCTCGTCTACACTGGTCGCGGCGGCGAACGCAACTGCCCGTGGCATGCTTACCGCGCCGCGCGAATTGCCGCGCCGCCCGTCGCGCCGTCGGTCGCGCCGCCGGTGTCCGTGGCCAAGGTGTAATACTATATTTGGTCGGTTTTAAGGTATAAAATATGGTATGATCTAGTTTGGATATTTTTTTTATAAATTTTGGGTAAATTGAATTGTTTATATTTTGTATTTTTTTTTAATTATAAGCTTTAACCGTGAAATTCTTTGTCAGGAGTCTAAATGATAAATTTCCTTGTAGAATCTTCAGGACGATAACTTGCAAAGAGCCCCTCGAGCACTTATCCTTGCGTGATAATCCTGCTAAGCTGTTTATGTTTAAACGGTACATTAATCTTTGAAACGTCAGAGCTTTCTTACATTCTACACTCAGAAACAAAATGTGCTATTGTTTAAAAAATATCTCGTGAGTTGATTACATGGATATACGAGATAAGTAGAGAAGTTTTAGTTAAGTGTAGCGTGTGAGGATAACGAGGTCTGCGAATCGGGTGGAACCGATTGCCAGTGACGTCATCGCGCTCCGGGCTCGGATGGACAACGCATGCGCTGTGTTTCCCCCGCTCCAGGGCTGCGCGCCCGACACTATTCGGTTGGCGAGCACAAACTCCGGTCGCCCCTGTCTCACAACTTTCGGCTACCCGCGCACGATTTATCCGAACTTTCGCCAGTGCGTGTGACTATGGACGCGGACTTATGGACCATTTTTGTGACTTGAACTGACACTGCCGATGTCCGTGGATGTCATTTTTCGGGTAAGACGCTGAACGTAAAATAGAATGTTATTTATTGTTGTTTTTCCGTTTGTAACTCATCCCTAAATCAAGGACTAAACGTACAGGTATGAAAAAAAAAAAAAAAAAATCTGCGGGTTAAAAAAATTTAAAGCTAAAGGAGGTTTCTTCTAAACTACCAAACCTGAATTATTTATTTGCTTACCAAGTACCTATAGGTAATATATAACTTGAAAACTGAAACCTTAAAAAAATAATAAAATAAATTTGCCGATAAAGTCTTACTCGCGATCAACGAGATGGAACAATTAAAATGCATAATACAAATTGTGATAGATTCGCTTTGAAGTGCATCGGGTGCGATGTTGCGTAACTAGCTGCGCTGAGATCAAAATCCCGACCCTCAATTGTCTAACCGTTAATCCATTTATACGCTTACGTGACAGAACATCATCTGCTTTATTAACGCTGGATACAAATGTGTAAATTCTTTTCCTAAAGCCTGTTTTCTGATACTGTTACCATCGTTCTATCATTCAAATAGAAATGAGCTGTTTTATAAATAAATTCAGCGGGCTTTTTTAATGAAATACTCTTTTATTAATTATTATTTTATTTTCATCTTCGTTACTATTAACGGTATTTTCAATAACTGTTGAATCAGGTTTAATTGAAAATTCTAATTCAATCAAAAATGCCAGGTATGAAATAATCTGCAAAATCGACTCGCCTTCAACTTTAATAATTATGAAGTTTATGGTTGTAGGATTAACTTTCTGTGTGATTAGTCGGTGCTAATCTTGAATGGAAGTTTTATGGAAGTTTTCTCGTTCTATAAAGAAATGCTGAGGTTCATCAGAGTTCTATTAGCCGTTTTTTTAGAAAATTTATGATTGAAAATATTGTTACTTACATTTTTTCAAATTAAGATTTTTGAATTGTTTTATAGGTATCGGGACTAAAATAAAATTGATAATTTTATACATTGATATGACTATGAAATCCTACACATAAAATCAGGTTGACAATTTTTTTTCTTTTAGTGTATTTGAGTGATATATGGGGTTATTTTTTTTCTTCATGTTTTTTGTTTGTTTCGATATTAAATGTATTAATGTTATAAAGGAACAATATACGCTCGTTGTTGTTGTGATATTGTACCTACTTCATAATTGCTGTTAAACATTTTAGTGTAGTTTTCAAGCTAAATTGAACTTCTTCGTGTTATCTGAATCCACGGTTAACATTTCTAATATGAGGGAGTGTAGAATTGAATTTATTTTAATTGTTTAATTACCTATTAAAGAATACATTATACAAACTCACCATTTGCAATTCAGATTATTGTATAAATTAAGAACAATATTTCTCCAAATTTCGGTTTGGTTGTTCGGTTTCTAATGTGAATGTAGCTTAACATCTATTTAAAAAAATATTAAACAAGGCAACAAGTTTTTTTTGAAATCTAAAGCCTTTCCGATTTTTATTTCATTTTATTGTTTCCAAATTGACATCAAAGAATAAAAAAATCTAATCACAAAGTCCTTTATTTTGTTGCCAAGGAACCATTGAGGGACTTTCTTTGAAATCGTTTTAATCTCACATTAAAAAGATCTTTGAGACAAAATTCAGTTGACAGTATTAATTTTGAGTTTTGATTTATTCGTCATTTCATATGATATTTTATCCTTACCGGAAATCGTTCTCAATGTTGTTCATAATAATTGTGTTTGTCTTGTATTATTATAGGATACCAGTTTATTCCTTTCTTGTACTGAAATATCATAATATAAATCGTACGGTTCTGTAGTATAGCATTGAGATATTTATACATTCACTAAATAAAATAATATATAAAACAACACAACTTTGGCTATTCCAGACATATTATTTTACATTACGAGTTATAATACGGTATGTAGCTTTATTACAAAATAATATTTTTGTTACCTACGTTATTATTCAGAAGCTAATGAACAATGTATCAACGTTCAAATATTGTTATAAGCAGAATCCAAAGACATTGTGTGGGCCAGTTAATTTTTGTAGATACATTTTTTATAAACATTACGAATAATTAGATATTGCTGCTATTGCCAAACGGAAATTTTATTATTACCCTTGGCATTATTTAGATTTTTTAAATTTTTTTACTAAAACATCGGTTCGAGTATAAATTTAACAGAGCCATTTCATTTTTATATATGTTATTAGTGTGTTTTGAAAGGCTTTCATGTCCTCTCATTCCATAAAATGATATAATAATACTTTTAATAGTTATGATTCCATTAAGTATCATATTTTGGGGCCGGCTGCGTTCTAGTGCAGCAATAAACCACATTTATGAGTGAAGCTGTTTGGCTTCGTAACAAATCTGTTATTGTAGTATTTATTGAGAAAATATGCGACCGATATTAATTAACCGGATTATTCCGATATCCCTGAATACACTTTCGCGTTATTATTAAATCTGTTACGAAAAACCTTAAATATTATAGGTACAATATACCAAGCTTCGCGAGGAAACTTTTAGTGAAGTCTCGTGTCTCCTTGTGTGGTATGGAGCAAACGATTTGTATTTAATGAACAAGTAGTATTTACTTCTGTATAGAACTAGAACGATATTTTTTTAGTCCTCACCGGGAATGTACGACAGGACCCCTTACTCATGTGTTAACCATTGTACCAAAGAAGCTTTCATAAAAATAATATGTGTGATCCAATAAGTATGCAAGGCCTTCTCTTATTAAATTGCAAATTAAACAATTATTTTGATCTTTGTTTATATAAATAATATCGTGACTTGGCACACGCACATCCCAAGATAATATCAGGGCATGGATATTTCTTTTACTCTAATAAACTGATCGATAGAATATACATTCATAAGCATTATTATTGTTGTACATTGCCAAGTTAGTATAATTAAATATAAGCAAAATTACTTATGATGCTCGAAACATCCGTATATTGAATATTATTTAACTTCAAAGACATACCTAAACTACATACTATGGTTAGTGATCAGGTTAATTTTCCGTTTTTTACGTATCTTATAATTCCTGTCATGTCAGAAACATACTAATATTTTAGAGAGATAATGATTGAACGAAATCCAGCTCATTTAAAACGAAAGGCATTAATCCACTTGTTTTTTTTTGCAAAATCGGCTTACGAGCCAGACATCACTTGAAAACGCAATTTAACGATCTCTTTGTGAAGTAGTGTACATATTTTATGAAGCTTTATTCAATTATGTTTTCGATACGATAATTAATATAATATTAATATCCCCTCTCGCTAGGGAATTTAAAATTCCTGAAACTCGCGGTTTATTACGAATTTAACAGTTTATAAATAATTGTTAAAGAATACATAAAACAGAAAAGTGCGTCAGAATGAGGCAAGTCTCACTATGTAGTAGCAATCATGTTGTTAAGTACCCTGTTAATTTTATAATGTCTTTTTGTGACGCTCAGCTCAAAATTGAATTTTATAACTTGCGAACACAAGAGCCACTTGTGACATTTATTGTGATTTTAATTAATCTCAATAAAAGTTGATAAAATTGGCACCGTATTGCCATAACATAAGTTATATTGTACTAAATTGATGTTATAATTGAATAAAACCTTTTGTAAATTGGTTAAAAATAAACTCTATTTTCGCGGATCTTGAACTAGTTTATTAAATTAATGTTTTAGGCACTGTAAAAAGTTTTGTTTGATTTATTGCTTTCTATCTTTGATTTATACTTGTTTTTAGCGAAATATTCAATAACTTGATCTTTTTTATCCAATAAAAGAAATCACTAGGTACTCGACGTCGGGAAAATAATATAATGAATAAATCGCGTTTAAAATCCGTTAAAAAGTCTTTAATTTCTTTTAAATGTATAATACTGGCGTAAAATCAAACTTTAGAAAATACTAAAAACGTATCTTTTGAGTTCCTTTGTTACAAAAAATACAAATGAGTAGATTTGGTTCCTAATTTGGTAGTATTTTATTATTAGTATTTTAGATGAAATACTGTTTTGAGTGAGTAACTAGATTTATTGCTATGAATAGTAACTAGGTTATTTAGAAAAATTTCGATAATTAGAATCGTAACTACAGATTCATTTTGAAAATAATAATATATAAACTTATAATATTAGCATTCATATGTACTGCAAACACCAGAAATGTAATATCTTTTCTCTTATTACAATAAACCATAAAAAAGCAAACATCTATAAAATGTTCTAATTCAGTTCTGTCCGAAGAGGGCGGCAGAAAAACAAACCAGACACATAATTTTCCGTTATCTATGATAAAGCGTGGGTAAGAGCATGTGGGCGAAAAGGCAACTTGGGTTAGCCGTTAGACGAATTAAATGTCAAACTGATCCCAAATGGACACATGCTTTGTGTACTGCAAAACGTTATTAAAACAAATGATAAGATAACGTCAGATAAAAAAGACATCTTCGTGATTAATGGCCGAAGCTTTCGTCTCGTGACCACAATCCTGACGATATATTTTTTCCCAGCTCGAGTCAAGTAAAAAATATATAATACTAACGAAGGATAATGTGACGAAATATAATTATTGTTATTTTCTACGTCATACCTCTCTTGAAAGCTTTTATTCCATTACTCTAATTAGGTATGATTTAGTTGAAACACTGGATGATAATTCAGCAAATGGAAATTAAGGCTGCCGTTAAAAATGTATTTAACTTCTAGATTCTTTATCATCATTTGCTTTCTGTTTGAAACTTTCTTAGTGAAGCTTTTTTTTTAGTAAAATTTAATATAAAGTGTTTTAAAAGACAATACAAAACAAAAACACAAGGCAATACAAAAATGTGACGTAGCTTGCATATTGATTTGATCTTTTAAATGGAACTATTTATCAGAAACGTTTCGGCACAAACTCACTTAATTAGGAGTAAATTTACGTTGACCGTAAATAAGCCTGAAACAAAGTTAAGGTGTATCACACTGCAAATTAAGGTCGTTGAGAACGCGTTTAAAAACACCTTCCTGGGGATTAATTCAAGGAAACAATTAAGGAAGTTCATCTTGAGGGATTTGTTTAAATTCGCATTGCATTTAGGGCAAAAATTGGTTCTCTCTGAGGCCTAAATATGAATTTAAAATTATTATTAATTATTGAAAGGTATTTTCATGACTGTACCAAAGTGATGAAGAATTTTTTACTGCTTATTCGATAATTTGGTATTGTACTTACACATTGAAAATGAACAAATACCCATAAGAAAATAATTTTCATGTGTTTCCATAAAATATTAATTTAAAATTTTACCAACAGTAAGAAAATTAATATTTTCGTAAGAAATATGGATAAATACTCCGTCTTAAATGGAGGTCAAACGGGGGTGAGGGTTGGTTTGGTATAAAGATAAGTAGAGGCAAAACGCTATTTCGATCTCTATCGTAACCCCGGGTAACCTATTAATATTACTTCATATACTTTCCTCAATTTGTAACGTTTATCTTTGACCTTAAATAAATGTTACTTTTTAACATTCTTTTTGATATTTCTTTCAACATGTTCTTACTTATGAATAAACTCTTCACAACTTTGAGATAAGAACATTGTTTGTACGTTTCTGTACGTTTTTTATGTGCAATGAAATTACTGTAATATTCTAGATAATTATATTATCCTTCAATGTGAAAAGAAAACAATGAGCTCCGTCTATTAAAGTGAGGAACAATACGCCATGTATTATCCGAACATAAAGGAAATAAATAGAATATCTGACGATATTGAAAACCGTATGAATAGTATGACCACTAACTAATACATATATATTGGTATACAGGGTGTAATCGTTAAGTGTGCACAGGCGATTATTCCGTAACTATTACAGATATCAAAAAACTTTAAACTGATATCGAAAGTACTTAACCTAATGAGTAAAATGGCCATAATAATTTTTTTAAAATAATACGAGAAATATCTAAAAAATTAACTTTAAGCCCTCCCATACATTTAGTATGAGATATGAATATCCCATGTACATGGGTTGATCCAAAAGTAATGATAATCAATATTAAACAAGGTCATTACAGTTAAAATAATTATGTATTTCTCTAGATAGTCTTCTAACTAGATAATACTTCGATATTTTTTTTCCTTAACTTAGAAAAAAAAAAACTTTGACTTCATCTACAAAAACCCCTCAAAATCGGCCATCACTTCGCTGTCGTCTTAAAATTTCTTATATCGACGGTGTTTCTTGTGCCGAGGTAAGAGATAGAATTAACTAGGAGCTAGATCTTACAAACAGGGTGGGTGTTCAAGCATTTTCAATGCCGATTTTTGATTGGCAGCCATCGCAACTGACGCTTTGTGATCTGGTGCGTTGTCTTGGTGAACCAACATTCAAGACCGAAGTTTGCCATGTCTCTTTTTCTTACTAACCTACCCGCAATCTTTTAATTTGGTCTGTGTAGTAAGAGCCCTGTGTAGTAGTGGCTACCTTCTTAAAATATTCCACATTTCTTCAGCGTCCCAAAAAACTACGGCTTTAATCTATCCCACTAATTTTCACTTTGAAAATCTTCACCGTCACTTTGGAAGCTCGCATCCAGGCCATTGATTGTTTCTTGGTTTCAGCATAAACATGGTGAACCCAGGTAACGCCCATGGTCACAAATCGTGACAAAAAATTATCCTGATCTCATTAAAAATTTAGAAATTCACCCTCTAAATGTCGAATCGTTGTTTCTTCTTTTCGTCGGGAAACATTCTGGCTCGCACTGTTCACATTAAAATTAATGTTAATACTTGGAAACGTGGCCTGTAGATATAATTTTTTTGTGATAACTTAGTGATTACATGAGCAAGCATAAAACATTTATTTTATATTTTTATGTGCACAGGAAATACCCAATTATCATTACTTTTGGATCAACCTATACATTTAATATGAAAGATTTTAGCTTTTTTTTTTGTTTTTTTGGTTTTCTGCTTTAATTACTTCGCAAATTTGGAGGGAAGTTCATTTAGAAACTGTAAATAGACCTCCTCATTGTATTGCACAATAAGGATGTCACTTCGAAAATCTACTATGAATACAAAATGTATGGGAAATAAATTGTATGGGAGCGTTTAATGTAACATTTTTGGTTATTTCTCGTTTTATTTTTAAAAATTTATTATGGCCATTTTACTCATTAGGTTAAGTACTTTCGATATCAGTTTAAAGTTTTTTGATATCTGCAATAGTTACGGAATAATCGCTTGTGCACACTTAACGATTACACCCTGTATGTAGCGTTTTTCACGTGAATGAGCTCGATCGATAAGGCTGTCATGGGCTGAAAGGATTTCAAAATATAAATAATGCTTTTATTACTTCGAAGAACAACTTATACAGCCAATACGGTAAGGTAAAATTTGTTTTCAATTCTTCGAAATTTTCCTCTGATATTAATATTTAATATATCAACGTATTATTTCTTGGTATATTTAGCTTTACTAACCAAATATACAAATGATTTTTTAGTTCTCCCGATTTTTCTTTAACATCAGATTCAATTTCATTGAATGTAAAAATGCAAAATTTACATAAAAAAACAGGTTTATAACAACTCAAAACCTGGACATGGTTCATGGTTGTATGTCTTAAACAAACACTTGTAAAAAATATCATCTTGGATTATAACCCTCCTTACGTCGGAAGATTTATGGTTCTGTACCTAAATTTCATATGAAGTCGTGAAGAATATTACGTTATGAACATGTCTGCTGCGTAATCGAATTTTACTTTTAATCTCGCTTCTTTTATGTATAGCTGCGTTTTGTGTAAATTGTAGTCAGTGTTGAAGATGAAAGGTTCTGATATATTAAAGAAGGAATCTTTAACCGTTTTTCTATGTTATTTGTGGTATTTTATTTCGATTCTTTTTGTGAGGATTGTTACGACCTAGTTTAAATCTGTATAGGTTCATTTATTTTTCATTTAAAATATTATATATAAACTATAATGCCTTATTTCCACAAATTAGTTTGTTAAAAAGTTATATCTTCTCTTCTTATATATAAAAATGAATCGCAAAATGTGTTGGTAAGCGCATAACTCGAGAACGAGTGGACCGATTTCGATAATTCTTTTTTTATTATATTCCTTGAAGTACGAGGATGGTTTTTATGTAGAGAAAACGTAAATATGTACCACGGGCGAAGCCGGGGCGGACCGCTAGTGTTATATAAAACGTTCTTATATTAATTAAATTAGGGATATCACAAGATAGTTAAAGCACATACTTGAAGAAGTCCATGACACTATTAACACAGACGACTATCATTTAAAGTTTGGAAGACGATATAGACACTCAAACGAGTCTGGAATGTTCCTAAAATGACTAGACTGGTCTGCTTTCTAAAGCTAACGCCACAATAATTATTTTATATAGTATCATTGAATCTATTTCTCGAATTTTGACTGACCGGTTGGCTTGGTTGATAGTGACCCTGCCTTCCAAGCCAGAGGTCGTGGGTTCGATTCCCACCCAGAGCAAATATTTGTCTGATGAATATCGATGTTTGCTCTGTGTCTAGGTGTTATCTATATAAGTACATATTTATTTAAAGTTATATAATATATATTATGTTTATCAGCCATTTGGTTTGTATGGGATTAATTAATAAATAATAGATAATAAATTAATAATTAGATCATGCCGTGTGTGAAAAATGTCCTGTAAAAAAAAAGTTCAACTTATATCGATACTAGTTAAGGCTTGACAATGTTCCTTTAATATAATATAAGACGTAATAGTCGAATTTAAATACAAAACAAATATAACCTCTATACGAAATTTAGACATCAAAATCTGTATCTAAGTTGAAATGTTCTAGAAAGCGATACAGAGCGATTTAGTAAAGCTGTGTCTGATTGAACGGTTACAGTTGCATTCAACTTAGTGTACTGAAAATTCTATTGGATTTGTTACTCCTATACTTATTTATGGTCTATTAACCTTACATTATGTCCTCTCGACTACGTTACAATCGTGGTATATGGGTCACTGCTGTTTTATATCGTGTACAACTAATACCTATTACAATATTTATCATTAAGGGCCGATTTTTCAATCGTTGGTTAAAATTTATCCGTCCAATAAAGTATTACAGGAACATTTTAAAATGTCACCTGTAAACTGTCAAATACGGACAAATATTTAATATATTTTTGAAATGGTAGTTTAATACGTTATTCGATGAATAAGTTTTAACCAAGGATTGAAAAATCAGCCCTTATTGTATTAAGTGGTAAGTATTAAGTGTATATTTTCATGTTCAGAATAGTATTTGTTAGTAAAATTGATATAAGCATTAAGCACATGGAATTTTGGCATGCTTGTTCAAAAATGTGATAGTATCAAAATAGTTCCCTTAATCCACTGTGAGATTGAAAAGATTTTGCGCTTTTGCGTTAATGATTTATAAATATAATTTATTTCTATTATAATATTAATAACCGTACGTATTAACGTACCTGAACCAAATTTATATTTCTGGTAAACATTCAATTCATATTTGGATCAATATTAGGTAACTATACAACTTTTAATTTATAGTGTTTACAGAAACATGACATTTTAAGTCATTAAAATGATTTACTCATTATTAAGAATAAAGCTACATCTAAAGAAAAATAACTTGGCTACGAAAAACAACAAGAACTATATATCTCGTCGTAGATAGTTTTTCGAAGTTTATATGAACACCAGAGAGTCAATTCTATCAGTATTTGGTGCAATAAAAAAAACAAAAAGACATAGAAACCTTATTTAATACCTGATTGAAATAAAAAGTGTTAAAAGTAGTTTAAATATTAATGATGGATTACAATTATTAAACAATAATCAACAAATATCTGGTAATCAGAGAAACTAATTAATATTCCAATAGTCGAGTATTTAATAAAAATGTTGTAAATTGAATCGTGAAATTTCGCAAAGTAAGTAAATTCAGTGGACAATAACAATATGATGGTATTTTTGCTATGCTGTGCAGTTTGCAAATAAATCTGCCATTTATAGACTACAAGCCCGCATAGGACAAAAATATGGGTCAAATGAACCACCAGGGGACATATCTAGAACGATAGCAGAGCAAAAAATAATAAGATTCATCACTATGCCGTCACTTGTAAGCTGTCCAACTGATTGCAGATGAGAATTGAAAAGTACAGGTAGACTCGGTTAATTTTGGTCATATATTTTTGTACGGCATTCTTAACCATCGATAGATCCATTAAAAATAATAAGAAACCGCTCAGTGCCGTACAAAAATGGTGGTCCACCAAGTCGGAACTTTTACTTAATTTCCGAGAGTTACCGGGGGTAAATTTGGTCATTTGACCATGTACGGCATCTGTGTCATACTATTGCTATACTGCTTTTAATCCATTATTCCGCAACGCCGTACAAAAATCATGGGGACAAGGGGAAAAAATCGAGAGTTGTAATCCCCTCTCTTTCCCCACTCCAGGGGGTCATTTGACTAAGTACGGCTTCGGTTCCAAAACATTATCTAGCACTCAAAAGTACTATTAAAAGCAATGCCGTCAAAAAATAATTGTTCTTTTAAATGTATACCAATAATCATCTTAATTTCATCGAATTCTTGATATAAAGAGCTGTAAGGTCATTTGACCCTGTACGGGAACTTTTTTTTTAACATGATATTGTAAAATTCAATTGTTGTATAGTATTGCCGTTCAAAAGAAACCGTTCTAAAACAAGTTATAGAGAAATGCAAAACCAGAAATTTTGTTAAAGTTTAAACATCGTAGATTAATGAAATATAATAGTTTTCTACACTTTATCCGTTGTTTTAAATAGTATTAACATAGATAAATTAGGAAAAAACGATGCCGTACATTTTTGTGCAGACCACATCTTTTAGGCTGATGAAAGCGACGAAAGCTACAATTTTAAGAGTGCTTTATGGCCATTTGATACAGTACGGCATTAACATATTTTTACCCAACTACGGCAAAGCAAAAGGAGGATTATGGTTGTTTACAGGTCATGTATGTATGTTCATCTATTCCCTCGTAACTTCTAAACTACTTATCAGAATTCGACAAATGACATATCATTAGAGGCGTCTGAATTGTTCACTGGATAACCAACGACCAGCTAGCTAAAGGCTATATGGGGTTTCACAAAATCTAATGTGGCGCCCTCTAGCGGACAAAACATACAGAGTAAAAAAATAAAGTTAAGATAAATATGCAGTGTTTGGTATCATTTGAAAGCGCTTTACTTGTACATTTTGAATATGTATATATTACTAGCATTTGCTTGTGACTTTACCTGTATTCATGGACTGATTGCATATAATTCACATCTTTTCGTTCATAGCTTTTTTATTAGTTCATCAATTTAACGGAGTCCATTCCACCTGACTCCGACTTTCCAAGGTGATAATTAACCACCTCGAGCTTCTTAATATTAATGTATATTTATATTTTACTAGCGGTCCGCCCCGGCTTCGCCCGTGGTACATATTTACGTTTTCTCTACATAAAAACCATCCTCGTACTTCAAGGAATATAATAAAAAAAGAATTATCGAAATCGGTTCAGCCGTTCTCGAGTTATGCGCTTACCAACACATTTTGCGATTCATTTTTATATATAAGATTATAAAAATATAAAGCAAACATTTCGTTATATGGATTTTTTTCTTTTTCAGATTTTTCCCCTTTGAACCAACGAAAATGTACGGCACATGAAAAAATATTATCTATGCATAAAATACTTTAAAAATAAATTTATTTCGTGTTGTGTCAAATGACCCCCTGGAGTGGGGAAAGAGAGGGGATTACAACTCTCGATTTTTTCCCCTTGTCCCCATGATTTTTGTACGGCGTTGCGGAATAATGGATTAAAAGCAGTATAGCAATAGTATGACACAGATGCCGTACATGGTCAAATGACCAAATTTACCCCCGGTAACTCTCGGAAATTAAGTAAAAATTCCGACTTGGTGGACCACCATTTTTGTACGGCACTGAGCGGTTTCTTATTATTTTTAATGGATCTATCGATGGTTAAGAATGCCGTACAAAAATATATGACCAAAATTAACCGAGTCTACCTGTACTTTTCAATTCTCATCTGCACTCAGTTGGACAGCTTACAAGTGACGGCATAGTGATGAATCTTATTATTTTTTGCTCTGCTATCGTTCTAGATATGTCCCCTGGTGGTTCATTTGACCCATATTTTTGTCCTATGCGGGCTTGTAGTCTATTATCCAATATCAATGACAGTTTCACGTTCAGAATATGAAATTTCAAATGTATTACTATCATAGAAATTTATTTATTTTTGATTTAAAACACAAATTCTATTCTACGATTTATCACATGATTTTATTGCTGTTTGCAATAACTTAAGCATGCAACTTATAATGAAAATTGTCAGCCACGAAATAATTCGAAATCAAACAAACTCAAACTCAATGAATCGTTAAAATTTATAGGAATAACGACGATTTATTAATGTTGATAAAGAGATTTTAGTTCCTCGACATTACAACTTTAACATCTTCTTCAACAATGAAACTTCCTGTAATCAATCAAGTATTAAGATTGTTTATAACAATCACATATGTATTACAAAACATTTCACTCATCCCGAGACACAGTTCAATTTGCAAAATAAAATCGAACCGGATCTCAAAATTGATAAACATAAAATAAAAATCTTGCACACGGCGTAATGTATTGTTGACATTGACGGGACCGCAATTTCCCTACTCCGGTATTCAAGTGCCGGCCATTATATAACCCCCATTTTCATACAAAAACCTGTCAAGTACGTACGACCGTAGCTTGTCTCGTAGCCAGAGGGTTCCTACAGATAACGGGTCATGTGGAACTAGCGATAGATATCAAGTCAAATCTATTGATAAGATTGTATAGAATGGGTTCTTCGTTTGTAGTTCTGTTGTATTTATTTTATTTTATTTATATGTGAAGTACTACGAAAATACTCGTGATTGGAATTTAAATTAGTGTAGTTAATGAGAAAAAGAAATGTTGTTTAACAATTACACAAATGAGAATGTTTTTGATATAATTATGATCAATAATTTACGAGAAAAAGATTTCTATTCATACAAGAATTAATGAAATCTATTCAAGTACATATATTCTATGAAAGATCCACACGTTGTTTTCGGAGCATACCTTACAAATAGAGTAATAAAATTGCAGACAATCGAATATATTTTCACTGCAGCTCGAACCCACCATATGGCGTCCATATAAATATATCTGAGAATTTGTTCACTGCCAAACAAAACCTGCTGTGTAAGCCGGACCCTTCTCAAGGGCGACTGATAATGGACGACACTTGATATTTTATGTACGTATACATATATAATAGACTGTCCGTGATGTTTTCATTTAATGGCTATTTGACATATTTGTTCAGTTTCTATGTGAGGGTCAAGTAAGGGTAATAAATCTCCCAGCGATATTTATTTTCATGAAAATGTGGGAGTTATTTGTGAAGAACGTCTACTACTTTCAAATACTTAATTATCATTGAAAGACTTTAAGACCCAGAAGTTCCTGAATAGTTTGTATTCAGCGGGATGGAGATAAAATACTCGCTTTGTTTAGCTCTTCAAAGTTAGTGAGACTGCGAATAATTACGTCATCATTAATAAACACTTCATTATAAACAATTATCACGCCAAAATTTTATTAGGTATTTACAATGAGAATTTCTTAACGAGTCTTGGTGCTATCCTTCCGTCGAACATTCAACGCTTTATGAGCAATTTGAGAATTTAAACTTACATAATTCATGTTTTAGTAGTGTTGCGAGAAACAAAATTAAAAGCATGGAAAATAAACAACTCGTCACTGAAGTACGTTTTCTATTACTTTTTACCGGCCAGCCTATTAATCTTGCTGTTGAGGGTAATTTATAGAGCACTACGGACCGAAAAATACTCCAAATTATCATAGATAAGTATTTACTACACTCAGCGAGACTTAATAATTCATGGTTTTGTACATAAAGGATGTTTGTTTTGCTTTGTTTACATTAAAACCAATGTGGCATTTGTAAACACCTAATCAATTTTAAACATACCGCTTTAATTTTAACGTTAAACAGCACGAACTATGTGAAATAAGACTAAAAAGGTAAAAGATATTCACATTTACGTCTATATTTCAAGCAGCTTAAGGATTCATCTTTTTTATTCTTTTAACTTGTTTGCATTTAAATAATCAAAGCACAAATTGAACATCATCTATTTATACTTTTCTTCTTTATGCTTTATCTGAAGCGTATATTTCTTTATATATATTTCTAAGAAACAACCTTTGAATTGATTTTCTTGGAAAAACATTTAAACCTATTGTGCCGAAAGTACTGTTTAAGCAAAACAACAGTTTTTTAAAAAGGTTTTTCTAATTAAAGTCTTTGAAGCTAAAACTAAATCTAAAAGCTAGCTTTAGACTTCAATTTTAGGTTTGCATAATATGCGGTCTCGCACAAAGCAAATAGCACGGAATATCGATGAAACCGAAGGCGTGTGATTCAAATGGTCCTATTACATAAAACTAGGTTCACTGGGCTTTTGTTTAGTTTTGGATGTTTCATATTTTGAGGCAAAGTTATTTCAAGGCTTGACATACGAATAATATTTCGGTTTTGTTAAATAGAAAATATGTTTCACTTCAACCGGAAAGCACGCTTCAGTATGTTTTTATTCTTTTGTAATTGCTAAAAATATTTTTCCATATTTGGTTTTTGAACTTCAGTATATACGAGAATACATATCTACGTTATAGCCAAGTATTTCTTCTTTGGAAAGATCAGTAGAACCATTAATTTAGAGGGTTAAAGTTAACAGAGGGAGTGCCTTTATGTTTTAATTGAATAGTCGCTATAAGGTTAAGAAAGCGATTCTATGGAACGTTGTACTTTTTTCCTATAAAATTCTTATGAAATTACATAAAAGAAAATGCATTTACTATTGATGAAAAAATTTTGTCAGAATTTTGGTTTTATGTAACGAGCGTGATCCTATATCATGATACCTATGAATCTCACAATCAGATAAATCAACTTAACATTTGCATGCAATTTTTGTCCATTTTGTAAGAAGAAATATATTGTATATCGTCGCTAAAGTACTACATTATTTAGTGACCGTGAAGACATTGATGAATTCACTTGGCGATTGTTTCAACAAATCGGCTACAGAGTCTGAAGATTTATTTCATTAAATCGTGGCTCTTTGCTAAAACGTCGGGAATGCAAAAGTTTGTGTAAGTTCTAAATGGCTGGGTTATCTCGCTATTTGAATACTGATTTTTGTTGTTTAAATATGCAGTTGTATGAAATACTGACTTACGAGTTGGTTTGGTTGGTAGTGACCCTGCCTTCCAAGCCAGAGGTCGTGGGTTCGATTCCCACCCCGGGCTAATATTTGTATGATGAACATATTATTATGATATAGATGTTTGCTCAGTGTCTAGGTTTTAATTATCCATATAAGTATTTATTTTAAATTATATATGTATGTTTATCAGCCATCTGGTCTCCATAACACAAGCGAAAGCCGAGTATGGGATCAGATCGTGCCATGTGTGAAAATTGTCCTGAAATATTAATTTATTTTCATTTATTTATACTAATGATAAGGTCTGACTTCGTACGGCTAATTTAATTTCGTGGCTAGACAATTTCAGAGATAGAACTTTATGTAAATACTGTTGTTGTCTTGCATTTCGGTTGTGTAAGCTGTGAGTTGGTTTTACTTAATCACTAATTAAATAGAGAACGTCGTGCCTAGCAATTCTAAACATTCATAAATAATAAGTATTATCTATGAATCAGAGGAAAAACATTTTTAGATAAATCAGTGCATTTCGTATCTAAAATTTCTTTTATCCCATTTTCCCAATTTCCTTGTTCTCTTAAGTGCTTTAATAGATTGAAATCTGTCGAATCAGTTTCCGCAAGTTTTACAAGACTAACTTTTAACATTCTTTATTCTTTTTACATCAATAGTGATTCCATTAAATCGGAGTGGCCTTACAACTCAAAAAATAAAAATGTATAACAGACTCAATCACTCAGCTAAAAAAAATACATTTGCTGAGGGTATAGTTGAATGTCGTCACTGTCAGCGGATTGGCAGCATGTAGATGTTATCCGAAGGGCAGTATGATTGACACTTGACAGGCGCGAGCGCGGTGATAAAGTAGAAAGGATTTAGGTCGATACGGGCGGATCAATCGGTCAATGAAGTGGTTGATGCATGCTTTACCATAATGACGTCATCAGAGAACGTGTACACATGAAAATAAATGTTGTAAATCGTTCAAAAGTGAATGCCTTTGTAGCATGTAGCGACGAGCGTATTCAAAGAGGTTTCAGGACAGATAAATAAACTGAAATGCCATACATAATCATTTAAGCGTTAGTAATTGGAGCGAACGTTTTTATTTATGGATTAATCCAGGGAGCTTTTTCAATTTTGAACCCAACGTGGACGTGGATATATTTTTACATACAAATAATACGTTACTGTGTGCGTAGTTAATACGTAGCTTTATATTGTGTATATTATAAGGTAGTCGCAATGAAAAGGCGCCGTCGCAAGGATCGCAAGCACACTCATTTCGAATGCTATTGTATTTCGCCAGAACTTCACGAGTATGACGAACATATCCTTACTTAGCTCGTTCTTGGCTTTCAATTCCTTTTAAGCTGGTTTTTATAACTACGACTCATTATTGCGGACGCATGTTGTTGGTTTTTTATAGAACATATAATGTGATTGATCATAGAAAAATCATCGGTTATTTACTTTAACTTCCTATTTAACAAACTACATATTTGTGTCCGTAACGATATATTATTGCAGTATAAATTTAAGAGCTCATTTGTCGTCTCATTAGTATGGACTTAACTTCTACACTAGGTAAAAAGCATTTTGTTAATGAGAGAGAACAAAACCAGTTGGAGTTATTTTTTTCAATTCATTAAAAATATTTCTAGAAATAGGTACGATGTTTCTAGAATGCTCATATTCCGTAATTAAATTGTTTAATTCTGTAAAGGATGTTTAAGCAGAATATTATAATAGTGAGAAAGGATAAGGTAAAAGGATACGAAGACGGAAATGAGCCTTAGGGAATTTTACAAATTTTGCTGCTTTTTTGTATGAGATAAGACTCGAGAAGTTTATTAATATATTATGATCGGACAATCTAATATTATAATTATAATATGATGAGATTTAAATTCCTCTCTTATGTAGGTTATATTTATGAACATTTCTATTTCATTAAGACGGCATGCCTGTTTGAAATGAATCATGAGATTATGCTTTGAGGTTTAGGTGCACTATTAGCAGTAATGGCTAAACATGAATATAGATCATTTCATAATCCATAAGTTCAATTTCCGAGAGAGTCTATTAAGGAAATCACTTAGCACCGTAAAGGAATATGTTTTATAGTATACAATTAGAACATCCAACAGCCCTCCCCACTCAGAGTGAAACCGCATTAAGGTAATACTTTCGTGAGTGACATGAATATTTAGATGATGTTCATGACTTTTTGCATTTTATATCATGACTAGAGGTCCGCCCCGGCTTCGCCCGTGGTACGTATTTCGCAATAAAAAGTAGCCTATGTCCTTTATCGGGTATCAAAATATCTCTATACCAAATTTCATGCAAATTGGTTCTGTAGTTTAGGCGTAATCACGCCTGTCTGTCTGCTACTCAATCGAGTAACAGACAGACAGACAGAGTTACTTTCGCATTTATAATATTAGTATGGATTTTTTACGTCCCTAACCAATGTAGTAAATATGCTTTTATACCTTTGACATTTTAGTAATTTTGCATTAGTTACAAAAAGGTTACAAAATTAGCACGAAGAAGAGAGCTACGAATCGAGAATCGATTAGGTAGTTTTTTGGGACGCCGGTAGAAAAGGCCATTAAAAATATATAGATAGATACTTTTCCCATGTTCATATTTACATAACCTAACAGTCTATCCAAAATGTAAGGGTAGCTATCTGAGAACATTTTCATGTAACTACGATGTAAAGCACTTGTCCTTACGTCACTACACTTACTCTTCTCAAAACCTTATTCGTATAGTGTTTTTCATATTCCCTTTTAGACATTAAATAAAAAAGCTATCGCCAGTATTACATGTATTTCATATTTTACTAAGTATTTTAACAAGCTTAAACTGGGGAATGTGTTAATTTAATAATGAGCTCATAATGGCACGGTTCCCATTAAAGATAATGCCTACGGACGATTCATTAATATTTTGTTAATTATTAATTCCGTTCTGTTCTAACACAAGTATACACCTACATATATACATCACAATAATTAATAGAATATTAATTGGATGCAATAGACACTGTATTAATTTATAATTACGGAAATTCTGCAACTTAAAGAATTTGAAGTAGGTATTAAGTAGTATGGATAGAAGCGCTAATGATAGCTATCTTCCCATCTTTATTTATTCTATCTTCCATTCCTCTAGTCTTAGACTATCAAAATGATATTTCATTTTTAAAAGTGTATAAAATAAAAGGATTCATCAAGTGTACGGCAAGTCATAATGTCTTCTGCAGCTTTATTCGCCGCAGCTTTTAAATACTCAAGTGAAGTGTTCGCTAAAGTCATAAAACAACAAGGTTCTTCTATAGGTAGAAAGATAAAAGATCTTAACGTTCAAACAACCCCAGCGAAGTCCGTAATTAACGTGAAACCATAATTAGGGCCTGCGTAGTTGACATAGTCGACTTCCCTCCACGAATAGGGATTACGTTCTTTTAATTGCTCTGTTGAATAATCTTCCACTGCCAGAACATGTTATGAATATATATTTTGTATGGATCTGATTTCTGCTTTCAGTGAAAAGCAAACGTTTTCTTTCGTTATAATGTTATAATTGGATCCCGTTGGATATTACATATTCATTAAATTGAATTAAGTACCTATACAAATTTAAAACGATGTGACATGTAAACTATTCAGCAGTTCAAATATTTGTACAATTAGTTCAGATTGCATAAAAGCGGCTTGAAAGGTTTTAATGATATTAAAAATTGTCGTTTCTGGAAATATTTATTATTCATAAATCTCGAATTCAAAACTGTGGCGAAAGTAATGATGAACTTGCAATAAGAATTTAGTTTTGAAGATATTGAGGTCTTGAGAAATATTAATGAAAAAACTTTACATTTTAATCATTCTTAACCGCCACATTCTTTTATTTTGCTTTGCCATTGCGAATTAAAAAATAGATAGAAGTGTTTTCTTTTTGGAAAATCATTTAATACCTTCATAAAGAGAACGGAAATTGTAACAGATATCTTAAGATAATTGACTACGGCACCAGAAAAGTAATCAGAAAGATTTTTCTTCGGGAATTTACTCGAGTCACGATTCCCGTGAGCTGTCCAGCGACTTGTCACGGGCTTTCAAACTGATATCTTATGATCTTACAATAGTTAGTCGCGCCAACGTCTGTTGGGAAATACAAACTTTACCGTATAACCTTTGTGATTAATTAATATTGATGTCCATTTTTTTATTATGAATTTGTATTGAAATTTAAACGTAAATTATTAATTGTGCAGTAAATAATTTAAATGAATACACTGAACTTAATTAATAATTAATTACTATGAAGTTTATTATCACATAATTACATTAATCACAATTATCTAGTGGGTTGAATTGCAATTCGCGCAATTACAGAGTTAATTGACTATCTATCAGATTATTCAGAAGCCTTATTATATTGCTTTTAATATATTTTTCTTCCTTTCAAAGAGCTGAGAAAGTATAAATATGGCTGCGTTTAAATTTCTCGTTAAACGCTTTCAATAGAACATGTTATAACGAATGCAATTAAAGGCTTCACAGGATTCATTGTTACAATAATCGTCTGTTCCAATTTCAACGCTATTGAGATGAAATATGAAACAGTTTTCTATGAAATACAATTATAGCAAAACCGTTGTAGTATTAATCTCTATATTAATTTATTAGATTATAAGCAAGTTTCATTTTATTATAGTACTTTCGATAGCTAGCAAAGTCGTCCGGTTAATTTCTAGAGGATTTAAATGAATAATAGATTTGAACTGAGTTAAATGTTATAGATATTTATCCCACAACACTCAACATTATCTATAGATTTACTTAAATAATTTTCAGCAGAACGGATTTCATCGGAAATTAATCATAGGCCCAATTTACTGATTCTAAATCGCAAACAACCACATTTAATTCATTCACTGTCGATTTAGGAAGCTTATCGTTAATTAATTAATAACATGTTCAATAATTTAGAGGAATATACCGCGAGATGTGTATATTTTGTTAACCATTCAGACATTTGGAAAATAATACAAATTATATCTACTAATAATATTACAAAGCTGAAGATTTTGTTGGGTTTAATGTGCTAATTTCATTAAATAAGGTTCCGATTTAAAAATGATACATACTATTCGGTTTTAGATAGCCCATTTATCAAGTGAGGCTAAAAGACTATAATATATTATCACACCAAGACTAATAGGAGCAGATTAATGTTAACCCACGGTTTTGGGTATAGTAGGCTAGTACAATATAATTTTTTTTGCAAAGTAAAGTCGTCATAATTTAAAGATATTTATGGAGTTTCTATACTCCAAATCCAATTGCAATAAAATTAGGTTGTATTTTCTTTGGTGTGAATACAAATAAAGAAGTGGTTTTTGTAAAACATTTGCTTAAACGATTTGTTGCGCCTGAGTAAACATTGCTATTTACGCAGAGGACAGATACCAGATTAAATAAAACGAGTCTAAGCAAAGTCTGTGAAATTAAATACCTGTCGCTTGAATCAGCGAATTATTAGGGCGGTTTTACTGTTTATAGAGCCATCCTGAAACACAACTTTGTTTATAAAGTACGTTCGTTTATACTTTAGAAAGTATAATAACTTTATAAGGAGAAAAATATTTCTCCATCTAATTTTTATTGTTATTTATTTTATATATTTGTAGTAGAGTAGAAGGAACTAAACAACGATAAAGTTTCGCATTATACAAATGGATTTCAGAAGTCATTGACACCTTCGAGTTTTCAAACGAGTGATAGGAGTTTCAAAGTTTTTATTGCCATCAGATAAGAAAAATTCTTTGAGGGATGTGTTATTTTATAGAATTATGTCAAGTTCTCCGAAAGATGAGTAAACTTTCCGGGACCTCTGAAGGAAATATTCGTCAAAATATTTACCGTGGCGGGATAAGAGCCGTTTCTGGACATTCAAAGTTTGAAGGGCGTGGAATTGGTTATGGTTAATTTTTATATTAAGGTTTTGGAACTTTTATTCGTGTTTTGTTACGAGGGAGTTTTGGTAACCGTATTCTAGAATATTTTAAACATTTCTTAAATGTGAAATTTATACGCATAACAAACTACGAAGCGTTTTGCGGAGAGAAATTGAATCTTATGAAACATTTGTTTGAAATCATTTCTCCACGAAAGTTACGGTTGGATGTAATGGCACTCAATACAAGCAAAGGCTACCAATGAGTGTCCGATAACTTCCAATATTAAATTATGCTCGAATGGGGAATCATTCGGTGTTAGGGTCGATACCTCATTTAACGTGCGAAGAGATAACTACTTTATATAGTTAGATCGTACTTATAGGCACTTTTTAAGGGGAAGTTTAATTAATAAAAGTGAAGTCTTGTGTCCCCTAGTGGGGTAAGGGGCAGATGAATTCATCCGCCCCTTATATATTAAATGTATACTGTTTCACTGATCAATTTTTGAAGTAAAACTTCTTTAGGCGCGACTAGGGAGTAACTCAGATTTTTTTTCTGACGGAAGTAACGCTGTGTAGTTTCCGCCATTTAAAAATAATAATTCTGATTGGTTGTAAGTATATGTCATATACTACACGCTTCTTGACTTATACGCCAGCTAGTGGCAAATATCATAATCAATTAGGATTATTTATTTTCAAATTTTCAAACGGATCAATTGTGAATAGCAAAGTGAATGAAAAATTCAACAGTTTCAAAAACATTATTTTAAATTGGAAAATTTTTTGAAAATCTCTAAATATACTTGTTTATTTATTCTTTATTCTTTATTGTACATAATATACCAAACATAAATAAGCTATTCTATAATTACAATTAAGGTACAATGAAAACACACGGCACATACGTACTAAAAGGCGGCCTTATTGCTTAAAAGCAATCTCTTCCAGGCAACCCTGATTGGTAAGGAATGTATGCTAGAACGCGACTTGGCGCAAATTCAATTAATAAATTAAGCATTAAAATATAATTAATAAAAACAATATATACAATAATAACAATAAAAATAAAATAAAATAAGTATATAAATTAATATACTTACGTAAATATAATAAACTACTTACATATTTTATAAATATACATACACATAATAATACATAACCTACTAAATACACTACATACAATACGAAAAAATAAACACTATAATATAATCTAAAATAAATATAAGCAACACATTATAGAGATAAGAAATGACTTGTTTATTTATTCCTTTTAAAATAAGTAAATTAAAAATAAAAATAAACATGTTGCGGATTATAATCAATCTATTTTAAATATTGCTGAAGACAAAGTAGTATCCATAGCAACAGATATGTATATAGGTTGTCATTCAGTTGAACAAGAAGCATATGTACGCCAACAATTTCATAAAATGTCAGTTATTGATACAGGAGGATCGCCTTATGAAATCATATTAGTTCTTAACAAATTTTACATTATTACAACCAATATTGATGTATCTGATGGCTTAGCCAACGGTTGTGTTGGAAAGTTAGTGTATATTGAACGTGATGACAGTGATAACATCATACGCTTATGGCTTGAGTTTCCTGGTAAGATAGGAGAGAAAATTAGGAAAAAAGCTGCCCATCATATTCAAACTCTAAACATTAGTAGAACAGCAGTCCCAATTTTACGAAGATCGTCATCTGTACCAATGAATAGAAATAAGACAATATTTGCAAAGAGAAATCACTTTCCATTAGTATCTGCTTGTGCGCTTACAATACATAAGTCTCAAGGTGGTACTTTTGATCAAATCGTTTATGAATACAATAAAAGTCACAGTCAGCAGCTGTTATATGTAGCATTATCACGAGTAACTGATATAAATGGATTGTTCATTGTCTCAAACACCGATGACAACAAATTTTATCATGGAAGAAAGCGTCCAGGGGGAATAGTTGATTTACAGTGTGAATTTGAAAGACTTTCAAATTCTCGCCTAATAACACAACAGGAAGAATTATATAACCTTGTAAATGAGAGTAACATTACACTATTTTCCTTCAACTGCCAAAGTTTACGTGCTCATGTTTCTGATCTGAATGATAAAGTATTAAAAAGGTCCACATTGCTGTTATTTTCCGAAACTTGGATGAAAAATGACGAACAAATTCTTATTGAAAATTTTTATTGCGTTACCCAATACAAACGACCCAACTCAACTGCTGGTGGAGTAGCTGTATATCATTCATCTACAGATACACTGAACAATGTAACACCAATTCAAAATATTTCACCAACTATATTATCACAAATTTCCGATGAGGTTTCACAAATTGGTGACATCGCCTTGGTTCGATGTGTTAATACGAATGACCAACCTGTGATTATCGTTGTTATTTATATTTCTACAAATACTAGCCTGACAAATATCATAAAATTTATTCATCAGCAATTACTTCACTTCACAATTGAAGGTTCTCGACTTTTAAATAGTAATTATCATGAATTACCGATGATTCTAACTGGAGATTTTAATGTTGTTTTTCGCTCTCAGGAATCTCAGCCGTTAATTGATTTTTTAGAAGAAAAATTTGATTTATCTATGAATACTTCTCGACTTCATTCAACAACGCGTTTCGGTACAACGATAGATGCTGTATTTTCAAGAATAGTAGCATTTAGAGAGTAAAATTTTTTCACATTATAGTTACCACAAACCTATAATTTCGTACGTAAGAAATTATGATGACATTCAATTACCTGTTTCGAATGAATAATATTAATATAACATTTAAATAATCTTTGTAAAGCACATGAATAATAAATATAATTAAATTATAATATAATATTTATTTATTTAAGTTAATATTTAATCATTTCAGTGATATATGTCGTCAACGCCACAGAAGTTTTACTTCAATCGCGCGTAAAGGTTACACGCACACACTTTTTTCCTTAGATAAATAGGTGAAAGTAGTAGTGTAATTTAATAATGGGTCTATTTTTGGTAGCAGAATGTCTTTTATAAAGCTACGCTATCGCGTGTAAAGTTTAATCTTATGTTTTTAAGGTATTTTGCAGAGATTAATATAATCGTGTTAAAGCTGAGGTGTATCGTTTTCTAAGACTCTATAAGCTCAGGTTTTTAATTACCTATTTACACGATCAATTACACGGTAACGAAACATACTTATTATAAATTATTTTTTTAGAGAAGACTGTTACTTATTTCGGTAATAGAAAACATAAAATTGTCTTCAAACTATCATCTAAAATTTATATTCTAGATGATAGAGATATTTTCAATGAGATGAGGTGATATTTTCAAATCTAAATGCTTGGTCTATACGCAGTATTTAGATTTGAAAAGATATAAGAGTAGATATCGTTTACTATTTATGTTCGTGTAAGAAGTTTGTTGAAGCAAATATAATTCATTTATAATTGTTGACGGATTGTTAGGACTTGATTTAGGTATGAAATGATCTAGTTATTTTGGTATCCCAAGGGTTAACCCTCTAAATGGGACGGACAGAAGATACGGCCCGCAGGCACAAGTGATTTATTTTGATGGATTTTACTGGAAAACGAATATATTATTCACTTGCCAGATACTTAAGCTGGATGAAGACGTTTTAATTTGAATAATAAAGTATGACGTTTGGTGAACGGACAAGTATGGAATTACTGGGTAATGTTATATTGTAATTTTGGTTAAGGGTAAATATATAGCAGGAAATATAATGTAAGGACTATCAAATTTTCAAGAAATTATACAATAAAAGTATCTAGTTAGTTACTCATTCACATTTTTTAGTATAGTTCAGAAAAGTATGTTTCAGTTTGTGCTCATTTTTTGGAGGTTTATAAATAACAAGGTATTGTGTTAAATTTAATTCAATTGGAAGTTTACGTTCGTTTTAGCAGAGAAAAAAGATAAAAACAGGTGGGGAATTTATGTTATAGCTAATTAGTTCACGAGGAATAATTAAATTTGATTAGACTTTGCTGTAACATTTTGCAAAATTTCATTATATTATTAAACGGTTTGTTTTATAAAAGTTACTATTGGACTTATTTAAAAAAAACATACCTAATCCTTCCGAAAATAATAAAAACATACGCGATACAGTTAGTGTATTTGATATGCAATTTCAAAAGGTATTCTGAATGCGAAATGAAGAAAAATACAATAGATTGTTCCCAAAGCCATCTCGTACATTGTGGAAAATAGAAGATATATTTTGGATGTGAATGGCATCAGACGAAATTGGGTGAATCCCTCCGTTTTCAAGAGAATTTAGTTTTTCTTCTTGTCTTTACAAAGGAATTCGCTGAGGTATCCATTTTGTTGATTTTCTTTCGATTGATAACGCTCATAGTAATAATCGCTCTACAATTTCTCACGGAGATTTCAGTTTTTATATTGTACTAGCTGCGTCCCGCGGTTTCACCAGCGTGGCTCGGCTTCTGTAGGTCTTAGCGTGATGATATACCAATAGCCTATCGCCATCCTCGATAAATGGGCTATCTAACACCGAAATATTTTTTTTCAATTCGGACCAGTAGTTCCTGAGATTAGCGCGTACAAACATACTCTTCAGCTTTATAATACCTATTAGTATCTAAGATAATAATATGTCACTGTAATAATGTTTATTGTATGTTTTTATAACCCTGAAATTTTTTTCTCCGTCAGCCTCATGTAATGATTTCAGAACCAATTTTCATAATATTCCCTTAAGAAAAGAGCAGCAGCTCTTAGTCAGTTAGCAGTTTTAATAAGCAAAAGATTTTATAGCGAGATAAAAAAGAATTGTCACTTTCTTTTGTTGAATGAACGACGAAGGGTTTTAAGACTTGTTTTCGATACCTGATGTTTAGGTCTTTTGTTTTTAAAGATAAAATTTTAAAGGTTAAGTTTAAAAGAGAAAAGGTTGTACCCATCGCGTGATGAATAAGGATAAAATTCACAGTTTATTGTCTTTTGTCAATTCATGAATCAAAATCTCATGGTTTTGGGATGAATACGGATGAGCGACCTCGAATACTTGAGGGTAAAGTTATTATATTTTTAACAAAAGGCTTCATTGGTTTTGCGTTTATTTACGTTGGACAATGATTGATTTTGTTATGTATGGCGTACTTTATTTTTAACAGGGTGACGCAAATTCAACACAAAAAGAAATGTTTTATGAGATTATTTTTTGCGGTTGTGTTTTTAATAATTTGTGATAGAAAATACTTGAAACACAAAACAAAACACAATACTTATAAAAAATGTATGCTACCCACAATGCTACCGATGTGTAAATCACATTTAGTAAACCGACTGTTGTGTATAATATTGTGTGACGATTCAAAAGCGCTTTTGAGGATAGTCTAGTCAAATATAAAAATGTTTGAGTAATATTTGCAATGTAAATATTTAAAGGCTGTATGAATTTGTTAGTTGACATGACAAATATATGCTTTGAATTTATTAATTTTAATAGATAGCACAAGGATACCACAATCGAGGTGACTGACGAATCTATATTATCTTACTATCTCCTTCCAGTTAAAAATACAAACAGTAAAAGTACCACATACCTACTACCTATACCTATATACAAAAAAAGAAATGCATATTTTACTTATAAAGGCTTGAACTTGTATTACAAAGATAAGAGCAACATAAAGTTTAACATTTTTATCTCAACGCTGGTCAAAGAATACGTCAACATAAATCACACGGACGTTTTCCAACTTTCACGATACAAGATTTCAGTAAAGCGTTGGATTTAATCGGATTAGACGAATATACAAAGTATAAGCGTAACATCATTTCAGTTTCATTACGGCTGGTTAGCGGCGCAAGGACGTAAAGTGAATGGCTACCTACAGATATGGAAAATTTAGTTAGTGACCAGTGACATAGACACGGCCATGCGTTGCTTTTGTTGTGTGCACTGTTCACTAAGTACGTCTGAAATTTTTGATATCTGTAGAAAGACTGTAGATAGTATGATTGTTTCTTTACTTTCTGTGCTAAACGTTCTTCGCTTCATTAGAAGGACTGCACAACATTGAAATGAATTCGATAAAAGGAAAAGACGCGGTTGCCGTGGAACAATCATAGTCAATATAATTTACGTGGTACTGCATAGGTTATAAAACTAATAGATATCCAATGAGTGAAATTTAAAATTGTACATTTATTTCTTTCTTTCTAAAAGCATTGTCATTCTAACTGCTTCATGTTCCTTTTAACCGACCGCCAAATAAAACAGAACTCAATTCGACGCGATTTTCATGATTCAAAGCGGAGTAAAAATTTTGTATGTGAATTTTACATTGTGTCTTTGTCAAATTTGGGTATACTTCAACTGATAGTAAAGTTTACAATATTTTTGAAAAATATGACGAGATATTGGACAGTATCAATAAATGTACTTTTAAATTGTAGAAAAACAATGCACGGTTCTTTGTTATAACATTGTGTTTAACCGGAGAGAAAAATAAAAACTTCCCACAATAAAGTCCATTTTCTCATACAAAAAGTTGAAACGAAGTTTTATTATATCTTTAACATCTATTCGAGGACCGTGGCGCCAAAAATCGAGTAAGAAATAGAAGGCTAAATAAAATGCACTCACTTCATATAAATGGTGAAAATAAAAGTTATTTCCTGCTTTGTGTGAGGAAATCGGTTATATTTCTACTAGTTTTTAGTGTTAAACTTATTTCATTTGTATGCTAGATGTTGCAAAACTTGTATTCACACAATATGACTTTCATCTTCTTTTTAACATTAGATAATACCTAATATAATTTACAAGATGCGAAAAATAAGCTTTATATTGAGTTTTTTAATAATATTATATTATAATATGTACCTATATAAATTATGATTTTATTGATTATACCATATAAAAACTGTACGAAATAATTTTTTAACATTCGCTCAATTAATGTAAAACCAATCGCGGTTTGTTTGCCATTCATCAATTATTTTAATTTTAGATGAGCGGTTTTTACAAAACGATTTACTTTTACGAAGTCGATACACAATGTTATTCAATTTCGTAGACTAACATCAGCTTTCGGCAATATAAATACGGTTCTGAGATTGAAAAGGTAGATATTGGATATTATTTAATTTGTTGATTATAAAAAGGAATACTTGAACATGATTTCTTTGAGTTTTATAAATAAACCAAAAATCTTTAAAATGAATTAGTAGCATGTTTAACATAAGTTTGTGTAGAACTAACGATAAGTAGCTTTCTGACCTAATTTTAATATCTATTTTATTTAAAAGAAGATGAAGAACCAAATTAAAGTAATCGCGTTATGACATCGTTCGCAAAAATTAAACATTAAAATAAAATATATGGTATTAATTAGCGATTAAAATATATTGCAACTTTATTATATACTGGAATATTTAATATGCTTTGTTATATATTCGTAGTCATCGTAAGGAAGATTCGTAGCCATATGTAGGGATATTTAAATATAGGACGACCTTTTCCATATCAGCTATTATAAGCTTTATTATTTTAGGATGTTTAAGATGAATGACAAAAATAATGGTTCTCAACACCAACTTCTCGCAGTGGCTTCACTCGAGCTGATCCGGGATAAATAATATCACTCAAGAATAATTCATCTTTATACTGGTGAGAAATCTGAGTTTATCCGTTACAACAAGCTTAATAAAATTCATATATTTCTTCTTTATAACATTAGTTTTTTGATAAGAAATAGTTTAAAGTTCTTGGGCATATAATATGATTTACTTTTAAAAACATTACTATATTTCCACATTTACTTATCCTACTTCATATTAGACACATAACTATAAATTCCACCTTTCATTGCAAGGTGGAATTCTACCAATATTAACAAATACGATCGTAATACCGTTTATTCAAAATATATGCGGCCTAACATATTGTTTTCCGATACCAACAGGCGTTCCCACTTATATAAATAGTTCCACCGTCATAACGTATACAGGTCGTATTATTTTTCAGTGTCGCTAGGAACAATTCGGCTTGAATAAGTGTCTGGCGCCTACCAAGGCTGGGCAGAGTTCGATCTCACACACACATGCGTGTGAAGGACGCTAGGACTATAAATCCTTCACACGTTGAGATCTACGCGACCCAGTGACGCGTGCGAAGTGGCGATCCTATCTTTATTTGTGTTTAATTTGTTAACTTTGAGATAGTGCTATTTTGCATGGGTAATAAGTCTAATGACATTGATAGAAAAGGTAGTGGTTTGGGACCACCGACCAATACCGTAGAACAAAAAAAAATAATTCGTAACAAGGCAGAATTTACATGATACATTACTTCTATAAAGTGTATTCAATATTTTCGTTCACATTAGTAATATGATTGATTCGTAGGTAAACTTAACATGATACATTACTATACGATGTAAGTATTTACATTCACAATTGATTTTATAATAAAGGCAAAAGTTTGTTATAACAGGAGAAAGATCTATGAATAATGATATTGAGTCCCCGGTTACAGAAAGTAAAAAGTACGACATTGTCGAAAAGCCACGTTTGTTTTTCGAAGGACGCTGTGTTTTTGTAGGATAAAACGAAACCCGCTATTTGATTGCCTGTTTTTTGGCCACTGAAGCAGTAGTTGGGAAATTTATAACGCCCTCTATATGTTATAAAATAAATCGCATTTTTATTTGTTTTAGTATTTATTAGTACCTATATGTACGACGTAGTTATAATTGTTTACTACCAGCAGGACTACATTAACGTCTATAATAATATATTGGTTTGCTGTCGAATTACCTACGTCATCTACGTCATAATAATATCTAAATAATTTAAATTTTGTGTAGTAATAAATAATAATCTATCATAACGACCTACCGTTTTATTATTTCCATATTAAATTCCCTATAACTATGAGGACTTCACGGGTCATAAAGCTGATTGGCCTGATTACGGTTTTGTGGCTTTTATGTAGTAATATATTTTCACTTCTGTGGCTCGAATTTGCAGGCTAACTGAGCCTAATAATGCTTATACAATGATTTGCAAAGTACAATGTTTGATGCAAAATAATTATTCCTATATATTACACAAAATGTAAAACATTTGTTATGGAAGCGAATGCGAATTAAATCAGAAAATGGTTCGTAGGAAAAATCACTTAAATATTCAGTAAATATCTGGGATAACTACTTATATAAGAATATTGCTCGAACAATAATTAGATTTAGCGCCTCTACGCAAAAATTTTTCACCTAACCCCGCTATTGTTGTCCGTCAAATACGTCCATACCACGGAACGGGTAAACAAAATTGTCAGGAGAATAGTTTAGATCATGAAATAGAAACGGAGGTATTTATTATTCCTGAAATTTCCATACCTTCCTGGGATCGCGGGTTAGCCAAATATGCCAAGCGCAACAATTGGATAACACCTGAACTCCATAAATAAAAACACGACCTTTACGACATCATCCTTATGTAAAAATAGCTTCCAAAGGTTACATTGACAAATAATGGAATATTTAAATATTTATTATGCGCCATAAAAAAGTTATAACGCAAATATTTTATGTTTGCTCCTTTCAGCATACGTTTTAGAGCCAGTATTATCCCGTTGTCGCATTTATCGTCGCTTAACTTTGTTACATTCGAGAAGCGATTCGCATAAATCAGGTTTGGAATTGAATAAAATCAATTGGTACTGAAAGAGAGGCTGATACGCAAGGACTTATTACAGAGAACCTAAAGGTTTCAATGCCAACAACCGTTATCGGGAACTTGTTAAGACAGGTACAGTAACTACCTCTCTGATCCCCGTAGGATTTATTAGCACGTCATACTCCGATTGTCTTGGGATTAAGTCAATTAGGGGATTACCTATTGCTTGTCTGAATTCAAACATATTAATCTGTATCTCATTGACATGGATAGTTAAATGTATATAAAAAATTAAAGGATTAATAGTAATAATAGTAATAATAGTGATAAGGCCGCCAAGTTAGTTGTACTCTGTTTTTTAGCTGTAAGTAATTTTAAGTTTTCCTGATTGTACAACTAATAAAGTGTTAAATAAATAAATAAATAAATAAATAATATTGAAGTACCCGCGGTTCTCGTATCGTCAATTATTATTTCCGTAGTCAATCCCATACACTTAAGTTCGAGAGGTGTCGACTGAAAGAGTTTTTAGGTCGAGAATATACTTGACGCTAACGGCTAAGGCCAATGGAAGGCGCGCTTTTCTCATTATAGACACTAAGTCACGTCCCTGGATAAGTATACCGCTAACATTTACAGAATACGGAAAAGGACTAACTAAACGAACGCCCGTGTTTTGTTACAAGCTCACAGCGCGTCTCAACGTCCTGATATTTTCTTACGAAGTGGATCGAAGTAATCGCCATATATTTCCAATAAATTTTTACCAACCAAATCAAAACGATTCAGCAATGTAATTTTATAGCGTTGTAAATTCGTCGATCGTTTCATCAGATGGAAACTCGCATTTCATCTAAACCTTATTTGGACCGTTAGCTTTATTTGAGCATCATAAGCACATTTCATCGGACGTAAAATTCTATGTAAAATTCATAGCAGTCAAAACATGATATATGTTGCATTTGCGGTGAAGCATTCATTTTATATAGTGAAAACGAATGGGTTTTTTTGTTCTACTATGTTTTATGAAACTTTATTCCTCTTGTAAATATATCAGTATGATTCTGCGTTTAATTTTCAAAGTTAAGTAATTGGAAGAAACCTAGAAAATATAATAACTCAGCTAGTAATAGAGTTATATCTCGTAGCGTTCTAGAAATACCCTGTCATCTCAAAGGTATCTTGAACGACCACTTAATTTCCCATGTTAATTAATATAACCCTAGAGACAACTCGTAAATGATGTTCAATTTACAAGGAAATACAAGCATCTAGGAGGTTTAAAGGTTTTATTTTGATATTCTAACCAATTTAAACTATTATTATATAACTTATAAATAAATAATCCAGAATTTCTATGACTATACATAGGTACTTTTAATTTTTACTTGTTTGGTATTAACTTTAAATAACGTATTGATATGATTAGTGTAGTTGAAAATGTCTCCCAAGGAATTAGAACGTAAGGGTAATAATTAAGAGAAGTTACATTTAATATCTATTTCATTTGTTACAAAGCATTTAACAATAAGTAAAATGAATTGTTGCCAGTTTAAAGAAAGCAATTATTGTTATGGCGTAAAATCTAGATAAAGCTGCACAAAATGGCAGAAAAGCTTTTAAACCAATTACGACGTTGCGTTCAAACATTTAAGTTTGAATAACAAAATATATTCCGTCCAATCTATTTTGGAAATATTTAACATTGCATAGAATTATTGTTGTTTATTCAAAGAAACATATTTCTGTGATAAATGTACAAATTGGGCTTTATTCCTTGTATTATTTATCCCGACGTTTGAAAAGTTTTCACCGCACGTAGTTAGACTGAGTTTGGCCTCGCGTAATAAATTATGTGTAGAATCTCTACACATAATTTATTTAAATGTTAAAGAAATTTAATAATTATTTGATTAATGTACACATTTTTTAAATAATTACTATGTTTTATAGGTTAAATCTCTGTATCTTTTGAGACAGTTGAATATGTAAAATAGGTAGGAATAATGTCCATATAACACACTACTATTCTTTGTTTACGTGTATTAAAATGTATCAAGCCCTTTTATGAAAGTAGTTATCATTTTATTGTGTAACATAGAAGCGGTCTCTCAACTTTGAAACCTGGAAAACATAATAAATCACTGCTCGTATTATTACTGTTACAATGTAAGAAACACGTCTGCGGGGTACAATATATTTTCATGCATACATAATATAATAACTACGAGTATAAACTACTTTGGAAAATTAAGAAAGTTGTATTTTTTCAGGAAATGAATTTGATATATAAACCGCTTCTAAGTTCTTATACAGAGAGACATTTATTAGGTACATTATCACAGTTTTTTTTGGTAAATAAATTATATGATTCACTGCCAGATGTCTATTGAATTGATAACAATATCGTTGAACATCGATCGTTATTATAATACCGAATTAAAGTCAGATTTATAATCCTACTAATTTGATACCAATAAATCAAATGAATGGAGTCAAATCTAGATCTATTTATATGATCTTTCTCATTAGTTTGGGTCTTAACTACTTGAGATGTTAAAAGAATTTAAGTTGCCACGCGTGCTACGCTTCAGTAATCGATTGTAGACAAAAGGACGGACGTTGTAAATTTAACAGACATTTTTTAACTAATATCAACACTGAATGTTTAAAATTAGGCTAGTGGAGGTTTATCAGATGAGAAAAAGAGAAAAATGAGATGAAGTTGTCAAAGAATCTTCGTGTACGTCAGTTTCAGTTCAGTTTCATGTTCACGTCTGATTTCAAACTTAGTACACAAGTTTGGTCCAAAGAAAACGATCAGATTGTTTCGTAACATGTTTCTCACCCCTTTTTATTATACTTTCTGCAGACCACTGCAAGCGAACACCTGATGTTCTTGTTTTTAATGCTTTTTATGTGTTTTGTTGCATGTAGCTGTCGCGATATTTTTATACCTGAAGCATGACAGTTCAGATAATAATATGAGGTATTCGAAAGTACTACTGATTGATGTTATATTTTTGGCTACGACATTTTTAAGTACATTTAAAGAACAATAGTCAATATCAGTTACAACAAGACAAAAATATGTTATTAATGATTGATTTGATACCCATATTATACCATTACGAGTATATTGAAGCGTCAATATCAATATAAATAGAAATGATCTCTACCCTAATATTATTAGACCTTTACCCCGTAAAATCTTAAAGGAAGGAAATGTTTATTTGTATTTATAACCACATTACCTCGCTGTTGAGGAAAATAAACGTTCCATATACTGCTACGAGATTTTCTTTTGGAATATTTATAAATTGTCTTGATTTATATCAAAGTATTGCGCGTCATTAAGCTTTATAGCATTATTCGAAATGATTGAATTGAATTCTCATATCAAAGGAGGCAGAAACATGAATAGAAGGTTATCTTGTTTTCAGCTTACACGTGTTTATTAGTCAATAATTTTATTTTAACAAAATAACACTAATTTTTCATAAGACAGACAGAAAACATACCATTATAATCTTATTGATTTCTATTGTGTAAACATTTAACGATCAAAATGTAACTTGAATTTTAATAAATGGGTCGTTAAAAATTTATTTCGTTATATTCGCCCGATATAAGTAATTTTACTGAAATATATTAAAAAAATATTTACCATATTTTCTAACAAAGCTACTTAGCTATTCAACGCGGTAATGCTTTTAGTGTTTTAGGTACACTCCATTACGACAGAGATGCTAAACCTTTTGTAAATATATAAACATATTCTTGAATTCATAACAATATAATGCTTTAATCTTATAATTCGAATACAAATTATTATTATAAGTAATTATTACCACGACTGTTTTGAGTTATTTGAGTATTGACTTACTTACCAAACCTTAACTTAACCTTACAAAAGGAAGAAATTTGAAGACTAAAACCAAAAAAATATGGCTTATATAGTACTTACGATTATTATATTTAAACAAAAGAACGATGAAATTACGTTCAAAGCGATACTTTGAACAATTCGGCAAAGGGGAGGTTGAGAGTACTTTTATAACGTCACTACTTGAAATTATCGAACTACCGTCAAAGAACATTCTTGTAAAACACAAAGGAATAAGCCTAGTTTAGCAATTGAGTTTTGAAAGTGGTAGCCGAGCAATGCTTCAGTTTGAATTGGGTCAAACTCGCGCCAGACAAGTTAACTAACCTTACAGAATATTGCGTTAAGATGTAGTGTATTTACAGTATGTTAACCAATTCATACTGGGAATCCGTGGTCGAGGGTCCCAAATCCCTAAAACTTGTCCTGTCGAGCTTGCAATCCCATCGTAATTTGTGTAAGGGCACAGCTGAAGGACAGTTGCTTACTCATCACATCACGTATCTATACGCTTGCATTCTCTCATTTAAAACAAACCAAATATCAATATAAAATCTTTTTTAACGCTTTAAAATCTTTTTGTGACAAGGCAATAAAAATCCTCTTCAATCATACCCCTTATCCGAGCAAAAGTAATTGGGAATTTCCTTTTTCAAGTTTTATGGTGAAGATTAGTCATGATTCTTTCTTCAGGTTCGATATAATTTTTTTCTTTTCTTATAATAGACGTAATGTTCTTTAAAACGCTTGTAGGATTACACCATTATCTAAATACATCGTAAATTTAAATGGCTATATTAATAATTAAATATTGCTTTTAGAATACAACATTTAATAATGTATCTGCCTACTAGATCTATGTTAATCAAGCTAATTTGTAGACGCCTCGCTAAAGATCCGTGTGTGGGATTAATTATATCCGTCGTGCTTATACGTATATACTATGCTCAATTGCTCATATTCTCCGTATTCTTGTATTATCAGAATCTTTTGTTTTTTGTGAATGTAGGCATCGATTAGCTTCAATGTGGTATAATGAGGCTGCTTGAATAACAATGGAATATTATCGTATTGGTCCCTGGCTGGTGTGATGATAATGAAGGCTGGAGATGGAACTTTTAAATTACGTGACTTGATGTCGTTGCTATGGTAGATATTGATTTCGTATGTATTGTGTAGGATGTGAATAATAACATAATTCTACTTATTTTAATGTTAGGTGACAATAAAATCTTGCAATCAGAATATGAAACAGAGTTTTTTATCTAGGAATTATATAAATAATAGCCTATGTGTTAATCCAAGTTACCTACCTACCTCTATATGTGTGCTAAATTTCATTGAAATCGGTCCAGTAGTTTATGCGTGAAAACCATACACCATACATAATCAGAAACCTTTCCTCTTTATTAAAGCCGGGTATCCACTTAGGTAAGGTTAGGTTAGGTATATTAGTATAGAAGTATAGATATCTGTAATGTTTATATTTGTAATTAATAATAATTATCTGGCTAAGAAATTAATAAACACATTTATTTTAGAGTAAAATAATATAATATCATCAAATTACTATCATATTTTTTATAACACTGTGAAAATGTTTATCTACTTAGTTGGTCTTCTGTCATAATTTTCATAAAAGTAATATTTAAAATTACTTTATGCTAAACAAAAACAAAATGAGTCCTGATGCTTGAATTAATAAATAAATTATTAAACGACTTCCACGATGAAATTATATTTTCAAAGTAAAGGTCTTCTTACTTTCTGGGCCAAGATGTATATTGTGTGCAAACACTATTAAAATTCATATTTAATATTTTCTAATTGTATGCACGTCTAACAATTTTGATTTAGAAACGGTTATAGTAAATGTATAAAATTATAAAAAATAATTTTGTGGTCTAAAAACAAGAAAAAAAAATCCTAAAAGCCTCTGATACCCACAGCTAACTGTGCGTCAAAAAAGTGATATTTTGTATAAATTTAATAAATACCAACCAAGCGTTATTCCAGCCTTTTCAATAGCGACTTCCATTTTTCAATATTAAAACTGTGATCGGATTCATGTCATAAATTACTATTACTTTCATACGAAGCACGAGGTTTGAATACCTGTCGACAGCCATGTATGGCCTATCAATAAATTTATTCTGATGTCCACACTTTGCTTGCTCGGCACGTTAAAAAATATGATTTTCCAGTTGCTGTGGATTTAACCGAGGAAATAACTCAATTATTGTGGGAAAAACTGTGCTATGATACCCGAGGCGTGGTATTTTTACTGTTTGTTATTATTTGTGGACTTTTTATTATTTATGGATAATATATTTTGATATAATATATGTATTATACATATGTGGATGATATATTTTTCGTTACACCATTACTTTATTTGATTTTTATACTTATTGAAGTTATAGTTTTCGTGTTTACATAGTATGTATGCATCATTTTTTCAATATTATCAACTCTCTTTAAAGTTTTATATCGCACTAAATGGCAATGAGGGTATTTCTATATAAAAGTTTTTCGAATCTCTGTAAAAATATATCATTTATTTTTACCTAGCTATGAGTACAACTTATATAGTATTCATATATTATTATCTTATTAATATGCACTATAACCTCCAATAACTCTATAACAACGGCACACGTGCATCACTTCCCTTGTTCAGGTACAAATCGACTGTACAATGACGAAGCAGTAATTAACGAGAGCCAAGTAACATATTTTACCACTTGGTTTGAACTGACAACCAGTGTTCTCCACATATTCTACAACCATTGAAACGTCACTCAAACTAACTACACATAAATTTTCCGTAGTTTAATTAAAAATTAAAAAATAGCACAATTTCAAAGCGCAGCGAGAAGAAAAAATTTAATTGAAAAACTTCATTCATTGCTCGAATATTTTTCGGTTTCGTTATGGTTTTAATAAGCGTTGGATAGAAATGGGTACAGAATGTAAGTTTAACACTTAACCGCCACGTAGAGGTATGCAGAAGTTGGTGCAATTAAAACTTTTTCGAGCGTTCTTGCGTGTTTATCGAGGCGCTAATAAAGTGTTTTAGTATCAGAATTTCTTAATTACAAATATGCAGTAAGAATTTACATACAGGAAATAGGTTAAAGCTAGCGAAATAACGAAAATGAACATCGTAGTGATAGTATGATATTATAGAAGTATTTTAATAGTCACTCAAATCAGAGTAATTATAAAATATCCACGTGAAGTCAGGGCAGGTTATTGTATAATAGAAAATACATAAATGACCTATTTCTAAAGCAAGTAATGGCTCACCGAGAATAGATATCGTTGTTGTGGTTAGCTTCTGTTTGGTAACCCGAGATTGTTAAGATGTTCTCGCTACACTTATATGGATTTAAACTATCTTCAATTAAAATATACTGTTGTGTATTTCCATAATGGTTTTGTTGTTTCTTCAAATTCGTATTTGGTTCGGATACGGGGTATTATCAGTTTTATAAAATGAACTATAGATATATGTATAAAATATATGTTACTATAACTAGGTATCTATAGTATCTATGTATTTAAGTTTAATTTAATATTATGATAATAATAATACGATATACAACGGGTGGTTACCGATCACAACATATTGTTGGGTTGTGTAAGCAAGAAACGTTACAATATTTTATATCATTTTGAAGCTAATACTATCAGCTTTAAGATATTACTAAAAAAAATATTTTCGCGTTCAGTTTTTTTGCCAGTGACTTGCGATTGAAGGTGTGTCGCCTGAGTCGATTTTTTTGCTCACGAGTGTACATATAGGCACAGACTAATAATAATATACTACGTATATAGGTAAACAATTTCCGAATTGAGTCGCCATAACTAACATTCTAACCCCGTTTACCCCAATATCATCAAATTTTAATAATGGATTTCTAAATGTTAATTTGGGAAAATAGGAAATCTGATACATTTTATTAATTGGCAATAAATAATGAAACCATGATGATTAATAAGTCAATATTCGAAATAACCGAAATGAGGGGCGAAGTATCAGACATCAATTATTATAAAATTGATAGATCTCGTGAACAAAATAATATTTACATGTGTAAGTTTTGTTCTTTACATTATTAAGTGTTAAGATAGAGCTGAGCTTCATTATTGATTAAGAATTTTTTGTAAGAAAAAAAAATAAATATAGAAAAAGATTAAAACAGAATTTGATATTACAACTGAATCACGTTGAAGAAATAAATAATCCTCTTTTACGGTTAATTGTATGTTAGATACTAGTTGAACATGCAATAATGAACGAAAAAGAAAGTAATTTAGGTTCATTTTAATTAAATTAAGCAATATATATTTTGTACATTATGTTTCTGTTAGAACATGAATATTCAAATCTTTCTAGATCACCTAGAGGCATGACCCTCCATTTCTTGGAAAAGTTGAGGTCGGTTTATTAAAACATAACACAATATATAGACATAGTTGGAGCAATGAAAATGTAATAAGCTTATATTCGTAGTTTGGTATATAAGTAGTATTGTAATATTAAATATGTAAATTCAGATTTATGCAATAAACTATTTACAGTATAGTTATTATTACTTTACTCTTCTACAAATAAATTAGGTATATTTTTGACTTGATAACTTAGTAAATCATAAAAACAGATTTAAACGACAGCTTGCTATACACCTATTGTGTTGTCTTCGTTTTAAGTGAACACCGAAATTCCCTTTGACGTATAGTAGAGCCATTTTAATAGGCAACATTTGACAGTTCAACAAAATTCAACAACGTAACCTAGTAACGACAACATAGAATAACATAATATTTCTTTTTGTTAGATCTGCACATTTGCTTAACTTTTTTCAATAACGATTACATATTTATAATAATAATGACCGATACAAGTAATTTTAAGATTTCATTTTACTGATGAACCATTCTAAACATAATAAACAATTTCTGAATTGAAGAACTGACGTCGCTACAATTTTGTGTCAATAAACCTTTTTTCTTTTTAAATACCAGAGATGTTACTCTAAAAATCGAGATCTGACATCTAGAATCGAATGCATTGATTACTTGTGAACAAAAATCATCATAAATTAATAAATTCGATTTACAAATGTTTCAAATCCGTATCGATTAATTCACTTTAATCGATGTTTTTAAGCAGGTTACCTCTCTTCGAAGATAAAATTGATAGACGTCAAATGTTGCCTATTAAATTGGCTCGACTATAGTTTGTAATTCACGGTAGGTATTGTCACTAAAAGTCGTTCGACAATCGACATACAAAATTCTATCTTGTATTCCGCAACGAATATAGTTGATTTATGAAGAAAAAAGGAGTCGTGTTGACCATAGATCAGCAAATATTGCCATGCCATATTTTAACGATCTATTCATAAAAGAGATAGGTTTATCCATTTAGAATATTAAATATGGAGTTTATTATAACATAACAAAGAAGAATATACCTATAAATTAACAAACACAAATAAATCATCTCATTTCAAACGTAATACACCGATTAAGTTCGCGTAAAACGTACCATGAAATAAAAGGTTTAAACAGTTTAATCGCCCGCTAAACAGTGCTAATTAAAATTTAAGTGACAGACCCGAAGAGCTATTTAGCTTGCATAGGGGGACAATGCCTGTGGAGTTTAGAGCACTCTCGCCCGTTGTTGCATTCTGCATCCCAGTTTTCTTGCTTTGAATTTTTAAACGTGCTAATAACATTGTTATGTAAAGAAGGAAATGAAATTCTCTACGCCGTGCGACGTAATTTCAAAGGCAGTTAGATTGTGTAAGAATTTTCATTTATAAAGCGTTGAATGTTCTTATTTATTCCGTAAGACTTTGTGTTTTAATCTTATTGAAAATAGTTCAGCACACTCATGAATTCACGAAGTGTGTATTAAAATGTGTATAATAGTTCGTAGTTATAATAGATTAATATAGATTCAAAATAATGAAACTCTCGTCCCTCTAATTGTTGATTATGATGTGATATTTTGGAATTAATATCACATGCACACGGCGAAAACAATACGTTGTATAAACAACATGCGAGGGTAAAATCGATATACGTTATGCTTTGTACCAGGATGATTCTGTTGAATAGATGTTTAATATAGCTGATATCTGAGAAGTAAACAACTAACCTTAATTTCGTTTTTGTTTCGTCTCGAATTCCTTTTGTTTGTAGCTTGGGTATCACCGGTCCTGCTTGTAGATGTATCTTCACGTAAAAAAACATATTATCCACTTTAACAATTGAAATCAATACTTTGATATGCAATATTTTAAGTTCAAAAAGCGATTCTCCCTCCCCACAATTGTCAAACGCAAACTGACAATTTGCGCGGGAGACGTCAACCATGTCATTCATACAAGAAGAGGGTAGAAAGATATTTAAAATTATGCGTAACCCTAATTTATATTGTTAAATAAACAATTTAAAATTTGCTGAACCATTAATATTATATTCTATATAAACCACTGTAAAAAATATTTAAATACGCACAAACAGCATTTTATTTTTCATTTAAAACAAAACCGTTGAACGATAAGAACCAATTGAACACAGATTCGTACCTGACGGCCCTAGGGGATGACAAACGGTGAGCATTTTCAATCATCCACGGATTAACCCGAGCTACTCAGATTTAGAACATTCAGATAAGGTCGATAAGGGTAATACATTGTATTTCCCCTGATTTCAGTAGTTAACTCCGACTTGGTGATAATTCGGATTTCCTGCATGATTAATTGAAGGTGTTATTTGTGAATATCGATTAGTTTATAGGTAGTATAAACCTGTTAATGCGTTTTTCAGAGTGAAGTAATGGATTTGATTAACTGAAGCGTTTTCTAAATCACGGTGCGTGTAAACTAAGGTTATAAAGAAAAAAACCACGTATGAAAAGGTTTTCTTATTTGACAAGGCTGAATTATTTCTTACATTAGAGGTTATTGAAGGTTACTTCTAGACACGTGAAACCTTGCGGAAGTAAATTATTGCTATTATAAAAGCATTGCTAATAAACGAGGATGAGATTATTATATATAAAGTTTGTAACTTTTGTTTGATTTCTTTCACATATGAAATATTGCTATAAATCGAAAAATACCTAGTCACCTGATTTCCATGTACAAATATTGGTATGCCCGTAATCACCTTTATAAAGTTAAACCAAGTTAAAGCCCTAAGGAGCTCTGGCATTAAGTTTTGATTTGCAAAGGATTAGTCTCGCATTGACTATAGAGGAAAATGGAGCGCATCTGAGACTTACATTTATTATATTCATTTTATTTATTGTCTGTTCACTTCAATGCCTTTTGGTCTTTGTTCAGATTATATAATCATTGATTGTCTTTACGAAGGTAAAACAATAGCTGATTTTCATTAAATTGATATGAAACGAACTTTAAGACAAATTCGCAAGTTACATAAAATGCTTTACATTTAATTGAATATAAATTAGTCGTCTGTATTTTCTAGTACTTACAATTAGATTCTTGTGTTTTCAGTTTGTAATTTAATACGAAATCGTGCGTCTGAAACACGGATCGATTTTTCATTACGCACGAGATGTAATCAAATGTCTATGCCCTACAGGAGTTGAGACCTTTTTGGTTTGCAAGCTCGATCGATACCAAGTATCTACTACATATTTTTTTTCCTAAACTTAACGTTTAGAATTTAAATCTCTTTGATATGTGAGTTCTCTAAATCATGTTTATTACTCTAAATAAGTTTAGATTAAATAAAAGTCCAAAAATGGAGAAGTTTTAATTTGATAAGGCTAATTAGATTAAATTTAAATAGCAATTAATGTCTGCCTCGTAATTTCGTATCTTCCGTTCTGAATTGAGGCTGTAAAGTTAGATTGAAATGTCACCTAACTTTATATTTATTAGGATTAATTTAACTCTGTAGTTTTGTTGCTCCCAATTATTTTACTATATTTATGTGTTTAGTTTAACATCAGTATTCACAAGTTTATTACAAAGTATAATGTAGTACATTCAACTCTTATTGGATATTAAAATTCAGCTGTCAATGCCATGCCATGCCCGGGGAATTCGAAGCTTTGACACCGTTAATAATTTATGTGATAAACCAAGATAAGCTTTTTAAATTCTTCGGTTATAGATAAAAATAGAGATAAATTTTTAATGGTTTTATTATTTAAAATTTTAATAAGCTTTAATAAAGCTAACAAAAAATAGAAAGTATAATACTTTCGAACATAATAAATTCACATTTAAGTTGATGAAATAGTTATAAATAATCTGTGTAAATAATATTGATATTTTATGAAATCTTATTAGGTAACAAAGTGAAAAATATAAAATTGTATTCCTATAAAACTAATACAATTCCAGACTATCTTCGTCATTGAACCAATCCAGAACAAGGTGAATTGAATCAGGCGATCGTATTGAATTGTCATGGAAACACGACATTCCTGACAGTCTTGCGGATATTATTCTATTTATTTACTTACCTACTTAGCTACTACTAGCTATAATATACTAGTTTCTAAATCAATCGCATTAAAACCTTTTCTTATATTCCGACCCAATGCAAATATATATAAAGTTCAGTATATATAACATTTCGCTACAAAATTATTTACTTCCATCAGTTGTTATTCGCAAATGTAAGTTCCCTGGAGAATTTATCTCCAACGTAATTTATCCCTCGTAAGAAGTCTTAGTTAAAAACGAAAAATGTCCAACAAACAGTTCAATACAAAAATAGGGCTTGTGGTGTTTCTATATTGGAAGTAGTGTGTTTTAGTATGATTTAAAAATAGAATTTGTTTTTAAAAACAACCAGAACATTAATATCGATGAGTATAAATAAGATGAACTTGTAATCCTCATCAGGTTTTAAAATAAAAACGCACTTTCATCAACACAAACCCAACTTCCAATAACATTAAGGAGCAGGTGATTGTAAAACAACATAAAGACGTCAGCGGGGCATTGTACAGCCAAAAATGTGGCGCAATTTCCCATGGAAGATATTTTATTTTTTACGGAAATAACCAATTGAAAAAACATCAAGAAGGGTGTCCTTTGCTGTAATATTGAAATTGAGTGCCGGAGTTCCTAATAAAATACGACAAAGTATGTTCTTCATTTTTACGGCCGTACTGTATTCTTTTGTTTACAAGCTGTTATCAAGCACAGCTGCAACTGTGATTAACCGCTTTCAAAAATTTTTTGAACCGTAACAATTAATACGGGTCAAGTTACTATGACTTAGTTAAAAATTATTAAAATAGATATTAATTTTTGCTCTGATGCAATTATTTCAGATATTTAGTCGCAAGCCACAACGTATGTAAATAGAAACTCTACTTAGCATTGATAAATGTATTACATTCATTATTTACTAAAATATATTTTTAAAGGATTTAACGATTATTTCACTCACTTATACATTCACATTAATTATTAAATTGTAAATAAAAAAAATATTATTTTTCAGTTTGGCAACATCAAACTTTTTTTTCTTTGTATTTATTATCTGTGATCTGTGCTTAATCTGTCATTAATGGCGCGCGCGCGAACTCTAGAAGGGTGATCCGTGCTGTAAAAAGCAGTTGATTTTAATACAAAAAGTTTAATTCAAAGTTCCATCAAGAAAACAAATCAAGTAGGTACCACATAAAAATTTTATTGATGTTATACTATCTAAGAAGCTGCACTAGCAATTGCTAATAAATAATAATATCTAGGTAGTTCGAAACTACATCATAATTCATAACATTCAGAAATTCATTGCAAGATTAGTAACAGCAAGAGCATGGTACTCTGCATAAATCACTACGTTATGACTTGTATTTTATTAATGGTTCAAAAGAAGACCAAAACGTGTGAATACTAAATGGATGTAGGTGTTATTCGAATCAAGCTTCGGCATGTGCATTCAAAATGTTTGCACAGTTAATGATGCAAGCCAACAGTGCAAACGAGCGAAGATATGGAAGTAGAATTCGTTTCATTTACCTTTAAGTGAAGATCATTTTTTAAATCGAGTTACGGAGATAGTGACGTCTACTACTTCGATACTTGCAGACAAGTAACAGAATTGCTTTGTATTTCTTGCTAATAGTATGTCAAAAACATGGATCTTCTCAAAGATAAACGACCACTTAATAATATAGTTAGTCACGAAATCTCTTAAAACACGACTCCCACTTGCATTTATTCGTATTTTAATGAAAATTCTTCTCGAAATTTAGCAGGTAGCTACGCGTGATTAATTGCCACAGTAAAAGCTTCAGACTTTTTACAGATTTCGACAGGGGTGCATGCTTTGTCCAAATTCTTCAAAGATGAATTGCCACTTTATTAGAATATATATTTAAATATAATATCTTGACGGTTAAAATTTTGTAGCTGCAAAATTAGAATTGCTATATTTCTAAAGAAAAAAGCAACATACGTATTTGTTAATTTTATTTTATTACTCTGCACAAATTTCAAGAACATAATATTTATAACAGTAGATAAATAGTTAAAAGAACAAAATAATGACAATGTTTTAATAACCGTGTATCGATACTATAGAATTAGTACGGAAGATTGCGAGTTTAAATTCAGATTTACATAAAATATGTAAATTAATGGAATTGCTACACAAGAAAATCTGTAATGAACTCTTACTTCCTTTACTACGTCTCGATAATAAAGATATAACCCGAAGTCGTCCGATATTGTTATTTTGAAATGAAAATGTTATTCAAATGCGAACCATAGCTTGCAGATGGTAGTTTTCTGAACTTAGCGAAGTTCGGTCTGCAGCGATACGTAATAGGCAATATTATGCATGCTACCAGTACATTTGAGGTTGCATTGTGGAAATATTTGGACTTAGTATTATGTTTAACATGTGATATCAACTATTCTACAGAAGGCAGTTATGCTATAGTTGAAATGGCAACCGTAACCAGAAATTTATTAGGAGGGGAAATTCCGGTCCCCGACCAAACAAGTAATAAACATAATTTCAGTTATTTGGTGAAATAATATTTTGTGTGCTTTATGTTGAAGAAATGTCGTTGCTGGCATGTTGGTTTTTTGTATTATTTTAAGAATAAAAGAGCTTTTACTTCTGGTGCGTAATTTGATCATACCTACGATATCTCATTGTTTTGATGACAAAATGCTTATCTCACCTTATTGAATGAATAAACATTTGAGTTTATTTCTTTGTGTACCATTTAATGCCTACATTCTACTAAAATTGTGTGTTTATTAAACAAACAGTTTCTACATTCGCTTACATCCTGGCACACTACATCTACTTACAGTTGTTAGGGGTACATACGTTTTTACTTTTTACATGAACACAGAATAAAACGCTTAATCCCTTTTGTGTTGTGCGAAATGTAGCACTCTGCGGGCCAAGGGTCGGTATTAGGCGGTATAATCTCGGTATGTCACACCATTAACTCGGCTACATTATGCATACTTCGCCAGCACGTGAATAATATGACACGCGCCGCATTCCTGCCTTATTGGATTGGATTCACGTATGGAGTTCCTGGGATGTGGGAAAGCTTTGCTTTGCTGAAAGTTTTATGTAATTTTAGGGTGCGCTTATAATTTTATTTATTGATGGGTACATAATCTAGTTACTAGTAGATAAAAAAGCAAATTATTAAATTGATTAATAACTGCTACTGTTTTAGTAGATACAATAGTTATCTTGAATTCAAATTTTTTTTCTACTAAAATGAGATTCCCCTAAATTGAATATTTTTTAGAATATTATAATGAGCGGTGTTCAAAACGAAAGCATCCTCCATTTCTATTCTGTATTCATAAGTGCAGTAGGTGTTAAGATTTCTTATTTATATTCAGAATATAGTCAGGGAGATTTCCGTAGGTAATATTACGTTTTGAAATGTGTTCTTTTAGCTATGAACTTTATATAAACTAAGAAGAAAAGGAAAAGTGTCGAATTTATCTTCGACATGGAGGCGAGTAAATAGCGAAGCATGTCTAGAACGTTAGAACTTGTTCCTAAATAGAACTTCTATGTACTAACTGGCTCTAAATTAGTTGTTAGTTGAGGTTGCCCTGCTTTATCGCGGCTTCACCGAGATGCTACATTGTGTTGTACTTAGCTTCCGATATACGTGGTGAATTATATTTTATGACATCAGATAAAGTATCCCGATGACAAAGAGCTCTTCATTAGAATGTTCTGTGGGGAGATATATTTAATATTCCTTATTTATTGCATGTTGTTTGGTGCAGTCATGAATAATATTAATAAAGAACTTTGTAAGAACTAAGAACGTTACTATGTTGAGAAGTACGGGGAAGTAAATTGAAACATAAGTGACATATCACACTAGCGGATTGCGAGCGGTTTCAAAGCGGAGCGGGTGCGCAACGAATACGTTGCGGGCGCGCAACGAACACGCCGCGGTTGCGCAGCGAATTCGTTGCGGACGCGTCATTTTGTATACTCTCGCACAAAAGCCAGCCCTTCCGCCTTGCCTAACTTCCATTCAATATTTCCATCGTTTCTGTAGCACTCAATTTTTTAACCGTACTGTGGAAATGCACTTACTTAACAGTTAACTAAAGATGTAATAACAACTGGAGTTGTTAAAAAAAGGTGCTATAAAATTGAATTACTAGGACTTTTAGAATGTACCATACATTCCAAAAGTATGTAACGACTGACCAGTATAATCTCTCCCATAGCAACGTATGTTATAAAGAGATTTTGTGAACCTAATTATGAGCAAAGTGATAGTGAGTTGCTGGTTGCTTGATAAAATTTTCTATTCACTGCTATTTATCTAATAATAAGATAGCCCTGTTTTAGTTAAGGAGCTTTAACATTTATTTCACTAATGAACTTTCTTAATGAGCAATTAAGTTATCTGATTGCATTTCGACCAAGATTTAATAGATAAAACAATACCCTAAACATTAACATGTTATGAAACTCGTAAAAAATAATGATCTCATAATTATTATACTATCACAAGTTATAAGTAACAACCAGCACGGATTCCATTTTGTTAATGAGTGTACATGACTGCGACGTAAACGTTGCGCATCTGCCACGCGTCCGCAACGAATTCGCTGCGCAACCGCAACGTATTCGTTGCGCACCCGCTCCGCTTTGAAACCGCTCGCAATCCGCTAGTGTGATATGTCACTAATAATTGATAGTAACATGAAAATATACTCAAAAGTCAAAATACCTTTATAGTTCCCAATAAAGAATAGTGACACACTCATAACAAAGTTACAAGTAAGTAAAATGTTACACCAAAATAAAATATCACATAACTCGTATTTAATACATTTGAAATCGAACAAAGCAGAAAGCAATATTTCTGTATTATGTTCCAACCTAACCACTAATCAATACATAATCTGGCTATAAATTGCACGAAAACAATAACATACAATCCGTAATAAGGGTAGACTTGTTTCAGAGTAAAGTATTATAAATGACTGATTGATAGCAATAGCTTTCGATAAAAATTTCTCCTTCTGAAGTCAGGCTTTTCTTAATATTCTCTATCTAAATTGTATTAGCAACATGTAACTTGAATAGTAAAATGATTTGATGCGAAAAACACCGAACGATGTCTTCTTCATCAGGTATGTCGTTAGTAAATTTGGTTCGACAGGTTTGATTTGGGATAAAAATATAATATTGGATTTTTCAAATTCAGAAGCAGATAGTTGAGAGGTGACACCATAACCATGCGTTGATTTTTCTCTCCTTTTATCTTATTTATTATGATAATAGCTTCAAAGAAAAGAAAGCTAAATAGACTTCGCAATAAATCCTATGCAGTTGGCTAGTTTGTAAAGATGCATGCAATCGCTACGACAAAAGCGGTCGCAGCCATAGTTCAGTAGAACCTTTGTTACCAAGGACTGGAACATGTAGCTTTCCGACACATCACATATTATGTCAATAAAAAATAAACGATCGGGTATGAAGTGAGTTTTTATAAGTGAAATAATTTTTAGAATTGGATCATCCTTTAAGAAAATATGGTACAGAGATGGCTGCCTATAAACTTTTATTTGCATATAAAATTCATATTTCGTGTGCTAGTATTAAACATGAATAGAAACATGAAACTTCAGTTTGAACACTAAAAATTTATTCCTAACTGTATTTCATACTAATAGTACTTACTGAGTTATTTTAAATATGTAAAACTCTGTGTTTGTGTTTTTTATGAATTCATTTGTTTGAGTGAGAACATGAGTTCCAGGTGAAAAAGTAATTTAAGTAGCACACAAAATTGCGTAGCGTCCCTGAAGACAAACGTTTTAAAGCTCCTATCTAAAACCTTACCTAGTTAGGGATTTAGTTGCACGGCGCTCTAACTAAATACCCTTTCGATAAAATTAAGCTGTTAAACGAGCAAGCTGTTTGAAACTAACAAGTTCTTCGACTTTAAGTTTTCCGACTGTGTTTTCCGAGAATTGATCTATGCCTGCAGAATATACTCGTAGGTTATTATAATATTAAAATTAGCGTTTGTACTTGCATCATCTATTGTTTTGAAAAGTTCAAAAAAGGAGTAGGTTCTTGATTCTTTTTTGTTTTTATATGGGTTTTTTTCTCAGAACTTTCGACTGGGTAAACAAATTTTGATGATTCTTTTTTTATGGCCTTCCGGTTGGTCCCATTTAAATTATATCTAACTCTGACCATTTGGAGGTGGTTAGGTACTTTTTTGTGCAAAAATATTATTTTAGCATTCAGGTCATGAGCTACGTTTCGTTTTAATTTCCTATAAGGTTGTCTTCGAATATGATCGATTGATAATATTGTAGCTAAGAATGCGAAATACAATTTTATCATGAAACCAAACGCACACGAAGTTAATAGTAATAAAGAAAATGTTATGTATCACACTTCTTCCTATAGCAAGTTTATCTGTTAATCCAGTGGTTTCATTTGCCATAAAAGGGACGGGGAGCTTGAATAGTTACAAGTTCACTATGGAACCCTCATAATTTTATATCCTTTATAAGCAATAAAAATGCTTTACGCCTAAATTTTTCAGTATTTGGTTTAATATTACCTATTGTTTTGTTTGTATGCATTTGATGATGTTGTTTGTTATATGTTGTAATAATAAAATAAATACATTAACAATCAAATAATCACATTTTCATTAATATAAAATATATGCATTGGCTAAAATACCCATAACATTGGAATTGGGTAGATTTTTTAAAATATCGCTGATACTTCGAAAAAACGCGACTGACGGTGCAAAATATATCAATGCCGATTCTCTAGGGGTGAAATATTATTTCAACACGGCAGAACATCGTTGGTATTCGAATTTATACGGGAGCAAAATATTAATTATTTTTATTGCGTGGTTAATAAAAATGAAATAAATTAACATGTTTTGCAGTTTCGAAATTCAATTTAATTGAAATAATATACTCCGAAATGAACAGTGAACGTGGTACATGAAAACAACGTATACAAGGAGTCCACTAAATATATTATTATTTATTATTATGAAGATAAAATAGCACCTTCGTAGCAATAAATCGGGCAGTAAGAAAACCAGTCATAAAGTTGCGTAGTTTGTCCCACATTAAAATTTATACAAGTACATAGTCTGGAAACACAAAAATACAGTTTAATTTCTCTACTAAAGGGTTATTATTTGTGAAAGTAAAGGAGAATATATTATACATACTTAGTAACGTAATAGATATTTATGTTTGTATTCCTAAAAATATTGTGGATAAGTGATAATAGCATGAACTTAGCAATAAAGAAAAAATATGTAGATACTACTTAAATGAATTTACAACGTGCTGCCCTCCGCTACCCCACATAATCCTATTTTTAAAACCGTAACCTCTAATTATCTTACGCAGCTTCATATATCATGACAAGTATTCGTTTGCAGGTCCCCACTAAATTGGATGTGATGTTGGCTTGGAATGGGCGAAATTGAACTATAGCACCCAACATAAATTAATTAACGAATCTTTCTGAAACGAGATTAATCAACGCTCAGACAGATTGACCGGGTCGAGTTCACAGAGCACTGACGATGAACATTTTCATTATCTAAAATAGTTTAGATAATGGATACCCTTTGTTCTATTTTATTTATCTTAATTTTCCTTACGCTAGACAGACATCACGATGCACAGGTATATAGTGCTTTGTTCTTTGAAAAGTTTAAACTCAGTCGTAACTTTATACTTTCAGAACTTTCAGCGAACATCTATTAAACATGCGATGTGTAGGTACTACCTTACTTATAATGTTAATATTGAAATTATTTTTTTGTTTCAGAAGGTCTCATACAGACGGCACAAGACACAAACCTCAAAAGAAGCACAACAATGATACCGGAATAGCTGAAGCTTCCCACTAAGATCTACATCGCACGCATGTAATGGTTAGAGCGGGTCGGTGTCGCTGACGTGGATGGTGTTGAAGGGGCTGGCATGGCGCGGCGCGGGCGGCGGCAGGCACGGGCGCGGTGAGGCAGGCGGGTGCGATGCACCGGCGCGCGGCGCTGCTGTTGACCCTGCTTGTGCTGGCGGCGTCTGGGCGGAGGTTGCGCGTGCTCAAGGACGACGCCGCCGCGTTCTACGTGGGCATCGCCGCGCCGCCGTCGGCCGCAAGCGCCGTGCGCGCCTTCAACCGCACCCTGGCCGACGTCGCGCAGACCTACCTGGCTGGCGACTTCCCGCTGCACCTGCGCAATATATCGCTGCTGCCGCTCTACATCGAGTTACCAGAAGATGAAAGGTTAGTGTTTGGTCTGTAATGCAAAATACCTACTCCAATGTAGAATCGATAATGATAACATTTCCATTACCTCAAACTTCCATTTACATCACCATTGAGTCTAGTAGTAAAACATGTAACAGTAAAATAGATAATGCACGATAAACAGTAGTTTAATGAAATAAGGTACCCAGTAATGTAATACCAGACGTTTTTATAATTTGCTCTTTGTTCAACCCATATGATATCGTATACCTATATGAAGATTCTATATAAAAAAAAATTAAACATATTTAATGAAGAGAAAACGAGTCTTTAAGGATCAACAAAGGTGCATAGTACCTACTGTTAGATGAAATCAAGAACGCACATCACTAGTCGCGGCCACGTCCCCTCCCTAATGCTGGCAGATGTCAGTCTATTGCGCGGGAAGAAAGCAGTGTGACGCGACATTCCGTTTGGATATATTAAAAGCTATTAATTCATTAAAAGTCTTTATTTAATATCTTATTACTACCTACTATGTAAACATAATATATCCTAATGCATACATGCCTATCCTAAAACAGATATTTATTGTTTACTATGCCGCATTTGCATATTCAATATAAAGTTTATTACCTAATTATATAAGCGTACAGAAATCTCCATATCACTCCATACGTAGAATCAGCTAGTTTGCATATTATGCGGGTAAATATTCACCAGGGCTTTTGTATTTGTCATATAAAATATCTCTTCGTTACAGAGCTGTTTGGCACACTGAGAATACAGATGAAAATTATTTCTTACTTCCAAGTGCGTAGTCATCGCGCCAATTCTTATTAATATTTACGAAGGAACTCGTATTGATTTTATTACGCAGATTATGGAAGTTCAAGGAACCTTCCTACAAACTTCCTACGCTTTATATATAAATAGTTCTAGCTCACCTGCCTCGAAACAATGCTTATAAACTCAATTTAACGTACATCGCGGAGAATGTATGCAAATTAACCATTTATTCTAAGCTTGTATAATTATTCTAGACAAAGTAATAAAACCACTTTGTATTTTAGGAATGTCTTTAAAATAGTATACATCTAACATATTAAATAGAATAGGAATTTAATTTGTAGAAATTCATACTATAGAAGCAGTTTAAAATAACAAGTACCTAAAATTATGATTATGAGAAAACATTACTTATAAAAAAAACGAGAAGAATCCAGGGTATACCTGATTACTTAATGTGTATGTGAATATCAAAAGGTAAAATTTTGAGAATATAATATTGCAAACCAAAGTCACGTTTATTTGAAAGCATTTGAAAAATTGACAAAAGTAAAACAACGCAAGTTGATTTAGAACCCAGGGTTCCAGCAAAATATTATATAATTTCAATTTACTCTACGTCCGATCGCAATAATAGTTTTCAGTTTTAATCCGCGATACTAATGTTTTCGTTTATTTTACAGTTAGTTTGTTCTGCGTTTGTTTTAATTAATAAATTCCCAAGGAAAGTTAAATATATTATAACTTTTAATGAGTATCTACATGTTGAAATTATATAGAGATGCGTTTGATGCGTTTAAAAATACAATTTATCAAATTTTTTTGTACATATTTGTTATATATAACTATTTAAAGTTTAAATATTACAATTTAACATTTTCAAAGAATAAAAATATGGTATTCCACGTAGTTATTTATTCTGATAACTACTAGCATAAATAACAACCCAAATACAATATTTACATATGTAAGGAGCAACATTACTACCATACGGATATGTATCCAACATACTGCCAGCATATAGTGAATAGATATTATGTTAATACACACGGAACATGTGCCCGCTCTTGAATTTCCACTACATAACTTGCTAGCTATCATTATGGTGTAAATATGAAAGTGAAATAGGCGCCAATACATAATTTATGACATTTATTACTTCCACCGCGCTTCTACGCGACCGTAGCCAGTAACCGCTACATACGATAACGATTTTATCACAGTTCAAGTGTCCTTCCATACTAATGATTTAGCCCTAAACCTCAATAGTATTACCACTAGATCCATCCAAGTTCCACCTCAAAGTGTTCACTAAAATGGCCGACCCTCGTTAATGTTGAAGACAAGATAATCGACCGGCAATTTTATGACAGTAATTTAGTTGATGAAAAAACATTATAAAAACAATTAGTTGAACGTAATTTTCCTTAGTTATTTTCAATGTAATTTTTGTAAATGTTGAAACCGGTGATATACAGAGTTTTAAAATTACATCAAAATGATTCTCAATTGTGTTTGTGTGGGTATTAAATTGTTTTAACAGAAATAAGAAATCTATAAAAAATGATAAATCCAGAAGCCAACATTAATTAGTCTGCTTTTAGACGCTTAAGATATTCGTATTAAAAGGATTTTTCTCGAAAGCGTAAGGGTTGATTAATGAAAAGTGCCTTTAATTTAATTCCATGTAAACTACAACCAGGCTTTATGCCCATATTTAAAATGAACACATAATGAAGCTTCGGATATGAAATTACAAAGCTGGCTGTGTATTTTATTATTTCACTTTTCAGTTTCAGTCTATTAGGTTCATCTTTTTTCTAGTCTTTTAGGTCACGTTATAAAAGAGCACATTATATTATGGACCACTTTTTCAAGTGCAGAGATCCTTTGACCTTACTTTGTTATATAATTTATTAATAAATTTAAGTTAAAAAGTGAATGACCGCTTAAAAAATGACATTTTTCAAATATTAACCAAAACCACTTTGAAAATCTAATATAAAAGTTTGGATACACAAGAGGAAATTTTTTGATTTCTCTAAAACAATTCAAACAAATTAAACTCCGTAACAGATGGACAGACGTGATGGAATTTAAAAGTTTTATTAAGACTGGTACAGTAGCATGTAGGGAAAGTTAAGCTAGCTATAACTAACAGTTAACTGTGAAATATGAGCGGCTATAACATGATCGCATTAAATAAACTTTATCGTTCCCAACTTATATTATACAAGGCAATTCAAGTAATCCCTGCGCTGATAGGTGAATGAAATTGTGATTGCATTTTACAAAACCGTTAGTTCACTTCTAACTATGCTGATCGCGTCTGAATATTCAAATTTGAGATTGATCGACCGAAGTGTATTATAATTTATCTCTAGAGCTATATTTTGAGCTTTCAAAGTTTGTAAGTTTACCAATTTGTTGTTAATAATATTTTGTTATAAAGGGGACATTATATACAAGGCCGTTCATTCATTGATTGTATAGTATAGATTGTAAAGATTGTATTGTATAGTAATTTCAAGCAAATGCCGTATAGGTTATCCTATATACGCGAATAGGTGTTCTTCAAGATCATTCATAACATTAAAATATTGAAGACTAGCTTTCCGCCCGCGGCTTCGCCCGCATTTTCAAAGATAAACCCGCATAATTCCCGTTCCCGTGGGATTTCCGGGATAAAACCTATCCTATGTGTTAATCCAAGTTACCCTCTATATGTGTGCTAAATTTCATTGTAATCGGTTCAGTAGTTTTTGCGTGAAAGAGTAACAAACATCCATACAAACTTTCACATTTATAATATTAATAGGATAGGATGTCCTGTCGATTTTTTAGCTCTCTAATACAGGGTCTTTTTATTAAAATATTGAAGAATGTCCTGTCGATTTTTTAGCTCTCTAATACAGGGTCTTTTTAAGTTATAAAGCCTCTCTGAAACACCGAAGATGGTAATTACTCCGAAGCTTCGCACTAAGTAGGCGGAAATTATTTATTAGCAATTAATTTAATGGTTCACTAGCAAGGGAGGTTACGCGATCTCAATTACTTTAAACTTCATCATATTTCTGCATTTTGTTATCTAATTAGTAATGATAAAATGAGTAATGTTAATATTGCGTTTCGTAATACATACTTTGGTTTGAAATTCGGTAAAATATTATTATTATTCTTCATTTTTGTTGAATGTGTTAAATCCACAAATAAAGGACGCTACATTTAAGTTGTTAAATTTAAAGTCACATTGTTGAAAACACACAAAGTTAAAAATAATATAGCTGGAAGGTTCAGCTAAACTGGAATAAAACATTTTATCCGACAGCTGCACTTACACGTAACGAGAATATTATTCAAAACATTATGACGCTCAATTTAAGTTGGCAGTCAGAATTCATGGAGTGATACGAACAAAACTACGGGTCGTCAACAGTTAGAAATTATAGGCTATTCCACAACCTTTTGACAAACGAGGCCGGAGCTTAAAGCTACTGTAGGTAATTAAACGCAAATATCTCACGGCATCTGTATGTACATCACGTTCTCAAAAGATTCGTTATAATTATCGTGGCATATTAATTATACAAGTAATCTCGGTATCTTGTCTAAGTGGGTTATTCAATCAATAATTCATTATGAATAAAGATTAGGTAAAATGATTATTTAAATGCTCAAATAAAGCAAAATGATACAACAAACATAAACCGAATGGGTAGGTAATTTGAAATGAAACATATATTTCGTTTATAAAGTGTTTATTACGATACTCAAGCGACGCAAAAGAAATACAAAATGTGTTCGAAATAGGGCGAACATTAAACTTGAAGTGGTTTTACAATCCTGTAATATGATGTCGTAAAGAGAGAGAATACTAAAAGGAAGAGCGTTTTAATATTAAAGATTTTTCCCGGACTCGTTTTATAGTGCTATTGTAATTCTATTCGATTCTCTTACCGAAAATCTTTAAGGACTCGGTGTCAGTGTTGAAATCGATTTCGCATTGCTCTCCGAATTCTTTATATGGTACTTGGTACAGGCATTCCATTCCCGCCTTTTCCGCTGCTCGTTGGGCGGCGGTGCTTGTAAATATACCACCAGTTACGTGTTGACCAAGCTCTTTAGCTAGCAGCATTCTGGAATTAAATATACAGTTTTTATTATAAAATGTGGGTTAAAGGGGCATAATTTAATAATTATTAGCAGAAATATGACTTTAATTATTTCATTAAAAATTCAAATTATTTAATTATAGGTATATTAAGAAGGAAAATTCATTATAAAACTGCATAGCCTTTCCACACGTTTAAGGGAAATGGGATCCTACTATCGACGAGAAAATAGGATTCATTATTTTCCTACAAATAACATTATTTTAATAGCCGAAGACTTATTGGGCATCCGAAGTGGACTGTGGACCTATCGTAATTATTCTTATAGTCGTAAAAGTATATTGGTATATTATTGGTTATAAATTTTTCTTAATTAAAGACCTTTCAGATGTTATTTGTAGTTTGAATAAGTGTAAAGTAGGTATATGCTCATAGAAATCTAAATAACAAAGCATGCTACTTATCTTAATTACTGCAATCTAGCCACAAATATAAAAAGTTTTATTAGATTCATTATTTTTTTTCTTTTATACTTAATCAAAATCTATTCACATAATTATCAAAATATTTTCTACTTTTTTGCATTTGCATTTATTATCATCAAAAATGTATGTAATAGAAAATTAGGCTATTAAAAAACATGCTTGATAAAAGAGCTACAATTTTACTAAAATATTTTTAAACCAAATATTTTTATTTGGTTTAAAATAAAAATGTTTCGCTTAAAAATACATTTAGAAATAGCTCAACGACTGTATACGTAAACTCTATATAGAGCATCGGAATATTTTAGGTTTCAATAGTAAATACCTACCTGCACTTGAGCAGCTCAACAGATATACCGAGTCTCCTGAACTCCGGAGCCACGGAGAGGCCCGCTCCCATGAGATAGGACGCCGTGTCGTATTTATCGTACACCGCTGTCACTTTCATTGCTTCAGCGAACATTCGAAGAGATAGCAAGCCTGCTTTCGTCTTAGGCTGTTAAAAAAAAGGAAATAGGTGTTTGGTAGCGCGTTCTCGAATTTAAGTTCAAGAACGCGCTGACAATTTGAGATCTATATCTATAATAGGTATAGATCTCAAATTTTCTGCGATTTTAGAACGGAATTGGTTTTTCATAATAAAAACATTAAAAGTATGTTTCGTTACTATGTTTCGTTACTATGAAACCATGTAAATATATTTTATGTGTATGTAATATAATTTTAATATGGAGAAAGTGCCTAGCCTTGTTCATAATTGTCAAGGGACGTGATTTAATTATTGTTAGTACAAAATTACAACTTACGGGGTTATGTTCGACGAAATGATTCTTTTCTTGCAGCATACACATATTGACTCCCACCAATTTCCTCTCTGTACCATCTTCTCCAAGCAGAAAACAGGCCAGAGACATTTTCTGTCGAATGATAGACGACCAAAGCACTCGGTATTCCTGTATAGCATCTTGGTCTTGCGCAGTACCTATCAATTTCAGAGACGTTAATTAATCATCTTCCCGCCAAAAGTCTAAAATAATGGAGCTTCATAAATCAATTTGTTAAAATCGATTTTAACATTAAATATCGTTCCGATGTAGATTTCCTCGGAGTATTCGAGTAAGCTGAGAAGTAAGTTCTTTGATTTAGTATTGTATTTACAAAATACTCGAACAACGGTCATAAAAAGTGTGGTTTTTGTTCAACTAATATATATATACAATAGGAATTAGATGTAATTGAGAAGAAAATTAAACTTTAGATATATAGCTACATACTAGTCGGTGTTACCTACTAGATTATTTTCGGCATTATGTACAATAATAGTTTGAAACTCAATAAATGTTTTTATATCTTCACTTTATACGTGCTATTTCTTATCTACAACCTTAAAGCTGCCTTAAGTTTGGAAATATACCTTTGTTTGCAACGTACCCCTTACTTGCATCTCTTATAGAATGATAGCATTACGCGTGGTTTCGGTACGACATCGATATTCAAAGAATATCTCTGTTAGGAAAGCTTTCTACTTATCCCAACCCATGACCTAGATTTTAGCAAATTTACAACATATCTATTATTCGATAACTTTATTTAATAGCGTCAATACTTTACAGATTGTACTGTTTATTTATGGACCAATTGTAATTAGTTCACTAAATTCAAACTCTATTTTCCAACTAGAATAATTGTCCATAGTGATAATACTGAACAATAGCATAACATTAAATACAAGGGAAAGATAAATACAATTCGTTAGGGTAGATATTGGACTAAACGTATTTGCATATAGTTTTGACTTTGGGGACCCAATAAATCATTAAACTACGTTCAGTTTAGATTATGAATAAGTAGTATAATTTTCATTAGATTATGTTGTAATAACATTAACATTATCGTATTTAATTTATAGAAACAATTTAAACAATACAAAATATAAATTCAATTTCAATACAAAATATGTTGGTATACTCATTATGAAAAAGTATGCCTAATTGTGACCATATTTCTGAATTGGGAAACCGATTCTGAAAAATGTTTTCACCGGTTTAAAAGAGAGTGCACTAAAAGGTAAAAAGGTTAATAAAACAATATATTATTATTGTATTGTATACAATTTTAATAAATAAAGTACACTTGTGATATTATAATATTGTTTATAAATGCGCGTATATTAAAAATATAACATGGAAAGACACAAATGCGAAAAATTTTTGCATCTGTTTTTGTGCGCTGTTTGTCTTTACATGGAAATATAGTAATTAAAAGTGTTAAATGAACCCATTTCGTTTGAAATAAAGTTTTGTATGAAACTACATGCCTGTGACTTTTCCACGTATAACTCGTATAATTGTGTGCACTGCTCTGCTGAATATGTTTAATGACTTGCGCATTTAGTTGCGTTAATTCCTTGCCAGATTAAAGGCTTAATTAATTGCAAAGCCTAACATTTGTTAAGATTAGTAGAGTTTACCTCTGTAATACATATTTCTTCACAATATTAATTTTCTTACTAGGTATTTATTTTTTAGATTCAACTGAATGGTATTAATATAGAATTCATAATTAAAAAAATAGTTTTCACATTAAGAATTATGTACGAACTTCATTAACATGTAATTAGGAAGTACAAAAATACAACAATGGTTATGAAATTCCTTTCTGTTTATCTTATTAACAATGGACAGAATTGGATTTAGCTATTGAGCAATAACGGCTTAATGTCAAAAAATGCAAATTGAAAATGCAATCTGCTCTTACCAGCTGTCGACCACCAGACGTCCTCTTCTACGTAATTACCGAGCATAAATTCCACTGCCGAATCCCACATAGCTTCAGGGACATCCTCTATTACAAAGGATAATGTGCCCTTCCCTTCAACATTACGCTCGAATTTCCCCCAAATCTTGGGATATTCTCGCGGAGACATTGTATGTCGCTCAATAATTCTTCAGCGCTTGAATTTGAAAAGACTTCTAAAACGCCAGCAGTACGGATTGATACTGAATTGTATTCGTAATGTGGTTCCTTACAACGGCTTGGAATCTATTACAAGTTAGATACGACTGAATAGATACATAATGTTTCTTGTACAGGATGTTCTTTTTAGTTTTTTGTGGATTGCATATTAAGAGTGGACAATCATATTTACCTTTAGTGAAGCTTCTATCGTATTATAACTACCGACTATATTAATATAAAGTTTTATTGCACCACAATTCGAAATGCTACGTATTCCAATTTAATTAACTGCTACTGCACGTCATTTACGAACGTCGGTTTTTTTTTTCATCTCTGTTAATCAAACTACGTTTTTAACTGCAGGAAACACACACTAAACTCTAATTTAGCTCACTGATGGAGTCGTCCTCTCGTATATTGTTTCGCCTCGATTTTAAATTCGAAGGATTTAAACATTTATTCCCATATTATGCTAACATTTCCTAGAGTTTCACAGCAACCGAAATACATTTTGTGTTTGTTTGGAAATTACCATAAATATAAATAGAATTTCGTGAAATAGGAAATAATTTGATATGTTTAAGATTGTTTAAATAATAACAATTCGCTTGAATTACTCCCAAAGCTTAGTTAAATATTAAAGCCTATTTCTGCAGCGTATAAACAATATCAGCGTTTTAATGAAGTGTATTGTGCTCCCATACTCGTATTACATATACACATATTACGTCGAATTTTATTACACTAGTATAGTTTGACATCACTTGTAAATTTAATTAATTAGAACCATTGAGAACAATGAATGGAAGACATCAGCTAACATTAAAGGCAAATTAATTAATATTTGAATTAATCATGCTGTATCTGTAGGCAAAGCAATGCGATCGATGTGTGGTAATATAATATTTGTTAATGATCCCGCGATACGTTTGCGGTGTTATTGGATGCAAAGGTACTATCATCATAATAACAAATAAATAAACGGGATAATTTCATGATTAATAACGGGAAAAAACTCGTTTGTTGATTTAGAAGAGCTTTTCATTGGTTTATATTTCTAAAGCGATTGAAAATGTTCTGTAATTACACTTTGCTTGTGTGTGTAGTATTTAGGATTTCTGAGGGATTTAGGGATTCTTGAATTGTTTTAAGCGTTAAATTCGTGATATAATTTTATATATTATTTTCTTTCTTATACAGATAGAAGTGATACACAAACAAGCGTAATTGTATGCTTAACGAGGCACGGGTATTATGTAACCTAAGTGGGGCATGGCATATTTAAGTTTTATGACACATGTTAAATTCCTTTATTTTTGGGAGAATTTTTGTAAATGAAAAATTTTTATTTTTAGATAGGCCTTTATTGAAACTTCGGTAAAAGTGACTTAATATTTATATTATATTTAGTTTCTAATAATTATTTGTCCTTGCCTCCAATCGAGATATGATTACTAATTGCTCCCTAAGGTATTTGGCTCCCTAAAGTTTTAATTGTGAACAATAACAATGCCAGTACGTTTAAAATTATAATATCTGTTATATACCAATAGATCTGTATTCAAAGCATTGTGGTAGGTTTGAAATTCAATAACTCCTAGTAATTGTAATAAATAAGTAATATACAGATGTAAGTACAAGTAACGTATTTAATGTTTACGTGAATTACAATTTACAATCTACGAAAAACAAAAGACAATTAATAATCACCAGTAATTATATTTCGGGTATTTATTTTTTAATTTTTTTTAAGGCACAGAGAAGGATTTTTTTGGAGAGAAAAACAACAAAAAGGGGGCAATGGCGCCGAACTACGTCTAGTTAATAATTCTAGAGGATTTCTTGCTGCATTGACTTCATCCAGACAGTTACATATTTTGTAAACATTGTATAATTCTTGACGAAATTATAAAATATCTTTGCAATATTTCATGTCGAGCATTAATATTAAATTTAAATTGAGAAAGAAAACGATATTTCTTTAGAATTAGTTATACACGACTAACGACGTTAACTAATACACGACTGTCCAAAGGCAGATTAAAATGTTTTCAAAGTTCATTTTTATAAAAATGTGAATTTCTTTATTCCGCCACAATTTCTAAATGTTTGAACGGACTTGAAGTTCCAGGGTATTCTTAGAATTGTCACAGTTATAGAAAATAAAATGAAATCGAGTTTATTATTTAATAATCAGCTTGTAGGATAAAATAAATACAATTTATACTCATAATAAAACTGTTTGACTATTGTAAACCTTTGTGTACAATGTACATTCAAAAGAGCGCATCAATTATTATATGATGCATGTTCAAAGAGAAGCTTTATTCCCCTAAGCTTTGATTGCACAGTTAATAAATTGGAATACAAGATTCGTAATCTATGGATGGTTTGCAATATCATATACCTAGTCTGTGTATTTTATTTCTTTTATTATCTACATTCTTATTCGCGGTATCGTTTGCTTGCACTTAACGTTCTCCTATTTTTATACCCTAAGGCTGAAAGATAAATAATTAATAAGACGTAATTGGAATGTTAAAGTGAAAAAATCTGTTTGTCGGTAATATTTTGCCTATATTATATATCTGTAACTATACAGCATAATGTAAACTGTTCTTAAAGATTATGATATTTCAGTTGGATGTATTTTTAATTTGCTTCCAAGACATGAAGAAACGGGCAAGGAAGTGTTTTTCTCTGCATTACTCCATGTCTCCAACTGAACGTTTCATTACTGGTTTTTGTCAACAGATTCAGTTCGCGAGTATTGGAGCAAGCGTGCTCGGCGTTCGAGGGGAGGCGGGTGGCCGCGCTGCTTGTCTGCAGCGGAGGCGCTGCCGCCACGGCCCTGGTCTCTGCTGCCACGCACGCTGGCGTCCCCACCATACGAGCATCACCCACCCATCTGCATCTACCCTATACCATTGCTAATGTGAGTAGAATCTTCCTATCATAGAAAGTTTCCAGAAAGTTCTAGAGCCCGCGGCTTTACTCATGTGGTGTCGAGACTTAATCTATGTTTGATACAAAGTTCATACAAATCTCATCAACTGTTCTTGTGTGAAAGAATAACAAATGTCCATCCATTCTTCAATCTTTAAAAACACTGATAATAATAGATATTATCATTATAAGTAAGATTGTTCTGTTTCTCTTCAGTAAATTACGACTGAATTGTCGTAAATTTTGGTGATCATTTACTACCACGAGATTTGATTCGTATAAAAAATGCACAAGCATACTTAACTAACACAGGAATATTTCTCTGTTACCAGATATAAAAGGAGATTATCTCTATACAGACATAAAAATTCTTTTACGTTTTATATCAAGGGTGGGAGCGTAAACAAGCATGTTACATAAGGGTAGGGAATAAACGTCGGCAATTTGTCGTATCGAAGGAAAAAAGGAATTGCAGGAAACGACAAGGAAGGGAATAGCATTTGAACCCCGTTTCCATTGACCAGACAAAACGTAATTATTCCTTTAAAACTCAATTGACGCCGGTCTTCTGCGGGGGCGGAGTACTTTCTCGCTTTCATTAGATTGTGATTTGTGGTAAACAAAGCGAGAAGGTTTTGCCTATTATCTTCAGGAAAACAGTGTGAAACTCTTTATGTAAAGCCGTTGTTATTTCATTCAGAAAAATGAAATGTAAATTTATTTCAGTAATAAAAAGTAAAAACCATTGTTGAAAAATATTGTATTTTACGTTATTTTTGTACACACAAGAGACAATAATTTAAATGTGGCTTCAATATCAACAATGCTTGATAGTATATTCCGACGTGGATATCTTTCACATAAAACGTGATATGCTTTTTATTCGTCATTTGCAGTGATATTATGTACTCGTATCTGGCTCGTAATACCGCGTAATATGAATGTTACTACGAGAATAAAAATGGTAATGCCGTTACAAGTTTGTACGAAGGTAAATAGTAGGAGATAAAAAATAATATCTAATTTATTCGGGTCTTTTTGGTCACGTTGCGCAGTTTTAATATTTCAATTAGCGCAAATATTATGTATACCCACTTGTTTACAGAATTTAATTTAAATATACTAAATTGGTAACATGTTGCAATAAGTTTAAAGGCTTCCTGTTAGAGCTAGCTCCTTTGTATGAAAGTTATTTGTTCGAAACCTTAAAAATTCAGTCTGCATTCGAGAGGAATCCTTGTATTTTGTTATGTTTATAAATTGATACATTCTATTTAGTAGTTTTGAGTAACAACATTATAGTTTATAATGTTACTCTAGTTTTAATCGTTTATTGCTTTTTAATTGTATGCGTTAAGATACTGTATGGTATTAAAGAAGTCGACAAGATCGACACTAATTCATTAGATATTAAGTCTACGTCTGTATTTAAAAACGTCTAAAATCTAAACCCTTGATTTTGATAGATTAATCTAGATTTACGATTCAGATATTTTTTAATAATACACACATACAAGAGACAATTTATTTAATTGCAACGAGTCTCTCGACTTTATATATTATATTACGTATACATTCTTCTCTCACTTCACATGTCTCCCAATGGTACAGAAACATTTCCAAACTTCCGTATACTAAAGAAAATGAGGTTTAATACTATGCGGCGAAAATACGTCGTTCGTAATTTGGCCAATTGAACAACATGACGTTGTGGTTACGCCAATGACATGTGTGATGTGTGGTTGTGTTTTACAGAATCTATTAGTAACCACATTTGGTTCAATTTACTTGAAAATGTTATTTGTATCACTATAATTTAAAAGACATTGAATGTAATTACAGTTTCTCTACAAACCTAGGTAATTTGGTTAGTTAAATTCGAGTTAAGATAAATATATATTAAATACACAATCATTAAACTAAATTATTTGGAAACAATATTTAATCGTCTAGTTCAATAATTAGCTCCATTATAAAACTTTGTTCTATATAAAAACGTGTTCTCAGGGAAAAAATTGTGAATTTTAACAAAAAATGACAGTCATTCATAACGTGCTTTAGCTACGATTACAGTGTGACGTGAATTAATAACATTTTTCACCAGAGGCGTGTCACGTCATAATTGTTACAATAATCGCTACAACTTGTTTTAGGATATGCTGACTTTGGAAATTCGTCTCGAAATAACAATAAGGGAAACATTACATGCACTCAGGTACTTTTTATATTATATTGTTATTTCTTTTATATGAATCGCTCAGAATAACTCTAGAACTAAAATTGATTAAAAATGTTTTGTAAGTACCTATAATATTTTCCCGTAATAAATATACGTGTTCCATATTTTTTGATAAATCGTAATGTGTGTTTTATATGCCAAACTCAAAAAGTTTATTCCCCACAGGGCCACTCTCCTACACACGCATTGGCATGCCTTCACGTTACTTACCGAGGAGGATATTTACTTAACTTTGTCCCTAAGGAAAGATCTATCTTCGATACTCAACGCTCAACCGCTTAATCCTAAATGGCTTCCGCTTCCTTCAAGTCGTTCACGTCGTGCTGTTTTCAGGTACGCTTATAAGTAAAAAATTTAAACACAATACATGAAATTCTTAGTCTAATAATGCAGCCGTGGCAAAAGCTTAAAATTCTGTACAGCAGTTTGAAAGCAAATTTCCATAAATTTATTTTCGTGGCAAGTTAGAGTGTGAAGTTGTTTAAAGAAACTTACAAATTTTGCGACAACTTTATGCAGCCATGAAAAATCGTGAATACGCGGTGATTTTCATCAAATCATGAAAATAAAATACAATAAAAGGTACTACGTGGTGATAAATTACACTTTTTATTTATGCAGGCGGTTGGCTGATATATCAAGGTTGACTCGAGGTGTTGTCGTTATGATATGCGATGTGAAATATGCCAAGCTGATAACAAATGAAGCTAAGCGTCTCAACATGCTTGATGGACATTTTTTTTGGCTTTGGATTGATGCTTCTAGAGAATTTAATGTTTTTCACGATAGTTATAATAGAACGCAATATGCTCAGCGCTCAGAAAACTATTCAGATGCTGAAAAATTTGAAGACGAGACGATTGGTTTTGATCGCTTCGAACGCATTAAAAAAGATTATATTGACAATAATAACACAGTGAAGGAAACAAGAATTGTCAATACGTTAATGAAAAAGGTTTCCCGCGAAACGCTCATCAAGGATGCTGGTTATTTTGTAATGAATAAATCTAGTAACTCCTTCATTCGTCGTATTATAAGGAATATTAATAAGACAGAAACGCACATTAATAATAAATCGTTGTATGTAAATTTTAGTCAATCATATGAAAGTAGTAGCAATATTAGTTCTGAGAGTATAAGGAATTATAATGTAAATAATAAAGGCGTTGAAACTTCTAAAATTGAAAGCAATTCTGTCGAGAAGGAAAGCAAATCTTCCCTCGGCAGAAATAAAAGTAGGCAAACTAGTTCTAGTAAGTTAAAAAATGAATCATTTAATAAATATGTAAATAGTATAAGTGTACGTGATATGTATGAAAGTAATGATGTTTTGAAACGAAGCGAGGAGAGAAGTAGTGGAGATCTTATAAGTAGATTATCTTTTTCAAGTGATATTAGTGATTTCTTGATGAATCCCACGGTGCATACTTCGACTAATATTAGGAATACGGCTAAAAAGAGAAACGATCCTTTAGTTGAGGATCCTATAATGGACGAACCAATTATTGATGTTAAAGACAATGTGACGGAGACATTAAACAGTTTACCAATAGGACTCTTAGCTTTACATCCAGAACCTATGAAAATAGGTAAGAATTTCAATGTCATTTTGATATTCTCTTTATTATATGTTTTAGATACTAAACGATTTTTAATTTTAATAGATGAAGTATTCATACACAATGCAGTTAGACTGATAATAGGAGCTCTAAGGAGAGTGCTGTATGCTTGCGACGCGTGGTCCGCCCAAGCTCAATTCCTAAGCGACGCAACTGCTTCTTGCTGGGAAGAAACTAGTGATGTAGCTACCGATTTTTCATTGGAATTTGTAAGGTATGTACATGTTTGTTAATGTTTATTTAAACTTTTTTCTATGTGTGTTTTCTATGTGAAAAACAAAACATAAATAACAGCATGACACAAAAAATTTAATTCCCAAAACGCACGTAATATTAGAAATATTCGAACATTTAGAGCACAACCTGGGAATAATTGAATAAATCAAATAAAATAAATTCAATAAAACGTATTAGGTTTATATGTATTAAAGTTTATCATCGCTTAATTGAAAACAAAAAATGTTTACGTTATCGTAAAGAAAAATAGTTATCCATCGTGATAATCTAGAGATTTTTTCTTATGAGCCTTAAATTAAGGACCATCCTGACTGATTACGTTGCGCTTGATGGATCATTTTGCTTTGCGGCTTCTTATTATGACAATAATGAGAAACTTTTTTCGGGCTTTGATCCTCTTTTCGTTATATTACTTGACATTTAATTAAATAAGATTGAACGGTTTTTCTGACGATTTTATGTATAGGTGTTTCGTAACTATTTAAAATTATTAAAAATACAGTTCTTTGTTTTGTTTTTGTAAAAATTTCGAAAAAATAGCGGAATTTGGTTAGCAACTTATATTTCACAACTATATTAACAATATCAAAAAAAGAAAAAAATTATGTGTTTCTAGCAAAATAAACCAGAAAATATCTTTAGAATATTAGGAATTATCTTGTTATTTTCTTTTTTGTTATAATTTAGATAAAATTACGTAAAAAAATATATATCTAGATACCATCGTGTTTAGACGTGATAATTTTTTTATACGTTTACGAGAGAATGCAATTAATTTTGAAAGTCACAATGCTATTTTCTTTACTCCTCCATTATCAAGTCTTATTTTCCTGTTTCGTACATAATTCTGTTACAAAAAATCAAGGGCATCTTTTAATCACCACTCAATTCTCACCGCTAACTCCCAATGTATAGTGTAGAAAATAGAATGGAAACAAGCGTAGAGCATCATCGTAAAAGCAAATTGACTAGCTGGTCCGTGAACGACACAAGATTACTTTTATGTCCCTCCATCTCTAGTCGAAGGATGGCCGGTTTATATCAGAGCCTTGCATTACGCAATAAAACCTTGTTTTCAGGACTTTCCTTTCGATATAACTACACAATAACTATACAATAATGTACCTACTGAATCTTCATTAACTCATTTTTTTATACACACGAGTTGTTTTCGATTTATTTAATCCTATCCTATTAAATTCTCGATAGTCTGTATTCGTGGAACGTAACAAAGTGAAATTGAGTTCCACGTGAATATGTTTATAAATAATAATGTACTGTGATAGCGTGAGCGTCTAATTTGATTATTTTGTATCTGGAAATAGATTTATATGGAGTATAATGTGAAACGTTTAATTAATTTTATAATAGAAACTTTATTGGTTTTTAAACTCAAACTTAAACATTTATTTATTCAACTAGACTTCTTCTAGAAGCACTTTTAAATCGTCATAACATATTTTTAACTTTTACCATCGATTCGGAAAGCAGTATCTATGGAGAAGAAAATACTGCTTTCCGAATCGGTGAGTTTTTATGTTCAGTACCTATATATATTTCATAATGGATATCTATTATCATCAAGAAAAATTTAAATTTTCCTTATTTACTACTTACAATGAGATAAGTAGAATCTTGAAACTTGTTTTAGATATTTTATATTGCGAAAACTCTTTAAGTTGTTTTTTATTTGTTAGTTTATCTGCCACTTATGCTTAGCTTTGAAAATAAAACAAAAACACAGTTTAATATTTATTAAACTGCTTTTTAAAGTGAAACTTTTATTACATCGTCTCAAACTTTTTGGTCTGTGTAGCGCATGTCGCGTGACGGTCGGCTACCGAGTAGGTATAAAGCAGTGTTCGGAAAGTTTCACTTTTACCATGGTTTCATAAAACCACACAACATTTTTTTGAGTATGTTTTACATTTCAATGCTATTTTATATATTTGTACAGATTTATTACGCTACGTTAAAAATTCGAAACGGAACACTGCACAATTTGAGTTTTTATTCCAGTTTCAGAATAAAGGTTAGCTCGATTTAAAGACACGTGTTTCCAAAAAACAATAAACTAGACAAGGCTGGCAAAAACAAATTCCATAAGTGGCGAGCCTGGTTCCATTTACATACATGTGACACGAACTGGGAATGTTTTCTCAATTTACAACGTGGGTCAGTTCATTTACAACGAAATATTGCCTGTAATTTTGCTAACGTATTTCTAAGTTCTAACATAGAATAATCTCTGTTAATTCTAGTTGCTATTTATAAAAAGTTAAAATGGTATGTTAGAACCTGTGTGTAATTTATATTTATATTCACTCCATTGTCGAAATACAGATATGAAAATATGTAATAGCAATACAATTCATAATGTTACTTCATTTATCACTAGTAGTCCGCCCCGGCTTCGCCCGTGGTACATATTTCGTAATAAAAAGTAGCCTATGACCTTTCTCGGATATCAAAATATCTCCATACCAAATTTCAAGCAAATTGGTTCAGTAGTTTAGGCGTGATTGAGTAACAGACAGACAGACAGAGTTACTTTCGCTTTTATAATATTATAGTATGGATTAAAACTAACTTGGCTAAAGATATCCTATTGATAATTCAAAACTGCATAAATTTATAGCAGTACTAAAAATCACATGCAATAATATAATATAAGGTAGCGCAAAATAATTCTAAATACATTTCACACCTATTTTTCAAGATTCGTATAAAAATATGTAATTTATATCCCACGTATGTCACGTTCATTATTACATTATTTATGCCTCCGTTTCACGGCCTATAAAATATGTAAAAAGGGTTGCTTGTATTGCATGAAACTTTTGCTCCGTTACCTATTTACTAACGCACAATAGAGGTTTGTGGTTTCAGCTGTATATAATTACTCGCACATATGATGTTGATTTATGAATTTTGAATGAATAGCGAAATACTTGAATATCAAACAAGAAACGTGGGATTTTGCCATGTTGCTTATGTAGTGTGTGTTAAGAAATTAATGCTTTATTTTTGTTCCTAGTGCTAAAATGTTGGCATTTAAAAGATTTATCATTGTAGATACATAATATAAAGATCAGAAAGATTAATTAAAATACGCCATTTTTATTATTTGCCAACTGGAAATTGTTCTTCTTAATGCAGACTCATCATTTTGTTTACTTTAATTTTTTTTTATTGAGGAAACATTTTCTACTTAAAGATGTTAAAATTGCAGAAAACACACGACTCTATTTATATTTCTTCATTGTAGTTAATTCACAAATAACGAATAACTTGTTTAAACATAAATGATTTGTTATATTTCTTTTGCGGGATATCGTAAAACGCAATTATTTCTTTTTAAGAACGGCGGACTGACTTATAAAGAGCGTTATTTCTGTTTACTCTTTTAACAAAGGCGAGGCAGCTTCAATACCTCTTTAAAAGTTTTATGATGTTTCTTTTGGGGCAATACAGAAATACCACTAAAAGTAAAACAGTAGTCCATTTTGTACATTTCTTTTAAATAATAAACGAATTTGACTTTGTACTTTAACGGATTTTTTTAAATCTATTTGGATCGTATACAGCCAATAAATAAAACTAAAAGTGAATTAATGATAAGCACGTTCGTCAAAAGAGAAATAAAAGTTTATCGCTTCGAAACTGATTTCCTATCTTGGCGACATGTATTAATTGCATCTTCTGTACTAGTTGGCAGTTAGATTGCTTCACTTCGAAACTTCGGTGGCTTGATAAATTCTTTTGCCAATAATCTGTTTGAAAACAGCTATTTAGTGAAAAGTTTTGAATTTTTATGTTTGTTTTATCTAGATGTAATAAATAGCTTTCGCTGAAAGCTCATAATAATCTTAATGTATATAAATCTCGTGTCACAATGTTTGTCCTCAATGGAATCCTAAACCACTTAACCGATTATAATAAAATTCGCACACCATGTGCAGTTCGATCCAACTTGAGAGATAGGATAGTTTAAACATGTAGGTACCACGGGCGAAGCCGGGGCGGACCGCTAGTGGAATATAAATTATTCTTAATGTATTTATATTGGACTTCGACCAGCGGACCTCTGTAACATAATGCCTTTGATAATATTGTTATAGCATTTGCGTCTACTCATTTCTCTTGAATTTCTCCGTGATAAGGCACTCGTTTATACTGTTGCATCATTATTATAAAAAAAATTAATTTACTTAAAAATGACATTATTTTTCCTTATAATATTAAATATTACTCTGAGATAAGAAAAACGTATAATTAGTCCATGAATAACTTATCAACTTTTTGCCTTTCTCCCTAATTACTCACCTTAAATTATTCAAAATAGCCATCATTTTAAACATAGATTAATTATTTTCGAGTAAAAAGGTTTTTAGTATCGATCATAGTATCGATCGAAAATCCCCTTCGGTTATAATTAGGCAATATTATGTTTGTTAAGTAATGTCCAAGATAAATCTCACGTATATTCAACATATTTTAAAATGTCCTCTGTTTATAGTTAGTAGGTACCTAGACCACAAACACGCAGGAATGCAATTCTAGTGAAAATAATAACTATTTAATTAATAAACTATGAATAATAACTAATGATGAACGATTGTATAAAAAGTAGTTTGCTACTGTATTACAATAAAACGATGGTTGTAACGGAAGCTAATTTTGGCCGACAGCCAGGCTGTGCCCGCTGACTCGACACAATGACTACGGACCATCGACATGACTTGACGCCAATAGTTTTTCAGTTTATTATGGAATTAGGCCGCCTTTACAGGTCAGCTCGGGAATGCTTTGTAAAACAGATTAGGCACTTTTTATTTCGTAATATATTGGATCGCCTTTGCTTGGGTTTAAATTGAAAGTATCGACAGTATTCTTACTGAAGTTAAGTAACTTAAAATACATTTTCCATCCTTTACTATAACGCTTTTAATTTTAAAGGTACGAAAAATAAAGCCGAAGAAAAAGAATAGAAGATTAAAGAAAATTTTGACCTTTTGTCCTGAGTAACGTCGAAGTCAAAATGAATAATTAACCCCTCAAAATCTAGGTTAGCGTAAAAGTTTGAATTCATAGCCGTCACACATTGTTCCCCTTTCGGTTACAGACAAAAGCTGCTTGAATATGTCAGATACAAACCACCGTTCGAAACACCGTGCGTATTATCTTGTATGATGATAAATTTGCAAAATATTTTCTAACCAAATCGAATATGCGATAAATAACCTCCATATGAAGATAACTTAAGATTTATGTAGAGGGTACTTAATGGTCTTACTTTAAAAGTATTCGAGGAATTACAGACGTATCTTTTAACCCACTGTAAAAGCTAAGTTACCTCAACAACTGCCCCTGTTAGTTTAACCCATTCATTCCTAACTTTTCAACTTCGCGCTACACTCCTGGTAATGTTGGCGTAAAAGTTTATCTGTGATAAGACTTGACATGGAATCTTATTTGTAAGTGAAAATGTACTTTGCAATCAAAGTTTATAGCGCACGTCTTTATTGACTTACTGTAGCGTACGAATAGCATTGCAATTTTATTCAATTCAATTCATGTGTGTTTTCTTTTCAGAGAAATGAGGAGAAATACTGCTGCAGTTTTAGATGGGGGATCAGAATACCCAGAAAGATCATTAATGGCACAGTTTGCTTTTCTTAATTTGGTACCGAATCCAGTAGGAGGTAATAAGTGGAGACAGGTTGGGCATATCATTGGTCGGACAGTTAAGTTGCATACGATTATTTGGCCTGGCGGTCGATTGGTAGCACATGGACAATCTACAGGCGCTCGTACTATATTTCGTGTCGTAACAGCCCTAGCTCCACCATTTGTTATGGAAGGCGAGCTTGATGAAGATGGTCAATGTCTCAGAGGCTTACCTTGTCATCGACCGCAGACATCCGATAGAGATAACCTTACTCTTGCATTTGTTCCGGGTAGAGAAAGTGAACCTATGAGAGAAGATTTCTTTATGCCTACTCCAAAACCAGATACAGATTCAAAAATGGCAACGCATTGTTGTTACGGCCTTGCAATGGATCTTTTAGAAAATATCGCACAAGAACTTGAATTTGATTTCCATTTATACATAGTTGAGGATGGGTTGTACGGATCGAGAAAGCATATGAAGCCATTTCAAAAGATATATGAAAATTATAATACAGTCAATGAATATATGTCCAATGAAGAAAATTATCGTTCGCAGTATCGTAGAGGTTACGAGACATTGCATAAAGGCAATTTACAATATGTGTCAGAAGAAAATATTGACGAAGATCGACAAAAATGGGATGGTATAATTGGGGATTTGGTTTCTGGTGCTGCACATATGTCATTTGCCGCCCTGAGCGTTTCATCAGCAAGAGCAGAAGTTGTAGACTTCAGTCAGCCATATTTTTTTAGCGGGATATCAATTTTAGCTGCACCCAACCAGAGGCCTGATATACCGTTACTCGCATTCCTTTTGCCTTTTTCACCAGAGCTATGGGTTGCAATTTTCACATCGCTAAATATAACTGCCATTGCCGTAGCTATATACGAATGGCTCTCACCATTTGGCCTGAATCCATGGGGACGTCAAAGATCTAAAAACTTTAGTATATCGAGTGCTTTATGGGTCATGTGGGGGTTACTTTGTGGTCATTTAGTTGCATTTAAGGCGCCGAAAAGTTGGCCTAATAAATTTCTTATAAACGTTTGGGGCGGATTTTCTGTAATTTTCGTAGCCAGCTATACAGCTAACATAGCTGCTCTTATAGCCGGATTATTTTTTCACAATGCTGTCGATGAATTTCAAGGACGAAGTAACGTAAGTGATTTTACATATGACATATCACTAAGACTATTTTTTGCAGTTTGTCATATATATTTATTATTTTCTAGTGGTTAACATTAAAAGTGGGTACTCCAAGATCATCTGCAGCCGAATACTATGTACAGAGAAATAATCCTCAATTGGCTCAACAAATGCGACGATACGGTATTCAAGACATTGAAGAGGGTATAGAAAGACTTAGGTAAATATTTGTGAGATAAGTATACGTTTCATATAAATTTATAAAGAATAGAAAAAATTCTTAGGGCGGATGCCTAACCAACTCAGCCACTCGTGATCCGCTAGAGCGATCGAATTTATTCTATTCTTTCAGTTTTATGTGTCTAAGGGACACACCTGAGCTGGCCACCAGGCCGAGTTGGTCAGGCATTCGCCCCGGATTTTTTTCTATTCTTTATAAATTTATATGTATGCATTTGAATGCCATAAAACCAAAAATATCAAATATACGATTAATTTTCATTTTGTACGTAGGTGGAAAATGCAGTCAACTTTCACACCCACGTTAAAACACTTTCATACCTCACTTCTTAGAAGATTTACAATTAAATTGCAAACAAATAACATTATTTTCCATTGTACAGAAATGGAACATTGGACCTTTTGATAGCTGATACACCTGTGCTAGATTATTACCGTGCAACAGATCACGGATGTAAACTACAGCGGGTCGGAGAGCATTCCCTCACCGACGACACTTATGCTATCGGCATGGCTAAGGGCTTTCCATTAAAGGTATAAAATACTTTTACGGACTAGTATTAAGTGAGGCATATTTTGACGAAGTACGTAAATAGGCCGATTGAGTGACAGGGGAACGACTTCGGATTTTAGCAAGGAAAGATTGATGACGCAAGGCTGCTAATGGTGTGATCGATAGTCGATGTCATATAGCTTACATTCGCAAGATTATACATCATTTTATCTTATCCACAAAATAACTTTTCCAGCCCACAGATATTAAACTCTCATAAGCATTCGTATCTTGTAAGAAATGTGCTCAACTTAAGATGCCAGATGGGAGGCTATATTTGTAGGACCAATTTTTTTCACCTTAAATAATGATTTACTTCAGTATTAACGTTGTATATTTTTAGGACAGTGTTTCAGCTGTGATTGCTAAATATTCATCGAATGGTTACATGGACATATTGACAGAAAAGTGGTATGGAGCATTACCGTGTTTCAAGCTTAGTCCGGATTATGGCATTCAACCGAAACCTCTGGGTAAGATTACAACTAAGTTTACAAATATGATTAATAATTTCTAGTCGTAAATGAAATTTCGTGATCAATATTTTATAATTACTATATCATTTAAATGTATCTAGATCGAGGTAATGCAGAATGTCTTATAGAGTGCGTTTTATGCATTTTATGTTATTAATTATTAGAAGAATTCTGATTTCATCTTTAAAATTTAAAATTTTCTAATCATTGGTTCTTATTATGTGGACATTATAATTAGATATATATTGGATGTAATGTCTACATTTGACAAGAAAGAATTACTTATGTAACCCGAAAATGCTATAATTTTGAATAAATCATGTAATGGAATCATGTATTTGTTTATGCCGAACGGAAAGTCACACTCTATGCATTTAAATAGAACATCGTTGATATATTTCAACGACGTCTACATCTGTTTCTTTGGCGGAAATTTCATTAGGATTTATCACCACCCTTACGTTAATCCAACCCCTCGGCACGCGAGGGGGCGATATTACCACGAGTCAACCTAAAAGATTAAACATGGAATTTATCGCTGAAAAAATGAGATGGCACGTAAAGTGTATTTACCTCTCACTCAGGATAATCCGAAGAATAGACGCAAAGAAAATTAAAAGTGAAACAAGTTGAAATTCGGCGACATTGCGCTTACATTATTTTGTGTGTCGCAAATCCGAGATCCGTGCATGAAAGGACTTGTACAACTCGTTCGTTGAAACATTTATTTTCATCCAACAGAATAAAGCCATTTCCTTTTTAATGACACGGTTTTTATTCGAGAGTACAAAATTTTAAATTCAATGATTATTCATGAAACTTTAATAATTCGATATAAAGTATAAAATATTCTTAATGCAAATAAAGTATCAAGTGGAGCAGAATAACTTATCGTGGATTGCCAAGCAGTAGATTATATATTTCTTTTAACGATTCACTTCTCTTGAAATGGGCTCTCAACTCGAGAATTGAGTGGTATGCATTACCTTCGTTTATGATAATATGAATAATTGTTAACATCATTATTTCTATAAACAGTAAAAATGATACGACTGCGATTTTCATTGAATATTTATTGTTGAAACCTATAACTTGATCTAAATTTTTAGTTGTAATTTATTAGACAGGAATGTATTTTAAAACTGTTTTAATAAATAAAGTTAAAACTATTATTAATCTTTAATCGTTAAATAAATTCCTATAAGATCAAGAAATATTGAGTAAATCATTATTAATTAAAAGCAGCTATTTAACGAATTTAAAAAGCGAAACACTGCAATCATACAAATATACTTGCTAGAAAATAATCAAAGAGGTAAATGTCATGCATAATTAGATACATAAACAAAGATTTTAGCATTGTTTCGATATTAAGTAGTTCAAATAAGCAGCATTAACTTCGTTTAAACTAATATTTGTTATGTATTTGATTTAATGTGTTGCTCAACGATATTGTTTTGAGGTGGGTCAAATTTGTACTTTATCCCTATGTCCCATATCGCCCGGGGCAGCTACAAAGCTTCAGGGTTCAAATTTAGTTGAGTAGCTTAACATTAACGTTGTTTAGGATTAGTTTCACATATGTATGATTTATATTTCAAGTGCATTTAAATAAGCTCCTCTAAGATGTAGAGACTTGATATATAATAATATTACAGCGAACACGATAATAATCTCAATCAAGATTATTACGTGCCTCCCTCTTGTGTAGTGTATTATAGTCAATGACTGAACTGGGTCACATGGTACCTTTGGTACTGGAGTTGGAAAATTTTACTGCGGTTTATCATCTTCCCTCGTTACTGTGTAGAAGACATTAATCTACCTTACTAGAACTGCGAAAACTTTATCACATTACCCTTGTTATACACCTACGCTGGCATTCCTTTATGAATAACTTTTAAAATTTATTTTCCATTCGTTTCGCAGCCCAATTAAGTAATTAACAATTTTGTTTTGAATGCTTGCTTTTCTAAGCAATATTATTTCATTAGTGAAACGTCTTAATTACAGCTCATATAATTGTCCTTGTAACCAATTCTGCTAAGCCATTTCATTATCACCAGTCAATTTGGCAACCGCTCGATCGGACGTGCCATAAATTTCTAACAACTAAGGCTGTGGACTTCATAGATCATTAACCACACTAAACCAGTTTGTTCGTAGTAAATTTATTACCAGAACAGGTTTGATTGAACGGAAATGTTAAGGGAGGGAAAAATGAATTGAAACTTTTTGAACTAAGAGACATTATTATTTTCAGGGGTGGCCGCGGTTGCTGGCGTATTTATACTTTTGGGAGTGGGAATGGTCGTAGGATGTTTAATATTGATATTGGAGCACCTTTTTTATAAATATACATTGCCGATATTACGCCACCAACCGAAAGGAACAATATGGAGAAGTAGGAACATAATGTTTTTTAGTCAGGTTAGTGCGGTTTTATGGGATATGTTTTCAAATATAAATGCAAATTGCTCACAACTGCGACTTTCTGAATTCGTATGCTGTGTTAGAAATAACTTGTTTACATTTTAAATGGGTGCATTTTGTTTCAGAAATTGTACCGGTTCATAAATTGTGTCGAGTTGGTGTCTCCGCATCATGCAGCTCGAGAGCTTGTAAACACCATCCGTCAAGGGCATTTTACCTCGCTATTCCAAAAGAGCGTCAAAAGGGTAATGGTATAATTTTATTTCTTAATCTTTATCGTCCAATTATTACACGATAGTATAGGGATCTGGTTTAAAATTCGAGATATTTTTTGTGATAGAATTAAATACTCAAGGCAGAATGTAATTATTTTAAACAAATGTATTATTTTATAAGTCAGATTGCAATAGGAAAGCCGTTTGTTTCAGAAGGAACACGAACAACGCAGACGAAGAAAAAGCAAAGCTCAATTTTTTGAAATGATTCAAGAAATCAGAAGGTGAGCCTTTCATTTTACTTTTCCATCGTGATAGTATTTATTTAAAATTAAATTTGAAAATAAATTCACGATGAATGTTTTATTTGATAGCATTGCTCACCGGGTATGCAGCTAAAAAGTGTATAAACTAAATTTATTTTGATAACATGAGATACGTGAATTAATTATTTATTGTTAAATTAAAATGATAGAATTTTTTTTTCTATCAGAGTTCAACAAGGTCGAGATCATTCACTGGATTCGATTAAAGAAAATGTCGCAATAGAAACCTCAGAGGTATCCGAAGAAATGACAGAGTCAAAGTTCTTATCGCCTTCGCCCGATGTTTCTAGCCGATCACCTCGCCAAAGTAGGTCACCCCGACAACTTCGGTCCCCTAGAAGTCGAAGAAAAAGATCTAGTCTCGCTGGACTCAACGTTCGACGTTTCAGTACAGATTCAGTTCTCGGTTCAGATTCTGCTTCAATATACGAAAGGACAAGTCTCAATATAGGTAGGAGATTGAGTCGAGACGTCAGTTTTTTAACCAGTTCTCCTCCGGATATTAATACAAGATTGAGATCGCCCTCTCCAATGGTACGACGAGCTGAAGGTTCTTCCACTAGGTCTTATCAAGATGTTTCCGAAAAGAATCACAACTACCTTACAATAGACGCTCCAAGTCATCGCGCGAGCATAGAAATTATGGTTTCTCAGGAAACTGAAACCATTCCTCCCGCCCCACCTTATCCTCGTGTATCTCCTCCGGGAGCTAAGTCCGAACTGTCAATACTGTCTGAAGAGGAATTATTAAGACTGTGGCGAAGTTCAGACCGAGAAGTGAAGGAAGCGTTATTAGCTGCGCTCCAAGAAAAAAGAGCAAATTTGGACCCCAAACAAGATCCGGGCTGAGCGGTTTAATATAGCACGTTACGGAAAGGAAATAAATTTTTTGGAAATCACTTCGTATTCCTTATTGTTGCAGCTCGTCACGTGGTGAATAATAAGGAGTGTAGTTACGCGACCGCACGGAGTAGTTGAGCTGTGCCTTTCTTAAATTGTTTGATGCGGATACATCGAACTGATGTTAGTTTAACGATCGGTGTTCATTTTAGTGTCTTGTTATTGTATTGTGGGTGCTGCCTTACATTTAATATTTGTTTAACTGTAAATCGGCATCAAATAATTTAATAAAAGTGCGATGATTTTAAAATAATTACGTCCAGTATGTTTTTAAGAAACGATGTATGAATATTTAGGTATGTGTGTAAAATTTTGCATAAAATATATTAATTAAAATTTTAAGTGTGCATTCAGTACGTTATTGGCTATGACCATATTTAAAGTGCTTTATCCTACTATTAGTGTAGATTGCATTATACCGAGTTATGTTGTAATGCAAAATAAATGATAATTAAACGTGTCTATTCGAAACGACTTATTATTCAGAAATGAATTAAAATATATTAGGTATCATAGAAATATGACGATTGAAATATAATTATCAAATTATGCATTGATAAAAATGCGTATTATGCTTAATTTGTTGGTGTTATATTAACTACTTGAATTAAAAAAAATAAACAATCATTTTGTTGCATTTATCACCATTGTATTAGGATACGTGCTTAAAGCTTTTATTTAGTCAGTTTATTTTCTCATATGTGTATCGCTTTCACCTAAAATATTATTTGTAATTTATGTATATATGTAGAGTGCCGATTTCCATCTTTTACAAACAGCACACATAATGCTTTTTGACATCATTTGAGATAATAATGTCTGCATTTTTTTATTTATCAAGTATTTTATTTAAATTATAGAATTTCTGCAATTTAAACAATTTTGAGTTTTGAACAAGATGTTTCTATTTATAATTATTCACTTCACTAAATATTGTTCTATGGATAAATAAATCGAGTTTTTAATCCGATTTGAGGTAATAAACTATATTATGTACTCGCATAGAAATAAATATAATGAAATATTTGATTGATAATAAATATCATAAAAATGGTCAAAAATACTGCCACATTACCTTATAGGAGTAGGTTATATAAGTTAACCTTAACATAGGATTGCACCCTAGACTAGCAATATTCATTTATAGTTATCAATGTCTTATGCTAGCTATCTTCAAATCTTATGAGTAAAACTATTTAATACTCTTTATTATTTTTCCACATTGCTTAGTTAAAAATAAATTTGAGCAGTTCTGGATTTCTATGGTTGGTTAATTCTCGAATTTTGGACCAAAATAAAATTATTTATTAAATTATATGGCTCGTAAAGATCTATTCGATGTGATTCATCTAGTGATATTAATGTCTTATGCATTTCTCTTATAAAATATTGTACATTAGATATTTAGAATTAGAAAATAATAGGAATTGATAGAAAACAATCGTAATTAGCTAATTGTCAGATATTCTAATCAAAATCGAGTAAATTTTAGCCCTAACTATGAGTTTATAGTAATAAAACAATGAATTTTGTATTTTAGTAAACAGTCCAAAAATAGAGAATTGTTTGTTCCAACGTAGACGAAGTTTGCATTTGTTTTGTAAAAGAAATAAACTTTATTACAACGCAGCGTAATTTTTGTAACGACATGCTGGTAATCCAGTTTTATTCTGTTAATCTTTTGGCTAGCTAGCGGAAAATTATTTTGTGTATTTAATAATTGAATAATTTAAATGTATTATAGATATAATGACTCCTAATGAATAAGATAAATTGATCGGGCGAAACAAAATATAATTGAGTTTTAATGAAACGCCAATTTTACTAGGAATTAAATGTATGTAATAAAATAAAGTAAAATATCTCTATGTTAAGTAATGTAAATATATCTACGAATTATTTTAATTATATATTTGAAAGATTTAAAAGAACAAGTTTTAATAATTGATGAATAGTTTCCGGTTTTTGTTTAGTAAATATCATATTATTTGTCCGAGTGTCTAATTATCCTGTAAATTATGAAGAAAATATATATTATTTGTGCCAAATTGACATTTGTTTTATTTTTATAAGTATGGAATTACTCACGCATAAACAAATATTCATTTCAATTGAAAAATAATAATCAATAGCTTGCTAATTATTCTGACCTATTTTTCATAACTTCGAAAGAATCGGATGTGTATAAAATTACACATACTTTTGGAATTTTGTGTGCTTTTATAATTTTTACTTTTTTTCTTCTAATACTGCTCTGAATCTGACCTGGCTCATATATTTTCTAAGATTGCTGAAAAAGTTAGACAAAAAGACAAGAGTTGACACAACTAATAAACATTAAAACATACGTACTTCGTTGGGATAAAGCATGAATATTTTCGTAAAAGTAGATAGCAACGAAGGATAGCATGTAACAAGTATAGTCTCATTTCCCTTTTTCTATTACAAAACTTTGCAATTAATAAAAAGGTTTACGTAATTCGATATCACAGTACAAAGGTCACGAATCATAGGGTTAATTATAACTTATGACAAGTTCATATTTGCACCTTCATTAATTATAACATAACCTTGCAATAGTTATCGTAGATTATATTGTATTCTGAAGATCGGTTTACCTCGACCCAAACCTCGCTAACCGGGCAAACCATATTAATGTATTAATAGCATTCATGCAAACAATACATTATACAAATAAAATACAGTTTATCTCTATAGTATTCAGATAATAATAGTATTTAAAAATAAATCTTAATGTAAAATTTTCATGAGAAATGAATGCAAGTAAATTGTCAATGTACTGTGTCTAATGCTTCAATGGATGGTAAATATATACACTATACTATATGTATATAGAACATTATAAAAATCTTGTTAATGAGAATAATGAGTTGTGACATTCGTACACTCTATCAATTTAGTACCCACCATATCATTTGACGGCTGAGTTGTGTAAAATTGTCTACATTTTAGAGAGAAAATATGAAACTCTACGCGTTCATTTTTATTTTCAATTGTGTACATTTTTCCATGTCTTTGAACTGCTTTTGGAATTCATGTAAATATACAAAATTTTCAAGTAAAACTCCGTATAACTGTATAAGGGGTGATATCAGGGATTCTGCTGTAAAGCTTGACGGTAAGTTATTTAATTAAATTGTGCGTTAATTAATTGCTTAGGGTTTTCTGCGGACCTTGATGGAGCTATTGTTAATTACTTACCATAAATACTCTACGCAATCTAAGTCGATGGCAATCTATTAATTTGTTTGTCTTACACGATCATAATGTAATAGTTAAATTATTGCAATTTATGCGCCTTTTTATAAAAAGAGAGAATTTAATTACCTACTTTGATGTAATATATAACATAAAGTAATTAAATTGTCTTTATCTTATCGTGCTTTAAATGTGATTTAATTAAAAAAAATGTTGTGTGGTTTTATGAAACCACGGTAAAAGTGAAACTGTTCGAACGGTTCCGAACACTGCTTTGTGTAGCGCATGTCGCGTGTCGGTCGGCTGCCGAGTAGGTATACCTACTCGGCAACCGCGATACACGCGACATGCGCTACACAGACCAAAAAGTTTGAGACGATGTAATAAAAGTTTCACTTTAAAAGATACCTACCTACCTATTAAATATTTTAAATATAAATTTTGTGTATAAGTTTTTGGAAACTTAGAATAAATAGTACCTACCTAGTAGAATAGAAAATTAGTACGTTCTATGTTCTTTGCATTGAAACAAATGGAGCATTTAAATAAGTGTACAACAGTAAATACATGCAAGTAATTATAGGTACTAAGTAGGTTTATCAATTAGTATAAAATTGATGACTGAATTAAAATATGTCCATGTGGAATGCATTTGCCTTATATAGTAAGGCCACTAGACTAGAGGAACGATATTGCGTGATAACATTTATATGGACAATTCCTTACGAGCATCAGATGGACGGTGGAATTTTAAACATACACAAGTTTACTGATCTCGAATAGTTTATATCCCAAAGATATTTTTGAGTTGATGGGAATGTGTTAATAGTTGTATCTAGTTGATGTAACATGAAGCCATAAATTAGTTATCAACCTGATAAATGCATAATCGGGCCCGGATGTATGTTCTACACATGCCTCGTTATCATAGTGATAGACCTTTTTTAACATACAATTTTAAACTATTACAATATTTTAAATTCCGCATATGACGTTAAAATGTGTAGCGTGTTTCATAACAATTAAATATGAAAATATTGAATAACCGTAAAATATTTTCTAAGATAATGATTAAATTTTTTTAGTTTTATAGAGACGAGACTTTCATCTTAACAAAACAATGTCATAATTTAATATTCATTCAGAAATGATATTTTTATAGCTAAGTTTTATAGTATATCCCGTGAAATAATTAGTTTGTAAACTGTACCTCTACAATGGTAGAGGCTTGGTAGAGGTGTCTATAGCATAATATTGGATTTTTAAGGATGTGAAGTTATTAGTATTTGGACAATAGTAAGGCACGGCAAGCGAAGTCCAGGAGCAATTTATAGCATCCCTATGAAAGACGCAATACCACTTCGAAATAAAGTTAAATCCACTTATGAGAAAGGAAATAGGTTTATGTGTGCACAAGATGTGGAAAACTTGATTAATTGGCAAATTGACAACGAATTGTTTGAGAAGCCTCAAAGCTTAACCAGAGAGGGCTATCAAGAAATGTTCGGGATTGGAAAGAGGTTAAGAGAGGCCTTTATACAACTGTTGGACAACGTGGAAAATGCAAGCTATATTATACGATCGGCGTATGGAGATTGGGTTGAAGATGGCGTGCCCGGTTTCGTTGAAGGCTTGTCGAACAACAAGAGTATGGAGATTCAGTATATGGCTGAGCAAAATGATAGTTTAGCGGTATGTTATACGTGCATCATAGTTTGTTTAAAGTTCGTTGTATCGTGCATATTGCGGAAGAATTTCTCAGTTTATAAATCAAATACAAATCCATAAAGAGCTTTCATACATATGAAAGTCCTTTAGATATATTTTCTATCCTTAAATATTGTGACGTTACTATTGTTGTACTATAAAATTGATAAGTATGTTCTGAGTAGCAATTTTTTTTTGTTATTTATTGTCCTATGAATATGTGTGCATAAAAATCCAATCTGTATTACAGGTTTATTATAGATGTCCCAAGTACATGAAGGAAGTTCGAAGAAATATTGACACATATAACGAATTTAATACATATCTTGAAACGAAAGAATACCTTGCAGTAAGTAGTAAAATGGCAAAAATGATAATATTTTAACCAAAATGACATTCATAGAATATAGCTAACATTAAATTGTTTCAATTTCTGCTATAAATATAAAAAAATCTCGAATACAATACTCAATAACAAAACAAAATGTATGATACGAAGCAGATGAAATGTTTTTGAATATTGATCCACCATACGTTTCAGGCAAAAAAGAGAATAGAAAATTGAGTTGGCGCGGAGCTTACAAATGATAACATTATGGGCTTCTATGACCTTTGTCGGTATGCCTGGTCAGCCATCGACAATAAACCAAGTCCCTGGTGCGCTTTATTCTCAGTAAAAGACCTTGAAATTATGGAATACGGCGGGGATTTGAGACATTATTACAGGAACGGCTTTGGCAATCAAATTAATATACGAATGGGAGAGATTGTCCTATCTGATCTATTCAAGAAGTTCGAAGAAGCAAAAAATGGAAGTGGTGTCAAAATTGTGGCGAATTTTAGCCACGCTACCATGATGGATATGGTTGTATCAGCTCTCGGAGTATTTAACGATGAAATGCTGCTCACGGGTACATTTCGTAACGTGAATAGAAAATGGCGTTCTTCAAATGTATCTGCATTCGCAGCGAACTTAATTGCAGTTTTGTATAGGTATTGTCTTTTAAATACAATAAATGTTTAATACTTGCTAATTGAGAAAGCTGGCCGACCTAATTGGCACGTTGGATTGACCTTGTTTTTGTGCCAGTAGGTGGATTTCGAACTCTAGTATTGGGAAAAAAAGTTGTGATAGTTTTATTTCTCGTGAATGCATGTTCTGAGTGCGATTACGCAGAATTTGCTTTGTGTTGTTACTGGAATACAAGGGATGTTTACGATAGAAATATATTGGTTTGGATATTTCGCTTTAGTGTAACGATAAATTTAATTTTGATATCGTATTCCTTTATTAATATAATAGTTATAAAATATGTAATTTTAAAGTTGAGTCCAGTATCCTTGCAGGTATTTCGCATTTTTTTCATTTATCAATCTCCTGAATGATACCTATTCTTTTAAGTTTCGGGAATCAAACCCTGCTCCTCACATTTCTACGTTAGATATTATGTGAAATACTCAATATAATTAATATACTACGAATGTAACTGATATGATCACATTTAATTGATCTGATAGAATGTGATGATTAATTGTTATATTGTGGGGTTATTTTGCCTACTTCCATTAATAGATCAATGGTTATAGCAACAGGGGGAAATACACTTTCATACAAATGTGAGACGGGTAATGTTACACTGTTTACATATGTAATCCCAGCCTATGACATTCTCTATTTATTGGTATTTATATTCATATGATCAAAATTTGTTTGCGTAGTGAGAATTCCAATTGTTAATTGAGCACCTAAAAATAACGTATCATAATATTATTAATAGAACTAGCAATGCCCTGCGGTTTCACCCGCATAGATAGCGATATCTTTACAGTGAAAAGTCTACTATAGGTCGGACATGAAAATCACCTTTACCCCGTCCCGCACTACGGCCTTTTTTTGCACGCCTCATAAGCGCAAAACATCTGATTTTTTTTTTTGTTTTAGTGGGAAAATCTTTCATAGATACCCACGGCCTCCAGGGGAGGGGCCGTGGGTTATGTCGGATTCCTACCGACCAAAACCCCACTGTGTTCCGTCAAGACGCATATTGGTAGAATTCCTCCGTGACCCCCGCACTACGGCCTGCTCGAACAGTATACCTACCTACTATTTTCTGTAGATTGACACTTTTAAATTCGTTATATCTTTTGAATGGAATATCCAATTCTTTTCATTTAAAAAGTATTTTGCTGGTATTGAAACAGTCTATAATAAAACATCATTTAATGGGATAAGGATTAATATATGTGTATGGATAACATGGTTTGATTACTGTCGGCACTTCTATTTACTTTGAAAACGTAAAAAAGTTGTTGTAGTAACATAACTACTGAAGATGGACATATGGTATCGCGGACTTTCTTGTAGATATTGATCCATTCTATAATACTGTAGAACATTTTTTTGTTCTATCTTCAATAGATTCCGCAGCGCACGCGATGACAGAAGTTTTATTGAGGATTTTTTTACACCTTGGGTTACATTATTGCATTTTTGGTAAGGATCTCTAATTTTTTTGAAAATGCAATATAGCCTATGTTGCTCAGTAAAGATGCAGCTTTCTAATGGTGAAAGAATTTTTGAAATCGGTCCAGTAGTTTTTGCGTGAAAACCATACATACATACATACATACTTACATACATACTTACAAACTTTTCCTCTTTATAATATTAGTATAGAGTATAGATATATAATATATAACATTTGGGTCTTAAATGTGTAATATTAACTGTCTAGTAGAGAAAGGACGACATTATTCATCCTAGTTATTGAACTAAAGTAACCCTATTCGAATCAAATCGTCAGTAAAACCATTATGGGGACAAGTTAAATAACATCCCTTTTTTGCTCACAAATGGAGGTCGTTAACAATTTTCATAAATTTACAGATGCGGAAACGTTTACAAAGTGGGATTTTATTTAAATGAAGAGCTTTTAACATCAATGTGTGATAACGGAATATGTTCGTGGCAAGAATTTGAAAATAAATTGAAACCATTTCTAAACGTAACGCTTGATAATATGTGTTATTAAAAACATGCAATTGTGTTTTGTAAAAACGAGGACCTGAAGAATTGTGAGAGAAGCTTTTGTATCAAAGTATAAACTCATCCAATTATAGCTTTAGTGGTTTTATCAAATGCAAGTAACATTTCGCAATAGCAAGTTGAAAATTAAGAAATAATAGAGCTCTCGAAAAGCCTGGAGGAAGTCTGAAGAGGAGACACCACCGGGAGACACATATTATAAGTAACATAATTCTTCAAAACTTACTTGTAACATTAACTCATACTTTTTTGTGACGATTGCTTTTATGATTTCCCTTTGTGTTCAAAAGAGGTTGTACTACACATAGAACCAATGATAAACGACTAAGAAATTGTGGACCTGTATGAGACGAAAGCAATCGACCGGTTCGTCAACTCTCTTTCTAGCCATTATAATTATGTACGACTTGTCCTTGAACCTAGTCAAGTTTATACTTAATAAACTAATTTATGCATTTCAAGTGTTTTTTTGCCGATCCTCTTAACATCCACCAAATTTATAGCCAGCGATCAATATTTGTTTTTATTTTACATTAGTTTCTCAAATGCTTGATCGAATACTAATGGTAAGGCTTCCATTTCAAGATTATGCGCTCTCTGAGTTAGACATCTCATAATAAAATTAAGATGAAGATAATTTTATTTAATTTGCTCCTTTGTTGCTTAGTTAATTCTGTAATTTCCTACTATTGTTACTGGAATACGGGATGTCCATATAAATATTTATCGAGTGAAACTCCTTATAATTTAGTAAGAGGTGATATACGCGATTCAGTAGTCAAATTAGAAGGTAAGATTCAATGAAGTTATTATATCTCATAACTTGAAACTTTTCTGCTATATTAACATAACATTGTAGGATTTCATAAAAATCGACATTCATATTGACAATCATGTCAGTATTAAAATTAAATTGCAATGCATACCTGTTTTTCTCCTTCGAGTGTGGTTAATAATAGTTTTAAAAATAAATGGATTTTTTTAATCAAAATTTCATGCACTTTTCATCATATTCTTAAACTCTGACTGTAGTATTCAGTTGAATAGTTTATTTATATCTTGCTGCAAAATTAGTATTAGTAAATTAGTTTCTCGAAATGACAAGTCGCTAAAATTAAATTTGGGTCGCGGTATCTGGTCGGATCTAAATTAATCAAAGTCTCGGTTATCAAAACGTGAAACCGAACCCCTTATATTATACGATATTGAAACTGAGCATATTGTTATGACCATGTTATGACTTATGATATCTATTAATAGATAGTCTTATTTGCAATCATTACTCGATCTGTCTAAGAATTTGTCTCTCGTACATATACTTTGATTTTAATATACGAGTAGTTGTAGATATACTTTATGATGTTGCGAACAAATCGTTCGAAATCGCAATGCAAATTAATTTTTGCAATCCATTTTATTTATTGTTATGTGAATAAAATATAAATGTAAATATTCTGCCTCGTCGAACAAAAAATAAAAATACTACATTTTTTAGGTTGTGAACCTGTAAGTGTCTGGGGAATATACAGACATGGGAAAACATATCCCGATCTGACTACCGGTAGAGCTATGAAAGAAGCAGTATCTCTTAGAAAATACATATTTTCGAGTTACGAAAAGGGACACAGTTCATTATGCGCTCAAGATGTGGAAAATTTACGCAATTGGGAATTTGACGGCAAAATGTTTGAGAACAAGGAGGATATAACTGATGAGGGTCGCAAAGAAATGCTATTTCTGGGGAAACGCTTGAGGGAAGCGTTCCCTGATATTTTGAATGATGTGCAAACAAGTACTTCAACATTTAGATCTGCGAAAGGCCCGTGGTTCGAAAATAGTTTAAAGGAATTTGTCAAAGGATTGGGACTTAAAAATGTCGCTATTGATAAGCCCAAAACGGGATATGATGACATTGCTGTAAGCAACATTAAAAGATTGAGTAATTAGTAAAAATTAAATTTAAGTTCATGATATATATTTAAATTTAATTTTATTTCAGCCGTCAGCTACTAGTGAAAAGTCTACGAAAAATAATGTTGTCTTGGACGTAGAAATGAGTAAATATCTAAACACATCAGACTATCTTGTTGTAAGTATATTCTTAATAATAAATCATCTATAATTTTAAAAAACAAATAAAAAGTAATGGTACTGTAGCCTTCTAAATATATATTTTTTATTATTTTAATAACAACAGTGCTTCACAAATTTATGTACAAATATATTTTAAACTTCTATCTACATTCTAGATACATAAAAGTTTATTTGTATGTAGGTTAAGGATCGTATTCAGCGTCGAACCGGGATCGATTATGTGCTCACAGATGACAACGTTACGGCTTTGTATAATCTGTGTCGCTACACGTGGTCGGGGATCGACGGCAAGGCGAGTCCCTGGTGTGCACTCTTCACGAAAGACGACTTGCAAGTTTTGGAATATGAAGAAGACTTGAGACATTTCTATTCAAATGGTTATGGATCTCCCGTCAGCGCACTTTTGGGAGGCGTGCCTTTAACGGACCTTTTTGGAAATTTCGAGAAGGTCAAACTCGGGGAAGGAAAGAAGTTCGTGTCGTATGTGACTTATGCAGAGACTCTAGAACAAATTTATACCGCGCTTGGTCTGTTTAAAGATAACAGCCCGTTAACAGGCACAAAAAGGGACCCAGACAGAAAATGGAGGACCAGTGTTATGTCTGTATATTCAGGAAATTTCTTAGCAGTATTACACAGGTCGGTGCAAAGATTATTTTGTTAAAATTACAAGGATTACGAACTCGCTCGAGCGTATTAAAAATTAAAGCACTCTATGATATTTTTAAAGCTTCTTACCACGTTTTAAATTTCTCTCAAATTTAAAATTACTCATTTTTCATACACTCGCTGTTCTAATTATAGTTGGATGTTAAAAATTGTTTGTTTGTTTTTATATATTATTATTTATGTATGAGTATTAATTATGTAATATCCTACTAAAGTAAATTCCCATTTGACACTTTTTTTATGTCCATATCTCTTGTAAAATGAAAACTTAATTCAATAAAACAACTTTTTAAATTTATTACTCCACTAATAATCTAAATAACAATTAAATTTGCAGATGTAAAAGTGAAAGCCAAGAGGATGACTACAGCGTTGTTTTCTACATGAACGAGGAGCCTATAAGATCGTTATGTGGAGACGGCGTGTGTTCTTGGCAGGAATTGAAGTCGAAAACAAATTGAACTCATTCACTGCGGACCTCATTTTTTGTGAATATCTGCCCTAAATCTTTTACTGATCGTATTGTATCAGTGCTGTGTGTAGGTTATGAAATGAAATAAATAAATAAGTATTAAGTTGTAGTTTTTTTTCTCTTTAATTTACCCAATAACAATATAATAACAATGCAATCTAGGTATGTAGAACAGATGGGTTCAAAATGAAAATTCAGTAAATTCTAATATTCAATAACTACCCTACATTATGTTAATTTTAAAATTAATACCAATACAATTATCCCTTTTTTGGACAGTCAGGTAAAAAGTACAGGTGTAAACAAAACCAAAGCTCGATGACTTAATGTATTACTACAAAAAATTTATAAGTACCAACACTGAGCTTAAATAAACTGACATATTTTGTATCACTTAGCAGATGCTAAGTAGCTATAAAAACCTAATGTTTCCACAAAGGCTCAACTGTGAACAGCATGCAAAACGAATAGAATACTTTTTAGAGAAAAATAAACATTTTAAACCACAGTTTAACATTTGTTCAGGTGACTCTCACAAACTGCAGCTACATAGGTAGTTGGTACACGAAATGTGTACGAAAAACAATTAAAGCGCAACCGTCGGCTTTTTACAGTTTTTGTATGAAATGTAAAATAAAAGATTGTTTATTTTATTCTCATATTACCTACGTAAGGGCGCTGACAAGCACCGGTGCGCTTATAAGTTTCCAGCTTTCTTTCTGAATACGGCCTAAGCATTGACAACATGTTTTGTTACAAGTAAGTAATTATTTATTTAAAAAATCTTAACTGATATGCAGTTTCATCAAGAGTTATCAATACAAAATATAAATTATACTAATTATCACTCAATTATTTATAATGGTAAACACATTTGAAATGACTTAGTATAAAAATAATAGCGGCTCAAGTATAAAATTGCCCGAAAACAACTTTATTACCAAAAACATGTTTTATCCTTTAGAGTTGAACGTTCTATAACAGATAAAACAGATTTGGTTAGTTGTGAAGATTGGAAATAAATAATAATACTAATACTAAGATGAAATGAAATGATAGAGTTTGACTCGTGCCAATCGCTTGTGTACGCGGTCCGTGCGCTGTTTGGCTCAAATATGTGATTTTTCAAACCAGATTGTCCATCAACCACTTATCTTACAAACATATGAATTACTAATAATTTAAGGAAATTTTATTGTCTATGTAGTTAGTTAAGAGTTTTTTTCAATTAATACAGTATTTCTGAATACCATCAAGATAACTGATCCGATGATTACTTGATTTCACTTTTAGTGTCAATTTCGAAGCTAAAAATATCTGAAATTGCTGACAGATCTAACACACAATTATTTTTAACTAACTGCAAAAATCCTTATTAAAATAGTTAGTTAAAAGATTTTTTTATTTTGGACTCCTAACTTACGAAATTAAAATCCGAACAATGTGAATTTTTTTAGAAATTATAGTCGACAAAATTATTATTTTCACCAAGATATTTGACTTTAATGAATATAATTTATACATATTGCAATAAAAGAATGTCTTACTTATAAGATAAAATTTAAAAAATCAACTAAGGTACCTCTATTATTTTTCTACAATTTTTTTTAAAGTACTATAAAACACTGCGCGCGACCCGATTAAAATCAGTCAGCAGCGAGCCTTTCCAGAGAGGGGACATGTTGCTCGGCGCTCTCCTGTGGACCTATGCTGTTGATTGTAAAAGGATAGCGCAAGCCGCGATCTATCGTAATAGATCGCGGAGTTTTTGACTTGCGTTAAATAGAATATGCGCTCTTAATACATATATATAAATCTCGTGTCACAATGTTTGTCCTCAATGGACTCCTAAACCGCTTAACCGATTATAATAAAATTCGCACACCATGTGCAGTTCGATCCAACTTGAGAGATAGGATAGTTTAAACATGTAGGTACCACGGGCCAAGCCGGGGCGGACCGCTAGTCATCTTAATATATATAAATCTCGTGTCACAATGTTTGTCCTCAATGGACTCCTAAACCGCTTAACCGATTATAATAAAATTCGCACACCATGTGCAGTTCGATCCAACTTGAGAGATAGGATAGTTTAAACATGTAGGTACCACGGGCGAAGCCGGGGCGGACCGCTAGTTTTATTTATATAGAAATTTACAACTAGAGTAAAATATACTGTTTATAACAAGAATTATTTTTAGGAAAACATGCTTGTTGATCTTGAACGAACCTTCTTACATGTAATAACATAGAATTTGTAATTCAATTTGCTGGAAACAAATTAAATATGTACAATGTGTTTCTCTTGGGACTCAAAAAGCTGGCTGACTATTTACTAAATGTACCTGCTGGAATTATCGTATACAACAAAAAGAAGTTTTGCTTGTTATATTATATTCTATTCATAGTTGTGTCCACCAGGATTTCAGTGGCTTTCAAACAAGCAACGTATTAAATTGCACAAAACTTTATGTAAATACCATGGACGTATAAAAAAAGACGGACGGTATATCGCCTAAACATTGAATGAAGCCTAGTAATGGCGGCGAAACTTCCATGTGTGTGTGCCATGTTGCCATGGCAACAGCTGTCCTGATGACAATGGCGGCTGTATTTTTTTCTATAAATTTTGCCGTAATAATTTTGTCATTAAAACATAAAAGAAATAATTTGCTTCCCTGTGGAATGTAATCCCTTGTGTTCGCAAATTGTTCTGTTGCGACACCATTTAACCACGCAAGACGGCATTTTAAATATTTTTTGTGAAACAGTGACGCAGTTAATCAGTCGGTAGTTCACGACGTAATGGCGGCCGACTAGCTTACTATGGTGAGAGTGTGTGCGTGTTTATTGTCTTTACACGATCGCTAGCTTACTATGGTGGCTTCACGTTGTTTGTTCGTAATACGGCGTCCGTCTTTTTTTATACGTCCATGGTAAATACATACAAACAGACTTAATTCCTGTGCAGTCGAGAAAATTCTAGAATGTTTTACGCAAGTCACAATAACTATCTGGTACAAAAATATAACTTTTAACTATATTCCTTCCGGTATGGGAATCGAACAACTCTTTGAACTATTCAACTTTTTGACTTTGAAGAAATTCTGATATATATCTATGAGTATCTTATTTATATATTTCGAAATTTTTTGCTTACGAATAGCGAACAACTATTAATTATAGAAAAATTTATTTTAGAAAGATAAAAAAGAAAGAAATACGAGTAAATAACTCTATAATAAATAATTCGTTCCACACATCGCACAAAATACCTGGGCGTTAAAGGATAATATTTTGTATCTCAGTAAAACGTTTCGGTGGAAACATGCTGTGAAAATTAAACACCAATGGCAGGTCTATTAACAGCGTTTAGAATTTAACCTATCTTTTTCGCAATCACAGCTCAATTGGCGAACCGATCTTTGAAAGCTCAATCAAATAAATTAGTTTCAAGAATACGTTGATTCGAATTTATTTTGAATATGTTTTTAATATATATTTTGGAATTTAAATAGTAAATATTTTGTCGTATATTCAGTACAGAAATACCTGTGGTACGGTAAGTGTTATTAATACAAGTGTTTTAACTAATTTTATACATTTTCTCGTTTTAAATTAATATTGAAAAAATTCTCTGTAGAAAATAATCAGTTGGAAATAACATTTTGTTTTTCAATTCTATACAACAACTTTCAGTCTGAATTTGTTTCAAGCTTTTAACCAGTTAAAAACATTTAAATACTTATAAGTTATATCGAATATAAAAATGAAAATTATTCGTGCCCAACAGACTGTATGTCACTTTTAATTTATATTTCTTCGCCAATAAACTTATCAACGCGTTATAGACTAGAGTAGATAATTTTTGAAACAAAAAAAAATCGCAGTCGGATGAAACCCATTAGAAAAGGAGGGGATTAAGATAAAAATGTAAGGAAAAATAAATTACGGTCAATCCGAGTTCGGGAAGTGGGAGGGGGGAGCTTTTAAGAGAAAAAAATGGTCTCTCTCGATTTCCGACAAATCTACAAGTCCTACGGAAAAAAGTTCAATGGCAAAGTTGTAGGTAATAAAAGGATCTACAACTTTTGTATTAACAATTTTTTCACATAACCTCAAAATTTAGGTGAAAAATTCAAAAAACCAAGTTTTTGGTCTTTTATTTTTATCTACTTCAAAATTTATTGTTTTTCTACGAAATTTGGTGGAAACTTACTTTATTATGTCCCAAATACACTGTAATTTATTTGATTGAAAATATTTATTTTTTCGCCTTATTTTGAATTAATACCAAAAAAACAACCTAATTTTCAATCGAAAAGTCACCCGTCAAAATATCAGCTTTTTTCAAAAACTTGGTGTGCCTTTTATTCATTGAAATCTCTACTTTCATATGATGTAAAAAAAAATAAACACCACCATAGTAAATGTTCTCAGGAAATGCATACAAACAGTGTGAAAATTAGCTTTTACTAAATCAGAAACACTTCTCGAACTACCTGAAATGTTTTTATCGACATCATTTTGCTTTTGAATATACTGTAAAATATTAAACTTAGAACAGATAATTATTTTTCTTTTAAAATATTACCGAAAAGCCGATACAAGAGAAGATATAGAGTTCGAGAAGTGTGCCTGATTTAGTAAAAGCTAATTTTCACACTGTTTGTATGCATTTCCTGAGAACATTTACTATGGTGGTGTTTATTTTTTTTACACCATATGAAAGTAGAGATTTCAATGAATAAAAGGCACCCCAAGTTTTTGAAAAAAGCTGATATTTTGACGGGTGACTTTTCGATTGAAAATTAGGTTGTTTTTTTGGTATTAATTCAAAATAAGGCGAAAAAATAAATATTTTCAATCAAATAAATTACAGTGTATTTGGGACATAATAAAGTAAGTTTCCACCAAATTTCGTAGAAAAACAATAAATTTTGAAGTAGATAAAAATAAAAGACCAAAAACTTGGTTTTTTTAATTTTTCACCTAAATTTTGAGGTTATGTGAAAAAATTGTTAATACAAAAGTTGTAGATCCTTTTATTACCTACAACTTTGCCATTGAACTTTTTTCAGTAGGACTTGTAGTTTTGTCGGAAATCGAGAGAGACCATTTTTTTCTCTTAAAAGCTCCCCCCTCCCACTTCCCGAACTCGGATTGACCGTAATTTATTTTTCCTTACATTTTTATCATATTCCCCTCCTTTTCTAATGGGTTTCATCCGACTGCGATTTTTTTTATCTTTTCATTATTTTTAAAGGCTTCTACCCCAGTCTATTAAGGTTGGCTAGGGAATAAAAGATACAATAAAACGGCGTCACAGAAGAAATAAACATTTTTAATATATTAATTTTTCATTTCATTTTGATCAACTATAGAGGTAAAGTAATAATTTATTTGATATAGAGTATGATACAACAAATCTGTTTGTTGAAAAATTGCAAAATAATCATAACTATGTCCCACCACAAATCGTGGCGATCTATCAAAAAGTTATAATTTAATTTTAGACCCTTTTTGGAAGTAAGGAACGATCATAACTTATAACAGTAACCGCAAAACATTGCTTATAAATATCGTAGAATATGAATAAAGTTATTTGCATATATTTTTGCTACTGAACTTACTTTCCGAAGTAGGTAGGAATTTTAGTAAAAAGGACACATTTCTGATTTTAGGGCCGATTAAAGTACCTATACACATATACACAGATGTCATTTTTAAAATGTCAAAAAACGGGCAAGAAAAACATTTTTGAAATGGTTGTTACTTGTTTGTACTATATTCGACGAATAAGATTTAACCATGGATTGAAAAATTGACTCATAATCACTGAACTTATACTGAGAATAATTAATTATCACATTTAGGGATCTCATAGTTTTCATATCAAAATATATGTAGCTAATACACGCAACTTTATCTGCTGTCAAATGGAATATTTTTATCCGTATATTGCAACATATTTCATTGATGCTCCGCTCCTAATGGTCGAAGCGTGATGTACCTAATATAGTCTTCCCGATAAATAGATTATAGAGCACTTAAAGTGATTTTCCATTTAAATCTGTAGTTATTGAGACCTGAATATTCAACAATACGAACAAATAAAGCTTAATTGTTTTAAATATTTATCTGCAAGAGCTTAAAGCTTCATTTTATAATGCTTGACAGAGAAAGAATCACCATTCCAATACTTTTAATTAAATAAGCTTTATATTTGAAATGGTATTTCAAACCAATACAAAGTTTTAAATATTATTGCATTTGCCTTTGATCATCCGTTCGTTCTAGTTCAAATGGTCTGTATATTTGCATAACAAGCCGTTTGATTCAAATCTACATACACGCTATATCCGAACTTAGGAACACAAATACAGTTGGATATTAAATACTGGGTATTTAAAGTACAGAAATATTAAAAACCCGCCTTTTGAGTCACATATCAGTTTTCTATTTAGATTGAGAATGGATTGAGGTTTGTTGCTTTTTAAAAGAGGTAATAATTTTTCTCTAATTCGACTGATGTCTATAACTTAGTCAATAATAATATAGGTGATAATCTCAAAAAGTAAGTTTTCTACCTAGAAAGCTGATGGTTGAAGCTAGTTTTATAAATATAATGTTTATGTTTGGTATTTTGTACCTTAATTTAATCGTAACATACCTTTATATTTTATCAGGGTTTATGGGAACCCCCGGCAATGCCGTGGGCGACAGCTAGGAACAACATCACTAAGCAGTGGGATATAAGCAAAGATTGATATAATCTTTGAACAATTGTTTCAGTTTTTATAATAAGTGATTATTTCTCATATTGTATGCTTATTAATAGTAATTTTTAATAACCCGCTGCTTTGGCAGATGTTTTTTTGCACTTGAACTTTTAAATTATCGAAAACTGCATTCTTTTTTATTAACTGGTACAATTTCTCGTAACCACAATCTCCTTATGGGCATCAAACCCTTACGGGCTTGTTTCACTACATTTAAGTACGAATTAATTTATATAAACATTGACTCATACAATAAAATATATCCTGTTGCTTTTAGTTTTTTTTTAAATAATACTACAGGTCAATGACACACAAAATACATATAAAATATGTATATGAGATACATTTTATTATTGCAAATTATTCTTCTAATGTGATTAATGATCATGAATACCTAATTTAATTTTTTCTTATCTCCTATGTGCAAATACAAATAGTTTGGAAAATCCAAAAGTGCACGCCTCATAATTTTTTTTTAATAATTATTTATTAATTATTATTTTTGTTTATTTAATAACAATTAAACCACATCGAATCAGACCCTGAAAAATGAAAGGGTTCTATTCCTGAGCATACTCAAGCGTAAGAGAAAAAAAAAGACTCGATTAGTAAAGTATTTCGGTCGCTATCGTGTTAACAAGAAAAAGGATCCGCACATACAGACACACGGACGTCCAAGACAGAACTTTTTTAAACTGTTTTTTAACTAGTTTAAATAACAAAAATGACATCAAAAATATCATGAATGTTAAAAATAGTGTTTTTTCTTAATATGTGTGTGTATGTATTATCTTACAAGTGCAATGTATGATACATAAAGACATTTTAAGTTTGAAAAATCAGATGTTTTGCGCGAAGCGACAGTAGTACCCACCTCAACGCTTCGCTTATGAGGCGTGCAATAGACCATAATGAATTTTACTAAAGCAAAGTAGCTCATATATTTTTTTCATTTTCATTATGTTATGTTCACGAGAATAATTTATTAAAAGACCAATTATTTTTTCTAACCCTTCTATTGGTGTTATTTATGCGCGTCATAAAATCGCATCCTCAACGTTTATTAAACGTGATTATAAAACGTTTTCAAAGTGCCCTCTATATGATAATATATGTTAAATATATATTATCATATAATATCTATATGATTCCTTCAGAAAACTCATAATGTTATTGACATTGATATAATATAAATTATAGGCATCTTTATCAATGATATTTTACTTTAACTCAAAGTATAATATTCTTCATAGAAGTGTCGTGAAGAAGTTCAGTTATTTACGACGCTAATGACAATTAATCTTAAATAATACCCAAATGTTAAACAATAGTAAAGGTGAATTCAAAGACCCTCGTCCAAAGCCCTCGACATTAAGTCAAAATATCAAGTAATACCCATTTATGTTCGCGAGTCGCTACGACAATATGACAATCTATAAAACACAAATTTTGAACGACTAATACTACGATTCATGATTTATTGTTATTCATTAATAATCTTAAATAAATAATCAGAAGATATCCATTGTCTTTGAATAGTTATTCATATAGGTACTAAATTGAGATCCGTTGTACATTTAGAATTTTATACTTTTTTACTGATTTTAAGCACGTCATTATATTTTACATCACCATGTTATCAGCATAATTTCTATAATATTCCAAACATTGTACAAGTCACTCTTACTATGTATACTCAGTTTTGTACTACTCATGTAAAATCAAAGCCTTTGGTAACTGTCAAGAAACGATTAAACGTTAAGACAATTTATAAATTGTTGTCGTTCTTATGTTGTCTCTTTAGCAGTATTATTTTATTTATTTTCGACTTTCAAATCAATGTGTGTGACAACTATGTTTTTTTTTGTAGAGGCTTATAAAAAATGATTAATTTACTAATCAATCCTTTTTTATTGTTAATATTATCATTGGACAAACATAGCTCTCCTAATAGGTTCAAGACCATAATCCATCATATTGACCGAGGAAGAGTTGATGGATAGCACATGTAATATTTACACTTTTACTAGTAAAACAATTTGGAAAAAAGTTCCAATAAAAATTGCTATTCTTACGGGGATTTGCCGCCATAGAGGTGAAATAAAATAAAGCCTGTTTGATCTCTATCTACATGCCAAATTCCATTCAAATCGGATTATCTGCATTACCGTGAAAGCATCAGCTGTCAGATATTTGTTCCGATGACTCGTTTGATCGCCAATTTGAAAAAAATTAAATAGTACCTATAAAATGGAATAAATATTTAAGAGTTGAAATTTTAGTCATTCCGCAAATCTGGCTTCTTGGATTCTAAGCACAGTAGCTGCAAAAATATCTGAAAAAGCACTGTTTAAATAGCATAAGAGGTAAACAGACACACATTTTCATCCATACGTCGTGCACAGTAAGATGTTTGTGTACGTCGGCAATTTAATCGCCACGTCTGGTTTGATCTCTCGGGAGCATTCGAGTCAATGCCACCTAATGTCACAATGCATAAAGAAGTCTATTGAAGATTCGTGCTGACGGTACACAATGTGCTATTTTCTTTGTCTTCCTTGTTATACTTCCCAGAACATGTCACGTTAGGAGACATATCGTTCCGCGAATCCTTTCGTTTTTCCTTTTAATTCCTGTTAGCTAATAAAATTTTGCAGATGCTCTTCCCGGAGTATTACCGCTTTAATCGGACCATTCATATTACACATTCATTTAGTTTAGAGTAGTTTAGAAAAGAATTTATAAAAACGTCCTCGTTTTATATTATTAAACCGACATAGGCTGGTATTATAGAAGCACGCACATTCATTATAAAAATGTAATATTAATAATTTTAAAACCTCTTTAGTCTTATGTATTATTCTCGCTAAAATTCTCTTAATAATAAAAACCAGTATCATTTCTAAGAGGCTTCCACGTATCCATTTTAAGCAAGATTCGCAAGTTTAAAAACATATCCGACTCTTGTTAGAATCATGAAATCGGTTTTGGCTTCATTCCAAGTATATTAAAGTGCTATTACAAAATTGATTTTTATGTTGTATGAGATATCATTTTAAAACCATAAATCGAATTTTTTGCTATTTATTAAGAAATAATTTTTAACAATGAGTAAATTGAGTGATCCTGTGTATATAAAATAAAATATTTTAGTTTGCCCAGACTCTCTAGCTAAAAGATGTACATGCATATTTACCAAATATATAGATGATAGTAGTTATCAAATTATATTTTGTGTACCTATGAAATACGACAAGTCTAATAATTTTATTATGTATATTGTTATGTGAATGGTTTAGATCTGGTAATCTGTAGGTACTGAAAGTAACCATGTCTACCTCAAACATAGCTCTATATTCAATTTATTATTATTTTCTATTATAAAAATAATAATAAATAAAAATAATAATAAAGGAATGTATTAGGTAACAATGTTTTAAATAAAATAAATGAATAATTACAAAGTAACAATCATTATTTCTCAACAACTTCATTCAAAAGCGTCCAACTTTACATAAAACCACTAAGCCAGTATAAAAGAGAAATAGTCAATTAGCGAACAGTTCATGACCACGTCACTTCTTTGTTTCAAACTTCACAAACAAATGGTTGGACATAGTTCAAAGTGCTACTATCATGGCTTTTAGCCGAGTTCTGACTTACAAGCTTATTCAAACAAACATCGGACAATGTTATTATAGATAGATGGATAAAATCCTTCAGCAGTTTCAGAATTGATTATATGAGATGTTTTGTTAAGGCCAAACTATTATATAGAGTTTTATAATGTATCATGTTAGACAAGGAAATAAGAATAAAATGAACTGATAATCTAATATGGATTTAAGTAATTTTAGACGTCATACTATACCAAAAAAAATTGTCTACTTTCAGAGAAATAATCTATCAATAATTTTGACGCTCATAAAAATTTAATTCAAATAAACAGAGAAGAATATTGAAAATTTAATATCACCTGAATAGTAATAAAATCACTATAATGCAGTAAATACAGGTCAGTCGGAATATATTTTCCGCTTACACGAGCAAAAGTGTTCTAAATTACGTTAGCCGCGTTTGCTTGAATCTCCCAACTAAAACAGGACTTTCCTCAAGTTTATCACAGCAAATATCAAAAGAAAACACTTTAATGTTGTCTGAACGTGCATCGCGTTACATAACATGTAAACGTAACAAAAGATAAATGATGTTACAAATCTCCAAGGGTGTGCTTAAATTGTTACGTCTTTAATGTAAACAAAAAGTTTTTGAGAATTCTACTATACTATCTTAGGAGCCTGGGTAATAACCCAGACCTACATAGATTATATGTTACATACATTAATAAATATATGTAAAATATAATGGTGTTAAATACACGATTTTTTTATTAATTCTTTCAAAACATATCAATAAATGCTAAAAAAATAAAATTTTTAATCATCATATTTTAATAATATACTAATTATTAAAAAATGTTTGTTTAGTAAAGTAATTTTCATTTATGTCCTATGCCCTGAGAAAATAAGGAAACTCATTTCTCTGGAAAGCGAAGAGCATTAACAAGGAATTATTATTTGTAGCAATTATGTCAATTACGTTTGGACCCAGAAAGAAAAGTTTTAGGAATGTGTACGTTTCAGTTCGTTCATTTAACTTTCTTTGTTCGGTTTCATAGAATAGGAAATATATAAAGACAAAATATAAGTTCATGCATGCTGTTAAACTTCTTCGTGAATTTAGTAACTCAGCACGTAGAGTTGAAAGTTTAAATTCATAATAAGGAGCACCCTAAAGAAAATTATTCTATAGAAATGAAACTTATGTTTTATATTATTTATTTAAAATTACTGTTATAATTTATCATTTAAAAACATTAGGTATCTAAGATAGGTTTATTTAGGCTTTATTATCAGAGCAAAATAATAAAAAAGCATTGAGTGAATAATTATTCTTTTAAATAAAAACAGAAAATATTTTCTTGACATTCGTCTTGGGTCGTGGGTGTAATAAAATAGTGATTGAATAAAAATAATAAGAAAAAGATGTCGGCTCATACCTACGCAGTACAAAACCTACACAGTTCTAAGAAAATTTCAAGTATTTTATGGATTCTCATTAAATTTATATATTGGTAGTATATTATTTTGAAGATATTATTTATGCATGAAATGTCTCAGTAGTCTGAAGAACATAACATTTATTAGTATTTGTGGTAATCAAAAATTTTATAACGTATAATAGGTACCTATGTTTAGTAGATTTACCTACATAGGTTATTTTTTATAAAGATGTGTGTAGGTATTTAGGAAACTTAAATTTTGGATTCTTTCTTTATTAAATCTACTACAAATAGGTATACATAATATCCCCTATCATATAGGTATATCTTAATATATGTATATAAATCTCATGTCACAATGTTTGTCCTCAATGGACTCCTAAACCACTTAACCGATAATAATAAAATTCGTACACCATGTGCAGTTCGATCCAACTTGAGAGATAGGATAGTTTAAACATGTAGGTACCACGGGCGAAGCCGGGACGGACCACTAGTATCATATAGGTATCTAACATAAGAGGGAGCTTTCATAAAAACGTAGGTATGCTTTTATGCATAGTATAAAGATAGGTACTGTTTTGAATTTTTTATTTAGAATTCATTATGCATTATTTTACAAAACGTGTAGGTATGCTTTTTCTATACCTTATCACTAACAATAATATTTCTATGCCGAATTATCACAACTGAAGAAAATAAATACTTCTTGAATATATTAGAGCGCCATCTACGTAAAAATACAAACTTAAAATCATTGCTCATGAGGGCAATATTCGCTTTTCCTATAGCATTAGCAGGAATTAAACTATGAATTTGCTTGTTTCATGCCAATACCAATAGATAGAGCTAAAACCGAATAACATGCTTTCTATATATTCAATATTTAGGTTGTTACTTTGAATTAATATTAGGGACTGCAAGCAGGAGCCAATCAGAAAACAAAAATATTATAAACATTTAAAGTTTCTGACTTTGTGTATATTATATTTCGTGAATATGTTTTTTATTTAATATTAAAGACAATAATCCTATAGGCTATCCTATTCTACTAATACAATAAATGCGAAAGTTTGTGAGGATGGATGTATATGTGTATTGTGTAGATATGTATGTTTTCTTTCACGCAAATACTACTGAACCGACAACAATTAAATTAAACACAGGGTGTCGCGCTGTTTGTTTTCTAATTATGAAAGAATTTTTTTTTTAATCTAAAGCTGTTGAGATGTCCTTTGAACGAAGCATGAATATTTATCAAAATATTCTCATCAAGATCACTTTATGAGTAAAATTTGTCCTTTAAAACATGTTAGTTGTTTTGGATATAAAATTAACGATCAATAAAGTGCGTATGGGTCGGCTAGGAGGTGGTTCTTAATACTGTTGATAATAATATGTAGATATCTCATTTAAATATGTTAATTTATTCTGTGCAATTTTCATTAGAATATTTTTAAAATGTTATTGGTAGGTAAACTTCTCTAAAAATAATATTTTCTTTTCCTGAAACAATCTTATGTGAATAAGGTGTTTATAAAATTTAATTGAGACATTCGGTGATTAAAAAAACACTTAGTCATCACTACATAGTATAAAACAAAGTCGCTTTTTCTGTCTCTATGTCCGTATGCTTTAATCTTTAAAACTACGGAACGGATTTTGATGCAGTTTTTTTTAATAGATAGAGTGATTCAAGAGGAAGGTTTTAGTATATACCTAATTTATTAGGTTTTAGACAAAGCGGGCGAAGCCGCGGGCTGTAAGCTAGTATAAGAATAAAAGGAAAATAAAACGCAGTTTGTATACGTTTATTATTCATAAACCTTTTACACATGTGTATCTTTTAAATAATTCCTTTATTAACGCACAACAAATATAATAACATTTATTTATTTAATACATCTAATTGATTAATTTTTTTGATGCTTCCCATTCCAAAGCTTTTTAAAATTATACACTTAAGAAACAAAGAATATGACTATTATTATTATGTTTATTTTAACATTTATAATAAGATATAGCAATATCTGTTTGTAGATGAGACAGATTAGTTTTAAACGTAGGTATTACCAAACATTATTTGTAAGACAGTATTCTTGAGGAAATAAAAACAATCTATTATAGCATACACTTTGAATCCAATGACAAGTTTTATAGGTACTTGATTAGACAATTTAGTTGCATACAAATAGGTAATCTAAAAGAAATACCCAATGAAGTATAATTCCACTCTACGTAAATAACATAAGTTTTCAATAGAGGACCTTTCCTAAATTCTCCACTACGATATGCCAATATACCCCTCATACAATCACACACTACGAATCCTTACAACACTTTCCAATTAACAACTTTCCAAATTCCAATCCTAGTAATTGTCCACTAATTAAGATTGAAATAATATTTAATATAAGTATAATTCAAACTATGTTCTACGAACAGATTCAAATACAACTTCAATTGTCATATAAATACTTATTATTTGTTCAATATTTTGGAACATTTCAGGCATAACATGTCAAAATATATTTTCTGGTTAATTTTTTATGCTTATAAATTTTCAGTAGGTAACGTTAATACATATATTATACTATGGCCTTTCTTCTATGTCATTATTTTGAAATGTTACCTTGTACTTTTTGATCATTTACTTTGTCCTGTATATTTTTGTCTCATTAGATCTTATTAACAGCAGTTAATACGATCAGAAAAGCTTCCAATAATTTCCATGCTACAGTACAAATGTTCCATTCGTTTCAAATTAATTGAATACATAAAAATTGACATACTTTATACTTCAGTAGTCTGTCACATATAATCTGTACTTGTAAATATAAATATAAATAAATAAAGTCGTAGAGCCGATAATATATGAAATATTTTTTTAGAAATAAAGTTTTGACATGAACAACAAGTGTGGAAAGGTACAAACATCTATGTTATATTACATTCTAAAAGCATTGATTGATCACGATCTAAACACAAAAGTATCCTAAAATTAAATACGTATGAAATACGACGTTGAACTAATATTACACTTAAACATTACACTAAAATTTATGTGCAGAGATTTAACAGAATTTGATATATATTGTATTGTCTATGTCTTCTACAGATAAGTCTAATAATAGTAATAATAAATGTGCTTAAAACACATTAAAATACACCCGAAATTGTGAGATGTAAGTAATTAGCGGTTTAAAAGTCATACTTACGTCACATTATATGATAATACGACTGCGATCCAATAAAGCCTATATTATTACTTCACAGAGCTTTACATAGCACAGGTAACAAGAATACAAACATATTTAGTACGTAGATATAATACTATACAATTACATTTTTATACACTGAGAACATATTTACACCACATAGTTATTATATGAAACATGAACTAGGGACTTGGGAATGATGACTTGCCTTTTTTCTTTCAAAATGCAAAACGTTTTTAGGCAATATGTGGATGAATTTATAAAGAAATGAATTTATTTATAAAGCAATTAAAATAATGGAATGCATAGCTTTAGTCCATTTAAATGCACACATAGATTATAAATTATTTCTAAAAATATTTTGCGCCTAAAAAGCCTATTACATAGTGAAAAAGCAAATGAATTTGACTTTGGTCCGATTTCCACAAGTCTTCCTCGCCTATTGCACATGCACTTATGATTCTCTCTTTTAGCAAAATCAATACAGTATTCGTCATTAGCTTACATTTATCTCGTTGTAAACCTCAATCATTAACCAATTTTAACTAAATACAAACACCAAAAGCAATAATTGCGGTTAATATATTTAACAGCTTGCGCAAACTTTCGTTACATTGAAAACTTCGAATACAGTTATCATAAAAGATAATATATTAACAACTACAGAAGAGTCAGATCCCTACTCCAGCTCGAAATATATAGAGGCTACTTAACACCTAAGCTAATACATATTTTTCCATTATTGTTACTCAACCTTTAACAAACTATGCTTTCTCCTCCACATATTCATTTTAAACGCGAATCACGTAAAGTACGCAAGATTTAAATTAATTTATTATCAAAGAATAGTTCATCACGTAGAATTACTCATTACTAGGAACTACGGATAAAAAATAAATAGTTTTATAAAAATAAACCTTGAAGATACTGGATAAATTAAATGAATAAAAACTCTACATTTCTGTAACGATACAGCGGTTTGTTTCAATTATTGGTTTTAAAGAGAAATATAAATAATACTTTGGGCCAATTCCAGTATTTTCAAGGCAGGAATAAGTATTTTTTATGTCATTAACAGTTGCAGTTAGGGTTGCTGTTTCCTTGCGGCTGCTCTGTGAGTTTCTGTCCGCGAGCTCCGCCGGCGACCATAGCTGGCTCTGAATCGAGACTTTCTGACATCTTGTCGCAAATGATGTCGACTAGTTTCTCGAATACAGCCTGAAAACAGTCATTTTTATAAACTTTGAAAACATACACTAGCAGTGTATATTTTGAATGGTGGCAATATTATGTGAATCTTAAAATGGCTGATGGAAAGGTATTAGGTAGGATAGATAGGTAAAATATCAACGACCAATAAGCTAAAATCTTGCACTTTTGTTATGCAATTTTGACAATATTTAGTTACTTGTATTCTAAATGCGAATCCGAACTTATGATTTCAGATTTTTGTCTCAATAATATATTGAAATTTTGAAAACCTTATACAGAATGCTGTATAAATAGTTTGGGAGTCAGACTTAATTACTATAAGATTCAATAAATATTTTTTGTAGTGAAACTTCTTTTGGCGACCTTGGAATTTTACCCTCAGGTAAAATTCCAAGGTCGCGCCATGGGAATACCGTCACGTCATGTAGTCAGGCGACGATTTGCTGTGCAATTTGATGTGCTCGGCACACACGCTATTTTAATATATCGATCATGCGCGATCATGCGCTAAAGTCGACTCGCACTAGACAGATTTCTCTATTGAAATTATAACTCTTACCTTAACATTAATGTTCTCCTTAGCGCTGGTCTCGAAGAACTGAACACCGAGTTGTTCAGCGAGCTGCCTCCCGCGCTCCTGGCTGATCACGCGTTCCTCTTCCATGTCACACTTGTTTCCCACCAGAATCACTTGAGCGTTGTCCCAGGAGTAGGTCTCAATCTGCGTGACCCTGAAAATTTTGTTTATTTAGCATCTCTATATGACATTTACTTATAAGATAAATAATTGAATAGTCTAGATTAAAAAGGAAAATAAAATACATAAAGAGGAACTGATATGAGTTTTAAATACCATTGTGATAAATTTATATAATGGAAAATAAAAAGTATGTAGGCCTTTCCGCATAAGACAGAAACAGTAAGGGAAAGAGATAAGATAAGGATTACAAGTTTTCACTACCAGGTGGAATGCATTTAGAATTTTAATGCCTATTAGCAAAAAAAAATATTATGATTTTCCTTGGTATATCAATTACAAATCCGACAATTTGACTGGCAAATATTAAATAGGAATTAATCAGATAATTAGTAAAGCCATTATTCGAACAGCTTTAAAAAAGGGGAAAATATTTGATATGAACTTTCGTCGTCTACGTCTTTTCCTAGTATCGTAGTTTTTTTATATCTTACTGGTATATGCTTACCAGTCTTGAACACTGTTGAAACTCTCTTCGTTGGTGATATCATACATGAGGATGAAGCCCATCGCTCCACGGTAGTATGCTGTCGTGATTGTGCGGTAACGTTCCTGACCCGCTGTATCCTGTAATACAATATTGATAAATGTATCAATAGTGATGGAAGTTTGTATTTAATGTATTTTAGATATAGCGTGAAATGTGTACAACAAATCAGTAAAATAATATATGAATATTATGAACTCGTATTCTATCTAAACTATACAGACATAACAATTCAAAGCATACGTCAATACAGTTAGATAATAGTCTAAATTGAGTAGCTAAGCTTTTGTCACGGCATTCTAAGAATGTGTAGAGTTTTCAAGCAATTAAAACAGTGAATAGGTTAAGTTAGTTACTAGAAGTACTTAAACAAAAACTAGGTTAACGCACCCATATCTGGAGTTTTACACGTTTGTCGTGGCGGAAGACAGTTTTGACCTTGAAGTCAATGCCTACAGTAGACACGAATGCTGAAGTGAAAGAGTCATCCGCGTAGCGAAAGAGAAAACTGAAAATGAAATAAATTTTAATATAACCTATATAAAGCATCATTGTTGGTAAAACAGACATTTTTATATTTATGACTATTGTATGGAATTTGACTTAATATACTTGTATAAAAATTCCTTATTTTTATCTTACATTTAGATGAAAATGAGGACTTGTGTTCTTTAAGTTTTTCATAATTTCATCAGTCAGAAACTTAAATATGTTCAAATTTAAATATTAACAGTGTATGCAAATGTATATATAATAATATAAAATACCTAGTCTTTCCAACAGAACTGTTTCCAATGATGAGTAACTTGAACATGTAATCGAAGTTTTGGTCCGCCGCCTCCTTCGGCCATTTGGGGTCGCCTCCGCCAGCCATCTACGAGATTAATACTCTATTAGAAAAACGTCACTCGTCGCTTCATTACAGAAACTTGTTCATTTCCAAACGTTAATTAACAGTCGCTTCTGTCTGTCATGTTTTACTGGAAACTCATTATCAACAGGCACGACAACCGCTGTGTTCAAAACAGAATGGAAATGATATGAACATTCACAGCCTTACATCGTTGTAATACAGACCACATATTGAGTGTTTTATGCTCTTCAACAAATTGATATGCGTGCATGAGATAAAGAGCATTTTGCTTTGTACAAGTTTTGTATTGTAATAGCTACATCTAAATATTCGCCGATAACAAAATGTTTTGTCATATCCCTCAATAACATTATCGTTCATATCATTTTTGGAGTCAGACGAATTCTGCAGATATTACAAGAATTCCTTCGATTGTTCTGTAGCAGTTTCTAATATTTATAGAAAGTAGTCCAATTTGATTTTTCCTTCTATTATTAAATGCATGACTTATTACGAATTGTAAACTTTGGATTCTAATTTGAAAAAGGTAGGTAGTTATCAATTTATAAATAATAGAAAAAATAAGAAGAATAGATAGGTAGTTTTTAGTAGGATACATTTTTTATCCTTCTACCATAGAAGGACACCGTATTTAAGATAATATAGATGATTTTTAAACTGATGTTCTAATGGGTAAAATCCTTATTCCTTAAAAGAAGAATATAGTCATTACTTTACTTCAATTTTCTTAGAGGGTGTGGTAAATACCCCAATGTGCGCGTGACCCATTTACTGTCTTGATTCATACGAAAAAAAATAAGAACGAAACATCAAAACATCATAAGGATGTGGTGAATGTGCGTGTACAGCTATATTAAATAAGATGCTGATTTCATGTTATTCATGTTGTGTGAATGTTAATATGAAACAGAATTGAAAGGCGCCACGTCGGCGAATCCTCTCCACAATTTTGAATGCGCCAGCTTCTATCTGCTAAATATTTTATTCGTTGCGCAAATGTTATCATGATTTGACCTACTTTTATCTGATACCCAACCCCGTTTATCAGTGTGTCGTTGATTCTCAAATACCCTTTTAGAATGTTAGCGAAAGTTTAATTAATCCGTGCTCCTTATAATTCTGTAACAGATGTTTATCTAAAACTTAAGTGCGCCTGTGCAATCAAACTAAGCAATAAGATGAAGGTTAAGCGTAGGCGAGTAGATTTTAAGCTTCCTGAATTTGTATGGAATTACGTTCCACGTATTATATAACATCGTAAATAATATTTATCAATTGACAACATAGATGCCGCTGGCAATAACTATTATTTTAGCATTATGTGCATACATATTTTCAAAACGTTCTCAATGTTGTATATAATACGATAGACAAATATCTTAAAATTTACAAGTAATCTACTCAAACTTACCTTTCAAATATTCCCACTGGAGAAACGAAGTAAAGCAGCTATGTATGAGCCTTACAGTGATGTCACAGTAGTCGTATTAGCTCTATTCTTACATTCACGTAATGAAAGCAAATACCAACTGTTATCGATTCTTTTTATTTAACAGAAGCTAATAAATATGTACAAAGTATCGCTTTAAGGATATAACAAACACAATATCAAACAGTACCACTAAGCAAACTTGAGCGTGTAAAATCGATAATTTTCGAATTTTATTTCGTAACTCACTTGAGGACACGTACGTGCTCTCGCTGTATTAAACGTTCTAAGGGATTCAGAATCGAAGGAATTCTTTACCTAATTAATTGTTTAATTTTGGTGAACCCTTCACAAAATTAGTTGCACGAAACAGCTGTTACCTACGTCCTGCTTACTTCTTACTGTGCCATGGGAGTGGGATAGAATTTCAACATGGCGGAAATGCGCGCGCAGGCTTTCCTTATCGTCCAATTTTCATGCAAGCATTTTTACTACTAGCTACTGGATTTTGCTTTGTAATCCGATAGAAATGAATACTCTCTATTCTTTTTGGTTACTCTTTTGTTTGCTTATTGTCAAATGAGGGTTTTTTAAGTAGCTTTTCTTTTTTGTTAAATACACATTGTTTATAGGATAATTAAGAGCCAATTCGTACAATTACTTCTCGTATGATTTCTAAAAAAATGCATTCTAATTTTTCGTCATAGAGTTAGAATTATGTTATGTAAAATTCGAATAATTTTGTACGTCTCAAGAAGGTATTGAGTAACAAAATTGTAATGTTGAAATACAAATACACATAAGAGTGCTATATTGTGAAGGAGACATACCTCAGCTTTGACCTCATCTTGACCTATTTTATAACGGACCTCTTCCAATTACACGTATTTTATATACTTGTAAAAATCTCGCTTTACAAATGAGCGCGGTTTGAGTCATATTTTTTTTTCAATTTCATACATTTTACATTTTCACTGTACCAAATTTTAAAAAGTTCCAGTTTTAGCAGCAGAATGTCGAGTTAACTGTATTAAAAATAAGTTTGTCATAATAAGTTGTCTGAATACAGAAATATACTTAATTGAATCTACTTTAATAGCAAAACTAATGTGGTAAAGATTGTAGGGGCTTGTTATGTGCGGGTGTAATAAAAGATGAAATAACTACGCAAAGGTTATATTTCTTTAACTACATATATATATTCGTATGTAATTAATATTCGACCTAATGCGACCAACCCGCTTCCCGACAAGCCCTTAACTGTCTGTGCATAGCGCACGAACTGTTTATATATGAGTTACCGTGTGAACTTTCTTAGCGTTACACTTGAAATTCGATAACTCATAAATTGGCTTGTCGTCGCTACATCATTCCCCCCTTAAAATAAAAAAGGTATACAAGTAAAAAAATCTTACAATAAAATTAAACAATAAACAAAGGGGTATATATAAAGTGTCGCTATATAAGGTTACAAAATGTTTACAATATAAAGTATAAAAAAATGTTTACAATATAAATCAATCATAACGTATACAAGTGGTTAAAAGTTAACACCTAATTTCGTTAAACTATTTATGTTTTTACAAAAACTCGGTTGGGTCTTCTAAGTGGCGTGCGATAATTTTTACACGTCAATTAACACTTAGTAACATCAACATTTCAAATCTCAATACGTTCTTTACACTTGTATCGTTTAATATTACAAAGGCTACTACTAAACACTCAAAAGCCATAAATCAAAAGTACTTAAATTTCTAAGTAGTAAACATTTCAATCAAAACTCAACACAAACATAAATTTGAAATACCATACTTAAAACGTTAAAAAATGAACTCGTTTCAAAATTACATAAGTTCTATTATTTATTAAATACGATGTGTTGATTACTAAGTATTTATTATACATTTCTATGAAGTCTTATGAATACTTATAATCATCGTAATTCTAATAAATATAAAATGGTTGAAAAAATTACAAATACAATACTATTACCTAAATCGTACTGGTAATCGTATAGCTCTTCCACTACGCGTGGTATGTGTGTTAGGCAATTCGCTACTTGGAATTTGTAACGGAACCTCAGTATCTGCCCCAGATGTCGTATCACTATCCTCATTCAAATAATATGCAGGTTTTAGACGGTCTACAGATATTCTAACTTTCCTGCCAGTCATTTGAATATAAAATACCTTTTCCTCTCGACTCAACACACGATAAGGACCGTCGTATGTTGGTTGTAAAGGCTTACGTACTGCGTCGTTTCTTACAAAAACATAATCGCACTTTTCTAAATCGGGGTGAATAAATATGTTCCGTCTTTCATTCTGCCTAATAGCTACTGACTGATATTTCCTAATAGAGTCTCGTAATTTACTTACATACTCAAGACTGCTATCTATTTCTAAACTCGATTTTTTATCGTAATAATCACCTGGTAATCGTAAAGTTGTTCCGTACGTTATTTCTGCTGCGCTTATGCCGGTATCACTTCTTACTGCTGTTCTAAGTCCTAGCAACACAGTTGGTAATTCCGTAACCCAAGATGATGATATATTGCATAAACGAGCCGTTAATGCCGCTTTAAGCGACCTATGCCAACGCTCTACCGCCCCGTTACTCTGTGGGTGGTAAGGTGTCGTACGCAACTTATTAATACCTAATAACTTCATTAGTGTAGCAAATAATTGACTTTCGAATTGGCGTCCTTGATCGCTTGTTAGCTTTTTCGGACAACCAAAACGAGAGATCCATCCTTCATATATTACACGCGAAATCGTTTCAGCAGTTATATCTTTCGTAGGAAAACATTCTGGCCATCGCGTCCCCCTATCAACTATGGTTAGGCAATACCTAAAACCTTCGGGTGAAGTGGGTAAAGGTCCAATTAAATCAACATGAATATGTTCAAACCTATCGCACTGCGGAAACGATCCTAAACCTGACATTGTATGTCGATTAACCTTTGATCGTTGACATTCAATGCATGTTTTAGCCCATTGGCCAACATCACGATTCATATTTGGCCAATAAAACCGATTTTGAATCAATTTGCGTGTAGTCCTTATTCCGGGATGACATAAATTATGTACACTATCAAAGGCAACACGTCGAAATTTATCAGTCAAATAGGGTCTAATTTTATCATTATCTAAATTACAATAAATAAATGTACCGCTTTCAGGTAACATAATTTTCTTTAACCTATTATTAGCGTCTTTCGAATTAGATAATTGCAACATATAAGAATCCTGTTGTTGATCCTTAGCAAGTTCCGCGTAATCTATTACTGTGGGACAACTTATTGTTGCAACTCGTGATAACGAATCTGCAACGATATTATCTTGCCCACTTACGTGTCTCAAATCCGTAGTGAACTCACTAATGAATATCAAGTGTCGTGTACGTCTGGGTAACTCTTTCTCGCTATTTACTTTAGAAAATGCATAAATTAACGGTTTGTGATCAGTATACACCGTTAACTGTCGTCCTTCGACCATATTCCGAAAATGACGAATAGCTAAGTAAATTGCTAATAACTCCCTATCATACGTACTATACTTGCGTTCAGTCTTAGATAAATTCTTAGAAAAATAACCTAAAGGTAACCACTCATTATTTGCACGTTGTTGTAAAACTGCACCTACATGAGTATCCGATGCGTCCGTCATAAGTGCGAGCGATGCATCGGCTAAAGGGTGCGACAACGTAATCGCATTACACAAGCTCGACTTACATTGTTCAAATGCTTGTTCGGCGATTGATGTCCACACAATGGGTGTTTTATCTTTCTTTTTAGAGCCATGAATGAAACTATTGAGAATCGATTGTGATGAAACTGCGTTAGGTAAATGCGCTCTATAAAAGTTTACCATACCCAAAAATCGTCGTAATTGTTCGATGTTTTCGGGCCTAGGAAATTCATTAATAGCTTTTACTTTATCATCAAGCGGGCGAATACCATCTGACGTAACATGATAACCGACAAAGTCGATTTCCGTTTTCCCAAACGTACATTTCGCTAAATTAATGGTTATATTATATTTGCTAAATTGCTTAAACAATGATTCTAAATGTCTACGGTGTTCGCTTTCATTTGATGAAGCTATTATGACGTCATCAATATAACAAAAAATATTATCTTTACTGTCCGCGTCTAGGTCCTGAAAAACAGTGTGATGCATGAATCGCTGAAACGTCTGCGCAGCGTTACGCAAACCGAACGTCATGCGCGGAAATTCGAATAACCCAAACGGCGTTATTATTGCAGTTTTCTCTACATCTTCCGGGGCAACAGGAATACAATGATAAGCCCTATTTATGTCGATTTTAGAAAATATTTTCTTACCGGCTAATAAATACGTAAAATCTGATAAGCGCGGTATAGGATATCGGTCCGGCTTGGTTATAGAATTAAGCTTTCTATAGTCCCCGCACGGACGTAACTCGCCATTCTTCTTAGGTACCACATGAAGTGGACTAGCCCAAGGACTCTTAGAGGGTCGGCATATACCTGCTTCCTGCATGTATCGAAATTCTTCCCTGACTTTTTTATATCTAGCTGGAGGTAAAGGTCTAGCCCGGGCAAACACTGGAGGTCCAGTCGTTTCAATATGGTGAAAAACACCGTGGCTAGGTATTTCCCTGTACGATGAAGGCTTAGTTATATCTAGGTACTTACATAACAAGTCGTGAAATTGATGAGTTTCCTCAACTGTTGTCACAGACGGTTGATTCACCTTAATAACACTAGCTACTGATTTTAATTTAGTTAAACTATCAATTAATCGACATGATCTTAAATCTACAATCAAACCATGATGTGCTAAAAAATCTGCACCTAATATAGGTTGAGTTACCTCGGCGATAATAAATGACCATTTATACGGTCGCCGTAAACTAAGATCTAAAGTCATTAACTTAGTACCAAATGTCTTAATTACACTACCGTTTGCCGCGTATAGTTTATAGTCACTACACTCACTCGCGAATCGGTTATTTTTCGACACTGGTAAAACTGAAACATTAGCGCCGGTGTCCACTAAAAACTTAAGATTACTTTTCCTATCTTTTATACACAGGCGTTTATTTACGGTGGAACAGACATCCGCCTCTGTCTGCACCGTATTTAGTTTTTTTGTTGGCTCTCCTGCTGCTTCTGCCACGCACAAGGTTGAATGCACTTGCTGGCGTTGTGCTTATAGCGGTAATGGTAATAACATATCCAATTGGAATTTTTGTGTTTTGATATTCCTGTACGATCGCGACTTCGCGATGCGGAGCGATGCGTGCGATTCCCATACTTTCCACCACTAAACGATCTGCCTCTCGAGCCTGCAGATTCCAGCTCGTTTAAGCGCTGCGTTAACTGTGTAATCTGCTCAATTAGCGTAGGTTGTATTGCGGATATTTTATCTCTGGCACTCGATACCTCCTGTATCTCCGCGAAACGTGTCGTTTCTATAACTTTATCAGCCATGTTAGCTAATTTTTCTAAATCTTTTAATTCGCTAACTGTGAGGACTGCTTGCACAGCTGCGGGTAAATGTCCCATCCACAGCATCGTCAGTGTTTCGTCCGAGAATTTTTTTCGAGCCAGGTCTCGCATACGCCGTAAAAGTTGAGAAGGCTTTTGTTCGCCCAACTCAAGCTCTTTTAATAATTTTTGGACCTGACGCACCTCCGATTCTTCATAAACTACGAGCAACCGTGTTTTCAATGCTTCGTATTTCTTTGTATCGGGTGGTGTTAATACAATGTCGCTAACCTGCTCAACGTGTTCGCGACTTAATTTCGCTACCACCAGGTTATATTTCGATTCGTCCGCCAGCTTCTGATTCGCCACCACTGCTTCAAACTGCGCGAACCAAAGTCGTGGTGATTCTTTCCAGAAGTCTGGAATTCTACTCGACACAGTGATCTGCGCGAGAGCATTTTCACTCTCATCCGCTCTAATTGGAACTGCCGGATTCATTTTGAATTAAATTTTATTTAATCAATAAATTAAATAATCACACAAACGAAATCTATGCAATTCACTATAATAATGTTCACTTTTCGTCGGGGGTCACCAATGTAGGGGCTTGTTATGTGCGGGTGTAATAAAAGATGAAATAACTACGCAAAGGTTATATTTCTTTAACTACATATATATATTCGTATGTAATTAATATTCGACCTAATGCGACCAACCCGCTTCCCGACAAGCCCTTAACTGTCTGTGCATAGCGCACGAACTGTTTATATATGAGTTACCGTGTGAACTTTCTTAGCGTTACACTTGAAATTCGATAACTCATAAATTGGCTTGTCGTCGCTACAAGATTATTCAAATTTTCCTGCAATTTATCGAGTTACGATTAGAAAGCTTCCAGAAGACAGGATACTTAACATGTACATATATTACACTACCACATATTATTTTATTCAACTTTCCTAAAAGGACTTACAAGGGACTTACTTATTTATTTTTATAAATTTTTTGGTGGATTAACTTAGGACTCTACCTACCATTTTATTGCAATTTGTTCGGATTTATTTGTAGCCTGCTTTCAGCTTAACTAACATAATAACTATGAATAAGTAACACAATTAAATGAAAGGAAACATTTTTAACTTTCAATTTGTATCTTTATTAATATTTAATTTATTTTATCAGAGCCATCTTTCTTTATACGTAAAATTTATTAGCATAGGGACTAAGCTTATATGTTGTATTTACAAGTAATTGATTATAGATGGCGCTAATATAAATTACGTAGAATAGCGAATGACGTGTTGTTTTACGCAACAAACTTATAATAGAGTTTTATGAAGGAAAATCCTGTGCACAATTATCATAATAAGTCTGTGGTATTATAGAAAGTGTTTTCTTCACTTTCTACTGAATTGCATGTTTTATTCAGAAGCATTTAATGATTGCGCGTATTTTTCGAAAGTAATAACATCATTTTACACTATTTTGGCTTCTTTATACAAAATTGAAAATATTATCATTGTGAAAGTCAAGAATTACTTGAATTCCTGAAGGTCTCAGCCGGTCTTCGCCATTGCTTTAAATATACATTTAAAAGGAATAATATTAAAAATAAAACATTTAAATTTTTGTAGAGTCCCTCCGAAATAAATTTTAATATATAATATGTACACTAGAATATGCTTGAATAAAATAAATAAATCATCGTATAACAATAGATACGAAACGGGAGATAAATCAAATAAACGTTAAGCTAAGATCGAGTTTCTCTATGCAAGATTAAATATTAAATGGCTCAGTCTACGGAGACAAAGAGTCGAATGAAGGTAACTTTTAATGTGAACGGTGACATTAGTTCAATATTAACATATTACATAAATAATATAAAAACGTGAGAATGAGGTTCCAATCATTATTGAATAGATAACATATAATATCGAATATTTTTTATTATATAATATTTAATATTTTTTATAAGTGAAAATATACATTTATTTAACCCTCAATATTTTAAAGGTGTTGTAGCAAAGGTGGAGCAATAAGTCTTAACAGAAACATCTTGATAACGGCAGTCAATATTGCTACGGAGACACATGTGCTCCAGAAATGCTATTACAGGTAACATAAGTGCATTTTTATTGCATCAATTTTATAACCTCTTAACGAAAGATATTGAATCTATACTTCTATACTAATATTATAAAGCTGAAGAGTTTGTTTGAACGCGCTAAGCTCAGGAATTACTGGTCCGATTTGAAAAATTATTTCGGTGTTAGATAACCCATTTATCGAAGAAGGCGGCTATACATCATCATGTTAAGAGCTAGCTAAAATACATGTTATAGGAATAAATCATACCATCAACAGCTTGACGTTCACAATTTTTTTTCAATGGTTTATTCATGAAAAATAGGTACAGCTGAAAAATTAGAATTAGCTTACGTAAAAACTTTCAGAAGTACGTAAATAATTTGTCACAACACGCATAGGGATCTACTGACGTAAATACGAAGTTAGCGACGCCTTTACGTCTGAAGTGGCGCAAGATATTAACAAAGTTATGATGACGTGAACATTTATAAGCCCAAACTTATTATAAGATTCGACTTGTTGAAATGTTTTTACAGCATTTCATATGGTTTATTTTGGAATGAACAGTCAAAGTTATTATTAGTTGAAATGCTTCGTGTTTTCTGTAGATATTTGGTAGGTATTATTACTTATTCAAACAATAATTTGGCTGAATCTACGACGTCTTAATACTTTAAGACTTGGATACATTTTTAATCAGGATTTTAAATATTACGCATTCAATTTGGGCTTAAGAGATTTAAGGTAAAACAGTAACCGACTATATACAAAAACAAAGGATAAATATGGATAATAAAATTTGTTTAATGTTTTATTTGATTATGAATAAGTTTGTAAGAAATAAAGTAAAAGTAAAAATTTATAAATTTCTTTAGGTTATATTGGAAAAACCTTTATTTTTTTTATTCTTTCACTTTTCCTTTTTTTCTGTAAGAAATATAAATGTATCCTTCCAATATTCTAATCTTATCTTAATCTAACCCTAAAAGCTTCCTCACAACAGTAACAAGATTCTGTGTCAAAAAAGTTCTTAGAATCAATCAAAATATCACAAAAGTTGGTCGATTTCTTTATGCCGTAAATTAATCATTTTTTATTAATAAACATATAAAGCCAAAATACAGAAAAATAAAGTATATTTGTGGTACTTATTAGGCAAAACTCTATATATTTTCTGTATAATACTGTAAGACACTAGTATTTAACTGCAAACAAAAGCTAAGATTCAACATTATAGAACGATGAGTTCCTACGGAAATTATTTCTGTCTTCAAAGGATATACAATTTTACTGGAGAAAGAGCTTTTATACCGGACTCTAAGTTTTCTTAGATCTGTTAAAAAACATGATCCTACTATGCTAGATCAGCGCTTTGCTGGTAGTATGACAGTGAATATACGTTTTACAAAGAGACTGTCGAGTAAGTTCGTATAAGTATAAAATTCGTATTAATTTTCGGATCATTTAATTTTGGTAACCCGTAATCTATACTTGCTATTGTGTACGGCTTCACTTGTGTTCTAATTTTACATCTCAACCATTTTCGAATTCACCTGAAAATACACAAAAAATTTCATAAAAAAAGATTGGAATATTATTTTAAATTACACTCCTACTTATGATTTTGGTATTGTTCCAGATGTCGTACTGTTATCGTTAAATTATCGTGTCTTATTTCTACTGAAAAGAATACCTTCTAACATTATATTACAACCTTAAAACATTTTATATTTATCACGAACATCCACGAATAAAAAAAGACGTGTGGCACTCGGGGACTGCCGCGGTAAAGCATGCTATGCCTTCAAGCCACACCTCCGTGCCCGTCGGAGTGGGGGGCGTGAGGTTTTTTCGTTACGGAATTTCTAGATTCGGTCCCCGCGCTCAAGGCCCGCGATAGAAGCTATGCTATGCAATAGCTTAAAATAAAATACAGGAATGAAAATCTTATGGAAAGTTTTCATTGTACATTACGTATCCATTGCAAAACATTCAGATAAAACGTTCACAATTCGTAAATAGGATATCCGCGCATATTAAATAGCTATATCGACCTTTGCATGTCATGTTTTCAGCAGTGGTCGTGAACGCGTGAAAATGTCGCAAAGCCAGGAATAGATATTGTCGACAGAAACGTCACATCGCGTCATGTGATGCGGAGACGATCTTAGACTGCGAGACCAGAAACGTTATGGCGGCTCCACATTAGTGCCGTGAATTCACGCACGAATTCGCGGCGCAAATTCACAGCATCAGTCGCCTTCTTCATATTCACAGTAAATTCACTCACAATTGTTCATGAAACCCGCCGTGAAATGGATGTAGGGGTAGTATGTGTAAAAGTTTCAGGGCACGAATGTAGAGCCGTAATTAGAAACGCGCAATCAAACGCTAAACGCTTTTAAGTTCAAATTTAACGAAGCGATATGATTGGTTATTTACAAACACATTCCTCGCTTCATATCCTCGCACATTAGTGGAAAAGCACCCTTTGACTGCGAGACTAGAACGTAAGGCGCGGGACATAATATACAAGCGGCGCGGCGCGCATCGGGCGCACCGCGGGCGCACTGCCGGCGCGCCGCGGGCGCGCTGCCGGCGCGCCTCGGGCGCGCTGCCGGCGCGCCTCGGGCGCGCTGTTGGCGTCCGAAAATGATATTTATATAGAGTGGTTAAATGCATTTTCTTCATGCATAATTTAGTAAAATTATGTTTTTTGTGCTAAAAGAGATTAACATTAATTTGAAAGTAACGATTTTGTTTTGATAATTCCTTGTAAGTAAATAGCGAGGATAACCCCACGATTGCAAATATATCTTTGTTGGAAATGTTGGAATTTACTTGGAAAATTTTATAGTACTTTTAAAGTAATTTTAAAGTAGTACTGGTGTAATGATGGAAGAAAAGAAGGTTAAAATAACACAAAATTTATATTGTACTAGCGGTCCGCCCCGGCTTCGCCCGTGGTACATATTTCGCAATAAAAGGTAGCCTATGTTCTTTCTCAGGGTCTAAAGATTATCTGTGCCAAATTTCATCAAAATCGGTCCAGTACCTAGTTTATGCGTGAAAACCATACATACATACTTACATACATACATACATACAAACCTTTCCTCTTTATAATATTAGTATAGATAAAATATGGTTTTCAAACACAGGTTTACATTTAAACCATATAAATCTTATCATTAAAATCTCAGTTCAAAAGTATTTACAGTACTGATCATTCCACAATATTATTACAATTACAAATAAATAAAAAACACAATCAAAATCAGGATTATCTTTATTTCTGACATTGTAAATACATGGGAACTTTCATTATGCTCTTCTTCATTTTCACTTTCCCTACTGCCATCTTGGGTTGTTGAGGAAGTGATTATGAGGAAGAGGAGGAGGAAGAGGAATTTTCACACGCAAATTTAGGGGATGCGGATGAGGAAGAGGATATTTTTTTGAGGAAGAGGATGCGGATGAGGAAGCGGAAGAGGAAGCGGATGAGGATGAGGATGATAGGAAATTATAATCATAATTAAAAAACAAAAACTTTTAAAATTAAAAATTAAAACAAAAGCCATTCTCCTGTCTGTACATATTGATGCTTAAGGTTAGGGGAGGTTAGCTCGCCCGATCGCGAATTTACAAAGCGTCTAAGTACTATACTATTTGAGTCACGAGCCGGACTCAGATGAGCTTTTGTTTATGCATATTACTCGAAAAAACCTAATCTATCTCAGTGCCAGAAGCGACATTAGGCGATTTCCACAAAAAAAAAAAAACTAACTGGTAGATATTATGTAAGCTTAAACAACTTGTTTGTTTTTTAATTTAAAATGACTTTTGACACACATTATTTGGTAAAATATGTTTCTTCTGAGTATGAGAGACAATGTTATATTATTATGTTTAGAGATAAGTGTTAGGCGCAGATATAAATATGGCGGTAAGACTCTACTCTAGAGTCCGACTCGTGTTAGTCTAAATAGGCTTTGTAAATTCGCCGCCCGATCGGATCAGCATCCTCATAAATTTCCTCTAAATTTTGAGGAAGCGATAGCGGAAGAGGATTTTTTTATTTTCATTTTTGAGGATGCGGTAACGGTAGAGGAACCCAAAATATTGCGGAACTTCCGCATTATGAGGAAGCGGAAGAGGAATCCTCAACAACCCTACTGCCATCACCTGTGTAAATCATTTCATCGATTAATTCAATTCACCTTTAAAAACAAAACGAAGAAGGGTATGTAATTGCAGCTCTATATAATTCCACACAGAGAGAACACATTTTTGACTGACAGGCTACCGTCTCCTACCACCCGATTTGTTTTTGATTGTGTATGACCGTGAATTGACCTCTATTTGGATGCGATGGGGGAAGCGCGCCTGCGGTACGCCTGCGGTACGCCCGCGGCGCAACCGTGGCGTGCCGCCTCGTCGCCTTTCCAAAATTCTTTCATACAAAATGTATAAGAAGGACGTGGTGCAAAACAGATTCAAGAGGTGCGCTTATGGCACGCCCGCGCCCGCGCCGCTTGTGTTTGACCCGCGCCTTAGGTGCGCCGCCATCTGTCAAGATCTGCCACTATGACGCTTCCAGAATCCGAGCTAGATTACCCAGGATTAATTTCATGACCATCATAGCATGTAACGCGTGCACTGCGCGTTGATTTATTATTGAAGGTTATAAAACTGCGCCTAGTTTTGGATTGTTTATACTTCAATATTCACATGAACAGAACCAATCATAGCTAAAGAACATGAAGAACTATGATTTAAATACAAATTTTCGTTTGTCTTTCTTAAAAATGTTCTCTAGTTGGTTTACGTAGCTCGTGGAAAATTTTTGCTACGAGTAAAACACGTGTGCGCTACGAGGTTTACAATCGAAATGTAAAAAAAAAGTATAAATCAAAATTAAAAATACATTCTCATGATATAATCTCTTAAATTTATAACTTTTTCAAATAGATATAAATTTTACGAATGTTTTCAGTAAAATTATTTGAGGATGTAGAGCTTGTAATTTTTTCTTTAATTTAATCAATGTTTTTGTTTCCTATGAAGAAGTGTAGTGATAAATTTTAAAATTTTCATTCACTGTATGTGATAGCACAATATACACAAAATCACATTCATAAAATTCAGGAAACTTGTAAAACCGAGGACACATGATCATTAATTTTTACGGCTATCTTAATTAGTAACATCGTAAAACGTTCAATTTGAAATGTAAAACAGAATCTTGTTTAGTTGATCAACATTGTATGCTATAATCATGCTGTATATCAAAAATGTTGTGTGGTTTTATGAAACCACGGTAAAAGTGAAACTGTTCGAACGGTTCCGAACACTGCTTTGTGTAGCTCGTGACGCGATACACGCGACATGCGCTACACAGACCAAAAAGTTTGAGACGATGTAATAAAAGTTTCACTTTAAAATTCTATTAATTTATTATATTCTTGAATTTAACAAAGATTTTCAATTATTGATCAAACGCCTACAAACTAATCCAAAATATCAACCTGTGTCCAATAAAACCAATTGTTTACGATTATGAATTATTTTATAACAAAAAAAAAATAACGATCATTTTACTAGTCAAATATATGCGAAAACTATTGGCAAAAAGCTTAAAAGTGGGACAATGCCAACAACAATCACAGATTTAAATCAGTGGAAATTCTTTCGGATTGTTTTTATAGCGTACTTCTGTCGTCTAATTAGGCTCGTAATATTCAGCGATAATGAGCTATTGGTCCGTACAAAGCGCAGGTACTGAAGTTGTACGGCACGTAAGTTTGCAAGCAAACCGAGGTGTGGATTGAAACGAGGGTTGGCAATGGCGGGAATCAGTCCCACGTCGTACGTCGACTAGCGCGCTCGCCGTGCGCCTTCCGAAGTCGCGCACCCCACGGACTACGATCGACCAAACGAACAAAAAGCTTTTTAACCTCTCCATCGACCTTAAATACCCATAAATTAGCGAACGAAACGTGCGAGCTTTGTTCCCAAAAATGACAATCAGCCTCAACTTTACTCCATTTCTTAAAATGACTTTCAATATTTAGTGGAGTCCCCACGAGTTTAGACCCCCTTTTTCACTATGATTCTTAGAGCTAAATTGTACCAAAACCTTCTTATACACAAGAAACGACTGAAACTTTCTACTCGCAGCGTTTAAAAGTTTACAAGCGTTTGTTATAAGAGTTTATACTTTTACACCTGACTTTTGGATTTTTCTTTAACCCTTCTAATAAAACTTTCGACACAGTGTACCTAAGTGCGACCAAGTTATTTGAATACGAACGTAATTTCTAGTGTAAAGTGTATTAATTATAGTACGTTGTTTCTTTATTAATAAGTGTGGCCCGTAGTTTAAACATTATTTATTATAGACTTAGTGAGTGTCTAGTGTTTTAGTGTAAACGGTACTTAGTGATCCAATAAATCTTCAATAAATTGGTAAGAAATTATTCATAAAATTTAAATATAATCTTATTATTTAGCATAAATTTATAAAAGAAATAGTATTCTTTATTTTATTTTACATTAATAGTCTTATAAACATTTTAGACATCAAAGAGGAAAGGTAATATAATATCAGTATAGTTAACATTATAATTACGATAGACATACACAGTTAATTAGATAAGTAGTTAAATCTCGGCATAATATTGAAAATTTACATAAGAACGTATTAATTTATTAGTTATCAAGCGTGCTCATTTACTGAAAACTTTACAGTTAATTTATTATTAACTGTTGGGTGGTAACGAGCGCTAAACTTAACTATGAGGCATTATTCCCTTTGTCGTGACCATTATGTATACTATTTACGTTAGCGTTTACATTATATAACTTCTAATAAATTTTGGGTATTAATTGTTCTGTTGTTATAATAGAAAACTTTATACAAGGTTATGCTTGCTATTATACCTACTTTGTTACAAGGATAACACTAAAGAGATGTAAAATTCATTAATTAAAAAGTAATCTGCCTAGTAGAAACTTGGAGAACGAGGTTGAGCTTATTTTAAAGGAAAAAAAGTATTTTGTTGGGGTTTAATATAGTAAATTAATTCTACAATCTTTTGCTGGCGCAAGCACAGGAAATGTAGCAAGTAATTCCTCTATTTGTTAAGAATAATAACAAAATGCCTTGATTTAAATAAACAATCTACTGAAAAAAAACGCGCAATAAGAGACACAATTTATTGTTTTTGGAAACTTGGATTAAAACTTAAAACATAAGAGCATTTTATAAATTTACTATTTATAAACAAATAAGGTTTAATTACCTAGAAATATAAATATTATAACTACGCGCAAGTTAACGCTATAGGAGCGCCTCTCAACGAATTCATAAACTTTGTATAGAGAGTTGTCTTTCAAGAGAGAACAGTGTTTAAGATTTTAAGAGCTCTTTATAACATTTTAAACTAGAAAATAATTATAAATTACTAACGCAAAGAAAACTAATGTCAATCCACGCTACAGAGACATGGCTTCAAACTTATGTGTCTAGAGAATTACCTTGAAAGAATATTGCGATATTATAAATCCCTAATTTATAAATAATTTCAGTTTTCAAGGAAAAGGAAAGAAGGAGTTATGGGAGCTTTGTTATTGAATTAATCAACAAAAGACTTTATAAAACAAATGATGCTGAGGTTATTATGAGCTAGAACATGATCAGCTTTAAAACAAAGTTTTGAGGATAAAAGATGTTTCGGAAATTTAAACACAATATTATTTTATATTATAATAGGTAGGTATAATTTGATTCCTGCGCTTCCATTTCACGTTTAACTTGATATTATAATACGAACATAATATGATATGAAATTACTTACTATAATAATTTATACATAGATGCATCCCAAAAGCAATATCTTACCAAACATTTTCATCGTTTTTAGATTCAACAGACAGACAGAGATTCACTGTCTCGATCGACGCTTAAATATTTTGATATTTCAAATTACATCTCATAAAAGTTTTGTATGAAACTGTTGTTTTTCATTTTCTGGTCTTGAAGCGAAATGTTTCTTAATATTATCTATCTATAGCACTTTTCGATTTTAGAAACGTTATAAAGTTGCTAACTAGAAGTGAAGAAAGGTTAAATAGGAACAAAAGTCTCTTTAAGCATAGTACAATGCGATCCAATTATACTCGTTCATACTAATAACGCATTCTTTCTCAGCTCTATTATTTTTTGTTTTAAACTGCATGTTTTATGAATATTTAAATGTAAATATTCCGTACTGATTCTGATATTAAATCAACAAAGAATTTAAAATTATATGTAGGTACAAAAAAGCTCAACACACATTTCAAATGAAACTGTGAAAATCTGCATTTTAACACCAAAAGTTTTAAGTACTTCATATTAATAGTACAAGAACTAAATAACGTCAAAGTGTATTGTATTACTTCCTTAAATCCTAAAATAATTGCATGTGATGTTTATACACGCATGAGTGTTCTAGTCACAAGGTAGGTGGGGCCGAATGCACATTATGTTATTCGCAATATTTTGAATGAAAACAGAGCTATTATTATATTGTCACCAAGTAGCTGTCACGGGCGCTATAGCAGAGAGATCACATTATATTCGGTCTGTGCCAAGTCCAATGACATCGTGGATATTTTTAAAACTATTATACAATGCCAAATAGCGCTTTATATCTCAAATATTATTTCTGATGTGTATCAGTCATAATATTACTTTTACGAAGTAAATAAAGGAAGTAGGTAAAATATAAGGCATCATAATAAGCTTTCTTTTTCATATTTTGTCATTTCATATCTAGATCGCAGACCGCACTACCGGAACTTTAAATACTATTAATATGATGTAAATAAGCGACTATCCTACTTCCTACTAATATTATAAATGCGAAAGTTTGTGAGGATGTGTATGTATGTGTTTGTTACTCTTTCACGCAAATACTATGGAACAGGTTGCAATGAAATTTAGCAAACTTATAGAGGGTAACTTAGATTAACGTATGGGATAGATTTTATGCCGGTAATCCCACGGGAACGGGAACTATGCGGGTTTTTCTTTGCAAACGCGAAAAGCTAGTAATACACTATTTTCTAGAATACCAGTGATAAGGCAGCTAGGTTCAATTCATTAATAGATAGTGACATTCTCCAATTGGTCGTACCAAGAAGAGATATTCTGTGACGGTGACTCAGAGTCCAGTTGACATTTGATAGTCACTCGATTACTCAGTACTGGACATCAACCACGTAAAGCCGATGATTGAAATGGAAACGTAGTCACCTATTGCGGAAATAAAGTATTAGAGATTAATTTGTACCGTTATATTAAAATTCTGCTAGGCATTTGCGAGATATCACTAAAATTATCACCTTTTTTCTACTATATTGACGCATTATTCATGCAATATTTCAATGAAGTAAAAAGTCAGAATGTAATCGAATAAGTCGAACGGATTTTTATGAAAAAATAATATTGATAAAGGTATGCTCTTTTAAAATGAAAAACGTATTCTCTTGATATTCAATGAGTGTATTTAAACGTGGGCATTATATCGGAGCCGCGCTTGAACAAATAAACAGTCAGTTGAATGCTATTGACATGTAAATCGTAGTGATCCATTGAAATGTTACATTATTTAGGCCTGACCTTGAGTTTTTTAGAGGACGCAATTTTATTTTTTTGATGTGTAGGGGGGGTCAGTGTGAAGCTAAAACCAAGTTTGTGGGGTCGCCACCCTTGTCCCATGGCCGCCATCTTGAAAATAGCGGTTGAAATGGTTTTAACGATATATCTCTTAAACTATTTATCTGATAATAAAACAATTTTAACATTATTTGTTGCAAATTAATTTTTCTACAACTTTGATTCAGTAACTTTTTGTCGTAGAACTATAAATAAAAAAGTTATAAGTGAAAATGTTCAGAAATTAGAGATGTTTATATTTTTCAATAAAACTTTTTTTTTATAAGTTTACGAAGAAATTATATCAGACCATTTTTGTAGATTGTTTTTCGTAGAACAACTTTTATATACAACATTTTTTCATTACGTCAATAGCTAAGGTTTTACAGCGCTCAGAAGTGAGTACTATTTTTCAGTAGTAACTATACATAATAAATTGGCTATTGGCTCTTTTCCCAGACTCCACAACAATGGAAGCACACTGCAGAACATTTCAGCCCTGCTTTTCGACGTAAAAAAAACGCACTTCCAGACTCTACCTCCTGGGTTGTGGGGAAAAGATTCAATAATTAATTATTAAAAATATTGTAAAATTAATTATTAAAAATATTATTATAACAAAAATAAAATAATTACTGGTGACAAATTATTATTAGTACACACATAATATATCGTATTCTGTATAGTAAAGAGTACTTAAAATAGTACTCACTTCGGATGGCTGTAAAACCTTAGCTATTTACTTAATGAAAAAATGTTGTAAATAAAAGTTGTTCTACGAAAAACAATCTACAAAAATGGTCTGATATAATTTCTTCGTAAACTTATAAAAAAAAGTTTTATTGAAAAATATAAACATCTCTAATTTCTGAACATTTTCACTTATAACTTTTTTGTTTATAGTTCTACGACAAAAAGTTACTGAACCTAAGTTATAGAGAATTTAATTTGCAACGAATAATGTTAACATTGTTTTATTATCAGATAAATAGTTTAAGTGATATATCGTAAAAACCATTTCAATCGCTATTTTCAAGATGGCGGCCGTGGGACAAGGGTGGCGACCCCAAAAACTTGGTGATAGCTTCACACTGACCCCCCCTACACATCAAAAAAATAAAATTGCGTCCTCTAAAAAATGCGACCCCAAATGTAACTTTTCAATGGACCATAGTGAAATAAAAACATTCCGTAACTGATGTGTTAATACAAGGTTAATACGTAATAAATTGAAACAGTCAAATGTGCGAACGTCATCCGGTCATTAAATGAAGAGATAATTTGCTTAACTCCAGACGCGTAGACGCCTGGACGTGTAGCTCATGAATTTGTAATGGTTTAGTTGACATATGATTTCATTCGCTTCCTGGCTACAGATAACATTAAATTATGATTATTTTTATAAAATACACAATTTCAAAATACAAATTATCGATAAAAGTAGATCTAAGGTAGGTAATTTTACATACTGCAAATAATAACAAAAACAAAAGCATAAAAAGTCATTAATGTATAATAATTAATAATCGTTACGTTTAGGTATATTTACTTTTATCGTTACATTACTCTACTTTTTCGCACTTCATACGAATATCTAATATCTAATATCTTATATCTTCAGTCTCGGTTCGTCACTCGATCGAGGTGAACGCGTACTTCGTAATAAGTTGCGTACTGAGTCATCGCGTGCGGTATCGGCTCACCGCGGTTACCGTTAGGTTTCTACCTGCGGCAGCCGCGCGTCGGCCTTTGAATTAAATAATGGATACTGATAATCTAATCCATTCTGAGCGCGAAAGCGTTAATATTACTAATTTAAACCACTCAAATTGTCACGAGGAACTTGACGATACCTCAGAAGACATACAAGTTTGTTCTGAGACGCCGAATAAAACTATTGGTGAGCATAAACCAAGTAAAAGAGGGAGGGATGAGGATGATTGGAATTTAATTCAAAGAAAAGAAAAAAGATGCAAAACTAAGATTGTGGAGGATAAACTTCAAGTTTATATTTCTTCAAAAGAAATTTTACCGAAGCAGTTTTCTTTAGCTAAATTATTTAGCGGTGAAGATATTTTGGATGTTGAGAGTGTTAAATATATAAACCCCTATAGAATTAGGGTTGACGTGTGTAACGAGAAGATGGTGGAAAAACTTGAAAAGTCTAAAAAGTTTCAAGAAATGGGGTGGAGAATTCAAAGGGCTATGGAAGTTAATTTTTCGTATGGCGTTATAAAAGATGTAGATTTGGATTTAAAAGAAGAAGAGATTATTAAAAATATTTCGTGTCCAGAACCGGGCGAGGTATTTTCCGTTCACAGACTTTCCCGCCGAAGTAATAGCGAGAGTTCAGGATGGAAGTCGTGCGAATCCATTCGCATTTGTTTTAAAGGTTCTTACCGCCCACCCTATATATCGGTAGATGGATTGCGAATCAAAGTAGACCCTTACGTATTTCCCGTATCACAATGTACGCGCTGCTGGAAGCTTGGACATACTAAAAGCAAATGTGTGTCCTCAAAAGTAGTATGTCCAAAATGTTCTGAGAACCATCCTAACTGTGATACATCAACATTCAAGTGTGCTAATTGTGGAGGAAAACATATGTCTTTGTTTCGTTCTTGTCCGTCTTACCAAAAGGAAAGAAAGCTTAGAGAGTTGATGGCGGAGTATAACTGTACCTATAGAAGAGCACTTTCTCTCTACGTTCCGTCGGATTCTACTAAAAATAAGGTCTCACACTCTGCTGATAATGAAGATTATTTCCCCATAAATGAATACGTCGACGGTAATTCATTTGATGTTCTGCCTGTTGAATCTATTCAGGTAACGCCAAGTCGGAGGTCAACGTACGCGGATGTCGTCAAAGACTCATTTCTATCGAAGAGCAGAAGGAGTAGAAGCTTTTCTCATACACCAAAAAGGACAAATATTTTTAAAGAGTTTATGGATGTTGAAACGTCCTCAAAAGTAGAAGAATCAGAAGTAAAGAATACAACAGAGAATAAGGAGAAGAAAGACGTTAAGTTCAGTGAGCTTTTAAGCAGGTTAAAGGACATAATCTTCCTGAAAGGAGCCACATTTAAAACTAAAGTGCAAAGTGTGATTAGAAGTTGTATTGAATGGGTAATGCTTGTAATTGTGGAAAATATTTCTGATTGGCCAATCTTACAGTATGTTATTGATTTATTGAATATTACAAATGTCTGTAACTAAAAACAAAATAAAGCTTAATATGATACAATGGAATGCTCAGAGTATTCGCCCAAAAGCTAATGCATTAGAACAGTTACTGAACCAAGAAAAGATTCACATTGCTGCTGTTAATGAGACATGGTTAGAGCCTGAGAGTGAGTTCAGAGTAAGTGGCTACAATATTTTCCGTAAAGATAGGTGTGACGGGTATGGTGGTGTTGCTTTAATCGTTCACCGGTCAGTTAGAGCAACTTTAAAATGTGACTTAACTAATATAAGGTCGGGTATTGAAATTGTAGCTATTGAGATATTTAATTGTGAGGGTATAAAATATGTTGCGTCCATATATTGTCCCCCTTCGATAAATACAAATAAATCAGATTGGGATCTTCTTTTTAGTAATTTTGATAAGAAATGTGTGTTATTAGGCGATTTTAACGCACATAATACAAACTGGTCAAATAAAATAGACACGCGTGGCATTAATATTCAGGACGCTATTTTGGATAGTAATCTCATTACGTTGAATAATTGTAACACTCCCACGCGTTTAAAACTTGTTAATAATAATTTGCAACAGTCCTCGCCGGATATATCCCTGGCTTCTACCGATATAGCTTTAAAGTTGAAATGGTCCATCTTAAGTGAAAATTTAGGTAGCGATCATCTTATCATTAAAATAACTTCGCAATGGGATAACACACGAGGGCATTATACTTTGCGCCGTAATTTTAAAAACGCGGACTGGTCGTCTTATACATTGTTTTTAGAAAAAGAATTTGATCACTGGGTATTTTCTAATGAAGATCCTCAATCGTTGTATAATAACTTTATTAACATTATTAATTTAGCTGCCGATTTGTATATTCCATTTGTTAAGCTAAGTCACAATCCAGCAAGTAGTTTCAAACCGAAACCTTACTGGAATGTAATCTTATCAAAGTGTGTAGCAGATCGACGGTTAGCTCTTTCCACTTTTCGCCGCAACCCGACTCCACATAATTTTGCAAAGTTACAAACTAAAGTCCGCGAATCTCAACGCTTGATACGGGAAGCGCAAAATCGGTCACGCCACGATTTTTACTCTTCTATTGATGGCCAGTCTAAGTTAGGTGAAATGTGGCATAAGATAAGCTGGTTGAAAGGCATCAACACATCGCGCCCTTGTGTCGATAAAGAGAGTGCCGATAATCTCTTACAGAATTTGACACCCGACTCGGCCGTCCCTAAGGATCCTGTTTTTGACGCTGGCATGACTATTTTGGACAACCAAATTTCCATGCAGGAATTAAAGTCTTGTATGCGTCATAAGGACTCGACACCAGGAAGTGATAATATTTCATACTCTATGCTGGCTCATTTACCTGAAAACGGACAACGAGTTTTACTGAAGTTATTTAATGTTTTTTATTCCTTTGGCTTTGTACCATTACAATGGCGAGATATCACGATTGTACCTATTCCAAAACCCGGTCGAAATGATCAAAGTACTAGTTCCCTTCGTCCTATATCGCTTATTTCTTGCCTCTGCAAAGTTTTTCATAATATTCTTCTTAAACGCTTAGAGTGGTATATCGAAAGAAACAATTTTTTCTCTCCTAATACTGTTGGGTTTCGCAGATGCCGTTCTACTCTTGATAATTTAAGTAACTTAGTTTCGCGAATACAAATGGGCTTTTCTCGAAATGATATTTGCCTCGCTACATTTGTAGATATAAATAACGCATATAATAATGTCGATGTATTAAGTTTGATTGGAATTATGCAAAAGTTAGGAGTTAGCCCCAAAATATGTCGATATATTTGGAATTTTTTGAAGGACAGACGCTTGGAAATTAGATCTAATTACTTTTCTGTTCGAAGATCTACCTCTTGCGGCCTAGCCCAAGGAGACCCTCTTTCTCCACTCCTTTTTAATATTGTTACCATAGATATTTGTAAAAATATAAATAATGTGTCTATTTCACAGTACGCAGACGATTTTGTTCTTTTTATTAATTGCCGTAGCGCGGAGTATGGAAGATTTCACTTACAGAGAGCATTGGATAAATTAGTCGAACTATTGTGTGCTATTGGTTTAGACATTTCGATCCATAAAACAAAATTTTGCATATTCAAAAGGGGTTGGCGTAGAGAGTCTATTAATCTTTTCATTGAAGGTATCCCAATACAGTCTGTTGATAGCGTAAAATATTTAGGGGTGTGGCTTGACCGATCTTTGCGCTGGTTCACTCATATAAAATATGTCAAAGAAAAATGCTTCAAGTTGTTAAATTTTTTCAAAATGATCGCTGGGTCGGATTGGGGCATTCATCCAATTATGTTAAGACACATTTATATTGCAATGATTCGAAGTAAGTTAGACTACGCGTGTGTTCTATATGGTAATAGCTGTAAAACTAATTTAAGTATTCTGGATAAGATACAAAATCAATGCATGCGAGTTATAGGTGGTTTTATTAAATCAACGGCTATACATGTTATGGAGAATGAGTTATCTCTTCCTCCCCTAAGGGTGCGTAGATATTATTTAGCTGGCAAGTATTGGCTGAAAAGCAAAGCTTTTTATGATAATAATATAGTTGATATCATAAATGAGTTGAGTAGTCTTTGTAAAAACGGTTATTGGGCCCGCCGTAATACTCCTTTGTTAGCCTTGGTTCATGATTTGTTAAAGGAAAAGCCTATGCATTCTAGCAGTCAGTTGGATATGTTTACTTTACAAACTTGGGTCAGCAATGTGGATCTTTGGGATGTGTTGGAACTGGATATCAGGGGTATTAATAAACCAAAAATGAGATATCAGCCTCAAATGTTAAAACAACTCGCGATAGAGTATTTAAATTCCAATTACTCAGATTTCTATCATATTTACACAGATGGCTCGAAACTGGGCAACTCATGCGGCCTAGCTATTTATGATCCTCAGTTGAACTGCTCCGTTCAGTTGCACATTAATTTTTCAATTTCTATCATGCACGTTGAACTGATTGCTATTGCAGAAGCTATTTCATATATTAATTCATTGGGAGATGGTAAATTTGTTATATTAACAGACTCTAAAAGTGCTATATATCACCTGGCTCGATGTACCTCGAATTTTCGAGGCACACCGATTGCCTACAGCATTTTGAAAATGCTGTGGAATGGTTCCTGCAATAGTAATCAATCAATTAAGATACAATGGATCCCTTCTCACGTGGGTATTCCTGGCAATGAAAAAGTTGATTCCCTTGCCAGGACCGCAGTTACGGAAGGAGTACCATTCACGTGCCTGCCATTACACACCGATTATTTCTATTGTTTGCGAGAATTTTGTGGTCAGATGTGGAAGGAGCATTTCGACGAGAGATCGTTATCGAAAGCGATTTGGTATAAAACCATTCAGCCGCACATTTGGCCATATCCTTGGTTTACCAGTTCCAATTTAAGTAGATCTGAAATTGTAATTGCTCTCAGACTTCGTTCTGGACATATCCCACTAAATATGTTCACATATCTGATGGGTAAATCGTCATCCCCCAATTGCAGTGTGTGTAACATAGTGGAGGATGTTTACCATATTATGGTGGAGTGTGTCCGGAACGAGGCTGAGAGATCTGCTGCTGAGTTGAACCTTAGATTGTTGGGCAATGTTAATGTTTTTTTGGCGCTTCCTTCTTCAAAGGAAGCTAGATTTATTTACAAAATTGTTAATCTTGGTATTAAGCGTAGATAGTTGTTTTTTGTAATGCCAATGAGGGTGGCATGATCATGCTTGATCAAACCCTCGTTAATAAAATAAAGATTAAAAAAAAAAAAAAAAAAAAAAATCTTATATCTTATACTCTTATATATATTATAAAGGCGAAATTTTGTAAGGATGTATGGATGTATGGATGTATGGATGTTTGTTACTCTTTCACGTAAAAACTACTGAACCGAGTACAATGAAATTTAGCACACATATAGAGGGTAACTTGGATTAACACATAGGATAGTTTTTATCCCGGAAATCCCACGGGAACGGGAACTATGCGGGTTTTCCTTTGCAAACGCGGGCGAAGCCGCGGGCGGAAATCTAGTAATACATATTATTGTCTCTAATGTTTTAAACGAATACAATGCAATAAAAATGCTATATCAATAAAATCTAGATACTACTGTTATAATTTGTCTTTAAAATAAACTAGGTAGGTAGTATATAATGGAAATAAAACACAAACGTTACAATAAAGCAGCTTTATTTTGGATAATTTGAATGCCAGCATCTCCAATATCTGTATTAATTAAAGATAAACTGCACAATGGATTGTTTCCGATTCAATTTTTAAATCCAATTTCACGAAATTAAAGCAGTTTTCTTTTATTTTGACTAGTCAATAAATTATATGTTAAAATGTATGATATATTAATGTTTCACCGTATTTTATGCAAATATAATTTTTGAAAGCCGTTACAAAAATAATATTGTAAAAAAGCGTCGATTGCGCGATACCTAGAACAAAAAAATGGCATACGTAGATTTCCAGGTCATAAATATTAAATGATACCCGGATACAAATCACAAGAGAACTAGCCTTTCCTATCTATGATACAGATACACGAATATATTGAGTACTAGTATGATGCATCGGTGTACATAACGTATATTGATGGACTTGTAAAATAATCCCTGTATTGTAATTTCAGTGAGAGTAGGCGTATCTAATCTGGAACGGCTTCGATCGATATTGCGGATGTAATTGGATGCCAAACTTGGATGGCTATTGTTGAGCTAACAAACTAAAAATCTGCATAAAACTATAGAGATATATATACAAAGTTCATACCTGTTATAATAAATGGTGTGTGTACTGCTCTGTAGGGCTTGTTAGATGGACTAAATAAATAAGTTATTGAAATCTCATAGCATATGGTTTGACACTCATCACTCAATTTCATTTTTAAATAATTAAAAAAGAGGTAATTAAACTCTTCAATTACTCCAGTAAATTGTTTGTTATATACCTACATTTCAAGCAAATGTAGCGTAGTGCTTTTTAACTTTCGAGATTATTTTGTGGATAAGTGAAATATTACGATGGATTAGCGTGTATAGAAATTTCTATACACGCTAATCCATTCTAATTATTAGAAATAAAAAATTTACTCTGAAATAGAATTTTATCAGACTCAAACTTAAACATTTATTTATTCAATTAGACTTCTTCTAGGAGCACTTTTGAAACGTCATTACATATTTTTAACATTTACCACCGACTACACATTGTATTTTAAGTGTATTGACTAAAAATTCTGTTCCTTATGTCTATCATTATATCATAATATTTAGAAGTCTTGTACAATTATTTGATGATGATCACTAAATGAGTGTATTCAGATAGAAATAAATAAAACAGACTAACATTTCCTTCCAATATATCACACAGAATACGTTATTCTGCTCCGGAAATTTGTATTTATGTTTTTCTTTAATATAATAGATTACTATTAATCTTCAATAACTTTTAAAGCGAATCTACATTACCACGAGTATTACGAATATGTAACTGTCAAAAGCTTATTAGATTAATCATAAAAGATATTGTAAATATTATTGGTTCTGGCATTTGCTACACTCATACTACACTTATGACTCTTTATAGAAATAAGCAAAAATAATTGACTACCTACTAGGTGGCTGTACCTACAGCTTTAAAATAAAGCTGAATACACATTGTGTTAATTTGAAAATTGGGAAATGGAATTTGTACCTGCTGAAAAGTAAAAGGAAAAGAATACATGAAAGAGTCTATTGCCAACGTAACGTTACTAAGATAGCTTGCTTTTAAAAATTCAAATTCAAAATTATTTTCTCTGCTACACACGTTATAGCGGATTTTTACCACAGAACGTGGGTATTACAATAAAATAAATTTACTTTGCGATCTGTCACGCATAGAAATAATTTTTAAAGCTAAATTCGCTTTAAAATGCTTTATACACATTTAATTATCATTTTCCAATGTCAAACACAGAAATGAACAAAAATGCGCGAAGGTATATTCTATACAATATAATAATATGTTCTTATGTACAAATAATATTTATTCTTATATAACCGATTGGTAAGCACCCCATCAGTAAGCACCCCGTCAGCCGACCTCGTCATCGTTGGAGAGATGAAGTCCAAAAAGACACTCTTCAAGAAGAAAACCTGGGCACTAAGGCGCAAAAACTGGAAACTTTTGGTGTCGGAGGACAAGATCCGCTTTGGGTCGTTGCGCCGTTGAATCTGAATCTTCTTATTTAGCCATGACTAATACTGAGTAGTAGGCCTTTTGCGGTAATTTCATGATGAAGCCATGATATTTTATATCATATACCTACTTATTTAACAATAAGAGATCTTAGTGATAGATTAGGTAACTGTTGAACTGAAGAACTAATGGAGAATCTGTGCCTGAAAAATGACGGCTTTTTTTTAAATATTATGATTAAATAAGAAACTTAATATCCATAAAGCCTCTATATATAATATTTCTACAGAATTTTATATAAAACTCTTTTAAAAAAAGAATCCCATTGTATAATAGTAGGTCTCAAAATGTAGCGCATATCGGCAAAAGCGGAACAACGAGCCATCAGCACCCATTTTACCAAAACATAATATGAGCGCGTGAAGGCGTGAGGCAAAGCCTATTATAATACATGCATATAGTATAATTGGTTGGAGTTAATCTTGTTACATTCGAGCAGTCAGACGTCACTAATTACAACTTCTGTTGGGGTTTCTAACCAAATTAGTGTAATATGAACCTGAAAATGACACATTATTGAATTAAATTATTGTTCCTCGCTCGATATTTAGCATTTTTCACACTTTATTATAAACAAGTTAACAATATCAATCAAACTAATTTCATAAATGGTTGTTTGTCAACTTATACATACTTATTATAATAAATTTTCATCGCATGTTTTTTCTCAATTTATTCCAAAATGTTCATAGTGATAAAACGCTCCCGGGTGCAATCTAATTATGACTTTTACCGAAAATGAATACTGAAACCACAAAATTAACAATTTGATGCTTTTGTACGTTACGGATTTATGAGGTCATGATTGGATTAGTGATTTATGCTCAAAATTTCATCTTTATTTCTTTAGCATTTTATGAGTGCCAGAGGGCAAAATTATTTACTCTGCAACTTATTTCAACAGATGAAATACTTATTCTTATTTTGAATAGTATAAAAAGGTTTTAATTGATTTTAATAAAAATATTTATCAAAAATGTAATTTCCTGAAGATAATATTAATAAATATCTGAATGATTAACACAGTAGAAATTCATAATTTAACTTTTTGAGATAAAAAAGGAGGATTTACATTTCAAGTGAAACAGAACAATATAAAATGTGTAGATAACTACATTAAACAAAAAGACATCTTATGAAAATATAAAAGAACATTATCCGATGTATGAGGATAAACTGAGCTATAGTGAATTTTGGTCGTCTATTATTTGCAACCCGTAAGCGGAAGAATGCGGAAATCTTTACACACCACACAATTGACAGCAAACAATATTTTCCCCATCTCATAAATCGCCGATACGTGTCACTTTTGCGAGACAGTTGAAGAATAAAAACGAAAGGTCGCAGCTTGAGGAAGTGTCTTAAGAGTACGAAATAAACAGCTGAGCTTGAAACCCGGCCGCAGGTGGCACGCTATATAAATTTAGATTGTGACTCGGAGCGTTCATTGTCACTACTACTCGCCAAGGCCCGATAATTTGTTGGCCCATCTTTACCGCGACTACGTATACAATTACATAAGTTCAGTGTTACGATAAACATTCCGCCCAGGGGGGTAACCGGCATCTCTTATAGCAAGCTTATTATAACATTACTATGTCTTTTCGTACCGTGACACCCTTAACGCAAGCTTGTTGCAGCGTTAAACTGATTTTGTTTTTCTAGCAATTTTGATGACGTCACTCGTAATAGTTCACTCAATTATTGGGACCGGTGCGAACTGCGATCTATTTGACAATTTGACAGTTATCACTTATCAGATAATAATAGAACTTTACATCGGCTTGTTCGAAGAAAAGGCTTCAAACCTTTTCGTGTTACACCTAAATAGTAAACAAGTGCGTAATCATCACGAGTCCCTATGAGATATGGGGGCATCATATGAACAATTTGAAAATACAATATAACCTACAGATTTATCTGTGTAAGTACCATATAATGTAAGTACCATACCCAATGCAAATCTATTTAAAAATACGTCTGTATAAGTACATATTCTCCACTTGTTATTTCTCTGTATAATAAAATGCAACTCTACTTATTCCCTAAACATAAATTTTATCTAATACTTAATGTAAATCTATAAAAGATTGTTTATTATTTCTTCATGATTCAATATATTTTATCATGTTATTATTTACCTATATAGAATATAAGACTATAAAAGTAAATCTACACTCAAATACATTACCCATATTATACTTATGTAATCTGTTGTTAAGGATCTCATTTAATTTTGAGAAATAAAACCATTATTTATTTCCAGATTCTACAATCAATTCCGAGCACTAGGAATAAGATTACCCAGAGTAACCACATGGAAGCATTGATAGTAGTTATTCAAGAAGCCATAGTGCCAGCGCAACATGAATATATTTTTTTCAATAGGAAACAATATCATACTTTCAATGTTTAAGTGCAATAAAAAACATTTATAAATCCAAAATCTTTATTTAGTCCTTTTTATTTATTTATTGACAAATCATTTGCTCCTTTACTTCTCTTGATATCATTTATATAAAAAAAGTGATAAAACATGGAAGTATTCGAAATTAGATTCAATTCTATTTAGCTTAAATATTTATTAAAAACAATTAGGTAGATATATATAACTCAAATCCAAATTTGTAAGTAAATAGCATATTAAAAACACCCTTGATTAAAAAAAATTAAGTTTTATTTATAGTACCAGCCTTTAAAACTTAAAATGCAATAAACAAAAACTTTATATTTACATCACAATGAATAATTCCTATACTAATAGATTAATGGTATTTATATTTTTATTTTAAATTTAAATCAATTATTGTATTTGCATAATAAAGAGTAGATAAATAATTCAAAAACTTGCAGTACTTATACATATACTTTTAATTTCATTTTTATTAAACTTAAAATGAAAACAATGTAGGTACCTACTATATTAAGGTACAATTTAATTTTTACATTTTCAGATGTATGATACAAATATGAATATTTTAAGTGTAGACATGGTGGCGCCTCCCCCAACTTGAAGTTCTCACTACCACATGATCATCTCCCAAGCCGGTACTTCCTTGTTCAATGTTTGGGCAAGCCGGCAATCAACACAACTGTGAAAGATAAATTCAAATTGGATTTAAACTGATTCTTTGTTGCTTTAAAATTTAATAAGTACATTTAATATGTTTACTTTTATTATTAAAGGGCTTGTCATGGTATATGTAAACGTCTAAAAAGAAGTTTTTTAAACAATGTCGGTATGGTTTGTTAAATACCTTATTTGTTAATAATTTTTCAAGTATTTCAACGTTTTAGTTGTTTATCTTGCAATTCTTAATATTGTATTAAAAATAACTTAAATGTGTAGGTACAATGCCTTAGAAAACTTTTAATATAAGTAGCTTCTAACCAAACATAGATAGGTTTGCTTATAAATTAATATAAATATTTACTTTTGACCAGCTGCTCTAGTTTTTGTGAACTCCCAAATCATTTGCACTTATACTTTCAGAGAATTCTATCAACTTCGTCTCAGCATAACTTTTAACTCGTTGGGAGTTATTTATGTACCTTTGTCTTTGTAACTTCAGGGTCAAGGAGCTTCGCGCACTCTGCACAATGTTCTGCTGTAAGTTAAATAAAAATTACTTCAATTAAGTAACAATAATCAAAACAGACGAAATCATGCAAAAACCAAAACTTTATTCGTAAAAATATATCTCTGTAGTCTGTTATCATAAATCGTCCTTACTCGTACTTTATCTTACCTTGCTATTTCAATATTGCTTTTTCGCACTTTCTCATTTATCCAGAGATGAGATTCACATATTTAAGTTTAAGTTTATCTGAAATTTTAGATAATAATATGAATTATGAGGACAGTGACATGACATTTTGATTTTTGACGTTTAATGTTCGATACAAATCATTACGACTTGGCCTAAAAGCCTCGTAGCCAAGCTATTAATCTTAAAAAAAATAGACAAAACTTCGGAATTCATTCGCTCTTTGGACATTGTAGGCAATCGTATAGTAATCATGTTGAAAAGGCTCCCGGTAGCAAAATAAAGTAAGATTATTTTGTGAACTCAACAAAACAAGGTTGTTATTATAAAAATGGCGGTGATTGAAAATTAAACGTCAAAAATCCAAATGTCATAATCACTGTCCTCTTATTATTATCTAAAATTTGGATAAATCAAATTGAAAAATTGCGAAAGATAAGTAAGCATTAAAGAATGCATGAAAGAGGCATGAAAGAGCAATTGAAATAGCAAGGTAAGATAATATACGAGTAATAAATATATCTAAAACATTGGACGATTTATGATAACACAGATATATTTTTACGAATAAAGTATTGGTTTTTGCATGATTTCGTCTGTTTTGATTATTGTTACTTAATTGAAGTAATTTTTATTTAACTTACAGCAGAACATTGTGCAGAGTGCGCGAAGCTCCTTGACCCTGAAGTTACAAAGACAAAGGTACATAAATAACTCCCAACGAGTTAAAAGTTATGCTGAGACGAAGTTGATAGAATTCTCTGAAAGTATAAGTGCAAATGATTTGGGAGTTCACAAAAACTAGAGCAGCTGGTCAAAAGTAAATATTTATATTAATTTATAAGCAAACCTATCTATGTTTGGTTAGAAGCTACTTATATTAAAAGTTTTCTAAGGCATTGTACCTACACATTTAAGTTATTTTTAATACAATATTAAGAATTGCAAGATAAACAACTAAAACGTTGAAATACTTGAAAAATTATTAACAAATAAGGTATTTAACAAACCATACCGACATTGTTTAAAAAACTTCTTTTTAGACGTTTACATATACCATGACAAGCCCTTTAATAATAAAAGTAAACATATTAAATGTACTTATTAAATTTTAAAGCAACAAAGAATCAGTTTAAATCCAATTTGAATTTATCTTTCACAGTTGTGTTGATTGCCGGCTTGCCCAAACATTGAACAAGGAAGTACCGGCTTGGGAGATGATCATGTGGTAGTGAGAACTTCAAGTTGGGGGAGGCGCCACCATGTCTACACTTAAAATATTCAAAGAAAATGTAAAAATTTAATTGTACCTTAATATAGTACCTACATTGTTTTCATTTTAAGTTTAATAAAAATGAAATTAAAAGTATGCATAAGTACTGCAAGTTTTTGAATTATTTATCTACTCTATATTATGCAAATACAATAATTGATTTAAATTTAAATTTAAAATAAAAATATAAATACCATTAAACTGTTAGTGCAGGAATTATTCATTGTGATGTAAATATAAAGTTTTTGTTTATTGCATTTTAAGTTTTAAAGGCTGGTATTATAAATAAAACTTAATTTTTTTAATCAAGGGTCTTTTTAATATACTATTTACTTACAAATTTGGATTTGAGTAATATACCTAATTGTTTTTAATTAATATTTAATCAAAATAGAATTGAATCTATTTTCAAATAATTCCATGTTTTATTACATTTTTTTATATATAAATGTTATCAACAGAAGTAAAGGAGCAAATGTTTTGTCAATGAATAAATAAAAAGGACTAAATAAAGATTTTGGATTTATAAAATATGTTTTTAATTGCACTAATACATTTAAAGCATGATATTGCTTCCTATTGAAAAAAATATATTCATATGTTGCGCTGGCACTTTATAGCTTCTTGAATACTATCAATGCTTCCATGTGGTTACTCTGGGTAATCTTATTCCTAGTGCTCGGAATTGATTGTAGAATCTGGAAATAAATAATGGTATTATTTCTCAAAATTAAATGAGATCCCTAACATAAGTATAATATGGGTAGTGCATTTGAGTGTAGATTTACTTTTAAGTGTTTTATTATATAAATAATATAACATGATAAAATATATTGAATCAAGAAGAAATAATAAACAATCTTTTATAGATTTACATTAAGTAGGTATTAGATAAAATTTATGTTTAGAGAATAAGTAGGGTTGCATTTTATTATATAGAGAAATAACAAGTGGAGAATGTGTACATAAACAAACGTATTTTTAAATATACTCTTAAGATTTGCATTGGGTATGGTACTTACATTACTTTTATCTTACACAGATAAATCTGTAGGTTATAATTGTATTTTAAGATTGTTCTTAAGATGCCCCCATATCTCATAGAGACTCGTGATGATTGCGCACTTCGCAATTATAAATTATTTACACGATTCTTCTTAAATCAAAAGGTTTGAAGCCTTTTCTTGGAACAACCCGATGTAGTTATGTTAATTTTGCATTTTTTATATAATAAATGTATTATCTTCTTTAAAAGCTTCATTTATTAAATAGATTTCCAACTACATACGTTTCACTTAAATTTGATGTGTATTCTTTTAATAATATTCAAAATAATGTTATAAAAGTTCCATATTTACAACTTCACTAAAATTGCTTAAAACTGTCATTATTGACATTATAACAAGAATGCTAAATGTCAAAGAGAGCGTGCCGGTTCCAATTTTTCGATTGACGTCTCGAAACCGCTCGAAACAGTCTTGTTGCAATTGGTTTTCATATGTTTTAGAAGGTCCCGGTGCCAAAAAAGTAAGATTATTTTGTGAACGCAACAAAACGTACCCATAATAAGACTGTTATTCTAAAGGTGCCGGTTACCCCCCAGGTCAGGATTGACGAAGTCTTAAAACATTTGCGTATTTTGCTTTAAATTTGTCAGGTGGCACTAAATTAGCTCGATTGAAGTTATTTTAATTTTATTTACTTCAAATGTTGTAGCGTTTTTTTTTTCACTAACAGCAATATCAATAAAATATGCCCTCGGTACTTCTATATTTATGTAAAACTAGCTTTCCACCCGCAGCTTCGCCCGCGCAGTCAAAGAAAAACCCGCATAGTTCCCGTTCCCGTGGGATTTCCGGGATAAAACCTATTCCCGGGATAAAAAGTAGCCTATGTCCTTTCTCGGATATCAAAATATCTCTAGACCAAATTTCATGCAAATTGGTTCAGTAATTAAGGCGTGATTGAGTAACAGACAGACAGACAGACAGAGTTAATTTCACATTTATAATATAAGTATGGATTTTGATCAAATTAGACTCGCGGTTGTATTTTCAAATTATATATTAAAGATAATGTAGGTAAGTGGAAGACATTGATTCTGAAAGGATTCTGATATTAAAGTGAGTTCAATCAAGAGCTTTATGAAAATTATGTATTATGAGATTTATTTAATTGGTTATTTTTACCTGATACTTCATAAGACGAAATGACATCGTATTTATTTTTATCAACAAGGCAAAGTATTCTAAGGGTTCACATTTTATTAAGTTTCAGTCGGTACCAATTACGTTATTACTATTTAAATGCATAAATCGGTTTTGGAATTCCCTGAAACGGTTACCAAAAATTACCAAGTCTTTAGATACAGCGGGAATTCTCTCTCGGAGCATTAACCTTGACTCTAGTTGAATGACAATTGCCTTGTTAAGGAAGAAGTTATTTTACCCTATTTAAAATATTATAACCTTATTTACTTTTAATTGCTTGTCATTAACATTTAATAAGCCAACATGAAGGAAAAGTTAGTAATATTAAACTTCCAGCGAACACAAAAGGCCTAATCAAATTATAAGTTTGTAATAACATTGTTTTTCGGCATAATAAGGATCTTAATGTTTACAATTGCTTGTCTATTTATTGTCCGTAAGATTATTAATTATATAATGTCGTAGATTATTTACGAATATTAAGGTTTATTATAATTAAAACGATAACGATAAACGATCAAAGACCTTTCATTAAATCTGGCTATATTTTGGGCAATATCATACTATTACACCCTGTATCCACATTGTACCCGAACACATAGGTAATTCTATTGTCAAGAAAAATTGATTTCCGGAATGCTTTTATATTAAAATAGAAATGTGTCCGAATATTCGGCATCGGAATCTTTGTTACATAATATTATACATTGTGGTATTAGTTCAGAATCCATCGCCCATTTTTGCAAGTGATTACTATCAAGCTAATTTTCCGTGAGTAGCTTTATTTTGATGAGACGCCCAATAATTTCCTATACGAAACTCTCGATTGTGGTAGCTAACAGAGGTAACAAGGATACAATTTTTTGATTTGATGGTTCTCAAATATTTATTACTAACAGATTTTTTTATTTTGTTCAATCTCAAGATAATTATCTAAATTATTCGAAAAAATATTTATCCTACAAAATCTATGGTTTGATCAAAGAGTCCCCTCTTTCCAATGTGTATCGATACGAGGTCATCATAAATGATTACTAACCAGCTGATTTTTAGGGTTCCGTAGCCAAAATGGCAAAAACGGAACCCTTATAGTTTCGTCATGTCCGTCTGTCCGTCTGTCCGTCTGTCCGTCTGTCACAGCCGATTTACTCGGAAACTATAAGTACTACAGTGATGAAATTTGATGGGAATATGTGTTGTATGAACCGCTACAAAAATATGACACTAAATAGTAAAAAAAAGAATTGGGGGTGGGGCCCCCCATACATGTAACTGAGGGATGAAATTTTTTTTTTCGATGTACATACCCGTGTGGGGTATCAATGGAAAGGTCTTTTAAAATGATATAAAGTTTTCTAAAAAACATTTTTCTTAAAGTGAACGGTTTTTGAGATATCAGCTCTCAAAGTCGTAAAAAGTATGTCCCCCCCCCTCTATTTTTATAACTACGGGGTATAAAATTCTAAAAAAAATAGAGGTGATGCATGCTAATTAACTCTTTCAACGATTTTTGGTTTGATCAAAGTATCTCTTATAGTTTTTGAGATAGGTTGATTTAACTGTAATTTATTATATTTGCTGCTACGGAACCCTTTGTGCGCGAGCCCGACTCGCACTTGGCCGGTTTTTTTGTTTTCACTTAGTTAATAGGTATTTATATAATTCAACAGACATTGTCCTACAAATTGCGTAATAAATATTTGAGAACCATCAAATCAAAAAAAAATTATCCTTGTTACCTCTGTTAGCTACCGCAATCGAGAGTTTTGTACAGTAAATTATTGGTCGTCTCATCAAAATAAAGCTACTCATGGAAAATTAGCTTGATAGTAATCACTTGCAAAAATGGGCGATGGATCCTGAACTATATGTTGTAATAGAATGCCACAGTATTGTCAAGTCCTAATCGAATGATCCTATATTCATCGATAAATGTGGTTAGCACGTAAGCCATGAATGAACTATTAAGCTGTAAATAAACTGATGTAACATGGGAACCCTCGTAACTCTAAAGTTTAGTGTCATAGTATGACGGTTATCAGATTTATGGCGCTATAAAGAACTTATAGGGAACATGTTTGTCCCGTAACTTGAAGAACTTTATGGTTTCTTAGAGTTGTTTTTGACTGATATAAATCTATTGTAATGCAAGTTCCTTTTATCGTTCTTTGTGTAATAATAATAACATGTGGAATCGAGATACTGGTGTAATTTTGTTTAAACTCACTTTCAATATAATTAACTACTTTTTTTACGAATTAAGTATCCCGAAATTATCCACACATTGTCTTATTGTACTCTATTTTATAGTTAAGTCCAAATTTTTGTAACATGTAGATAACTATACAAAAAAAGTGCCGGAGGGCACAGTAGACAGATAGTAATTCATACGAAAAAAGTAAAAAAAGGAAGCATTCTACAGTTGTGCTAGAAATCATCGTTTACAATGATGATCAGAGCAAATGCTGACAAGCAATGTGTGCAACTGAGCAATACAAGTGAAATGGGATATAGGAAAACGTTATGGAAGTGAATATTGCCTTCAGCAGCGGCTTTGATTTCAATCAAACATGTCTGAAATTCTACCATTTGTTGTGAATATGTGTTTAAGATTTATAAAGATAATATGATCTACATCACAGTGATTCAAATTCGATTTAAATAAACTGTTATTCTGGAATTTACAATGAAATGAAATGAAATGAATGAAAATGAAAAATACTTTATTGCACACTTAATACAGGATTATAAACTAAGAACCATACAAGTAACAACATGTACAGAGGGCGGTCTTATCGCTGTAAGCGATTTCTGCCAGACAACCCGAAAATTTAGAAGGATTACAATAATTATGGTGGTGGTGCATTACAAACTTAAAATTTTGATATGAACTAAAAGAAAATGAATAATAAATAAATATAAAATATAATTATAACCTAAAGAATAAATATACATAAATAATAAATCTATAAATAAATACATCATAATATATATATTATATATAAATATATACATACAAATATATACATACATACATACATGTGAAACTATAAAAAAAATATGGGCAAGGAATAAATTGAGTTAAGTAATTAAAATAGGTAGTTATAATATAATTAAGATTACAATTGAGATAGATATTGCTTTAATGCATTTTTGAACACAGTTATTGACTGAGCACGTCTTATCGATTCTGGAATAGAGTTCCAAAGGTTGATTGCAGTCACAGTGAAGGAAGAATGGAAGAAATTGGATCTGTGGGTAGGGATGCTTAAGGTAAGTAGATTAGAGGAACGTAGGGTAAGGCTATTTTCACCGAGGAATTTAAAATTTTCTTTTAGGTAACATGGGGTTTTAGGATCAAATAAAACTTTGTACAACAAATGCAGAATATGAGCATTCCGGCGGACGCGGATAGGAGGCCACTTGAGCTTGGCTCGGAATTCGGACACATGATCATATTTGCGTAGTCCAAATATGTAACGTATGCATACGTTTTGGAGTCGCTCAAGGGAGTCAAGTTGCTGTTCGGAAAGGTCAGGATAGGAAATGTCAGCATAATCTAGGATAGGAAGGAGTAAAGTCTCTGCAAGCGATACCCTTGTAGGAATGGGCAGAAAATTGCGCAATCGACGAATGGAACCTACAGCGCCATACATTTTTTTCCGTAGCGTCTCTATTTGCACATTCCAAGACAAGTTCATATCAAGATGGAGCCCAAGGTTTTTAACAGACTCACTAAATGGAATATGTGATCCACCAAGAATTAGCTTTGGTAAGCTGTTCCAATCTAGTTTGGCTGTCATTTTGCGGCTACCAATTATGATGGCTTGAGTCTTAGCCGGGTTAACAGTCAGACCGTAATTGTGTGACCAGGTAGCTATGGTATCTAAATCAGCATTTGTACGTTGTATAGCTTCTGAAATTTCGGAAATGTCTGTATGCGAGTAAATTTGCAAATCATCTGCATACATATGGTAGGGAGAAGTTAAATTATAGGAAATTGAGTCAATAAATATTGAGAAAAGGATTGGTGACAACACGCTACCTTGAGGGACACCGACACTTAAGTCACACCACGACGACAGAACGTCATCAACTTTAATACGTTGCCGGCGCCCCTGAAAAAAGCTACGGAACCATTCAATGGCTGCCGATGAAATATTAAGAGAGGCAAGCAGACCCAGCATAATATCATGATCGACCGAGTTAAATGCGTTACTAAAATCTAATAACGTGAGAATTGTGAGCTGCTTGTTGTCCATTGCTTGGCGAATATCGTCGGTGACTTTAACGAGTGCAGTGGTCGTGCTATGGCCTGGACGGAATCCGGATTGGAAGGGATTGAATAAGTTCTGTTTATTTAAAAATGAACACAACTGTTGTTGAACAAGTCGTTCCAGGATTTTAGAGAGGAAAGGCAGGATTGATATAGGACGGTACTCATGAAAGGATGAAGGATTAGCTTTTTTTGGAAGTGGAATAATGAAAGCTTCTTTCCAAGCTTTGGGAAATGTGCAAGAGGATATGGATTCGTTAAGGATGTGAGTTAAGATAGGAGCTACAACTTCGAGGATAGGGAGGATCATATCACGACCAATACTGTCACTACCAACGGCTTTCGAAGAAATGGACATAATGCTCCTCTTAACATTATCAACGGTGAATTGACTAAAATTAAACGGTGGCAGGTTCGGGGCCGATTTTGATGAAAGGAGCCGTAGTGTGTGAGATTTAGTATTTGGATCCATACTAACTGCAGCATTGGAGAAGAAGTTATTTAATAAATCAATATTTGTATTAATGCTACTAGTTTGAGACGATTTGCCGATCCCTAAAGATCTCAAAAATTTCCAAACCTTAGCGGGCTCACCGTTTTCAATCGTTTTGTGGATGTAGCGCTGTTGTGCATCCCTACACATAGTATTACAGCGATTGCGAATCACCTTAAACCGTTCTCTATTAATATCGGAGTTGTCGGTCTTCAGTTTTGCCTTAGCACGATTTTTCTTATTTAATGCAGATTTTATGTCATTAGTTAACCAAGGTGCGGGAAGGTGCTTCAGTTTTACTGGACGTAGCGGTGCATGCTTATCGTAAAGTTGAACAATTAGCGAATTAAACAGATCAACTTTTTCATCTACCGACGATGCGTTAACTACGGATGACCAATCTGTTTGTTCCGCATCGTTGCAAAGCAATTCTCTGTTCAAACCCCCAAAGTTACGCTGCATAATGACTTTACGTTTGGGCTTAGGAGGGCGGATGTTATAGGAAAGGAATAATAAGTCGTGGCAAGAGAATCCGTCCGCAGGAAATTGCCCAGACTTCAGAACGTGGTTAGGAGAGGAAACTATGATGAGGTCAAGAAGGGAAGGAAGTGAGTTAGGAGAGTGGTGAGTTGGATTTAATGGCAGAAGGTGGAAATTATAGGAGTTTATAATGGAGAGTAGTTTTTTAGAACGATGATCATTTTTTAAAAGACAGGTGTTAAAATCGCCCATAAATATGACATGGTCATAGGAGGGAGCAAATTTTTCAATGAGAAGGTCAAAGGAAGGGAAGAAATTAACAGTAAGGTCATGGCTATAAAAGACACCGAGCAGGATTTTGGAATGGGAAAGGGAGATCTCGAGAAGAAGATGCTCAGCCTCATCGTGTGGTGGGGGTTGGGAAGAGGCGCTTATTAAAGTGAACGGAAGGTGCGAACGCAGGTAAATAGCAACCCCACCACCACCCCTACCAAGGCGATCATTTCTAATGAGTTGGAATCCGGGAAGGGAGTAGGAGATTGAGGATAGGCAAGGTTTCAACCAGGATTCGGAAATGAGAATAGCATGGAGCTCGGGACAATCAAAGGATGCAAGGAGATCTGGATAATGTGCCGGGATGCTCTGTGCATTTATGTGTACAACGTTAAAATGTTTTTTGGAATTAGAAAAAGTAGAGGATAGTGCTGTATTAAGAGAAAAGGGAGAAGTACTGTGGTAACTGCAATCAGTGCTGGACTCAGAAGAGCTGAGAGAATCAAAAGTGGCAAGACTACTCAAACTGTTGTTTACAGACATTTTAATATGCTTATGTGTATGTATTAGTATAATATTATAAATATAATTAAAATAGAATAAATAAATGGAATGAAAATAAATAAATGTTATTAAAATAAATTATATTATATACTAAACAATGGATTTGATACTAAATATATAATAATAAAATAAAAATAGGCATAAAAAATTTACCTATGAGATACAACAAAATTTTCCGAAGGTTGCACCAACCAGCGTATAACAATGATAAATAAAGTAAAAAAACAATTGTAAATTAAACCAGTCGTAATAATGAACTAATAATAGCAGACTTTCTAAATAAAAAATACCACAAAAAATACAAATGTCAAAAGTCAAAAAGACTCGTATTCAGTTGCTAAGAAATTTCTACGCCGCATTATTTGACACTGTCATTTGTCAAATGTCAATCATGTCAGATTAAAGCTCGGATTAAAGTGACGCTAACTAAAGATAAAAGTGGGTAACAAGTAAACAAAGTGTATAATTAAGCTAAAGGTAGAAGAAAAGTTTTAAAGCACCTGTAATAGATAATTAACATTATAACTATAATGATATGAAGAAAGACATTTGACATTAAAGACTAACAGATGTAAATGAGAACTACAAAATAATAATATAGTCACATACAGCAGCGTTAACAACAAGTATTTACAACAAAATTATTAGTTATAACTTATATACCAACTTTATTTCGCTTTAAGAAGTCTCTTCGTCCTAGCGCCAGGAGCCGTCTTTGCATCTCTATGAGCTTCAAGACCTTTGGCAGCCTGCCCAACAGTGCTGACTGGTGCCACAGGACAAGGCGGGATGGCCTCCAGATCAGATAGACAAGTGATGCGATGCTTGGAGCCGTCTTTAGGTTTTATATATATAAAGCCATCCCGGGTCCAGCAATGTTGAACTCCAAAGCGTTCCCTAGCTGCCATAAAGGCATCATGGCGACCTTTAGTCAGAAACTCAGAAAGAGTTATGCCCGATTTCTTCAGACGAGTCTTTGCAGACCAAACACTATCTCGCACTCGAACGTCACAAAACTTGACTACAATTGGTCTAGGTTTGTCACCACTAACTTGTCCCAATCTATTGCAGCGAACCATAGAATTTTTATCAATATTGGAAATGTTAAGCTTCTGCGATGTTATATTAGAGACAGTGGCATATAAGTCCTCTTTTTCGGATTCTATCACACCATGAAATAGCAGTATCTTTCTTCTAGACCGCATCTCTTGTTGATCCAGAAGTCTAGACAGCATATCAATTTGTGATTGAAGACATTGCAACGATGAAATAACAAAAGTTCTGAACGACTCAAACTCAGCCGCAAGTTTGGATGTGGGGCTGCTACTGGCGGGTGGATTGTGATTATTATGAAGTTCCAGTTGAAAATCAGCCATTCTTTTATTGAAGATAGCAGTCATGTCATCCATGGACTGCTTTATAGATTCCATTATGTTGACCGTGTAGTGAAGTGATATAGTGATTATAAAATAGCAGGACACACTGTAGGAACACTGGTGGCAACTTTCTAGTTTAGCTCATATGTACTGTAGATTTTTACTATTGAAATATTGATTTTTTAAAATAAATTATAAGGAGCAAAACAAAACACGTGTTATCTCTTTAGCACCTACCCTCGGAAAAAAGTTTACTACCCTTACAATCATTTGATTTAAAATTCATTTATTTATTTAAAAAACTTCAAGTCTTGCCATTAAAATCTCGAGATGGTTATGAAATTGTAAAGCTAGAGAATCATAAATCGCATTTTACAAGTAATTTAATTCTTCCACTGTTGCTATTTTAAATTTATAACTCCTTTTAAAATCGCTTTATAGCATTGGGGCCCTATAAGCATATTATTATCTGTGTAACTTCGGTAATAATGCAAAAAATATTACCCAGGGAATTATCTGATAATGGATCGGGGGTGTGAACGAGAAAAATCATTTAAAAAAATGTACATTTAGTATGAAAAGCATTTAATTAAAGAAGTATTTGTGTAATTATTAAATTCTGTGTTGTAATTAAGTCTTATTAAATTATGTAATTTATATGCTTTTTAGACTAATACATATCTACCTAATACCAAAATTTTCTTTGACATGAAAGGAGCCAATTGTAGGTATCAACAGTAAAAAAATACCGACCTGAATGTTGTACCTACAGCGTCATGGCCATCTAAAGTAGTTCTTTGTAGTGTTTGGATATCAGTTGATGACACGAAAGGAAACCTCTGGAGCTAGAACATTTCAAATCACAGCTGTAAACCCTTGCTACAAAGGCTTTGAAACTCAACTATACCCCCATTCCGAATAGCTTTTTTAAACCAAACTTTTTTTGTACTTCACTGAAACTCGATATTAATATAATTTTTCAATTAATTGAATTTACAAAATATGATCATTTCCCTCTTTATTTCGTAAAATTCAGTGTAAAATTTAACTTCGTCCCTGCGATCGGAAGATAATTTTGGTAAAAGTTAATACATTTATGTACCTACCTACAGGTAGCACAAGAAGCACTACAGTGCTCTTTATTGGTTAAAATTTCACTTTAATATACGTAACAGTTTACGTAATATGATCCATGTTCACAATTTTTTTACTAATTTATGTTTTAAAGTATTCATTTGTAAATTATCTACAATTCCATCAATATGTTTTTCACTATTAAGATCTCAAAAACATGGAAGAAAAACATAAATAAACAAATATAGAGTCTCAATTATTTCGTAGTGTAAATTTGCTATCAATCTTGTGTCAATTGTGTTTGTTTATTGTACATTGTGTTAAGGTATTTAGATTGGCAATACACTCGATTATTACAGCTGACTGATTTTGTATCAGTCTTTACATCATCCTTGCCAACATATATATATATATATATATAAATATTATAGAGCTGAAGAGTTTGTTTGCTTGTTTGAAGGTGCTAATTTTTTCAAATCACTAGCCCGATTTGAAAAAATATTTCACTGTTCGATAGTCCATTTATCAACGCGGTTAAACCACGGGGCACATTTATTCTTTAGTATTATTAGTAGATATTACTTACAAATACTTCTACTTAGTTTTGTTTATTGGTAAATCGGTTGCTATTAATAACGACAAGACGTGTGTATAAAAAATAGAATTTAATATCAACAATGGATGGACCAGATAATGTCATCAGTCGCATCGATTAGGTAGTTATTGATACGAATTCATCATTTTTCTTAACATTCCTGAGCGTAATATAATTCTACAACTGAAAATTCAAAGTCTCTAAAGTCAAAGTCTCAAAATCTTTAAACAAATGAAACTAGCAGAACAAGTAAATTAATATTGAAGATTTAGCCAGTATCCTAACGCTAAGCGTTTCAAACTAGTTAAATAGGTAGGTACTATATTTATTTGAAACGTAGTCCACGTTCCAACCTGACTCATTTAATATTCTTTATTACGTTTTCTTTTTGTATTGGATTATGTTAGATCACTATTAAATGGACACAGGTAATTATACCTGTGTGTATGTATTAACATATTTAATTTATTAATTCAGCAAACAAAGTTGTAACTAAATATCCGGTATCCCTAGACCGAACAATAATCAATTATTATTTAAGCTATTCGTATACCTAGGTTTGTTTGTTCATTAAAATAATATTCAGTAAACTTTACCAATAAATTAAGGATAGATACTTTTATAGTCAATCAGATGTGAATATATTATGAAAAACTATTGGCTTCTCCTGTGGTATATACTTAAGTACATAATGTAGTATATAACGGTGAATGAATTTTGGAAATTAGTCCAATAGTTTATGAGATTAGCGCGTTAAATAAACAAACAAATTCTTCAGCTTTATACAATAAGTAAGTACAGCTTATCCACAAAACTTTCGTGAACTTCTATTAACTATTACTTAATTAAAACGCACAAACTATGATCGCGTGTGCCGATTAAATATAAAAATATATAAACATGCTTTTAAGTAGATTCATAAAACTTTCTTAACCTCGACAAAAGCAACAAAGGCGTTAATCCAGGGCGGAAATATTTCATTCATAAAATAGTATAAGGTTTTATTAGGTAGCGAAATTAAGTATTTAAGGGCGTGGCACAGCAGGTGAAACGTGTCTAATTTATTTATATACGAATGTGTGTCACAGGGAATTATTCATGGTAGGGTAAGGTTGCTCAAGTCGTACCCCCTAAGGAAATTATGCTATAATATTCACGACAATTGAAATAATACAAAATAATCCACATTTACTGAATCTTTATTTAGTTGTCTATTATTAAAAAATCACAGAAACTTACAATGTTAATATTAAAATATATATTTTAACGTTTTTCAAAAACATACCTTCGGTACGATTAAGGCGCCTAGTTGCCTAATTCGTACCACATACAGCCTAAGTCGTACTTAGAAAATACACTTTAGTGAAGATATAATAAACTATATAGAAAAATTCTTAATAATAAGAGATCAATTTTAAGTAAGTTAAAATTACAAATAATTCAGTCTGAGATTAACTTAAGCATATTATTTGGTAATTATTTTAGTGAATAACAAAATCTTAGACCTAAATAGAAGTACGAGTAAAGAATTTTTAACAGGTACGACTTAAGCATACTTATCTTTGAGGTTGAAAAATAAAATTACTAACACAACCTAAAAATTTTCTCCTGTTTGAGTATGCCCAAACGATTGACAGATAAGCATTAAAAATCGTTGTTAACAAAGACAAAATATAAAGATAACATTCCTGCCGTAAAAAGCTTATGAATGAGTCGTTAATTTTACATGAAAAGTGATAAAAAACTTACTTTTTGAATTATTTTCGCTGCACGAAGCCGACCGCCTGACCACTTGTTTACGCTTGCTCGCGCGACTAAATAGTTCACGTTAACAACACTAGATGGCCCAATTCAATGGTATCAGACGAGATATTGGTGGGGTACGACTAACGCCGTGGTACGACTTGAGCAACCTTACCCTATATCGTAGACAAAGTAACCCTAGTGTGCATTGTTTATTTAGGACTTTTACTATGGGAATGGTGTTGTATTTCTAATAGAAGATTATTACAATAATATTACAGTTGAACACAAAAGGATACGCTTAGCTTTGATCTTGGCTTAGACCTAGATCTTGTGTTGATTGAACTGTGTATTTTGTTAGTTTAAACATATGGTACATATCTATTTTCCACTTGTTACTTTTATATCAGACTAGTTGTGCTCCGCGATTTGCCTGAATTATTGATCTTAGCCCAATAATATGAATCTTATAGCCCTCCTAGATAAATGGGCTATCTAATTCTGAAAAATTTTCTCAAAATCGGACGCTCAGTTCCTGAGATATATGCGTTCATCCAAACAAACAAACTCTTAAGCTTTATAATAGTATAGATACAGATTTGTACGTAACAAACATATTTTTTGAACACGAATCATTAATGAATTTAATTATAATATTCATGTAATAATTATGATAAAAATAGAATTCACAAATATTCCGCCAATATGTAGAATTCCAGTCATGTACTGCAGCTATGCCGCTCCAATTCTTGACCGCGCTATTAGGTCAATTATTATTTACCGCTTCATCGTCTATTACGGAATTTTCATAAAGGAATTGCATCCCATAAGTACATTAAATAGGGAACAAAATATTATGAACATATTCTTTATTAAATATAGAACTTCTAATTCGTAAATGTAAAGGTAAACCTTAAACAATAACTCCTATGTGATATATTCCGGCTCAATTTTATGCATTGGTTACAGGAAATTTACTACACCTAGGACTTGCTTTTATTTCGTCAATAAATAAAAAATCCCTTTATTTACAAAATTAGATTTATATTTTTAGTAAAATCTTATACAAATGATAAACATTATGAAACATTTTAACCCTTGTTGCTTTTATATTTTACTTATCCTTCTAAGTAGGTAGTCTAAGGGTTCATAGCCCCAGGATTTCAGTTATGTTCATATTAAATTTCATTATAATAATTTCGGTGGTCTAGACGTGCAAATGGAGGAGACAGAAACATTCGCCCTTATTTCATTTAATTTTATTTAGACATTTCTCTTTTATTAAAACAAAAGTACAAAATGCGATGATTTTGAAACTCAACAAAAACAATGATATCTTTGAATTTTCGAATATAATTCAAAATCTGTATTAGGTTAAAAGTTGCTATTGCTATTTATTATAATGTATTCTTCATCTTTTGCTTTGAAATATGATAACTTGAATCTCTTAGAAAATAAATAGAATTTCCAAAATAAATACTGAAACAGATTTTAATCACAAAGGAATATGATGTCTGCCTGAAACCGCGATGGCGGTTTTATCTTCAAAACGTTGCTTTACGTTTAATCATAAAGAAACCTCTGTATTCTAATATAAGGAGTCATTTTAATATAAAGAAACCAGCTGAACTGGCACTTAGTATAAAATAGTTAACGACCTCTCAGACCTAAAAAATATACTAAAAAATTTGTTTCTAACCATCACGGAGTTTTTTTTAAACACTAAAATTTTATAAAATACTAGGTGTCCCGGCATACATTGTTCTGCTTTACTCTTATGATAAATGAATATGATAGATGTTGTTCAATTCTCAGACGTTCCCAATGTGCACACAATTTTACGAGGATCAGTCAAGCCGTTTCGGAGGAGTTAAAACACCGCGACACGAGAAATTAATATAATATATTATGCAACAATTACAGAGCAATATAGCAGCAACAATGTATAACTTGCCCCATTTTCGTGTCCAAGTACAACAAAACATTAAAACGCCATTCGTTCGTATTATCGCCGGTCGAATCGGACGGTAATGACCACACTCATCAATTTACCTACGACGCAATTAAAACATCAACATCGGATGCCGAATGAGAAATTGTTTTATTAATTTCACACCCCATTTCTCATAATCAGGTGAGATCCGGTGAAAGTAAATGATGCAAGAATAAATCGGGGTAAGTGACGAATTTCACGCAGAATCGATATCTGAGAGGAGACGTTACGTTATAGTTTTATTTTAAAATGGTTAAAAAACAATATGTTTAAGTTATAATTGTTATATGATGATACAAAAGATAAATTACTACAAATAAATAACACAGGTTCATTTTAAAGATAGAGCAGGAAAAATAGAAACAGTTAATACAGAATATTTTATTATTAATTTGCACTTTATTATAAATCAAATACCTACTTACACAATGCTGTGATTTGTGCATAAGTGTTAATAAACTACCAAGACTATATTTACATTTCTAGAAAGGTTTAAAATCAGCGCTGCATGTCATGTAATAGAATGTAATAGAAAAAATAATTAGAGTTGCTTACAGAAGGGCTTATGAAGATATACGACCGAACTTTAAAAGCTTTTAACGAAATTAAATCATCGTAGAAAAGTATCCACTTACTAGACTAGAAATGGTATTAATAAGGTATTTCAAAAATAATAGGTACTGTATTTTGCTTTCAATGCTTGTAAATGGTTAGTTTTAAGGTGACATGAAATATACATTAATTTTATTTTATTTCGATAGATCGATTTTGTATATATGTTTACGACTAAACAACGCAATCAGTTACATACTTAGGAACATATTTACGAATTTCACCATTTTAAAATTCTCTTTACTGCTAGAAACCTAAAGAGATATAACAGTTGTATTTTTCGTAATTTTATTCTATTAGAAAAATATTATTATTATACGTCCTAGTTAATAACTTTTAGTGTTATTATTTCATAATAGCCTTACATGTATTTGATAGTAAACAAAATAGAATTTTGACCTTTCTAAAAGGTTCAAAATAGCGTTCATAATAATTAGCCTACATTGCGTGTTAGGGAAGTTTACATGTGTGAGTTAATTAAAATAATAGGATATGCTAAATATCGCCTATGATAACGTTGACCCGTTTAAGAGTTGTTGAGTTTACACACAGCTTATCTGAGTTTGACACAAAACGTACCAACGCTAACAAGTCCTTATTGTTGAATAGTCAGTGCTTGCGGTTTAGATTTAAAAATTTCTAAGCATATAATAATAGAAAATGACTAACTTTTTGGTGTTATAAAATATTGTTTCTTCTTTATTACATATATTTGAAATAATAATATTAACTTTGAGCATCAGGGAATTATTTTATCTGTATTGAAGGTTTAAGCTTATTGATATACGTAAAATTATACAAATATAGCATCAATATACAAGCTTGTATCTGTGTATGAAATAAAACAACAATACGAAATATATTTTTCATTTCGAATCCTTCAAAATTCAAATAAGCTCACTGACAGAATTAGACTACAGGCCCATGTCGAAAAAATTATGGGTCATTTGACCCACCACCTGACCTATCTAGCATGATATAAGAGCATAAAATAATAAGATTCAGCACTATGACGTCACTTGTAAGCTGTCCACCTGAGTGCAGATGAGAATTCGAAGGTTCAGGTAGAGATTTTCTCCCCTTGTCTCCATGATTTTTGTACGGCGTTGCGGAATAATGGCTTAAAAGCAGTATAGAAATAGTATGACACAGATGCCGTACAAAAATGGTGGTCCACAAAGTCGGAATTTATTTTTATTTTTCGACAGTTGCCGGGGTAAATTTGGTCATTTGATTTTGTACGGCATCTGTGTCATACTATTTCTATACTACTTTTAATCAATTATTCCGCAACGCCGTACAAAAATCATGGAGACAAGGGGAGAAAATCTCTACCTGAACCTTCGAATTCTCATCTGCACTCAGGTGGACAGCTTACAAGTGACGTCATAGTGCTGAATCTTATTATTTTATGCTCTTATATCATTCTAGATAGGTCAGGTGGTGGGTCAAATGACCCATAATTTTTTCAACACGGGCCTGTAGTCTAAATTGAGTTATGGCAATATCATATTATTTACATTGTTTTATTTCGTTACACAAGAGAAGCAAAAAGGTTATCCCTTTACCCATTCCATACCACAATTCTATCCAAATGTCTAATCCTATTGAGATTAGCAATAAATCCGGAATTAATTGTTATAGAATTAAAATACTTAGACACGGTCGCTTTTATTGTTGTTTGCGTCTACCGTCATTGCTTTATGAAAAAAGTGTCTGTATTCTAATTAAAGAGACATCGTCTTTCAAAAGAAGGCTAGACTTACCTCTAGCTCTTAATAAAACTAATATAAAATAATTCTTTAGATCTGTAGTATCACTCAATTTAATGAATTTCAGATACAGAAAGATTCTGTCCCTATTCAGTTTGTGTGAGATAACCGCAACGCAAAAGGACGCTTTATCTACATGTTACAGTACAGACTACAACCACTGACCAAGTATAAGCTACCTCTATTTGCAATTTCTTAAAAAATTCAGATGCATGCCAACTAAAAAGTGTTTGTGAAGAATTCTGGCACGTACGTCGTACAGATAATGAGACGCCGAAATAGACGTCGATGTACAATTTGACACATTTTGTTACCCGGCCAAGTGCGGTACGGGAAATCGGTCAAGTTTGCAATGCTCGTTAAAATCTTGGATCTTTTTAATTAAAACCGATCTGCATAAAGATGAAAGATAAATAGTAACGTGCCTCAATTTATAAATTTGAAACTAGTCTCATTTAGTTTAACCATGTTTATTCAAACGAGCTTTTTGTTTTAGTTTATTTCGTATTCATAACGGTTTTCATTTGCCACAGACATTTTAATAAGGTTGCAATTAAAATTATATCAAGCTCATTAAGGCGCGGGACATATACAAGCGGCGCGGCGCGCATCGGGCGCACCGCGGGCGCGCCAGCCGGCGCGCCGCGGGCGCGCTGTTGGCGTCCGAAAATGATATTTATATAGAGTGGTTAAATGCATTTTCTTCATGCATAATTTAGTAAAATTATGTTTTTTGTGCTAAAAGAGATTTGAAAGTAACGTTAATTTGAAAGTAACGATTTTGTTTTGATAATTCCTTGTATGTAAATAGCGAGGATAACCCCACGATTGAAAATATATCTTTGTTGGAAATGTTGGAATTTACTTGGAAAATTTTATAGTACTTTTAAAGTAATTTTAAAGTAGTACTGGTGTAATGATGGAAGAAAAGAAGGTTAAAATAACACAAAATTTATATTGTACTAGCGGTCCGCCCCGGCTTCGCCCGTGGTACATATTTCGCAATAAAAGGTAGCCTATGTTCTTTCTCAGGGTCTAAAGATTATCTGTGCCAAATTTCATCAAAATCGGTCCAGTACCTAGTTTATGCGTGAAAACCATACATACATACATACATACATACATACATACATACAAACCTTTCCTCTTTATAATATTAGTATAGATAAAATATGGTTTTCAAAAACAGGTTTACATTTAAACCATATAAATCTTATCATTAAAATCTCAGTTCAAAAGTATTTACAGTACTGATCATTCCACAATATTATTACAATTACAAATAAATAAAAAACACAATCAAAATCAGGATTATCTTTATTTCTGACATTGTAAATACATGGGAACTTTCATTATGCTCTTCTTCATTTTCACTTTCCCTACTGCCATCACCTGTGTAAATCATTTCATCGATTAATTCAATTCACCTTTAAAAACAAAACGAAGAAGGGTATGTAATAGCAGCTCTATATAATTCCACACAGAGAGAACACATTTTTGACTGACAGGCTACCGTCTCCTACCACCCGATTTGTTTTTGATTGTGTATGACCGTGAATTGACCTCTAGTTGGATGCGATGGGGGAAGCGCGCCTGCGGTACGCCTGCGGTACGCCCGCGGCGCAACCGTGGCGTGCCGCCTCGTCGCCTTTCCAAAATTCTTTCATACAAAATGTATAAGAAGGACGTGGTGCAAAACAGATTCAAGAGGTGCGCTTATGGCACGCCCGCGCCCGCACCGCTTGTGTTTGACCCGCGCCTAATTGTTACAAAAGCGGGTGCTAATTTTATCGATACTAAAAAATATTAATGTAGACAATTCTGAAACACGCTCCGCTCTATAAGATCAGACTGCGAAAAAATGAGAAGTTTATAAAAATAGCATCGTCTGTTAATTTTACTCATTACTGACCGTCATATAAATTTTCATTTACGCGGACCCTGAGGAATTCCATGTAATAAACACGAGTTACGTGACCATACTTTACGCTTCATAGAGACTTATTCCCGGAGGAATCCAAATGAAGGTAGCCACAACAATGGGAAACTATATACATTTTATAGTAATTTGGGATATTTTGTTACCGCACTGTAGCAATTTTAATGAGGGATAAGGAAACAAAGCAATTAAGGAACGATTTACTTTATTCTTGTGTGAACTCATTACTTGAAAATTATCAATGGCATTCTGGAAATCATAATGATGTTTGCATAATTTATAAACTAATATTTTTTAATAGTTCATTAAAATATTTCGCTATCTACTATTAAAAATAAACATCTAATAAATTATCTACCTTTATACAATCTTTAATTTTATAATAATGATGTACGTTCGAATTAAAGATTACCAAGTACTCATCTACTTACATTACAATATTCAAAAAAGCTTTAACATCAACTATCAACAAAATTCATCACACAAATAATATGTCACTTTTCGATAGTGCTCTACTGAACAGCCAATAAAAGGCGTTTTAAAGTTCGCTTAAAATTTTAAACTTGCAATTTCTCGTCGTCACTCAGAAAACGTGGTCTAACATAATTGAGTTGTCGGAACCTCTTATCTTCTGATGGTACTAAGGTTTAATAATGTGTCAAAAAAGAAAGCCCCAAAATTTAAAGCCCGTAATTGTATGGTATTATATTTGATAACTGGTGTTATTCAGGCTTTGATAAATGGCATGCGGTCAAGAATGTCGAAATTTGGTAATTCATTATTGCTGTAAAACTTATAGACAATTATATACAACATGTGCTAAAATAGGCTAGGATAAAAATTCCATTGCTCTACATTTTAAACTAAAGAAGTACAGCAATCATATAAGCAATATCTATCCCAAACAATATTGTTTAAAATTCTACGAGTCAATGATAAAAAAACATGAGTTACGATTTTAATACCAGTACAATTAAAACGACACAAAATTGACGTAGTAATACGGTTCACAGACTTGAATATTGTTCCAAATAATAGGTCTTCATTGAAATACCGGCTATCATACTCATATCTGTATGATTAAAGTGTGGTCTGTTCTTTGTCGACATGTAATAATAACGTATCAGGGACGTAAAGCAAACATCAACCGATGTAACCATATATTATAGTACATACATAATATGGTCAATTACCATTTTAGTAACTAAAAACTAAATACAGACGAATAAAATTTTATCAAATTTGTTCGGAATAAATTGTGCACTTTTAGATCATCAAAATGTACAATGCTCATCCTATTAATATTATAAAGGCGAAAGTTTGTAAGGATGTATGGATGTATGGATGTATGGATGTATGGATGTATGGATGTATGGATGTATGGATGTATGGATGTTTGTTACTCTTTCACGTAAAAACTACTGAACCGATTACAATGAAATTTAGCACACATATAGAGGGTAACTTGGATTAACACATAGGATAGGTTTTATCCCGGAAATCCCACGGGAACGGGAACTATGCGGGTTTTCCTTTGAAAACGCGGGCGAAGCCGCGGGCAGAAATCTAGTAATTAATATTTACATTGCCTATTACAGAAATCCATTACTCGTAATTAATTGGTAAAATTTTTAAACGCTGTACACGGCCGATGTATAGCCAATTCAATCAACGTCGAGTAGTTTGATAATTAATTATGATAATTTATGCAAATTGATTGCACAAACGACAAACACAGCAAAAATTCAACTTGAATTATTCATTGCTCGATAATATAGTTAATAACATGAAGTAACGTAGAAGTGGAAAGACAATATAAGCTATACATTATAATTTAAAAAGCAAATAACAAAGTCAGTTAAGTCGGCGCAGCATATGCGGTAACTTTTCTTTGATGTAAAAAACCTCAATATGCAAATAAGGCATCGTAATTAGCGGAAAAGCTTTCTTTACGAGAGTTTCTAACAATACAAAGTGAAGTTGATCTCTTAACAATATCCTCTGAAACGTATTGTACTTGCACCGACTAGTTAATGACAATAGATACTCAGACTGCGTCCAGACTGTATCTAGGTTAATTTTATACGAAAAAGCCTTGACGCCGACGCTGCATTTTCCATTATGTAGGGAACAATTTAAGTGGATGAACTTTAATACTTTGCTTAACATCTTAAGCGGCCTTTAAATTTTCCTGACCGTAAACATAATTTTCTCTTTATGAGTAAGACCTATATCCACTAGAAATTTTACACTATGTTATAAATGAGCCAGGTTTGGTAAACTGCAATCAAGGCGGTTTTTTTTTTAAATAGACATCATGGACGTATAAAAAAAGACGGACGGTATATCGCCTAAACATTGAGTGAAGCCTAGTAATGGCGGCGAAACATCCATGTGTGTGTGCCATGTTGCCATGGCAACAGCTGTCCTGATGACAATGGCGGCTGTATTTTTTTCTATAAATTTTACCGTAATAATTTTGTCATTAAAACATAAAAGAAATAACTTGCTTCCCTGTGGAATGTAATCCCTTGTGTTTTGTTATTTAAAATTGTACTGTTGCGACACCATTTAACCACGCAAGACGGCATTTTAAATATTTTTTGTGAAACAGTGACGCAGTTAATCAGTCGGTAGTTCACGACGTAATGGCGGCCGACTAGCTTACTATGGTGAGAGTGTGTGTGTGTTTATTGTCTTTACACGATCGCTAGCTTACTATGGTGGCTTCACGTTGTTTGTTCGTAATACGGCGTCCGTCTTTTTTTATACGTCCATGATAGACATAAACCTTGTTGTGATTACAAACGAAACATAACCAAAACAATTATCAAGTTAGTGGTATCCTCAAACATAATTAAAAGTATTTTACTGATCAAATAAATTAATATACCTAACTATAATAGTTTATTATTTCCTAAGTATTAATTTTATGTTTTCAAAATTATAAAAATCGGAATTATCTACAAAATTACCTAATCGTATGTCGTATAGGTGTTGCGATGTATGTATTAAGTAATATGTATGGTCATAACGAAATGAATTCCTATTTGCATCCAAGATACGTTTTAAATCCATTCGCCTCTTGAATAACGTCCCTATTAAGTAAGAAATATCATAATTATTATATGACGTTGTCAGTCTGCCCTTATTTGCAGTACTTTTCTTCCTTTCATTATAATAAATTCTGTTGCTAAGCAACGGAGACCGGGAATATTATAAATTTAAATCGTGTGCTGCTTGTATTAAATGATCATTTATAATAAACTAGGTTTCCGCCCGCGGCTTCGCCCGCGTTTTCAAAGAAAAACCCGCATAGTTCCCGTTCCCGTGGGATTTCCGGGATTGCGTCATTTTCCCGGGATAAAAAGTAGCCTATGTCCTTTCTCGGGTATCAAAATATCTCCATACCAAATTTTATGAAAATTGGTTCAGTAGTTTAGGCGTGATTGAGTAACAGACAGACAGACAGAGTTACTTTCGCATTTATAATATTAGTATGGATGAGTGTTTTTAATGTAACTGTTACTTTAATAGAGTTTCGTGAATAATATGATTAAAGTTTATTAGATGTTTCTTGTGATTTGATATCGATAAGAAATCAAAACTTTGTCAAACTTTATCAAAGATTTCAATAGTCTAATTATTTGTTTATCGAAATATTATATTGGTTATGTTAATGTTCTTTGATATTTTTTTTAATAAGCCGTCTGAAACTTTAATCGCATTGTCAGTTTTCACATTATTATTGACTCAAGATAAAACAAAGTTTTAAACAATGTAGAGTTGAAATTATTCACAATAAATTTATGTACCTATATTGTTTTAATTTTTATAGCCGTAGGTACTTTATTTTAAAAGGTTTTTAAATTCATATCAACAAGAGTTATGATTAGATGAACATAAATAGATATTAGATACTTTTATTCATAATAAAAGTATAAGAAAGTAAATATCTATTCCTAATAGCTTACAATATTAACATAAAAATCAAACATTTTATACTTAAATAGATTTTACGAAATACATTTTGTAACCAGTCGTTAGCTATTAGGAAACTCAAAAGTTTCGGGTTGTGAATGGAGTCTGCGAAGCCTTCAAAATTCGTGACATTGCGGAATATCGAATACAATTAAAAGTTATTTTCTTGAGGACATTGGTTTTTCATAAGAAACAAATTATGGTGAAATGGAAAAAGTTTCAATACAATATAATTAAAACGTTTCAATTCGCTTGGCACGAGCTTTTCAAAAATAACATATAATCGGTTATTTATAGATTATTTTTAAAAGGTTAGTGCCTTGTTGTACATTGATATTATGTTAGAACTCTTAGAAAAGATTCGCATGTAATTATTTTTATGATTGCTTTGTGTATTCAAATTAACTTTAGGTCTTTAGACTGGAATTGCAAATATTGTATAAAAATAAAAGATTGTATTTTTTAGAAATATGTATATTGCACTTTTTTCAAAGCCTAACTGTTGACTGAATAAAAAAATATAGTTCACAAAAATATATAAACTATTTGCCTATTACTATTCTTTATATTGTTTACTTGCTACTTTGCTTTATTATTTATCCTCTCTATTGTATCATCCGTAAATCTAAATTCTATTCAATAACAGGAAAACACATGAAACAAAAGCTATCGATAACGTTTCAAAAACCCATTTCACGAGTAATGTTATTTTAAGCACGTAAAGTAGCCACTCTCGATAGCTCAATCGTGCGGAAAATAACAAAATTATACAGGAAATCGAGACATTTTTTGTATTTATTAGTCAAAGCGGTCGCGGTGCTAAACTATTATTTATTTTAACGACTGACATTATTTTTCAAGGGTCATGTTTTATTGTAAAGGACGTTTATAGCCCATGCGTAACATGAGAACATGTTATGAGAAAAAATAACAGGATCGAGTAAATTTTATTGAAATATCGTTTGCTTATTAGATGTTTTATAAATTAAAGGGTGAAAAGTTTGAATAAAATTGTGACAAGTATTCCGAATAAGTAATGTTATAGCATTCACATCAATTACATTCGACGGTAGAAATACTTAACTATTCTCGCAAATCATATCTCAATAAATATAATTTCCAATATTATGCTCCGACAAAAATATTGAAGTCTAAAAATATACGAACTAATCATTGAGTTACCATGTACTACGTACTAGAGAGGCCATCTCTTCTAAACTATTTCTAACACGAGTTAGAGTCAATCGTCTCAAGCCATTTTTTTTTGTTACATTGATTGGTTTTAATTGATAATTTTATTCAAATTTTTTTAATACGATAAACAATATTTATTTGTTACATTGATTGGTTTTAATTTATAAGTAATAAAAGGCAGAATATCTACAAAGTGTCTACTCACAAGCCGGTCGGCGCCGCCGCGTTTGTTTCACAGATTTTGTTCGTTGGGACCTCTCTATAGTAATAGTACCTCAATGGAACTAATACGTTTCTCAGAGCGGAGTAAAATTAAGATCTTAAGTGGTTACCCGAAGACTTTCTGCACCAAATGAAAAATCGTTTGAAGCTTTACAAGAGAGTAATTGTTGGTTACAACATGAGGTGATATCCATACGACGGTTTTTTTTTGTTTTCTTCCCTTTACGGCTAAAAGACTTTCAAAGCAATAGCTTAAACACCTTTTTTGTGGTTTTCGTATTTTGTACTTACTACATTACTTTCTGTCGTGTGTCGACAATTTCAGCAATATGTACATTTTCTATTTCGTAAAATTTAACACGATGGATATTTTCAAATCTTGCTTATATATTTTTAATCTTAGTGAACAAAGTCATCATTTAATCCGATTCCAAAAATAGGATATTCCAAATATTGATTTCGATTCGCTCTATTCTCTCTCGAGATTGTCACGCATTTTGAGCAACCATTTTCAAAGGAAGTTAAGAAACAAGATATCCAAGCAGAGCTTCCTTGTATATACCTACTGTATATCAAAGCAAGGATCAACTCCCTACAATATTGCCTAGTACAGTATTAATAAATAGTGGAGCACATTCCAACGTAATCCATTGCAGACATCTGAGAGCTTTTCTCATGTAATTGCTTTTCTCTCGTTTCATGTGCAAGCTCCTAATTTTATACAATCAAGTAGACCTGGTTAATATAAGGAGTGAAGTTTATAGTCTTGTTTCTCTTCACTACAAAGTATCAAAAATCAAAATTTTATAAAGAAAATCAACCAGAAATTGAAATATTATTTTATACTAGTAATTTCACTAGTTAACTTGAAGGACTTTAAACTTTTTAACTATTTTGAGACAAATATGCTTATGCTAATTCGATAGCTTTAAAATATGAAAATCTTTAGAATTAGTTAACCTTTCGTCGGAAAAAGTAGGTGTTACTTTAAATATTCAGACAAATATAATACAAAACCAAGTGCAATGAAATTATATGAATAGTAAAGTAAATAAAAAATTAAATTGACGAAGTCAAAATATGAACTATTTTTTAAGTTATTTCATGTTCAATATTATCATATTCAATTCAAAATATCTGCCTATGATATAATATCTACTTAAAATATACTTATAATTTCAAAATCAATACGAGATACGAGTAATACAATAATGTTGTTCTATTACAATTCACTTTATTGAATAACATTTCCATACAAGTCGGATAGTAAAATATCTGCCATATGTTGCGTGATATCCACACATCACCAGGAACGAAATGTATTAGAACATTATTTTTGCAGTCGAAGCTATTTTTTCCTGGAATGAACATGGCCACTGTTTCGCCTCACATTTTTGTCTCTTTTTAACTGTTCTAAAGCAACTGTGAAACGACAATATACCGGCTGAATTGAGAACACCTTTTTTTGAAGTAGGTTAAAAACGCTTTTGATCCTAAAATGTACCTATAATCTAAACATAGAGCCCACATTGATATGCATAGAATAATAATAATAATAATAATAAATTCTTTATTGCACACCAAATAAAATAACAGAGAAGAAAACAGCGCGTAGGAACAATGTACAAAAGGCGGTCTTATCACTTACAAGTGATTTCTACCAGACAACCTGTGATATTGGAAAATGCTGGAAGAATACATTTATGGAGGTGTGAGCAAAAGAGCACTTAAAATTTAATAAAAAATAAATAAATAAATAAAATTATTTTATTTTATGTTAATATATATAATAATATACATATATACATACATATACATATATATATAATTAATATATAAAAATATATAAATAATATTTATATAAGTACATGAATTTAAAATATATAGAAATAACTAATAAATATTATATGTATAAATTTATAACGAAAGATGATATTTTTTCACCAAATTATCGAACGTAGATATGGTTTGTGCATGTTTGATTGAATCTGGCAACGAATTCCAAAGATTAATAGCGTACATAGTAAAAGAGTGATGGTAAAAGTTAGAGTGATGAAACGGAATTAGAAGAGAAAGGGAGTAAGGAGATCTCAATACCAAGCTATTGGAGTGACGAAATATAAATCTTTCCTTAAGATAGTTCGGTGTTCTAGCGTCAAACAATATGCCGTAAAGAAGATGAAGCATGCGTGCATTCCGCCGAGAACGTATTGGCAACCATTTGAGTTTCGTACGGAACTGGGATACGTGGTCATATTTTCGCAAACCGAATATGTACCTTATACCGAGGTTCTGAAGGCGTTCGAGAGCATCTAATTGGTTTTCATTAAGATCGGGATAGGCACAGTCACAATAATCGAGGATTGGATGAAGTATAGCTTGTACCAACTCAATTTTAGTGGGGATGGGAAGAAGGTTACGTAAACGTCTGAGAGAACCGTAAGAACCGAACATTTTTTTTCGCACTTCTTGAAGCTGCTGTGTCCACGAAAGAGTCTGATCTAAGTATATTCCTAGAATAACTTCAATTGGGTGATAAAACTTTAAATTAAAATCCAATGAGTTTTTCCGATATGAATTTATATTGATTGCAAATTTATCTATCAAAAGTCTTGAAAATATATTCGTTTAATAATGGAAATTTAAAATTACTATGGGTTTTAAGAATTATGATAACTTAGTAATTAAATAGGAGTTTAGTTTTCAACAGGAGTTGCAATTTATAAGTTTCACTTTGAAGCACCTGAAATTCAATGTTAGAAATTTAACTTTTTAATTTTTAAAAGTAGGTTTAAAATCAAATTTAATGGTATTGTGCGCTCGTTCGTTAGAAATTTTAGCGCTAGTTAAAATTTTCAAGGTTTATTTTTAAGCGTTTCACGTGTTTAAGATTTTGTTAGCAAATAAAAGCACACTATACACTTATGAACAATTTCAATAACATACCGAAAGTGTACACATGAATAAAATGTTTATCTTAAGGTAGGTCCACACTTGATCATTTTCGCGTACCAGATCTCCGTCGCGTAGCATCGACGCGTATCAAGTTTACTAGTGTGGATGCAATTACTTGATACAATCGCCTGATACGATTTCTTGATACAAATGTGGACCCACCTTTACATACTTAACCTAAACGACGTGTTAATGCAAGGAAACAAAGATTAGGTTCACGAAGTACATTATATCCCTTTAATATTGTTTTCATTTACGTTTATGTACCGAGAAACGTTGTAAGGATTATTATTGTGAATGCACAACGTTGATTTTGTCTAATTACACTTGTATTCCTAAATTTAATGTATGAAAATGTTATACGTGGAAATCCCAGTGAAATTAGCAGGCAGAATGGAGGTAACAAGTTGCAATTACCACGTAGATTTGATATTACGATCTAAAATTTTAACATAATGAGGGAACGTTGTATGCGAGCGAGCTCACACTCGACTTGCTATTGTTCGCAGTAATCTTATTACTGAAGTATATTTGCGAACAAAACATTAAAAACGTGGCAGGGCAAACAAGTGAAGTAAGCAAAAAATAGCATTTGAAGATAGTATGGAATATTTTAGCCTGACTTATAATACCAGATTACATATTTATGAAATAAGCTGAAGTTCTATGAAGGTTTTGTTCACATTAAGAAGCGTTTCTTACAATGAACGAAATTTCATACAATGTATTAAAAATGTTATATCAATATTTATATGCTTTAAATTTGTATTAAAGAGAGATTTTAAAATTCAAAATATATTTGCACGCTCAACTACGAGGAGAATGTAAAATAATCCATATAACTTGTACCTACCTAACATCTTCGTAACTACATTCCGCAAAGTCACAATTTGAATTTGACTTCATACCCGAGTAATCAAACTTTTTAAAATAAATTATTTACGGCGGGAGAAGCACACGAGAATTAATTGCATAAAGCTACAACCGATAACGATATTTCTGATTTCCAATACCGAGGTGGTTATTTTTGACAGGCTGCTAGCATGTCTATCTATTGAACAACAGTGTTCAATATACCAGACTATATTGTTTGAATACGCTTCGTTATTTGATTCTGTTGAAGCAATCTAAATTTTGAAAAGTTTTAGGGGATAAAAAAGAAAGTACTAACTGCTACTTATTAGGTATGTAGTGTAAAAATTGTATCATTAAACAGCAAGTGTTTGATTTATATTTGCTCCTTGTATGTAAGCTCTCCTAGCTAATTCAAATTAATAAATTTACAGATATTTCTAACATTTTAAAGTCCCAAGTAGAAAGATCTTCATTCACACTATCTTTAGCATCATCTACGACACTGTAATATTATCATTTACGACACTGTAATTTCATTAATTATAAAAATTACTAAAAAGTTTATCCAAAAAGCAAAGCAGATAAAGCAAATCTGCGAATGTGTAATTAAATATTCAAACGAAATAGTACCTAGTAGCTAAAATACAAAGAAAAGCTCTTTGTGAAGTATGAAATTTTACCATTTGAATTAATGGAAACATCAGAAATTATAAAATGAAATAAATGTTCATAAAATATGGGTACTAGTATGTTTTAAATAATACTATTTTTTTAAACTTATGACATAGGTTTACCTAAATTTTAACTTAAATTAAATGCTAATTTTTAAAACGTAATTTTTGTAATATTTATAAATTATTGTATTGTCTAAAGCGATTAAAGTATCATAATATCAAAATTATAGTGCCTAAAATAATAAATCTATTTTCTCTCATCCCCTCTTCTTTAGTTAATACCTACACAGTTATTTCCAGGATGCCCTATGTTTTAAAATAAATTTCGCGTTTCACATATTTTTACAAACTATGCATAAGCCGAATTCATACAAATATTTGTCATATCACTAAAGGTCACATTATATATTATACAAAGAGAAATTTTAATAGTTCAGTCCGTATGCCCGCAAAGCATTTCCTGAACGGAGATGTCTGCATTCCTTTGTCTAATGCACTGTCGCTTGCATTGAACATGAATATCATATGGAATCGTATGTTAATAATATTTTCCTACTCCCTGTGTGCACGCGAATTTCATGTCGTTTGACCTAAATCGATAAACTGTGTTTTCGTTGAGTGTCATGCAATGGTTCCGGCGTTGAGAGTTAGAAATGATAACGAGTAACATTTTTATTTTTAACATGTTTTTTTTTATTATTATTTATTTTATTATAAAAATCGATTTAGACCCACTTCGAACAGATTTAATTGAAACTTTGTTCACTTATCAAGGCTAGCTGTTCCCCGCGGTTGTTCTTAACGTGATAATATATAGCACTAGATTTCCGCCCGCGGCTTCGCCCGCGTTTTCAAAGGAAAACCCGCATAGTTCCCGTTCCCGTGGGATTTCCGGGATAAAACCTATCCTATGTGTTAATCCAAGTTACCCTCTATATGTGTGCTAAATTTCATTGTAATCGGTTCAGTAGTTTTTACGTGAAAGAGTAACAAACATCCATACATCCATACATCCTTACAAACTTTCGCCTTTATAATAGTATTAAGATTAAGATTTAGCCTTCCTCGATCAATGGGCTATCAAACACCGAAATAATTTTTCAAATCGGATAAGTAATATTAGTATAGATCGGAGACAATACAATAATTTCATGATTTTATGCGTGTTTGCATAGACTCTTATTTTCTAAAGTCGTTTCAATATAGGCCGAATTTTCAGGCACTTGGCTCTTAGACAAATGATAAATATTCTTAAACTCTTCTGTTTTGACGGGAGGAAACATAAATGTTGCTATTAAACTATTATTTTGCGATACGATGTCCATACAATTTAGAACGTCAAAAAAATATAATAATTTATTTGCATCAATTTTAATAGGTTTATTAAACGTTAAAATCTTATTTAAGCTGCTCGCATAATTTAAAACTAAGGAGATGCATGGATATGAGCAAAACTCATCTAAAAATTATAACTTCATACGCACATTGCTTGAAGTTTACATAACTTTGTAGTTATTAAATGGATTTAAACTCTGTTGTGACGTTTAAAATTATGCACGAGTTATTAAGAAAATGTTCATGATAATAATGAAAATTATTAAATACTAGCGGTCCGCCCCGGCTTCGAATATTTACATTTTCTCTACATAAGAACCATCGTCGTACTTTAAGGAATATAATAAAAAAAGGATTATCGAAATCGGTCCACACGTTCACGCGTGATGCCGTGACCAAGGAAAACGGGTTTAATTTTTATATTCCTCGATAATAATATTTTAATATATTTATCTACCATGGAAGTAAAACGTACAGGTTCCATAAAGTACCGATTTTTTATCAACGTCATGAATCTCAACTCTCGTACACTTTACTTTGTGTGATATGGCACGCATTTTGCCGATATTTTTTTCATAAAATACTGATACACTCGGAAGTAATATGAAGCAAGTATATGAATAAATTTGTATGAAAATAACGAGGAAATTGATAGTCGAATTATACACAATTACAACGAGTGCAAACCATTTTAATGAGGTTGGGCGGTTATTGCACTGAAATGGCTTGGCTAATTAGATGCAGCTCAGTTTACAAGTAATAAACATTCGACAGTTGTGTATTAAAACAACCGTAATTTAGGCAAAAACCTTTACAATAACTGAAAAAAAGTGAGCATTAATATTTACGGATATATTTTTGTTACATATACTATCTGCGCGCCGCGGTTAGCGTGATAATAAGCATATAGCCTTCCTCGTTAAATGGGCTATCCAACACCGAAAGAATTTTTCAAATCAGACCAAGTAGTTCTTGAGATAAGCGCGCTCATACAAACAAACTCTTCAGCTTTAAAATATTATTAGTACCTATAGATTAATTTAGAATGATGTACGAGATGTATGAGAATTTTTCCACAGGTACTAGTTAGTATGAATGCTAGTGAAATCAAATTTATTTATTTATTTCATTTAATTAGCAAACATAACGCCCACCATAAAATAAACAATACCCAGTTAGACCAAATAAACAAGCTTAATTCAACAAGCTTATCACAATTAAAAAAAACAATCTTACTCAACCTGCAACGTACCTTTTTGTTAATAATGTCTTGTTTTGTTACTTATACTTATTCCGTTACTTAAATTATTAATTATTTTTAAAGATATACATATTGGATATAGATACCACAAACGTTGCGTAAGCTGAAAGATAACACTTTTTACTCGCTATACGGCTTAGCGCTCCAACGCGATGAGCTTAAAACGTTTAATCCTTGATTTTGATTGACGCTATATTAATAACTAGATTAGATTGAGTCTATATTTGCGATTCTGTATCAATATAAATATGTTCGACGTGACTGTACAGAAAAAAAGGTTTTCCATTCTTTAAAAAAAAAAGCTCTTTTTAGTCAGGCATCTTTCTAAGCGAAATATTTATAAAAAAGTATGTTTTAACTTTAAAGTGTTTTAATGACATATACTCTTTTATAAATGTCTCCGCATAATTATGACCGCATCCTAAGGTGTCCTCAAAAATATTTACATTAATATTACGAAGAGATATTTCTTCGCCGCGCCTTAAAGCTGAGGAGTCAATTAAGACGCACTTCACAGCGCTTTCGCGTCTGCGAAATATTTCATTTCTCCGATACAAGCCTCTTTATGTTAATACGTACATCTTTCATCTTTTAAACATTTTGCACAGATTTTCCGTTCCAATATTATGATATTTCTCAGTAAAGTTATGAAACGTTCGTTCATTTTAATTACAAGCTAAGCAAACTGCCATCTTTAATACAATTTGCACAACATCGTATATTTTTAACATCGCTGACAAAAGGCTCGATGAAGTACTGTGGATATCAAAGCGGTATTAATTAAAAGGTAATTCAAGTGAGAGACAAATAAATCTTCCAGAGTATCACGGCATCGACGTCGTAAATTTTGAGTGATACTTTAAAATCTCAAGGATCCACCGGCATTGTGGTGTCACTTGACCTGCTTCTGTCTCTCCCAGGTTGCCTTACTAAAACATATTGTACAGGTCAATGACGTCACAACCGACGACCACATTACAATACAGCTCTATCAACAACTATGAAACATTAATTACTGAATGAATGACTTTCATTTCGCTCCCTCTATGTTTAATTACCTCGGTAATAAGCTATTTCATAAAATTATAGTGTTATTTCAGTATTATTTATACATTTTGAATGAGCTTATCAAAATAACGCATATTTCGATGGGTGAATATTATTCAATCACGTACCTATCTCAATACACTTAATATTATTTATAAATAATAATATTTCATTTCGTCCAATTTCCAATATTCATTGGTCGGTGATTGTGCGAGTATCTTCGTAGTAATGAAACATTATTTATAGAGTTTGCAAGAAAAAAAGATTTCCTTTAAGAATTTGCCCTTTTGGGAGTTTTTAGCTTAACTCTTGCCTTATTCTGGATCAAAAGGAATTATGAAAATACCACAATACAATAGTTATTTTTTCATAATCTTATCGCAGGTAAACCACTAAGTTTGTTTATAAAATGCGAATTAAATCAACTATTAATAAGTAGGTACAATTCTAGCTACAACAAAATAACATTCAATTATATAAATCGAATTGAATTGTATTCAATGCAATCATTTCAGCATATATTTCAAATGCTCATTGTTTTGAGTATAATACAAGTTTCCAATTTCTGCTAAAAGGGTCCACACAAAAATGTTTTGTGCAGGTAATTTTAAATGTCAGCAGTACAAATGTGTTATTTGTTCGAAACATGGGTAATACGGCTCTTTTTGTTACATTTTAATATTAAAAGACCTTTGCGTGTCTTCTTTGATGTCTACAATGTCAATTCTCTTTTATTTACTGAATATCGAGTCAGAATTGTGTTTCAATTGACCGTTATTTTTGTACCTAATGTTTTTGTTGATATAAGTTGTATTTTTAATTTGTTTTATTTTTATTTCAAATATTATTTTATTTTATTTCCTTGGTTCTAAACAGGTTCAAGATGTGTTAAAGATTGGAAGCGGATGTTTGAAGAAATCTATCCTACCTCCTGCACATGGCTCAAAGTTTCCCTTATAAAACATTCCTTAATCCCTCCACGTCTCGAAAAAGTCAAACTTACACAAAGAAACATTCCAAATATTACTAACCTCGGATTAAAGTAAGTTGTTATTGTTTCGAGTAAAGACAAGTATAAATACACTAAATAGTAGTGAAAGATTGAAGCGCGCGTGAACCTCTTCGGAGGGCGCGAGGGGCCGGCGCGATGCGGTCTCGCCAGGGATGTACGTAATATATCCTGCAGACGAAGTAGTTTCCCTGACTTACAGCTCGCATTCGCTGCCCCGGCCTAGGCAGCGGCCAACTTTAGACTTAATTTTTGGACCGCCGCCGCTCGTGCCGAGTAGAGCGCAGACCCCAGCCCCGTCCCCCGCCCCACCCCGTGCAGTGCCCGTCCCCAAAACGGCGCCCCCGGAGCCAGCACAACGCGCGCCGGCCTCGCCGACGCCGTCCATCGAGCGGCCGGCAAAGCCGCGCGAGCGCACCAAGGTGAAACTCTTCAAGAAACTGGGCCGCCATGAAGACACCGAATTCGGAAAAATTGTTAGGACGCCTGCACCTGACGAATTCGAACTACCCGCTCCGCTACCGACTCCAGCATTCTCCCGAAAGAACATTTTCGATCGAGACTTCGATGCATTGTTCGAAGTCGCAAGTACCCCAGAGTTTTGTGCCAATATACGAGTTTCGACTCCAGAGCCCGACCGGCGGTCTGATGTATCGGCTCCCCACTTTCCTTCTACCTCCACCTCCTCACTTAGTTTGCTCCCTCCCCGACCACAATCAGAACCGACGGCTAACTGCTCACCAGCGTACAGCCCACAATCGACGCCACCAACTCAACGATCGTCATTCGAAGGTTTATGAACAAGAGTTTGGGTTTGATTGCAACCTTCATCGACTAATCGATCACGAGTGTTTGAATTCATCGTGCATGGTCCTTTGCAAACTATAACAAGAAGCTTAATATGTTTTGGGTGTGTTTCTTGTAATATGCGTGATATATAAATTTATTTACCGCTTTAAATAAACCTATTACATTATAGTAAAATCGTCCTTTACTTACAGGCACTAACGCAAAGCCGAAAAAAGTCAGCTTTTTTCGCAAATTCAGCCGGTCAAGAGAATCGCCTTCGCCACAACCAGTCAAGATGCAGCAACCGTCGTTAGAAATGGCTCTTCGAGAGCTGACTCATCCATCACACAATGAACAATTGAAAAACCAACAACAAGTCACTTTTAAATTAGTCAAAACAGGTAAAGTTTGAAAAGACTTTTTGTATGCGATTTTAAAAACCCTTTCCTTCCATAATATTAAAAATGAATATACCATCAATATTATTAGGCATTAATAAAAAATTCAATAGAATAGAATATATCTATATAGTTATACTCCAATAGAATTTAAAAAAATTCGCAATCGTAACTTGAAACTATCCCAGTCATTCATCAATAGTTCACAGCTCATAGAAGAAACGACTTGAATGGTAAATTTCTATATAAGTAGACTTTATTAAATAAATATAATAAAATATGTCACCGAATCATTGAGCTCACCAATAAAACCTCAATTTTCTGTTAATAGAAGCATTAATATTCAAATTGTCTTTTGCAAGAAACTCTGCAATTATAAAGACAGTGATTTATTTTTTCGGTGCCATCATGCCGAATCACAAACGATAGAAAATAACTAAAGCTAGTTAAACAATGTTCCATAAATAATAAGCTTTTAAAAGTGAGCGGAAATTAAGCAAATAATTTATTTGGTTAAAAAATCCTATAAAAACACGCTTAAACTCATGACATTATTGTATTATCATCGAACCTTAGAGTCCTAGAAAGTCCTAGAACCTGGAGTCTAAAAAGTTTGAATTAAATCTGTCCGTTTAAAGTGGGTCATAGTCGAGACTTAAGGGAGTCGGTTATATACCTACAAGCATACATGTGAAGCTAAAAGAGTGTTAAAAATGTAGATGTCGTATTAAATATCATGTTTTAAAAATTAAACATGACGTGTTGTGATTCTGGTCCATTTGTTGGCGAAATCTCGTTTCAGCAATGCAATTTAGAATCCACCGCAATCGAGGTTTGCACGGGATTACGTTACCGCAAGAGAATGCCGCATATACAGGTTTTCATGCCTATTTATATAGCATGTAAATTGACTGGATCTTTTTACCCGACTGCGACAGAAGGAGGCATTAGGCATATTCGCATCGTACCTACATTTCAAGAAAGTATTAATATCCTGTTTTTGCGGTCAGAATGTTAGTAACATTTATAAATATAATTTTCTCCGCAATATTTTTTATACATTTACCATTAAATGAAAAAGAAACATTCCCTTCCAAAGCGAGAGTAAAATTGTGAAATGTATGAAACAAAATTCATGATAAAGGCACATAAAATATGACTGAGAACGTGCTTCCCTTTGAAGGCCATAAAACAAACGTTTACTTCCCTCATGCTACCTTTGCAAAAGTAATATTGTTTGTCATCCTTATTAACAATCAGCCGAATCCGCTTTCGGTTTATTCGCGTACAAGAATAACTGAATATTACGTTACGAAGTTTAGCGTTTACGTTTTTTTCAAAAGTCGCGATAATTTAGTCACACTTTTATCACAAATGTAGTAGTCCTGTGATCTATGTCGTGGTAATATAATCAAGACTTTTAATTCGATGTTAAATAACGAAATGAATAGCATTTTGACGTGACAAATAATTCGATAGAGCCGGCTGCACGCACGAAAAAACATGACTCATGCGGCGTTACCTCGCTCTGAGGCGTTCCATAGTGCAAGCGAGAGCGCGGAACGACCGACAAAGAAGCACAATCGGCCTTAAGACGTTGTCACGTTCAACTATCGTGAGTAGACCGACTTTACAGACAACCACAGCAGACAACCAATTTTTTAAAAGGGTTTGTATTTTTATTTATTTTTTATTTTATTTACCTATTCATATAATATTATTATCTCATAATATAATACAAAATGAGGATAAGTTCTATAATGTAAGATGTAGATATACGTAATAGTTGCAGCATATAAATACTTTCTTAGTATTTTGTAGCGCGAGTACGGTCTCCATTCGAGTTATTCCCAAAACACAAGCGAACTTATAAATTGATATTGACATTGCTACATTACTGCAGGCTAGGGAGTACTTTTGTTATCTTACTTTTAGAAAGCCGAATATCTATTTTTACCAAAGTTTTCAAAGATAAATGAACGAATGATCAATAACACATCACTGATTCTCTTGTTTTGTCCTCATGCATTCTAGTATTTATAATAAAAAAGAATACATTTGGTTGATTGTCTGCAGTTAGCGTGTTATATTGTACTCTAAACCTCGATCAAATATAAAAAAGTGTTACCAATTGAAAGCTGCATTTTAACGAGTAACATAGGTCTATACATTACATTTTTTCCGGGGCGAGTGGAACCGGGTCAAGCTAGTACGGGATATAATATATTATTGGAAGTTTTCATGTGGAATTCTTTGGTACGTTTAGAGTTATATCCGGATTACGGTATTAGGATCGCCCCCTATTATACGGGTCTTAAACATAACTATCGGACTGAGATAATACACATCATGAGATAAATATGGGATTTGTTATATGGATCTGTAATATTATTAATGCGTCTTAGGTTTAGTGTTAACGATGTGCGCAATAATAACTGAGATCTGGGGTTATTTCTCCATTAAAAATATTAAAATGTTCTGTCAGGGATATAAAAGTTCACCTTCGTTCTCATAAAGAAAACTTAAGTTAGCTTAATGCGCAACGTTCCAACCCCATGATATCTACTGCTTTTACAAAAAAATCTGTATGAGTTAAGAACCACGATAAAAAGTATATGCGTTTTTAACGAAACAGCTTACAAATAATTCAGCAGTTGCGCGCGAGCGACGGCATAAGACGCACGTCAGTTGCCCAGTTTCGTATTTCGTGAGCGTTAGCGGCGTTTTATTTTAATTCTACCCTCATGTCAATTTTTATTTTGACTTTGGATTATGGCTAGTTTCAATCGATCTATGAGTGTTGGCTCTGAAAAATCAGAAGGGATGAATGAAGAGAAACAGAAAGAAAAGGAAGTGATAATTGACATGCCCATGGGTCCAGAAAAAAGACACAGGTCAGATAGCGAGGAAGAGATTATAAATGATGATGAGGGATTTATAGCCGTTAAAAGAAAGCCCAAAAGATTATTGCGCAGTTCGTCCGATCAAAATGATGAAACAACAAATATGAAAACAAGAGATGATGAAGCTATTGAAGGTGTTCGGGTCCGTTTATCCTCTATGGAATTGTTACCTAAACAATTTGGTTTGGCAAAGCTCTTAAGCGTGGAAAATATTGGAAATATAATATCAATTAAGTATAGAAGTCCGTATAAAGTAATAATTACATTCAAAAACAAGGAAGATGCGAGCAAACTGTTGAAGTGCAAGAGATTTAATGAGAATAATTATCGGTGTCAAAATATGGATGAAGTGAATATTTCTTATGGTATTGTGAGAGATATAGATTTAGATATTGAAGAGAAGGAAATACTTCAAGAGTCCGCATGTGAATATGAGATTGTCTCAATCAGAAGGTTAAAGCGCTTGACAAGCGACGGCCAGTGGGTAGACAGTACCGTGGTCCGTCTTGGTTTTAAAAGTTCGTCCTTACCCTCGTACGTACATGTTTACGGGTGTCCGTTTAAGGTTGAACGTTACATCTTTCCTGTCACACAATGTGCAGGTTGTTGGAAATTTGGTCATGCAAAAAAGTTTTGTCCAAGTAGAAAGATCATTTGTCCAAAATGTGGCCAAAGGCACGAAAATTGTGAAACTAAAAGGTTTTGGTGCATAAATTGCAAAGGGGAACATATGGCTCTGGACAAAAATTGTCCAGTTTTTATTAAGGAAAAGCGAATTAAAAGAATTATGAGTGAAAATAACTGCACCTACAGCAAGGGCTTATCTCTTTACCTTGAAAGCAATATTCAATCTAGGCTCGACAACAACAACGACTCATCAACTTATATAGATTCACGAGAAAATAATGATGCTAAGGTTGGCACCCCTTCTTATAGAGACATAGTCATCCAGGGTAAGAACAGGACTACAAGTGAAGTAATGGAAGATGAAGATTTAGAAAACAACATAGATAATGAAATGACCTCAGAAATTAGTGGCATGACATCATTTCGGAAAAAAAGAAACAAATCAAAAGGAAAAATATTTACAGAAGACATAATAGAAAGGGACGAAGTACTCGAGTGTAACGATGGAAGAGAACCGGTATCAGAAGGTAAAGGAAAGAGAAAAGAGAGAACATTCACAGCATTTTTGAATAAGATAAAGCAAATAATACTGTCCAGAAAGGATTTTAATGAAAAAATTTATCTGTGCATACGGTTGGTTGTCGACGAGCTTACTTCTTTCTTGTGTGATATATTTAAGGAAGGGAATTTATTACAATTATTTTTTAACAACATAAGTAATGGCTAATAGTTATAGTTTTAAGTTAAACGTTCTTCAGTGGAATGCTCAGAGCCTGGAACCAAAATTGTTAAATTTTGAAGCGCTTCTTAACAGAGAGAAAACTCATATAGCAGTTATTAGTGAGACGTGGCTTAATTCGGAATCAGTTTTAAATCTATCAGGTTATAGTATTTTCCGAGAAGATAGGTCGGATGGTTATGGAGGCGTTGCAATCATTTGCCACAAGTCGCTGAAAGCTTCAAGATCTTCTATTCAACTGCGTAATGCTGGCATTGAGATTGTAGGTATCAACATATTAAATTGTAAGTATTTGCAGCATGTTATTTCCATATACTGTCCATCATCTGTGCGAACGTCCCAAGTAGATTGGGATGATGTCTTTTCTCTTTTCTCTAGGAAAACTTTGATACTAGGAGATTTTAATGGTCACCATAGTAACTGGTCAAATAGGATCGATCCTCGGGGTAGCCAACTTTTTGATAGCTCTCTTGAGTTTGGCTTCATTTCACTTAACAATGGTGACCCTACAAGAGTGAAGCTTGTTAATGGTAGTATCCAGGAAACTTCACCAGATATATCCTTCTGTTCTACTGATATTGCGGTAAATGCCGAATGGAATGTGACCAATGAGAACCTTGGAAGCGATCACTTAATTGTTAGGATTTGTGCTAAATATCAGGAAAGCCTAAAATTTATAGCGAAAAGAAATTTAAAACTGGCTGATTGGACAGAATACTCAAACATAGCAGATAGGTTATTCTCACAAATTAGCAGAAATTTTAACCACGTTCAAGATATGTATGACCATTTTTTAAATATAATTAACGATATAGCAGACAAAAGTATTCCTTACAAAAAAAAGTGTATCAATTCTAACCGTATATTCGTACCTAAAGTATATTGGAATCAAGAACTCTCTAAGGTAATAGCTGAACGACGTCTTGCGCTTAAATGCTTTAGAAGGAATCCCACTCCACAGAATCTGTCAAAACTTAACTTAAAAATAGCAGAGGGTCAACGGTTAATAAGGCAAGCTAAATCTCAAAGCTTTCGTAGTTTCTGTAGTAGTATAGACGAAAATACAAGTCTCTCAGACATGTGGCGTAAAATGAGGTGGATTAAAGGTTTTAGTCAAGCGAAATCTTATGCCTCCGACAAAGCCAAAGAAGAATTATTGTCCACTTTAACACCTGACTTCGTATCTGAACCTCCACCTACTTTTGGTACATCTAGCACCAAACTTGATGACCATTTTGCTATGCATGAGATGGTAAACTGCTTAAAAAAGCAAGATACTTCTCCTGGTTTGGATGGTATTTATTATAGTATGATATATAATCTTCCAGAAAGCGGTAAACGTTTCTTACTTAATCTTTATAATTTAATTTATACCTATGGCTGTGTTCCTGCTCAATGGAGAAATATAAATATATTGCCCATTCCAAAAAATAGTTCCAACGGACATTCAAAACTTCGTCCGATTGCCCTTATGTCATGTTTGTGTAAGACCTTTCATTTAATGTTATGTAGACGACTCGAATGGTATGTCGAACATCACAACATATTATCTCGTAATACAGTCGGATTTAGGAGAGGTCAATCTAGCTTGGATTGTCTAGTCCGCCTTGTCTCAAGCATTCAAATAGGCTTTACCTACAATACTCCAACACTTGCATGTTTCTTAGACATTGAAGGTGCTTATAACAATGTACTGGTTTCTAGAGTAATTAGTATTTTGGATGAACTAAGGGTGGGCATAAGGTTATGCACATATTTATGGGAGTTTTTGCGGTTAAGACACCTTCAAATCCAGTGTGATGATGAGGATAAATTTTTGATACGGTCGACAAATAAAGGTATTCCTCAAGGTGACCCTTTATCGCCTTTATTATTTAATATTGTAACTACTAGTGTTTGTCAGCATATCAATCAAGTATTTATATGTCAATACGCTGATGATTTCGTAATTTTTGAAAAGCAAAGGAAACTTGAAGTTAGTGTTTTAAACATGCAAGAAGCACTTAATAGTTTTGTTAGATTGGTGGAACAACTGGGTTTGGAATTATCTGGTACAAAGTCTAGGTACTGTGTGTTTAGTAGAGCCCGTAGAATGCAACAGGTCCAAATTTATATTAATAATTCTTTATTAAGCCCCGTTGATTGTTTTAAATACTTAGGTTTTTGGTTAGACAGATCTCTTAGGTGGGGAAAACACATAAATGAGTGTTGTGCAAAAGCTTTGAAGTTTTTGAATTGTTTCAAAGTATTAGCTGGGTCCAATTGGGGTCTACATCCCATTCACCTACGTAGGATTTATTTTGCGATTATAAGAAGCCGTTTAGATTATGGCAGCTACATATACGATAATGCAGCCAATTGTCACCTATCTAAGATTGATAGACTGCAAAACCAGGCACTGAGAATTATTGGTGGCTTTTTAAAGACCACTCCTATTCATGTTATGGAATGCGAGCTGAGCATTCCACCGATGAGTGTAAGAAGATTGTATTTAGCTTATAAGTTCTGTTTAAAAACACACTCTTGGAATAGCAATATTAATAATGCACTATTAAGTGAACTGTATAATCTATGTGATAGAAGCTATTGGAATCATAAAAAGAAACCATTGCTTGCAACCTGCTATAAGGATACTCGTGAAGACCCGGTCTCAACATCTGATTTACTCCATACGTTTACTCTAGACACATGGGTGTCCAATATTAATTTACAAAATAACATTTTTACTAACTTAGATTGTATAAATGGTCCAAAGTCTCAATATCTTGATCAACAGATAAAACTAGATATTTTGAATGAACTCCACAATAAATTCATCGGTTACAATTGTATTTATTCTGATGGATCTAAAACTGTAAATGGCCTTGGTTTTGCTTTTTGGGACCCCAATAGAAAATACTCCTATAAATATAAAATTAATAATAGTTACATTTCCATAATGTCAGCGGAATTACTTGCAGTGTCTAAGGCTTTAATCTATGCCGCTGATATAAATGCCCAAAGAATAGTTATTCTCACAGACAGTCAAAGTGCCCTTCATCATCTTAAACGTTGTGTGTCCGGTAAGAGAGGTTTCCCGATAGCATACAAAATAATAGAACAAATTAATAATTTTAATAACTCCAATGTTACTTTGGCACTGCAATGGATTCCTTCCCATATCGGTCTGAGTGGTAACGAAGAGGTTGACAGGCTAGCAAAAACGGCTATTTTAGATGGAGAAGAAATCGATTACTTACCAAATTATTCGGAAGTTCTAACAAAATTCAAATTTAAGTGTTTAAATAGGTTCAAAGAGTATTTTAATGAAAGGTCAAGACTAAAGGGCATTTGGTACAAGAGCATACAATGTGAGCCTCTTCACATACCATGGTTTTATAGCAATAAGTTTAATAGATGCGAAACTGTAACCGCTTTTCGACTTCGTTCCGGACACGTACCGTGCGGAAGTTTTGCTTATCTCCTGAAAAAAGCTGACTCGCCCAACTGCGAATTTTGTCATAAATATGACGATATCCAACACTTCCTCATGGAGTGTGTCCGGAATGATGTCAAAAGAAAAGACTTATTGACAAATTTTAAAATAAATGTTTTGAATGTCGGTGCATATCATAGCATCCTAGCTGCACCACACTCTGATGCAGCTAGAATGCTATTCAAATTTAAATTTAAAATATAGTTTCTGAAGTGTTAAATATTTGTATATAAGGTACGATGGGATTGGCATGGTCCTTTAGGACTAAAATCCCTTAATAAAAAAGATTAAAAAAAAAAAAAAAAAAATAATAATTCAGAGAAAATTCGGATACGTTCCTATTCAATACATCCAAACAGCATTAGGTGTGATTCATATTCGATTTAGACATAATCCATCGAAGCATATTCTTTATATCCGAACGAATCAACATTTAACATACGAACTAATTATTTACAACCCACTGATTCAAAACTTCCTACGTAACGTTGTTCAGGCGAAGCTGTGCAATGGACCAAATTACTTGGATGTTAAGAAGTTACTATACAATATACATATTCCACATAACTCGTTTGATGTCTCTCCTTTTTATATAATTAAATTTTGTTCACTTTACATATTATGCTTAAAACGGAAATTACGAAAATCAAATGATACCGTGTTTATATTTATAGCATCAGATAATGTTGTTACAGTGTAATCAATTTTGTAAATTCCTGAACGATATGTTTTATATTATAATAAAGACTTGTTTTCGTTGATAATTTAAATACAAAACAACGCTTCGTATTCGAGTGGTTGTTTATATCTAACTTCAAAGTAACGGAAGCGTACAAAACTTAAATTTCAAAATATAATACCAGGATATCATTTTCAATAAATATCGTAGATGTATACCCAGAGGGCTATCCATGTACACCGAAGGGAAACGCAACCAAATTGGGTCATTTAATTATTCAAATCTCAAACAACCCGAACTAATCATAAAGTTTTGGTTTAGCGCCTATTTAAATTATTCATTTTAAATTGTAAGCGGACCGATTTCTATTAATCAATTCAACACCCATTACCGATAGGGGTAGGCCAGGAAATAACTGGAAATGTATTTGAAGTTATTATATTAAAATTTTAAACATAAATTTTACTTTGATGAGTAACAGGATGCTATAAAATTCTAGTAAAATAACCCACACATCTATGCTACGTATACTTTCTACGCGTATTACAAAATAATAATATGCACTCAGGAATTTTGACGATTACTCTAAAGTCTAATAAATAAAATATTGTAAACTGTGCACTTAAAATTCATAACTGTTCTCCACCAATGTTCGTTAGTTTAATTTATATTAGCATTTCCAATAGCCATTTGAATTTTAAGTAATAAATCCTCATTGTATATTTATAAAGCGACTACGTTAGGGATTAAAACACAAATATTATGTAATGTTAAGCTTGTTAATACAGAGAAACAACTTGTTTACTTAGATTACGTTTACAATTCTTATTTTTATATATAAATACTCAACAATTTTGGCACATAATCTGTTGTTTTTGTAAATGTAGATAAGTCAATTTCTGCGAATATTAAAGTTAAATATAGCTTACAAGTTTTACTAACATTCATACAACAATGGTGCTGGTTTTCAAGCCACAACCCAAGTCGCACGCAAATTCCCACACAATGTGTATACAAACCACAAAAGCACCCTCTACTAGTGTAAGAACCTACGTTAAAATTTAATTTTATTCACAAAGCTTCCAAATGTGTCTATTGCAATATTATGATAATTATTCATTTGAGAAATACTGCTGTATCTAAAAGCATTTTCCTTTTATCGCGATTTAGTGTAATCAAAGTAAAAAAAAGTATCCTTATCAAACCTTTATATCTGTATGTAATGCTTTGTCAATCTACAATTATTTAATTTGTCCTAATGGACTTCATTATTTGAATAATGATTACCCTAAATTGCTGAGATATAATTACAACCCGTCATTGTGATTTTCACATTTTCTCTGACAACCTTAAAGCACATAGACGTCATGAAGAGGATAAAGTCTAAAATTAAAGTTCTCTTTCCCCGATTAAAATATACGTGTCGTAATCTCTCAGTGCACGGCCCAAGTTATCTTACTCGTAAGGACGTTCATTTCACATATAGATTCATATACTTCATAATTTATGTTCATGTTTGGATTGCGGCAGTTGCTTCTATATATAAGTACATTTCAACGTACCAAGAAGATACCATACGGTTCACGACACGCACGGATTACCTAGATTGGAACACGACATTCCCTTCGATTACAATATGCGAAATTGGAACTTTCGATAAATTATTAACGAAAGCGACAAACGAGGATAAAGAAAATGCAAAAAATATGCACCTCGTCAAAGATATTGTTTTCTTTCGCGGCGATTGCCCGAGCTGTATTTCCACGTGTGAAAATAAAACTGAATGCTCTATTGACTTCGCACGCTTAACTTCTGTTTATCGTTCTGAGTGCAAAGATCTTTTTATTAGCTGCACATGGGATAATAAACCGATGAATTGTTGCCAACATTTTAAGGCCATCGAGACGGAATACGGCGTCTGTTTCTCGATGAATAATATACAATTTCGCGAGCAGCAATTTTCATATTTCGTCGCGTCATCGGATCGACGAGACTTAGGGAGTCTCACCGTCGCGCTTTCGCAGGATTATGAAGCATTCCTGCATTCACGTGAAGACGTGCCGTTCTGGAATATGGAACAAGATAGAAGAATTTCGGTTGAGTATGGAATGGAAGCAACTCTCCTATTTTCAATCGCAGATATAGAAAATGAGCCTGAAGTTAGTTTGTCCGTGCCGAACGTAAGGCAATGCAGATTTCCGGGCGAAGTGCCTAGCAATTTCCGTGGCTTCGGATACTACAGCTATTCTGTGTGTATTATACAATGTCGTATCGAAGAACAGTTGAGACTTTGCGATTGTACGTCGCATTTATCACCAGCTGTATATGAAGATCAATATTGTGATTTAGAGGGATTACAGTGTTTGACAAAACATTACAATAGGATAAAAAAATTGAAAGTTCCTGGTGTTAACGATACTGGGTTGGAGTGTGACTGTTTGTCTTCTTGCACTGAACCGGATTATAATATCATTGCTAAAAAAGTTCGTCCAGCAGAGAGGAGTGCAGAAGGTTCGATTTCTTTTATTTTAGGTAATCGACCGTTTGAAAGAGTGACTAGGCAAGTAGCTCGTACTACATTAGATTTGGTGGTTGCTATTGGAAATTGTTTTGGGCTGTGCTTTGGAGGCTCCATCTTGTCAATTGTTGAATTTATGTATTTCATTTGCTTTAAGCAGTGGAAGTATACTAAAATTTAAATTCATAATTGGTCATATATTTATTAAAATTAAGTAATATCACTGCACACTAATATACCATTTGCATAGAATATAAAGGTTGTTCTCCTTTAGGCGCGGGTCAAACACAAGCGGTGCGGGCGCGGGCGTGCCATAAGCGCGCCTCTTCAATCTGTTTTGCACCACATCCTTCTTATACATTTTGTATGAAAGAATTTTGGACAGGCGTCGAGGCGGCACGCCACCGTTGCGCCGCGGGCGTACCGCAGGCGTACCGCAGGCGCGCTTCCCCAAATAGAGGTCAATTCACGGTCATACACAATCAAAAACAAATCGGGTGGTAGTAGACCGGGAGATACTGACACAAAATTTCGAGTCATTTGTCTGTTACAATTGTTACAAAAAAAAAATTTGCAGATTTTCGGCGGTATGGCGACCATTTGGAATCGTCCGAAAAGTATGGCATGGCGATTTTCGTAAATGGCTGCACGACGATGGTTACCTGTGCAAAAGTTAGCCTGGTACAAATGGTTGAATTGTTTTTTTTAAATCAACACATTCGCGTCTATGTATGGCGGGCTGTAAGTCACACCGGAAAAGTATGGCATGACACTACCGCCTACTTCTTTTTTATGGGCTATCGGTAAATTCTAAAATTTTTGTGTTACAAATCGTTTGACTTCGCTATTTTTCCGACGAGTTCGACTAACGCCCACGCGACTAAGCCGCCGGTACCAGCGTTCACACCATCGTTTTTCTTTTTGTCATTGCGTACTAAGACCCCTGTAGAACCGCCATCCTGTTACAAATGACTCGAAATTTTGTGTCAGTATCTCCCGGTCTATAGGAGACGGTAGCCTGTCAGTCAAAAATGTGTTCTCTCTGTGTGGAATTATATAGAGCTGCTATTAAATACCCTTCTTCGTTTTGTTTTTAAAGGTGAATTGAATTAATCGATGAAATGATTTACACAGGTGATGGCAGTAGGGAAAGTGAAAATGAAGAAGAGCATAATGAAAGTTCCCATGTATTTACAATGTCAGAAATAAAGATAATCCTGATTTTGATTGTGTTTTTTATTTATTTGTAATTGTAATAATATTGTGGAATGATCAGTACTGTAAATACTTTTGAACTGAGATTTTAATGATAAGATTTATATGGTTTAAATGTAAACCTGTGTTTGAAAACCATATTTTATCTATACTAATATTATAAAGAGGAAAGGTTTGTATGTATGTATGTATGTATGTATGTATGGTTTTCACGCATAAACTAGGTACTGGACCGATTTTGATGAAATTTGACACAGATAATCTTTAGACCCTGAGAAAGAACATAGGCTACCTTTTATTGCGAAATATGTACCACGGGCGAAGCCGGGGCGGACCGCTAGTACAATATAAATTTTGTGTTATTTTAACCTTCTTTTCTTCCATCATTACACCAGTACTACTTTAAAATTATGTACTTTAAAAGTACTATAAAATTTTCCAAGTAAATTCCAACATTTCCAACAAAGATATATTTGCAATCGTGGGGTTATCCTCGCTATTTACTTACAAGGAATTATCAAAACAAAATCGTTACTTTCAAATTAACGTTACTTTCAAATCTCTTTTAGCACAAAAAACATAATTTTACTAAATTATGCACGAAGAAAATGCATTTAACCACTCTATATAAATATCATTTTCGGACGCCAACAGCGCGCCCGAGGCGCGCCGGCAGCGCGCCCGAGGCGCGCCGGCTGGCGCGCCCGCGGCGCGCCGGCTGGCGCGCCCGCGGTGCGCCCGATGCGCGCCGCGCCGCTTGTATATGTCCCGCGCCTTATGTTTCTGGTTTTATGTTAACATTTCAGTCTAATCTAGTCATAAATACTGTAATTTTAGTGTTCGATTAAATGAGTGCCGTGAACGCAATGGACTGCATTTGGACGATATTTTTTTTAATAAATAAATTCCCATATTATGCACTTTAATAATTAATAAACATTTTTTCAATACACCGCTTACTTTTTTTTTATTCATCCACAAAATATAAACTTTCTTTTGAGACACCCTGTATAAAGCCTTTACTTACTAAATCCTCAGAAAGTTAGCAGTCAACGGGTGTTTAGTGGTTTTCTGCGAATTAGTTATATAATCAACAAAGTTTGTACTAAGAACACTATTGCTTAATAGTTAATACCATGTGTGATGGCCGAAAGGATGCTATCAACATAGGTTCTACGATATCACGTAGAATTCTCAGAATATGTGGGTAACTTTAACCGCAGCACCTAAGACGACTATGCAATATAGAGTGTATAGGTCTTTAGTAACGTAAACTACTTCAGAAGGTCTTAGGATGCGAATTTCCCCGATATAGATAATCTCCAATTCGATCGGGTATACTGTTTCTTGAACCTAGGAATGACGCATATATTCTAGCAATTTTCGTTTTTAACGCAATATTACTGTGTTTTTAAAAGCTTGAATAAATTAACTTAATTTATTCAAGCTTTCATTAAAATATCACATTTTATCATGTCTATAATTAAAAAATTAACCCCCGCAAATAAATGTAATAAGTAATCGTAACACCTACGCGTAATTGCTTGTTGCTCTCATTAATATAAACTTACATTCATAAGCTATTATGGCGAAAATTTATCTGTAATTAATAAATAAGAACCAATAATACAATATATTTTCATAAAGATAATAAGCCGCTTTCTGTTATGAAGTTCTTTGTACGAGCTATGGAGCTATGGAAATTGAACTGATCAACAGATTGTAAAATCAATTTTCAAATATCCCGATGACGAAGAACAGTTGCGGTAAAATAACTAGATAAAAAGCCATCTATAATTGAATTCCGATTCAAAAGACACGATTTCAAAGAGTAGATAAACCTTGCTTCAATTAAACTTGTTAAAACTCTGTTCCAAGCGGCGAACCTCGTAACTGGAAACGAAACAAATGAAATTATATTTAAAGTCTTCATCCCGCCGGTGCGGGATTTATCATCCAGTTAACAAAATATTCTTTAAACTTCATGACGGATTTAATAGCCCGTGAATTTTGTTGCTTGATTCTGCTATAATTTTAATATTATGTTTTGGGATGCACGCTAAATATATCCGCTAACTTTGATATGAGCAAAGTTTTATATTTTAAAGTACATATCTACATTAATTGATATCTCTTTATAATTATTAAAACTCTATATCCGTAACTGATTTTATCATATCGATACATCGTGCTAAAAATGATCTCGAAAATCGAGTATTGATACTTCTGCCATAGTTTGATAATATTATGTTTAAACTGGTTTATATTAAAGTGGAAATATTTATACATAGATTATACAGCTATGAACTACATTATGTCCTAACGGAGATAAACCCTTTACAATTGATTTTACCCTTGACTCGGACACGTCTTCTCACTCAGCGAGTTGGAGCCAAACTTAATGCAATAAAGCTCACTAACTATTCCTAACTCTGAACTTTATCATTCCCAAAGGGTATTATCCTTTTCTTCGGATATTTTAAGAGCCAAAGTACATTTACAGCTTAATATATTTTGTTGAATTCGTGTAATTTTTTATTGTAATAATTGTTCCAAGAAATTGGAATGCCGCTTTCTGTTATGAGGTTTTTTAAGTACTAGCTGTGGAAGTTGAATGGATTAAAAAATCTATTTTTGTAATAAAATTTTTCAAGAATTTCAAAGGATCTTTTAGTATAAAATTTAGTTTGATTATTAAGCGATTGATAAAGGAATATTTTAACATACTGGTTAATATCTAGTAGGGACGTAATCAATTATTGTCACCAACTAATTGTCTGAGGATCTAATACCTATTAATCCGTTAATTTCATGCTAAGCCTTATCATGTGTAAGCTAATCGAATTATACGTCATCATTCATTTATTATAAATTAATTTCGACATGATATTGGTCTAAAATAAGTTATATCGTCTTCAATTGCATACTGAAAATAATATTTTTATTCACATATTTATTGCAAAGAACATGTTGAAATCTTTCATTCCTTAATCTTATATATAAAATTCTCGTGTCACAATGTTAGTCTGCATACTCCTCCGAAACGGGTGGACCGATTCTCATGAAATTTTCTGTGCATATCGGGTAAGTCTGAGAATCGGCCAACATCTATTTTTCATATGTACCACGGGCGAAGCCGGGGCGGACCGCTAGTTATAATATAATATACGACTTGAATATGATATATACTTAGATTTTAGGAACAACTCGCAGCGTAAGCTTACACGGTAATTAAAAAAAAAATTAATAAGTGAAATAAACACGAAGCTTATTGTTACAATATGTTTTGGTAATAGGTACACAATTATATTATGTTATGATTTAATATAATTTAATTATGAAATGATTCTCATAATTTTTTTGGAAAGATAAACCAATATTGTCTAGATACATAATATGTTATGTATGCTACTCATTTTAAATGTAGGTACCCAGCAGTGTACATCATCACAAATAGCAACAGAATAAAAATAAGATAATAATCCTGAGCAAAGAAAATATTTTTGCGATACTAGGACGTAATGAGAATGCAAGAGGTCTCTAGACTCTTTTTATGCAAACCCACGCTACTCAATCCTACGACACGCTTGTACTTATTAACGAAACATAAAACGAATTGTGTTATTTTTTCATTGAGAACCTATGTTAGCTTTTAATGTGCAAACATAGTCTATCATCACAAATAGTAATAAAAATAAGATAATTAATCCGCAGCGAGAAAATATTTTCTGAGATACTAGGGCGTAATGAGAATGTAATAGGTTTTTAAACTCTTTTTATGCAAGCCCACGCTGTTCAAACCTACGACTTCGGCGTATAGCTATTATCGATACATTAACGATGCTATTGATTTTCTTATTTTTATAGCCTTTAAAAGGTTGTTAAGATGAAGAGACAACATTTATTTCGTGAAATTTATACGAATTCTATTTAAAGATTTGCTTTTAAATACAAAGAATGTGAATGTGAATTAATAAGTGGTATTCCAAATGTGCTTTTAGATTCTCTTGTCAATAATGTTTCGACTAATTGCTACTTTAGTTTAGAATTTAATTTAACCCAAAATAGTTTTTAGTGCCGTTTTTCACTGCATTGAATTTTTGAATTTAAATTTTCTGCATTCCTAGCATTACGATAATTATTTTATTAGTTATATACTATTCATATGGAATTCATAATACCTACATACTATTTGAAATATTTGTATCTAACCCTTTTTAATGAATTCCAAAGCGGGTTCGCTAGACCTCACTATCAGAATTTATTATACAGTAGAGGGATAAAGTTCATAACAAGCACTGCATTAAGAAAAACAAAACATTGTTCCAAGTTTGTAATATAACTCGACGTAATCGGTATTCTTCTGGGGTTGGAACTTTACAAAGGTAACAACGCTTGATTTATACACAGTGAGGTACATTTTTTATTTAAGCCGTTCGGTAACCGGTAGCTATGTCCTTTGAATTCTCTAAGGAGCTGTAGAAAACGTGCAATATACTCACTTACTACACTCTTGAGAATACCGCTCATACAACTTGCATTGTTTAATTGAAATTTTATAACGTTCTTACAAAACTTTCCATTAGGTTGTGGATATAAGTATGTAAGTATAAAAATTGGATAGTCCAAACATGATAATGTGGATGACGTTTGATATCACAGATATAATATAAGTTTTGTAACTTCTGCACATAGGTTCACTTCACTTTTACTCGATAGAAATCCTTAATTAGAATTGATGGTTTTTACGTAATTTTACATAAACATTCTAGCTATAAAGCAATTCTTTGTCTCTCTCAGTTATTTTTTTAAAATACTTACCAGATACTCTATTTTTGTAGTTTATCAATAATTTGAATATTAATACGTTTACCTAACCATACCATCAATCCATAAAAATGAGTACAGCCGGTTTTACAAAGAGTATCTACCCTAAATTCCAACGTTAAAAATATATTAAGTTTAGTATGAAAGAATTAAAAGAAACTAGCTCAAAAGACTTAGTTGCATTTAATTATTGTTTTGCTCTAAACATATTCTTCGTCATCATAGCAACGTCTCTTCTTTTAGTCTCATTAAATTACTGCGAAATACTACCCAGACAAATGATGGATCGGGTATTAGTCGACTATCCATACGATATATTTATTTTCCACGTGGATATCATAAAATCAGATCAAGAGCTGTTTTATATAAAACATGTAGATTTCGAGCAAGAATAAATATAATGTGGTTATCTATAGGTAAGGGAATTTTCTAAACTTTGAGTTTGTTCATTACAAAATATACAAAGAAAATCGAAATTTCCCACCTAATTAAATATGATGAATATGTTTGTATATTTGTTCTGCACCTTTGCCCCTTTTTTGTGTTTTCTCACCAAAAGCACTTTGCCTTTGCCTTAACAAAAACGATAAAAAATTAGCCGGATTGATCGAGTCGATTTCGATTTTTACCCTTAGTAATTTGGCTATTCTATAGATAACATTGTCATATCAAATCTCAATGCATATAGTATTTGATAGATATATATCGGAAGATATATCAGTACGAGTCATCTGATGGTACCTAATTGCCTTGTCTGATCTGTAATAGGCTTTGTGCACGCTTTATTAGAGATTGATCGGTTATAGCCTATGGTTATAGCTATTGTTGTATACGTTAAACGACAACATAGCAAACACACTAAAGTTTGAAAATGTCTCATAAGTTTAAGGGAAAATAAATAAAGTTATCTTAGTCGTCGGAATCGGTAGGTGCGTATTGTCAGAATAACTTTTGGTACATAATTGCATCAAAAGTAATATAAAAAATTGTGTGTGACTCTATCATTATATATAAATGGACCAATCAATTGGTCCATTATAATAATAATTTATGTATTCTCAAATGTAGCTGGCTTAACCAACTGCTACGAATGCAATATTATAGTACATAGTGCATAGGTACACAATAAACACATACATACAAATTTCTGATAAATGAAATATTACTGACTACATGTTAGACAGAATATGATATATGATTGCCGGAGAGTGCACGGAGTGTCGTAAACACTCCTAAATCCAGTGCAAATGTATATTGATAAATCATATGGACACTATTATATTAAAACTATATTCCCAACTCGATATTCCCGAACCGAATTATATCGAGGCATTTAAAAAGAGAGTCTAGCTCCACCTTAAAAAGTCGGCTTCACCCGCGGACGAACCCGCGGGCAAAATGCAGTACATAATTATATAACTCATGTTATTCTGATGTATATGGGTATATTACTGTTTCATGCAAGGTCGTACAGTAAGTTTTTCTTGAAAGAGTAACAAACATACATCCATCCTCACAAACTTTCTCATAGTAATATTAGCAGGACGAACCATCTTTTGTCTGTTTCAATTCTCTCATAATGGCGGCATAATACAGTAATATTGCACATCTGTTCCACTGATCGATGTTCTACATGAGCAAATATACCTATAGTGCCATGTTAGATCGAGCAATTCTTATATTACTTTCACGGAGAATAGAGTAAGTATTATTACTACGTAAGCCTAACGTATGCATTTACATAGTGATTATTGATAGGAAATTCTGTTAGTTCTGCGTAAAACCCCTTTTACGCACGTATTTATGTTTGTACAATGTTAAATAGAGTTTATATCCCGATATAAAAGCTATAACCCTTCTTCGCGATGAGCGACACCTTCGCATTCATTTCTTATTGTACGAGTCTTTTAATTAATAGTAGTAGGCAAATTAAACTTTATGCGTCATTAAATATGAATCACACACAGACACACAATCACATACGCAAATGTAGAATTGGATGCCTGCTAGCAATATATTCATTTTATATTTAACCAACAAACTATATAAAAAATTCTTATGAAATTTAATTTAAAGAATCTAATATTCTCAATTCTTTAATCTAAAAACATCATTTACAAATGCAATTTAAATCTATTTAGTGTTATTACTTAGAATATGTTTTCAGAGGCGTCCGCGAAGTTTATACATAGAACAGCTACTATAAAGAGACACTATTAATTAATTAATTAATTGACTGAAGATCAATTTCGCAGCTTCTAATTCTAGTTGCTATTATAATAATTAGAATTATATCTACAGATTTCTGATTTACTTCTTCTTTATGTGACTATATTAACGTATTTATATTTTAATTAAAAAAATAGTCTACATTCATTGTAAATCAGTTTTTATTTGTATACAATTGAAGAATTTTCCTTATATTCTGATAGACTTCAATACAAACTATATACCTACTATTTTATAATACAAACCTCTACTGCTGTATATACATATAGGTAACAAAGATATAATTAAATACAAAACACTATTACAATTATTACTGTTTTAGATAAGTTAATACTTCGTAGCTACTTACGACTCTTAAGAGCATGTTTATCCATGAAGTTAGCGCTATTTACGAATGAAACAACTTTTTTAATAAGATCACTACACCAATTGCCTCCAACAAAGAAACAACATAGAACTCAGAAAGTTTACCCGTTAACACGTTCTTTATCCTCAAACTGAAATAACAGCATTCAATGATATTATTTACAAACTTAAACTACCTACATTACTGTTTTCATATTTTGTTTGCATATGATTTTTTTCATTAGAATTTACGCAATGCAATGCTTATGGGCAGTTTCGAATCTTCTGTATATCATTTTACAGTTTACGTCGAATAGTGAAACTAGATCCTAGCCAATTAAACAATTTTTTAAAATATGGCTATAGAATTTTCTAAAAGGAGGATGGCCACATATGACCTGAATGCGAACATTAATCATCGGTGTATCAAAAAATAGTAATTTATGCGTGCTTTTACTAACGGGGTCTAACTTATTTTTTTCGGGCCGGGAAAATGTTATGTATTAATAATAAATAAACTCAAATTCATAACATTTTTTCTTAAGTTTGAACGCATCCAAACGTCTTTCATTTTTACCTGTGGTAGGTATGCGTTTCGTTTTCACAGCGCAGCGGGAGTTAATTAGCGATTACGTTTAAAAAAATACTAGAATAATAATATATATTTCTTTGTTTTATTTCACCTATCACATTTTATAGCAAAAACAGTAAGAAAGATATAATTTATAGATTTAAAAATATTTTTTGCTATAAATACATTTAATAATATACCTGAAATAATATGTAAAACGGAACGTATTTTTTACCGGCATATTAGGGCGTATTCAGAAAGAAAGCTTGAAACTTATAAGCGCTTATAAGCCCATAGACACACAGGTGACACATGACTGATGACACGCGTAGCCTATGAACATGATTTTGTTTATTACTACAGTGTTGTATTGGCTTATATAACAATCAAATAAATAACATAGGCTACGTCGTCCACCCTTAGAATTTAGTTATGGCTGTAGGTATAACTCTAAACCATATTCGTTATATACGTAGCCATAACCTCAAAAATGGCAAATTATGTAAAAATTCTAAGCTCCACCACTTTCAAATAATATATTTGCAATGTGGGATTGCTAAGGGTGGTTAGGCGAACCATTTAAGCCCTATATTAATCATGGTCGCGACATTTCATAGTCAGGTCTTGGTATGTATGGGCAGTGGCCGATGTCCTTTGACAAAAGCGTGGAAGTCTGTAACACATATTTTTTTTTATTCACAAATCACAACATCGAATTCAACCATTCACGAATCAGTGACTGCGAGTGAAATTGGCAAAACGTCACTGTCGGCCCTCTGTCGGCGGATCAAATTAATGTATTCAACATTTCAAGTCTTGTACAGGTATAAAAATCATTATTTTATTTTTTCGTGAAAAACCAAATAATAAAGACCATTGTGACTTTTACTACCATAATATACTATTCTGAAAGCTCAAAAGCCAGTAAATTTCTAAAGGTTTTCCATTTGTTCGTTGATCTTTGCAACTATTAAAACCATTTGGAATTGTTATTATCGAGACCGAAATAGAAACTTTGTGCATTCGTTTTATAAATAGACGCTTTTAGTGAAAGTTAGTACCTATTCTTTGATTCTGCTTTGTGAATTCCTCTGAGAATCAGTTCATTAATGTCGAAACTTGACTCTACCGCCTACACTTAAATGCATTTTTGTTTATTTAATTTTGTTCGTCACAAATTTATTCTCTTATTTAATAAGTCAACCCGTCACTCCACAAATAGGAATTAGATAAAAATATAATAATAAATACATGACACGTATTTAACGCCTAATGACAAAATTGAAAGTTTATAACTTTATATTAAGTATATTACGAAAAATATTTTGGGAAGAATAGTAATCGCTAGCTTTATTTCATAGTATGTTTTGAATACCACCACTTCAAGTGGGCTCTATTTCAAACAACAACGTTAAAAAAAACAGCAAACTCAATACACTTATATTTAAAACAGTACTAAAGTTTAGCCCTTATAATACAATAAATAGCATGTGACCAGAAAAAATCTTGAAGTACTTCTGAGTGTGCTCATGTTATATAAAATTCAGTTGACCTATGAATACTTGTGGTTCAAGAGCTATACAGAATGTCTTTTCCACGTGACCTTTTGTCGATGCCATTTACCTACAATGTACAATTACACTTTCTTTACAAGTTCTTCTGGTTTGAACTGCTCTTATTGGTTTGAACGTAAGACAGATTATCTAGAGCTACCTTGAAAGATTTCTGCGTTATATCCAGAGCTTTTGTCTTCCTTGCATAATTATCTATTCTAATATTATAATGAAGAAAGATCTGTTTGTTTGATGCAATTTAACACAATAACTACAAGATTGGTTTTAAAAAGTAAAGCAAAGGAATGAGATAATTATATTACAGGCTATTCAATTATAACATGATGAAATATACCACTACTTTATTACTGAGGATATAAGTGAGCTGACATAATAAAGTGTTCAGCACTTAGTATTGCAACAATAAGCATCATTTTCCTCACTGAAGAAAACCCGAGTTGATATACTTATTCTCATAGCCTTGGAATATTATCTATACAAATATTATAAAGAGGAAAGGTTTGATTTTTTGTTTGTTTGTTTGTATGAATTGAATAGGCTCCGAAACTACTTGGCAGATTTGAAAAATTCTTTCACTGTTGGAAAGCTACATCATTTCTGAGTGACATAGGCTAGGTTTTATCCCGGAAATCCCACGGGAACGGGAACTATGCGGGTTTTTTTTTGAAAACGCGGGCGAAGCCGCAGGCGGAAAGCTAGTTCTTAAGTATACCTTTAATGTTTGGTGGAAAATGCGCATTAATAACGTGAATTTAACGTACCTAAAATCTTTTGTTCCAGTTGCTGACTTTACGACGCAGTTGTCGCAGGTGTACGAGAGACACTCGGCGGAACTACAAGTACTCGTCGCGAATTTTCGCAAGCGAAACAGTGAACTCCGAAAAGAAAGGTAACATTATAATTTCCTCTTTTTTATTAATAAAATTGTCTCGCGCCGGGAGTTCATTGAAAAAGATCGCTTATTATCAATCATGTTCCGTTTAGAAAGTTTAATTTTCACCGCCTTTTTTGGCACTTCCTTGCTTTTATCATTCAGTTAATTAATAAAGGTCGACATTTTGCGACGATATATTTATTTCTTAATATGTTATGGTGATAACAATGAATGAAAAATAAAATATAAGGGTAATTCAGGTTGTAATTAGTGTAAAATTAACTATCAACACACAAAATTTATTTTACATAATTTTCTGGTGAAATAAACCTAATTAATATCATGTCTCATACAACCTTAGGTACCTGTTATACGAATAATAGATTGTAAAAATTTCATATTGAATGTATGATAAAATACGCAATGAGTGATTTAAATAATATAAAATTCATTGATTTTTTTGTAAACGTGAATATAGTTATATAACTAATGTCACAAATCACATACCTACCGAATAACCAAACAAGGCAAACGCATCATATCTACAAAGATACCTTTATCACGACATTTAAAAAATAGTTCAAAATATATCTTATCTTAATACTATTATAAAGGCGAAAGTTTGTATGGATGTATGGATGTATGGATGTATGGATGTATGGATGTTTGTTACTCTTTCACGTAAAAACTACTGAACCGATTACAATGAAATTTAGCACACATATAGAGGGTAACTTGGATTAACACATAGGATAGGTTTTATCCCGGAAATCCCACGGGAACGGGAACTATGCGGGTTTTCCTTTGAAAACGCGGGCGAAGCCGCGGGCGGAAATCTAGTAATTTAATATTCTAAATTAAATACAGGTACGCTATGACATTGAAACATTGTGCATCCCAGTGAATCGTTTAATCTTTCTTTAAAATAAAAGATTGTGTAAGTGCAAAGGAAACCTATCGCGAACACCTGTTACGTGTAGTAAATTTCCTTTAATTTAATATTTTTACCTCAGCTTTAGAGCATAATAAGCGTACTTATTGTTTTATCTTTTAACGATAAATAATTATTGTACACAATGTTGTATATTGTGTAAGTTATATTATGTTACCTGATATTGGTATACTGAACAATAAAACATGATCCACGCAGTTAATATTTTACATGAAATAATACCTATTATGATAAACAAATATTAAATTAAAGCTTCCGAGTAATTTTATACAACGTTTGTTCCGAAAACACATGGTAATCAGAACTGATACAGGTATTTGATAATATTTTGTTAATGTTTACACTGTGAAAATTCAGAACCCGAATATATATATATATATATATATATATGTATATATATATATATATATATATATATATGTATTGATTTCAATATTTAAAACTCCCAATTTTAAAATTTTCACGCTCGTCTATTCTTGAAATGAAGGCTTTAACCTCTTTTGCATAATATTTAACATTAATGGTGCATTATTTTAAAATATTTAACATTATTTAAATTTATTTAAAAGTGAAGAGTCTTATACATTAGTATTCGGTTCAAACATTGAAGTACTGCACTTGCCCTCATCTACAAGTTTTGTACAAGATTATTCTCAAGTAATACTTCATTCATAGTGGAGCATAATTCTAGTTAAAATTCTAATAAAAGCAGGGTTATAGAGCACTGATTTCGAATTTATAATTAAATACTATTTTTATTATTTTGTTCATTGTTTGTTTTATAACCACAAGGTTCTTTTCGCCCTTGTATCAAAATATTTTTCATCAAAGTTATGTATACTGAACAAATACTTTTGTAGTGAAAATTCAATGAACATGCATATTCATTGAGTTTACACAACAAAATGTTTGATTGATGTTACAATATAAAATTACTCCCGTTTCGTTGGAATGATTAAGTCCCTTTGTGGGGTATTGGGACATTGCATTTTACATCTGTTTTTCTCATACATTTTCTGCAGGGCAAGTCGATGTTTAAGTCTTCTGAGATATACATTTTTATTTAGTCTTTATTCGGACGAATAACGACTTTATCGGACGGACCTATTACGTATTAATTCTGTTGAAAAAGATGTCAATATAATTTGGAGTACACTATGTTATAATCATACTAAAATAATCGTCCTAGTTATTGGTATTCTTTATTTTTAAGAACACTGAAAATATCTTCACACTTACGACTTGCTTTACAAGTACCGAAAATATGAAACATCACTAATTTCAAACAATCTCTGTAAAAAATCTGGGAAATCGTCCAACTTTCTTCTGTATTATTGACTAGCTGCTCCGCGCGGTTTCACCCCCGTGGCTCCACTCCTGTTGCCCGTAGCGTGATGAAATATAGCCTATAACCCTCCTCGATAAATGGGCTATCTAACACCGAAAGAATTTTTCAAATCGGATCAGTAGTTCCCGAGATTAGTGCGTTCAAACAAACAAACAAACAAACAAACAAACAAACTCTTCAGCTTTATAATATTAGTATAGATGAAAACTAGAGAACAAAACAAAAAACGTCGATAAGATTTATCAAAGCTGTTCTAGACAGCTTAGGGAACTGATATGTCTCGTATGTCTCCTTGGCACTGAGAGCTAGACGATAAGGCGGATCTCAGTCACGCACTCACATATTATTTGTCTTTGAAAATAAATAGAAGTCATTCTATACCTGAAGTTATATGCATTCGACTTTAATTTTACGTAGGTAGGTAGAGATTGTCTAATCTAAAAATGAACGCCCCTCCACTAAACTTAATTGTTTCAATGTGTGAGGACAAATAATTATTATTGAACCACTTTATATGTGTGCGCGCGTCGATTCTACTGCAAACTTTGACACTCGCGCACTGATTTGTCAACTAATCGGGCGATCAGTTGAGGTGCCTAGCATTGTATGGCGGGGAGAGCGCGCTATGTACGGAATGACACGTCCGTTCTGTCGTGCATCGCGTCATTTATGCACTAGTTGGCCAACTGGTCCTGTCGTTCGGGCATGGATTGGACTGGAGGACTGAACGACCAATGAGGCAGACCAATTTGTGTGTATTGCGTCTATACACGTACTTTGAATGTGAGCGTAAACACAGTGGAGGGGCGTTCATTTTTAGATTAGACAATCTATATCTGCTTTACATTCAATCGCAAAAATTAATATTATCACTATTTAACCGTATTTTTAACCTATGGCTACAACATACAAAAATGTTTGCATGTATGCCTATCGTAGCTGTGAAATATTTTGGTCGATTTCGATGTCATTTTCCTCGTTAGATATGAACACGCTTCCGGCTTCATAAATCATAAGATTGTAGTTTGTCTTAAATAGCAATAAAACTTTGAGTTAAATAACTTTTATTTAACTCAAAGTTTTATTGCTATTTAAGACAAACTACAATCTTATGATTTATGATCATGTGGAGAATAAGCTCCATCGAAGATATCAAAAACGTTAAATTTAATTTTCCCTGTTAAAGTGGGTGTAAGTAAAACCACTTTCGTTCATCAAAACTACTCATAGAAGGGAACATTAGAAGCGAGTATATATTACGTAGCTCAATGCAATTTCCCAGCCTCATCTTGACTGATCCAATTTCTTACAATCCAATTATGTTTTCAGTTTTTTGGTTTGAGAAACATTTTATATCGATTTATTTTTGAGTCCAAATGATGATTTTTTTCCTGTTTAAAGCTCTTCTATATTTTAACTACAAAACGTTATATCTACTTAATAAAAATTTATAATGCAGAACATGCATATTACATTATGTAATAATATTTTAATAAAAAATCCAGCAATTAAAATGAAAATTTTGTAGGCATGAAGAAATAATGAGCGCAGTCATATTCAAATAAAGTTTTTATCGTTTAATAAACTGTGCTGAGAAATCTATCAATATCGCAAATTATGTTTTGGCTTAAGCTTTTATTATGTCTGTATTAGTGAATTGAAAATAAAAACTTAATATTAAGCGACGGATTTGTCTAAGATCACAAAAATAAATCAGCTTACGACCACCTGAGCCGAGAGAAAAATTATTAAATGTATTATGCCTTCAAAGAGCTTTGTCAGCTTATTTCTGTAAAAATAGCTTTAATAAATTATTAACGGTCACCTTGAGGCTGACAAATAAAAAGTTAGGCTTTGTGTCATCCATTTTTAAGCGGGAAACTTCAGGCTTTGTTCGGTATTTTGAAACAGTGAAACGTAGACTTTTACAGTATTATAGGTAGGATATACCGACCGACTTGCATTATAGATGAATTTGTTGTCTAAATTCATGGAGAGAGTTCAGCTTGTTTCCATAAAGGGAAACCTTAAGGAACTATTAAATGAGGAACAAGGTTAAGGTGACGTCCAATTTGTATGTACAACAATTTTTAAGGACTTTCTTGTTAGAGAGCTCATATGCAAACTAATGAATTAAATTCGTTATGGCAAAACACATTAGCCACGTGCAATATAAATATTTTATCGCACGCAATAAACATGCAAATTTTTATCAGAAAGTCTCTTTATGTATAAATTTCCAATTCCTATTGAGATTCGAGAGTATTTAAAATACACCATTATAATATTTCCTTCTCTACTTCAAAAATAATGAACCTCGAATGAATAAGTTTCATTTTATAATATGGTTGCAATTGACTTAATTTTAGAACCATCCCGTTTAAATAATATGAAATAATATTTCTTTGTATTACGCTTCATACTTGAGACTATGTTATATATCTTGTACCTTAACTATTTTTTGCACATATCGATAGAGGGTTGGAAAGTGTTGAAACTTTTGCTCTACATTACCCGGGCGAAAACTGAACGAATTGGTTACGTGTTTGGTTGGTTATTTGGTTATTTTGTAACGAAGTATCTAAACTACTTTTTGCATACACCGATGGAGGGTTGGAAACTTTTTGTTACATTACCCGGACGAAAACTGGATAGACTATCTAGTAAATTAATATTCATAGACGTTATATTATAGTGCAAGATAGTATCTACATTAATATGCTAGTACTAGTACCAAAAACCAAGAAGAAAGACTATTAAGTTATGCCTGCGAAAAATGTTCCTTTCTTTATTTTCATACGCTATTTTCCCAAGAATCTTACAAGAAATAATATAATAAACCTTAATTCCTTCTGGATAATAAATACTTTAAAAGTAGCTAATATTTCAATATTATGGGTAATTCTTTATAACAAAGAGGAGAACTTTGAATAACAACAGTTTACCTTAATTAATATTTAAAGGAATAAACTTCAGATAAAAGATACTTTCAATCTAAATTATCTCATAATACAATGAAATCCTATTATGATAAAAGAAATTCAAGCCACGAACTGATACCAAATTTCTTGTTATGAAAATAATTATTGAAATAACATCGAAGTTAACGTCGAATTTAATTTTAACATTAGCAATGTTAAAATTGGAAGTTATTCGACTACACAAAACATTCAAATTTAGAAATGAGAGACATCGTTAATTAGTTTGTGGTTGTGGCCTTTGATCTTTAACTACAATTTGTATAACTTCAATAGCATGTCAAATATCTTAACATGTTAATTAGATCACGATTACTAAGGCAATATGTTTGTAAACCCAAATCACTACATAGTATCAAAATCGCTTTCTCTGTCCGTATGTCCCTTTGTATGCTTAAATCTTTCAAACTTCGCAACAGATTTTGCTGCCCTTTTTATAATAGATAGAGTGATTCAAGGGGAAGGTTTTAGTATATAATTTATTAGGTTTAAGTCAAAGCGGGCGAAGCCGCGAGCGGTAAGTTAGTTACAGATAGAGAATAGTAAATCTATTTCTCGTGTTTATCAAACGATCCATTAAGGTACTCTCATCAAGTGCCAATTTCCCGCAGAAGATCAACAGCAAATACTTTATTTATTACGAATTCGTCCGCTATGTGTGGGATATAAACTAACTATCTTGTTTTCTTCTAAATGATGTTTACGATTGCAATTGTTTTGCTATTATATTATTTTACGTCAAATGGTCTATTTATAGCAGAGATCTAATATATTCTAATCTATATGCATGACCTTCGTGTCTTCGCTTCTATTTACGACGCAAACTATCCATTGTTATTTGCAATTCAATTTATTTCTTCATTCTGAAATTCATATTTTGCATTTTAATCCCGATTAAAATTATCGTCCCGTTAAAAAATTATGCGATCAAATGAAACGATTTCAAACTCATGAATAAATTTCAAAATACTTTTTGATGAAGATAAGTAAATAAATGAAAATCTGTTCTTATTTTATTTTTCGTACAATGCAATACTTGCCCTATATTTCGCGATGCAATTTTCGCCCTTTATTAACGATTAACAAATATCACAACAAAATGCTTTTAAAAGTTAAGTATACTGTGAAGTGTACATATAAAAATATGAACAAGTTAATTGCACCATAACAGCGGCAAACGACACTCCAAACAACTTGTAGACATTTTCTTCGCAAGAAGAAGTATCATTTAATTGCATGTCCTTGGGATATATTTCATAGAAAAAAATACTTATTTTCTTCTTTCATTCAATCATTACATTAAGCATCACTCTTAGCCACTAATACTTACAAAATTTTCCCTACCATCCGCCATCAAAAATATGTTCAAGTTTGAGTTTAATCATGTGACAACTCTACAAAGCACTATTAAAAATCGCGCACACCTGCAAAATTTAAAAACGTTTCAACTATCTTTCATCCAGTTGGCAAACAAACAGAGGAAGTAGCGTACGTTATTAGCTTTCTATATTAATAGTGCCATGGTCCCAGTTAATGATATGTATCAGAAGATCGTTTCAAGTGTGGTAATAAATCAGATGCGTGTCAGTCGAGAGGGAAATGCTACGACGAATCTCCCAAACAGCTGTCGACGTGATTTGATCTTGATCTTGCTCCTTTACATCCGAGTACCCGACAAAAATAGCTCTCTCGCTGAAACCCACTTAACTCATATCGGAATGTAGACGTGTACTTAACGTTACATCAAAAATGAATTTCATAAGCGACGAACGGAATTTTTCAAATCTCTCCATTGAATCTGAATACGAAATGTATTTTGTAACACTTCCGCTGTTTCCAGGCAAGGAAAACCTTTTATAAAATAATTAGAAAACGTACACTATCAGTTAAATGACATAGTAAACATATTTTACGATATAACAAGAAGACATCGACACGATTATTAGATGTTTGACCATGTCTCTGGGACATTGGCATCAATCCAGAATCGAACTACTTAAATGACTGACGGACGCATTTTGATGCAGATAGAAATAGACATGTGTTAATTGAAATGTTTTTTTGGATTTCGAAAAGAGTTCATAGCAAATCTATTTTAGGTTCTACCGCTAATAAGCTATAAAGCTGAACCAAATTGAGAAACGTAGCATGATCAATAATTGTCTGCGTCATATACCTACTATATTTAAATTGTCATGTAAAATAATATATCTTGTAATAGGCAATAATAATATATCTTGTATAGGTAAATAATATTGTTATAGCTTTGGGCTTAAGGGCTACTTATAATTAATCCATAAAATTAAGAAATAAACATGAGAAATCTGATCAAATATTCGCGGATAACTGAGATTAAACAGTCTAAAAACAAACATAACAATCAGTCGTGAATAAATTGCCGGTCTTTAATGAATTACGCTGGAATTGGAGGGTATGGAGAGTTAAGCAATATATTTGGACTTCCAGACTCCAAATCGCTAAGCGTTGCTGATTTAGCCGTAATAATTCAGTCTAATTCGACAGATAGTACTCTAATACGGTCTAATAAGTTATTAAGAAGGTGAGTACTAACTAAAATGAGTTTAAAAATTAATGGCAATGAATTTTATATTATCGTCTTAGAGCATTCAAATGTTTTTCGGGATCACGGGTGGCCAAATGGTTAGGTGTCAACCCGGTAAGCCAGAAGATGCAGGTTCGAATCCGGCCTTGTAATCAAATTTTTCTATTCTTTGAAAATTTAATAATTAATGGAAATGTTTGTGTACCGACATTCCCATATTCAAAACTTATAGGAGCTTACCAACTGATTATTGTTGATTATTAAATGTCGTTAATGATCATAGATGAAGACGTTTGAATTAATCCGATTCCGCTAGTAATTGATTCCCGTACTGTAATCAACTGTCTCTAGATTAATAGACTAAACAATTTGCTCTATTAACCGCAATCTGTAATGACTAGATTAGTCAATCGATTGCTGCCCCAGATTTCAATAATCCATCGTCAAAAATAACAAACATATTGGCGTGGAATCATCGATGTTTTTTAAACAATCTTCTGTAAACTTTAACAACATATTATTTTAGATTTATAATATTATAATACATAATTATGTGCAGTTAGATTGTTTATACTTATATTTAAAAAAAAAAGGTTTATGTACCTACTTACTACAGCAACAAAAACATATTTTAACACATCAAAACAGTTATAAATAGCATTATTCTGAGACTCCCACAATATACGAAAAATAAAAGACAAAAACGAAAGCTTAAAGTATATTTTTAGTACGAAACAATTGTTCGATGTTTTGTATAAGAACAACACATGAAAGAGGTCTTAACCCGTAAGCAGAAAGCTTAAAACGTTTGTAATCTTATTGATTGGAATATAAAATGTGTATTTCCGAGCTGAAGGTAAGCTTTAACAAAGGATATAAAATAATAACGCGTGCTTTTAACCATTTCTTGATTCAATTCAATACCAACTCGATGTTTGTGATTTTTTATAATATAGCTTAATAAGAATGTTATAAAGTCTATTTTGCATGTAGAGATACATCGTGTCCTATAATTTTATATTACGTTACCCCGCCCATCGTGTATTTGCTTAAAAAAGAATTTCCCACGATCCAAATATAATGAAGTATCCCAGCTCTCACCCACGGGAGCTATCTCCTGTTAATTACATAAGAGAAAATTAAAAGCAAACTCAGCTGATAAAATACATACGTTTTTCTATTGGCTGGAATTGACTGGAAATGTGGAAAAAAATATAAAAGATCCTTTTTAATTGAATTAAATTAAAAATCATTGTAACACGATTAATATAAATAAAGTTAGGTATAAAAAACCGTAAAGTATTTTATATAACATAATATTGAAAAGAAAAATATAACTGAGAATATTTAAAAAAGACTAATTTTAGACTGAGCACTATGATGAGAAGTAAGGTATAAATATATATATATATCTATGTTTAAAAGGTAAAAATAATCTCCTTTTAGTACAGAAAACCGTGATAAATCATCACATAACCTTGTAGATCCTAAAAGCTTAATCTTGTCACAGCTTCAAGTAAAATAATAACATTTAAACATTTTCGTTCGTAAAATTATACTCTGAATTAAGGATAAGGTGCCTCCAACCTGTAATAGATATGAAAATGTTGTGCTTATTTACACAGTAAGTAAGTAATAAACGTCATAAATACTTTTTAAAATCAACTTCTATGGTTTGAAAACATGAAATCAATTTTACAATTCTTCGCGAATATGCGTGAATCTATCTCAAGTGCAACACTTGTATGTAAAATACTTATATGTAAATTGTAATTATAAGCATAATTTTAAATAATTCAATATCCCATTTATTACAATAATCCTATGCAGATCCAAAATTTTTCATGTTTGTCAAGTTTTTCAGTTTTGTTTTAAAAAACAACAGAAATAGTTACTTTAGCTACTGACTTTAGATGAAGATACTCGTAATTACAGCACTCTACGTTTCGTCGTTTCATTATGTAATGTGTTGTTAAAGGTAAATGCTTGAATTCAATGATATAAAGTACAATTTTATTTTAAATTGAATGTAGTTTATTTTTATTCAAAACTTTTCAAAATACCGAGGAGGTATATATTTAGAACATTTTATAAAATCATATCAATGTAACAAAAAATGTTCGTGCAATTCTCTTTTCATTACATTAAATAGAGCTGACTTCACTTACAAAATAAAGTGGAATTTCTACACATGAAAAGCAACAATTATAACTTATTTCCACGTCCAACTAACATAAATTTGTGATTAATTAGTTTGCTAATTACTGCAATGTATACCACTAGGGAGTTATTTTTTCGTGCAACCTTAATATATGCACAAATCTGCATAAACACAATAAACGGTGACCTGAATTACCTTTAAATAATGTTGTATACACTGTTTTACCATACTTTTGATGGACCAAAACGGTGGTAGTGTTTTCCTCAATTTCAAAAGGTAATAAAATACCTTTGAAGTAAAATATTAAGCTTTTATTTCGAGATTAGTTCTCCTTTACGTAGTTTTCCTTAGCTTATGTATCGTATTTATCCCTTAACTTACCTTTTATCAAAATAAAGTATACCTTTGGGCCATCAAACATCATGTTACATTTTACTAGTGAATATATTTTCTGAACTATATCCCAGATGTATTGTTATATACTTATCCTACTAATATTATAAATGCGAAAGTTTGTGAGGATGTGTGTGTGTGTTTGCTTGTAATTACTCTTTCACTCAAATACTACTGAACCGATTACAATGAAATTTAGTCAATAATAGTTATAGTTGTACTAGGAAAATTATTTATCTGTATACATGTCTGCTAATGTAAAAAAAACAGCATACAATGCAGTGATAGTTTGGCTCGATTTAAACCATTCGTTTGTTTCGATCTTAACTCAAACACTATTGCGATCAGCATCACTACAGATTTACTATCCTTCCTTCAGTGTTGGTTACCGCTCCATCCCATATTCACAAACCCGAGACGACCTAATTTAGTTTCACCTGAATTGCTACTAATACCCTCGGGCTTGCACAGAACGCTGATTTTCATATCAACTTCATATATAACACTAAACCAATTGGGTTATATTGTTAAACTAGCGACCCGCCCCGGCTTCGCACGGGTGCATTGCTGATACTAAAATATACACTACAGAAAAACTGTGAACGTTGTATATAAAAACATAGCGGCCCGCTCCGGCTTCGCACGGGTATAAAATATTATATAGCCGGGCGGCCGGCCGGTAAAGTCGCAAACGCTACGTCCCGCAATTTTTTAATCTGTAATATCTTAGAAAATATTCACTTAAATCATACGTGTAAAGGGCCATATAGATCTATATTAAATGAACAATGTACTCAAGGTATTTAATTGCTTAAGGATTGATGCTGTATTGGTTAAAATTGCTTCGAAAATTAGCCATTATTTGTCGTAAAAAGTAAATGACAAAAAAAAAGTTATTGTGGGTTGTCCATAAGAGATAGACATATACCATCGCGGACTTTTCTGTAGAACTTTTCAATGTGTATAATACTTAGTATATTATTTGGATAAAATTCGTAGGGTTCAGCCAGCGTTTGCAATGTAAGCGGAAAAAATGTAATTTTTTACGACATCACATTAGAAACCTCAAAAATAACAGTACCTCTCCACTATTTAATGGATGTTATTATACATATAACCTTCCTCTTGAATCACTCTATCTATTAAAAAAAACCGCATCAAAATCCGTTGCGTAGTTTCAAAGATTTAAGCGTACAAAGGGACATAGGGACAGAGAAAGCGACTTTGTTTTATACTATGTAGTGATATACAGGCGTATTATATTATTATAAACGCAAGGTATTCTGTAACGCAAGTTCTATTGTAGGTTTCTCGTCATCAAGTTTCAAAACTGTTGATATCTTCCGTAATAGACATATTTTACAATTGAATTTTATGTCTCGTCCTTTGGAATAATACTGTGTAAAAAATAACTATATATTCGAATTCATAAACGTTGATTCAGTTGCAGTAAATAATGTTTGTAACATTATTTACTGCAACTGACTTCAAAGAGATTAAATACAATGCACAAAGAATACATTTATAAAATATCAAATACACGAATAATTTAAATAAAAACATAACATGTTAATTGTAAAAGCTCGTGTCAATATTTTTTACTGAAAAAGAGAATTTCCGATCGACATTGGAAGTTTTGTAGGTTAAATATTTATATTTTAAAAGGCTATCAGTGTTAACGTCTGATGGCTCGTTCCAAACGTTTGTGATAAAATACCAAATGTGGTAGCAATTAGTTCCTTAAACGCTTTTCTATTTACGTATTTTTTAATGTTATTTGCTTTAATTACCCATCTATGTGATTATTTTTGTAACTTTACCTATTTTAATGCTATGTCTCTATAATCTATATAATTACAAACGGGAAACGAACATTATATGTATTTGGTAATGTTGTAATATGAAACACCATCAAATCAAACGATATTTATTATTATATCAGACATATTATATTACATTTCCACAGAAGCAAATTTCTCCAATAATATAATATCCGGCTCCCTAAATTGTCATCAAATTGATACGATGTTGTGTGTACACGTAAACATACGCATAAAACTTGATATCACTAAACATTGGTAGGAATTATGTGTATTTATTACCTAGTAGAAAAACATATAAACTGCACAATCCAAACTATAACTCATATAAACGTAGGCACCTAACTATTAAAAGCTGTGCTGTAGATATTAAATTGAACGTATTTTGTTTTGTTGTTTTTTTTATTTATTTCACAATCAACAATACGGTTTACTATTTCCCGTGCACCTCTTTGTGTCCAGACTTTATAATAAAATTAGTTAAATTACATGCAAATATTTTAAAGAGGTAATAGCACTGTTCCCTATCGTAAGTTCGTCAATGAACGAAAACTTCTAAGGTATCCTATAAATTATGACTTTCTAGAGAAGAAAGTATAATATATATTACCCTTGGTAAGAAATCTTACGTGACTCGGTAAACACAGGGCATAGCGCTCTACATATTCTCTCCATTCTTTTCTGTTCTTCCTTAACCGTTTCCTTAATGTTCGTATGTCCTCCACTAGTAGGTACATTACTTTCAAAAAATATTCTCCATAAATTATGAACCCCTAAATATACAGATACCTTCATGTTCACCTATGAAGTATGATGTCTAAACAAATAATCCGTAGAGAGATACATAAATAACTCCAGTATTTAATGTAAGAACCACGTAACCACGTACCCTTTAGGGAACTCAGTCCATCAGCCAATTCATGAGTGATTAAAATATTCAGCTAGTCAAGTACCAAAATACACATAAAACAGACCACGGTCGCTTAATTGAATGAAAATATCGGAACCTCGAACAGGCACATACAATTTTATAGATCGATACAAGCGGAGTACTTTCCGTGCCCGCGTGAATATTTAAAACACACTGCCATTTGTGAAGTCGACAAACTATTCGTATTTCGTTTGTAGAGTTCAACGTCCGATGGCATATTTATACGTAGGTTCTATTGATTATGAGGTTTCTTAGAACTAACACGATAAAGTAAGGGTAACAATGTTTGTTTATTTGAATGAAGGGAAATTAAATATTGGGAAATTAATTACTTTATTGCATTAAGTCTGGGAACCATACTTTTTATAATCTTGTCTCACAACTGCTTATCTTGCCTGGTGTGTAAAAAATTAGATATTTTATCTTGAAAATGGATTCATGAATATTTTTAAGGAAACAAAAACAAAGACGTGATTGATGAGGAAGGTATATGGATTAGAATTCGACTCTTTATATTTATTTAAGCCGATGCATATATAACTGATCTAATTCAATATATTACTGGGACGTGTTTCTTGTATGCATCGTCCATTAAGCCATGTTCTGACAGTGCTTATTGCATTAAATGTGAATTAAAGCGTGCGGCCACAGAATAGCGAGGTTCATTACTATTTTGTGGTTGAACTGTTTATCTTATTAGAATATCTTATACGTATTTCAATTCAAACGAGGGTTAACTCGTAGAGGAATAGTTCAAATAAATCGCAATATGCTGACCCTTTTGAAGAGTGAGTTGAATGAAAATAAGGGAGAGTCGAGAGAGGGCATTTTAAATGCTGGTAATATTTTGTTAGTTTGTTCTCTTAGTAGAAGAAAATTTATTATTAAAAACAATTAGAGCTTTAGTAAACAATGGGGACTTTTTAATTCTCAAAGTAGAAGCTGTGAATTTTGAAGAATTATTTAATGTTGCGCTCTTAAAAATATTTTAAATGCTGCATTGCAATGGGCATTACCTATGCTTCAATACACAAATTGTTGGGAATGGTTGCGTGCATTGCTGTTTGAATGCCTGATACATATTTGATGGTTTGCAATATTCGATAAAACCATTTGTAAAATCTTTGAACTAATATCGGTTAATGCATTTTCTTTATGTCAGATATATATTTGAAAATCACTTATCTCTACGTGTCTCTACTATATTACAATGATACAAATCTTCACGTATAGTAGTATTTTTACATTTATCTTTGTACCTTGAAATCATTAGAGCTAATCCATCTTATATTATATCCGAGAGGCAACTAATTCCTCTCTATTCTTATACAATAGGATGTCGTAATCCTATTAGCTGTATAAACTCAAATATTACAATATACCACATTGTGTTCTTCATGATAAAGGCTTAGTTATTACTTACAATGTTAGTACTTCGATATTTTATAAAAGCCATAAAGTCATGCGTAATATTAAAGTAAATTAAGTACCTATCTTTCTCAATATTGGTTAACGTACATTTATAAAATTGAATATCGTCAATAATGTTAAAAGCTTTCCATTTGATGGATTCATCCACATCCATCGCTTTACGGCGCTATTCAAATAATATACGTATAATTTTATTATTTTTGCGTGCACAATATGGCATCGTTGTTTTTCAATCATTCTGAAGCATCTGCACCTGAAATACGATTTGTATTTCATTTCACAAAACTACGACGTTAACAAACTCGTTCTCGGTTAACACTGAACCAGTTCTAGTGAAAACAAAGGAATAATACGACTACGTTTCATCAAAATGAAATTTCGATTTTAACTTTATTATTTACGCCAAAATAAGCGTAATATTCCATCATTAGGCCGTAATAAAACTGAATTAAGGCAGAAGTAAATGAAACGGTCTAACGATACATTAATAATGGTTCAATCAATTTATGAAGTCATTAGTACCAAGAATATAAATTTGCAAAGACTACGAGGAAAAACGTGATTTCCTATGCTTTTTTCTTTCAATTTCTTTTTCTTATTCACATTCGTAATCTTTAAATCCATTGGTAAAGAAAATCTAACAAATTGCCTTTACGTGGAGTAATTCCATTAACCATAAATTTTAACAAACGATCTTCCTCGTATAGCACCGATGACAGTTACTTTTATAGGAGTACTAGCTTTCCGCCCGCGGCTTCGCCCACGTTTTCAGAGAAAAACCCGTTCCCGTAGGATTTCCGGGATAAAACCTATCCTATGTCCTTTCTCGGGTATCAAAATATATCTATACCGAATTTCATGCAAATTGGTTCAGTAGTTCAGGCGTGATTGAGTAACAGACAGACAGAGTTACTTTCGCATTTATAATATTAGTATGGATTTATCATTTAGATTAAAGTTAATTAATTATTATAAGCTTATTTATAATTGAATTATTTGGCTCCAATCTCTCGTTACCGTCATTTTATTTACCCAAATTAAAGCAATTTTTCTGAAAATGTTACAAGCCCGCAAGTTATAAAATTATAAGGGTTAACTGTTCCCGACAAGAGGGGCAGATTTAAACATCTTTATCCTTTTGCAGATAAGCTACTTGCCAAACCATTTATATTTATTCACCTACGCTATAGCTGTTTACAATTTCTGCTACCGTGTACGACTGACTATGTTGAACGTTCTTATATTTTGTGTAATTTGTCCAAGCAATTATTTGTTTTACTTAGGGAATATGTTATCTATACATAAACCTGAGCTATACTCAAACAAGCATACATAAGTAAATACTAAATAATTGGACTGAAATTCTAAATTTACGTATATTCCGTATTCACTCAAGTAATTTGATAAAGTGGGTATGAAAACCCTCCATACAGCGTAGTACGTGCCGAAGTGGTCGGTTACCACATACTTTTGATCATTTAACGATCTCTTGATTAAGGTTGAACTTTAACGTCAGTTACAGGAAAGATCCTAAATTGGATTTCAATTCCATTTCAAAGAGACCGATTTCAGATTTTTTCGATAAGTTTTTGTAGCGTATTCATAACTGGGGTTTATTTTTCGTTGTGGTTATATACGTTTGAATTTCTATTACTTACATCAAACAACATTATTAATATTTAATATTTTTTGAAGTGAAACTTCTTTATCGGGGTTGGACAAAAATTTAGTGTAACATTTTTGCGTTACGCCGTACGCGTGACATTTTTGCGTTACGCCGTACGCGTGACATTTTTGCGTTACGCCATACTCGTGACATTTTTAAGGTCATAAAGAAGTTTCACTTCTTACGTGTGTACTCTAGTACACGCATACATTTTTTAATAAAAATGGATATTTTGATGGATATTAGAAGTCAGTAAAGTTTTAGCAAGCAATAAAAATTTACTTATTTATTTATAGGTACCATATAACAAGGTACACAATTCTTATCATCGACTAGTATTTTCAAATCCAAGGCATTGTCCAAATTACTGTAATTTTTCACCCAATGCACTATAGTGCATGCCATTCCTGTCCAGCAAATACGAAACATTAACTAAGGAGTCAATGACACCATATGAAAAGTGTTCGCACGATGTGTTAGGCCACCATCCGTTTTGTAAACCATCCATCTTCATGACAGGTCGGTAGTTAGCACGTAATGTAGAGCGATGTGACCGTAGGCTCCGAAACTAATCAGTAATCACCGACCCCAACGCCAGGGGCGACTGAGAACTATTCATGAAACCAAATTGCCTACTTAGGAAATTGCCTCCAGATTATCACTTTGGGATTATCACGACTAGTAATAATTACCTCCCAGATTCGAGTTAAGGACGCAACGGCAATAATAATGATCTTTTAGAGCTTCCGTATGCCGTATTTGATCTCATTATACCTCTACAGAATACATTTTTCATCACAAAGAAAAGTTTACGAACCTTTTTCACTGAAACAACAAACCAATCTTAAGTCTCGTGAACTTCAAAACAAAGATCTATTTTTCTTCGATAATTTTAATCGGGTAAGAACGGATTAGAGCTTTGACCCAAAAGGAAGTCGAGATAGGATTACGCCAACTTGATGAATGTGTATAGAAGAGTATTTATTTAGGCCACGTGCACATACGACCCATTTGTAAAGCATGTTTAGAGATTACGACTATTTGTTATGACAACAGTTTCGAAAACATACATTAGGTTAAGAGAATAGAAAATAATGTGGATCGCGTTTCCGATCACTGTGTTTTCTTCCTATTTAGTTTTTCTTTCTATGTATTTTCTTGAGGGAAAAAGATTGCGTATTAAGGCGTGTTTAAAATTAATCATCCATGGTCCGTTACTACATTTAAAGAGTGCATCCCTTTTCCAAAATTTTGGTAATATTTTTCTTGATTCCAAAAACTATCAATAAACCCGTATTCACAAAATTTTTGTGTTAGTCTATTTCTAAAATGCAGGCTGTCTTAAAAGAGAAACCTTAGAAGTCATAATATTATATAACCTATATAATTATTATTGTGATAATATTATAAATAAATAAAATAAGAGTAATTGAAAATTTCTCCAGTATCATTCAGCATCGGGCTCAGTCGGGCTTTTTATCTTTCAATGGATTTAATTTTTAAAAGTGTGAGCGTTTAACAAGCAATAAAACTGATTAAACCTTTTGAAAAGGCGACTTACAGCGGATACTTGTGTAAAAATAAAATAAAATACTTTTATTAAAGTTTGCAGCTTGCAGAAAATTTTAATCGACTTTACTGGCGTTTTATGTCAGTAGAAAACACAAGGCGTAGACGTGATATTGCGTTGATTTTATCTCAAAATTACCATGACAAAATGACCATAGTATGATGAATACTACAACACCTCAGAAAAGATAACAAAATGTTTGAGATATTTCAACAAACTAAATACCTATACTAGCTAGTCCATAGGTTAAATTGCATTGGTCTGTATGCAAACACAAGTGCACTCTATCCTATCACTCACACTCCATCACACGAAATATGCGGTACGAAGAGTTTGAACTTTGGATATTATTGTCTACTTTTTTGTTTGTACCTTAATATATTCAGAATTAACCACTTTTTAAGCTACATTATTTCTATTTGATATTTTTATTTTATAGCATTCAAATGCTTTATAAATGTATTTTTTTAAAGAATAGAAAACAATCGATCACGAGGCGGGATTCGAACCGGCGTCTTCTGCTTTAGGTACCGGGGTGAATTACGTGCCTTACTCGGCCACCCGTGATCCCGTCAGCTAAAAAAAATACATTATTTCTAATTGACACACGCATTATGTTTATACCAGCTCAATCTAGGCGAATTCAGCCACCAGAATATTAAATACCTCCCAAAAGTAGATTTCTAAAATATGTACCATCAAAGCCGAATCGCTGAACGCATATTTCCTTCGTTTGACTAATTGGCAATTATCGTCAGAGCGTTCAATAACGAACTCAAGTTAGTGTTAAAATCATTCATCAGAATTAACACAAAGCTCGACGTCGAAGAAAGTTTAAATGAGATTCAATTCATTGTAAATTATCGCTTTTATAAGTACATTTCCATCGGTAATGAATACACTAGTCTATTCATAACTTATACAGCACTTGAAATAAAATTGGAACCGATGAACTGATTAAATATTGTACTTTCAAAGAAATTCATATTTAAATTCGTCGGAATAATGAGTGCAATATAAATCATACTGTTTTAGATAAATTGTACCCACTTTTAGATATTTGCGTATTCATAATATAATATCTCAAAACTTAAAATAAGGGCCACTCGGGTAACTATTTGAAAACTAGGAAGATTATGAAACATGTTTGTTATCCAATAATATATTTTTGGCCATTATATTTGACCCGCTGAAAACAAAGTATTTTAATTTTTCAAAGAACTTTCTTTGACCACACCGATGATACCTAGACCAAAAAGCATGAGGGCATTATATTATATCCAATCAAACTAAAAGCGAGCCTTGTATAAAAATTTTCAATACAAAATTCAAACCAATTTTGCTTCTAGACCTAGAGTAATATAATATGTATTGCATTGCTATTAGCACAGTTTTATTATATTCTAATTTATATTTATAATACGTTTACATCTCCCCAAATAAATCTCCGTTATTATTGTCAACCTTACATAAAAATGAAAGTAAACATTTTCTATTTGCTGTTGAGAGATTGAAATATTATTGAATGCCCGAAAATCTTGAAAAGGTTATATTTACTGAAAAATCCTTTTGGATCCAGTGATGTTTACTATGTAGTCACAATATGAATACATACATATTATATTATACTAGCGGCGCTTCGCGGTTTCACCCGCGTGGCTCCGCTCCTGTTGGTCTTAGCGTAATGATATATAGCCTATAAGCCTTCCTCGATAAATGGGCATCAAACACCGAAAGAATTTTTCAAATTGGACCAGTAGTTCCTGAGATTAGCGCGTTCAAACAAACAAACTCTTCAGCTTTATATTATATAATATTATGATATTATATAGGTACTAGGAACATGAACATGAACATACTAGTGACATGGAAAGGTCTAGAATATGTTTTAAAAATTTCGTTCGTCTTGTTTGATAAATCATCGTTTGATAAAACAACAATTAACGTTATGTGATCTATAGTAAAACATTGTTTCTATAAATCTATAATAATAATTACTAAATTCACAAATCACGCTATATGCAATCAAGATTATTAAGAGCAACGAGCGCTAATTTGGTATTTGCATGTAAAACTAGCAGAACTAATCAGAAATGTAAATTTTACTGCAGAACAAGATATACACAAAACAAACATAATATGAAAGTCGAAACAAAACAGCAATAATTGGATGCATCTCGACTCTTACTTGTCGTTTACACATCGCTACGACGTATAATGAACCGTAATATTCAACGTGCGAGCACATTGAATATGTGGATTATATTAAAACTATTCTATGTATTCTAAGCAATGATATTTTATGTATAGATACGTTATATACTCACAATATATCCAAAAAAAATGCTTCATATGCAGTGTCAGGCACACACAAATACAATTTTCATTTTACTTAATTTATTACATTGACAGACTGTATAAGAGAGATGGCTCTAATAAAATGATATAAATAAAAAAGACAAAGATAGTTTGTCACTTCCGCGCAGGTGTAAGCAAAAGTCATAAGAATTCACCAATTAAATATAAATAAACAAATAGTTGCCATGGTAATTGGCATAGATAAACGACACAGAAGGTTCAATGTTATAGATGTTAGGTTTCCTGCACAAGTAAATAAATGTGACAATTTCATTTACTATTTTATGATTATTATGATGTCGTATTAAAATGAAAAAAAAATAAAAAACTTTTTTGGAGATATAAGTGTATTAAGTATTTATTACTAGCTGTGGTGTTCGTTTAAGTCATCATCATTTCACCCGATAATCACCCACTGCTGAGCATACTGCATATAGTCCTCCTTATAGAACTCCATAAGGACCGATCTTACGCTATTCGTTTCAAGGCAGTTCCCGAAACCCGTACAAGGTCATCATTCTAACTTGTAGGATAATTATAATAATAGTGGTGCCTAGATGAAAAAAAAGGATGAAATAAAAGAAAGGTTGAAGTATAAGCCTTTTTTATCTAAAACACAAATAAAATTTATGTTCAATAGCTATTTACAGAAAAGCAAATAGCCTTTTTCGTCAGTAGCGATAATCTTTTCTTCAATGTATACGTATATTTAACATCATTTTTGCAAACAAACATTTTTGCCATCACGATTTCATTGTATATAATAAATAGATATATTTGTTAATTATATGCACTGTGTGGATTTAAATATAAAATTAATCAAGTATTTACCCAAATCGAAATTAATAAAATAACCGTTCTATTTTCAATAATCGTATCTACATGATAATCTTTGAACACAGTGTACGCTAGCTTTGTCACACTAGTGATTGAAGCAATGTTTTATCCCTTTCATTATTTCAATACACGTGTCAAGCAAGTGTCATTAATAAAGAATTGTAAATTGTTATTTTTAGTCTTAAACTGTAATAATTTAATATATTTTGCTGTGATATGATATTCCTTTATCTTTCTTTATTTTTTTGCACGAATACGTGCACTTTTTGAACACATAGGAAGGCATTTTCGACAACTTTAATGTACCTATAGGCACATGCGCTCACTGGGACCGGTGACAATCTGACTGATTGCATTGGTCCCAAATAGGACCAATTCACGGAATCAGTTTTGGTGCGTTGATGACGTATCTACCTCTTGTTTCTATATATAATATCATTGATTCTAAGCTTTATTATTCATTTATACAGGTTGTTGACGTGCACTTGCATGATATTTGTAGGAGAAACTAATGCAATGATGTTTTGTTGTATTTCAAACAGTGTTAAAAAATCTAGTTCTAACCAAGCGTTGTAACGGAAAACATGTTTTAACTATAACATACATGTTTGATTATCTATCGCGAGATACCAGAACAATAAAACATAATACAATAATCAACCTAGCAACAATGGAGTTTCTTGCCGGTTCTTCTACGCGATACTGCCTTCCGATTCGGTGGTAAATGTAAAAACTGCTATGACGATTCAAAAGTGCTTCTAGAAGAAGTCTAATGGAATAAATAAATGTTTGAGTTTGGACCTTTCTTTCCTTGTTCCAGAGCTTCATGTCCATCATCACTATTTCACACGTGGGAAACCTTCCTCCAAGAGGTGGAGGCTGACGTGGTGGGCTTCAGCAACGCGTCTACGTCACTAGAAAGATCCGTCGCCACACCGCTCGTTGAGAAAACCTTTCACATGAAGGTGCAAGCCAGGAAACTGTTTGCGCATCGGGAGGGCTGCGAGGTCATTCTTGGAAAAGCGGACGATCAGCTTAACAAGGTACCTATATAGAAACGATTATTATTAGGTATATTATGCACATGTATTGTTGATTTGTGAGATTAGTTATAACGAAATCTATATTTTAATAATACAATTAATTTTTTAAATATATTTTTAGTAACCGTTTAAAGAACCGAGAACTAAATAAAATTTAACATCATTCATATGAACCAGTTCGTTAGACTTTACATGAATAGAATTCATATTTTATTAAAATAACTCCTACTTTGAAGTACTGTTTTAAAGTACAATTTTATTAAGAATCTTGTTTCCATGCTTCATGATTCCACGAACCTAGTAATTTATTGAAGGTAAATTATATTAAAAGTTTGGAAAATCCAAAAGTGCACGACTCATAATGCTCATTTAATTATGAAAAAAATATATATATATAGATATACAGTCTTGTAGTTTTCGTTTTTTATTAATTGCAATTAAACGACACTGAATTAATTAATCATTCGCATTCAGTGACCTACAATCGTCGATTAGAATATTTAAAAAAAAAATTAACTCAAATGATGGATTTTTTCACAAGTTATAGTGTTTTCAGGTTTCACACATGACGGACAGGAAAATTTTTTGACCTATTTCGGTGTTTTTTTCCAATTCTATTGAAGTAAATCAATTTTTAAAAAGTATGGGATTAATCTCCATTAAATTATCTCGATAATAGTATGCAAAATATCTTGATTCCGTGAACTAACAAGGCTATAATAATAAGAATAGCTGCAAAAATGAGGCGAAAAAAATTTTTCGATCGTAAAGCACTCTCTGATGCTTCGCATCATGAGTCGTGCAAAATACTAATTTTGAACAAATTAAAATCTAATAATCTTAATTGAGGCTATAGAAAACGACTACATGCTTAATTAGTAAAGATTTTGAAAAGTTTATGTAGATTGTAGATATTCATAATATTTCACAACAACATCCCCTGACCATAAACAAAAGAAACATGTTCTTTTGTTCCCGATATATTTCCAAGAAATTTAACATTTCTTCTGCGATCAAAGTCCTATTCACATTATGTAACAATAATAGCTATACACCGTTAAAGTAATGATACGGAGCCAGAGTGCTCGCTTTTAGTACGTTAAGTGATTACTCTCTAGTTGAGTTGAACCCAGAAGTCAACCCCTAACTCAAATCAATAAATGTTACATTCATACATCTTAAGGGCTTGGTCTAGTAGTGCAAACAAATGCATCCTGTCATCCTATATGTAAATAATACAAATGTACTAAGGGAAAGTTGCTCCACTTAATTTTTAAAAATTAAATCATTCGTATGCATAATTTAATATTCGTAGGTACCAAAAATGACAATTTGAAACAATTTTCGTGAAAATTACACCGGGTGATTTTTTTTTATCAGTACACAAAATTTGCGAATACTTTCTATTGATATCTTCAACTTCATGTTTATATAACTGATCAACTTTTACAAAGAAATTTGGACGAAATATAAAAAAAAATAAGCTTTCCATACAAAATGCATAACTCTATACATTTTTTTCGACCTAAGTTTCTTAGTGAAAGATGTTCAGTTTAACTAATAAAACGGATAAACAAATTTTTTATATAATAAAAAAAATGTAATGTTTGTGTTAAAAAATTATTAAATAGAAAAATACACAAATGAAAACAAAAGATATTTATTTCTGACTAGCTTCCGCCCGCGACTCCGTCCGCGCGGATGTCAGTCTTCGCGTCTTCTACAGATTTATTATATTATGTATAATATATAGATTTATATTGATAAACCTAATAAATCTTTTGCTAGCATTCTGATGCTTTATCGGTTGCACTGGATTTATCTCTTTTTTTTCAATCGCTTGAATGATATAGGATGGGTCCTTGATGGACATCGAATGCTGAAGTCTCGAATCAATCAATTCTGACAGAAGGCAATTTATGTAAAATCTTGATAATAGTCCATCATTTTATTTTGCCTAAACGTTACATACTTTTTTATATATTCTATTTTTAACGAATGATTCACTCCAGTCCAAACAGCAAATAAGCAAACTTCTGCTTCTGCAACGTTTAGTTGTCCCTGAATTTGGAAAAAATAGTCATGATTCTTATCTATGACAAAAGTGTTATTTTTTGCATTGTATTTCAAATATTAAATTTTTTTTAACCGCATCTTCCGCATTCATGTCTTTTGCCGGAATTAGACATTTAACTTCTACTAGTCCCATTTTCCCTTTTTGATATGGGAGTGTATAAAGTAAATTTTTTAGATATTTCTCGTTATACTTTTAAAAAGTTATTATTGTCATTTTGCTCATTAGGTAAAGTAATTTCGATATCAGTTTTAAGTTTTTTGATACCTGCAATAATAACGTCATAATCGCCTGCACATACTTATCGATTACACCCTGTATACAATCCACCATCCACATTCATAATGTTTTCCTGTCCTCCTCTCCTTTACGCTGTTCACCGATACATTTTAAATGAGTAAATCTGCTACCACTGAAGGATGTTTCATTGTGATCAGCAAATTTTCACCACTGTTGTCGATTATTTGTTTTTCATTTTTAATCAGCAATTGGGAATCATCAGTTTTGTTTTTTGCAGATTGGTGATGTACCCTAACAATACGTCGAAAAGGGAAAGCATCAACGAATTATCGTTTTCGTCCTCTTTTTTTATTCTTCGCGCCTCTGTTACTTGTGTTTGTTTAGTTCTCAACACCCACTGAATTTTCTATGTTATTGTGATCTTCCATTACATCTGAGTTTTGATGATGTGATGATAATCCATTCGTTTTAATATTGGTACTTAGAGTTGGTGGACTAAACTAGAAATGGCGGACTAAATTTGTCAGCGCGTCTGTAAGATCAGAATATAAAACCAACATCCTGTATTTAAGTTACAAAATTAATAATCAAACAACATGCCGCTACGTTGAAAATTACTAGAAGAAAAAATTAAAACACCTCGGCATATAATTTTGAAGTAAACAAATCATTTTCCCCGTATGGGGATTTCCCCGGATGAACTTGGGAAGTTCAAGTTCTCAATACAAGTTTATATTATATTTCGTATTTCTCAAACGAAAAATAAACATTTTTGGAACTTCAAAAAAATTATATTATAAGAAAATTTATGAGCTTACTTTAGGTTTAAAGAAATATACATCCCTTTACTGACACCCCGTAAAATAAAGAAATTGTTGCCAATCACCTTTGCAATCTATTTGGTTTCATTAACTTTATGTTCGAAGATAATTTTTTTTCTAGTAGTTACACGCGTATTTTTTTCGTTTATTTTCCATATCGAAATCAAATGTTTAAAAATACGAATATTTGCACAAAACTAAGATAAAAATAATCAATTAACAAAAATATTAAATTTAATGAAGTAGAGCAACTTTCACTTCGGTATGAAGGAAAATCGAGCGTAGAGCACACGTCAGAACGCTCCGGCCCAAGGAGCGCGACTAAAGAAATTCGCTAGGATTTTTCCTAATTATTTTAAATATTTTTTTAATATTTAAAGAATTATCAAAATTCTAAAAAAAATTTTTTTAAAGGATTAATACTCATTGGTCTTCAACCAACTCGAATAAATTAATGGAAAAAATAACTTTTAGCAGTATTTATCAATAGATTTTGTAAGGCAAAAAATGGGAAATTTAATGAATTTATAACGTTCTAATTAAGAAAATCATAAGTTTTTCGGCAATTGTATTCAGCAGTTTTTAATAACGACTATATAAGGATAATAATGCGCTGATCAGAATGTGTAAATTGTAATCGGTTGCAACGTAGTGAGTGCACAAACTTAGCTCGAAATGTCTTTGGGGGAAAGAGACTTATCTTGAAGGCCTGATTAAGGTAACATAAAGTAACTTTATAAATGTGAAAAAATTCACGCGCATTGCGTATATAACACTTATTGATAAACAAGAAAAAAAAATTCAGTTTATCATTTCATTAGCCGGGAAAAAATTGTCAAATAACTTGTTGAAAACGCAATTTTGCTAGACTGCAGCCTTAAACTTCGCTGAAATGTAACGTGAAGTCTTTGCTTTGTATTAACGTTCAATATTATGTCATTTAGTTTAATTGTGAGAAGAAATAAACGTTGCTATTTTTTTAAATTTGACCGGGCGGGGGTGAGTGACCTTAACTACCTATCGCAGCAGATGGTCGCAGCATTGACTGAAAATTTTATCATCAGATTAGGTATCTTATCAGTTGCTTAAAACTATAGAATAGTGTATAAATTCCAGAAATATATGTATATATATATATATATATATATATATATATGTATGTATATTATATTTTAGTTAACAAATAGACTCTACATTATTTTATCAGCTTGTTCTTTACGAAAGATAATTTAATTTAAGAAAACATAATTCACAAAACATTGACCGTGTTAATTCAAACCAAAAAATTTTAAGGGAACTATTGTAATAAAAAAACTTCACGCTTAATAAATAATTTCGAATCATGAGTTTTACAAAATACAGGGTTAATTGAAGAGAGCTGTTTGGAACTGTACTCAAAGTGAAAGTTTTAACTAGTTCATACGCCTTTTGGTATCAACTGCTTAAAATATTTTGTGTGAATGAGGGTCTATTGGGGTTTGTGGCTTAACTACTTTTGCCATTAACTAGGCCTCCATTAATTATTATTATTGGGGAAATTGCTGAAGTTTGTTTTTAAAATGTCACTTATAAATACTTACCTACATTTATCAACATTGTCTATGATATAATCACTGTTTATAAATGTAGAATATTATTATGATTATTATAACTCAATCATTTCCATTATGACCGCGTGTCATAGCTTAAAACAATGCCATATAGGTAGTATAGAACAATTTGTTCAAGCCTTGGCCCTACATTTAGGCAAAGGGTCGTAAGGCAATGTATTGCAAAATAAATCGTATTCATTTATTTTTTCAGACAAGCGACATCAATCTTCTAGGCGTGTCGTTAGAAAGACGTTTCTTATCTGCTCTATTTTTTAAATATTTTTTTAAATCGAAATTATAACATAAATTGACAAGTAAACAATAAAATGTTTACATTTACTGGCTGAATGTTCGAATTTGTACAAGATTATTAATTTATATTTTTTTAATATACTTTCTTAAATATAAACGCGGAAAATTACACTAAGTACCACTTCTACTAGCATTCATTACTCCCTATACGTAGTTTCCCGTTTTGCTGTATTCATATTCATTAGCGATGTTTACAAAAAGGACCTAATACGAATCCCTCTTACATGACATTTGTAACGGTATTCCGAAATAAGAAAATTGGATAGTAACCCAATTTCCGAAAAGGCTCCGATTGTGTCACCCCTGCACAAGCTACTCATGTGATTTAGGGGACAAATACTTCATATTTATGACAGAACGAATTACGGTGTATGTAAATCTATGAGGAGCAACTATGGAGTTTCTTGCCTGTTCTTCTCCATACTGCTTTATGAATATATGTGGTAAATGTTAAAATTGTTATGATGATTCAAAAGTGCTTCTAAAAGAAATCTTTAATTGAATATATAATGTTTGAGTTTGATGTAGATCTATTTGTACCAAGACTCATAAGAATTGATTGTGAGTTTTCATCTTTGTGTAGTGGGCATAATATGTATCGCATCCATTTCATTAAGTGAATTTTATTTACGACCAAGTAAGTAATCAGTGTTAGACTGATACTTTTTCATAGTAAGTAATTGTGTATGTTGAGATTGAATAGTTTTTTGTTTATTGTGCTTAATTCGCTCATGGGGAAAATACAAGTTTAATAAATTGTAAGTGATGTAGAGATGTAAGCGACAAAACTTAGACCTGTGATAGTTCTTAGTAGGGGCAAATAATATAACTTTCCAAACTGCTATAGGTAATATTTGGAAGCAAAGATATTGAACGTAATATTTTGATTGTGAATCCCCCAGATGATTGTCTGTACTTAATTATCGTGTTAAACATCTATAATGATTTTCACAATAACTTTAGATTGAATATAGCATTTGATATTTTTAAACTCATTATTTAAAACTACACCCGTGTCCTCTCTAATTCGAATGATATTTAGTTCTGACCTTTTATAGCCCACGAATAACTGTAGGCGACAAATTCCCTCCTACATTTGGAATTAATAAATCAAATTACCTTAGGTTTCATCTACAGAAACCTAAAAACGAATTAATTAAATGTTATATTATGCTTCTAAAATAGTACGTCATCAGCAGGTAATTGAAAACTCTATTAGCATAAATGCATATGTGTACTGTGAATGTCAGGGAACGCGACATCTGTGATTTGCATATTCGTCGTCTAGTAATTTATCGAAAAGAATATCAGTATTCTATTTCAAATGTTGATAAAAATAATTAAGTTAAAAACAAAAGATATCTCAGTAACAAAAATTAATCATTTGTCTAACAAACAAAATCTCTTCTTAAATTCGTACTTAACAATTACTTTCATAGCAAAGTACTTACATATTTTTAATTTATGTTTAAAATGAATTCTAAGCATATAAATTCTAGGATAGTCAAGTGGCTTAAATATTCATATTCATTTAATTGAATAGGATATCCAATACCTCTAAATAGTTTTATTTATGCAACCAATTGGACGAAAGTATAGACCGTTCGCTTTAATATTAATTAACTAATGGAATTAGGCATTCCTAAGGGTCCCAAACTGTCAACAATTGGGGACATATATGATTGTATAACTAAAATAGATCCTATATTTAGAAGTTATAATCTAATTAATTTGATCCATTTAGGTTAACAATTGTTATTTTAAGCCACTTTTTTTTCATATTAACCTTAGCACTTTTCAAAAAATAATTCTACAAAAATAAAGACAATTATAAAAAAGTATGACCTCCTTTTAACGCTCAAAAATGTTAAACCTGTTCAAAAATAAACACGGAATAAAAGCGAGTGTTTTAGCGAAATTAATGCACTTGTATCATGATTATGTTGATTCTACAGCACTGTTATCAACAACCGCACTCCAATAGAGGGTACAACAGTTAATGACATAAGCCTAGATTGCATTCCATTCACTATATAATGCTATGCAAGTTCGTAGTATCGATACGGGATAAATTTACCTCTCCATAGCTGATAGATACGGCTATAGCCTATAGGTAAGGCTATACTAATTTGATCTGTATGTACGCTACAAATGCAAAATCGCAGACCACTTTTGACACGCCACTTCCTATTTCACTGCATAGTGAGTAGTGGCGCTCATGCGAAGTACTCCATTTACTCGTATGAAGTATGAAAATTTAAACATACCGTACAGTAGAAATTTATACTTAATTCGGAAAATTATTGAAGTGAAACTTCTTTAGGCGCGTTGATCGTGTCATGGGAATACTGTCACGTCATAGAGTAATGCGACGATTTTGGTATCTTCGATTCTTTTTTTATATCTAATGCCAAAGAAGTTTCACTTCTGACTCGTGTGCTCAGACACTATGTTTTTTATATCTCTTTATCAAGCAACAACTACTAGTTTCAGTGTATCAATCACAGCGGTATCAAATCGAAATGGCTCTGAATAAAACAACAATAAAACACTTTATACACTTTTAATGGCAGCGATCCGCTTTATTCATACACTCAGACGGCCACACTAATCGCCCAGCGGATCAACTGAATGGGGCTTAATTTGATTGCCCCCTCGTATTGTTAGAATTTAACAAAGCTTAATAGGTACAAGCAATCCTCGCCTATGGAGATTAGTTTCAATGATTATTTGATATTTCAGTCAGATTGTCGTTTAAGATAAGAATCTCTTATTGTTGAGTTTCTCCAAATTAACAGCTTTTAAATTAATAGTGTCGTTAATTTGATTTCCTTTGTTACATATATAATCAAATCCAACGGTTGGAGGAACTTAGTTATTTTAAATTCACCAAGTCTGGCAACTAACAGCAAAGAAAACTTTAGTTTTCACACCACACGTGTATATAAAACTTTATAACGTATTCATGGATTTCGTCGGATCGCATATCACAACGAACTTCTATTGAAAAGTACATCATAAAATGTGTTTTAAAAACAAAGCTTCGATTTATGTTAAATTCGTTTTCAGAGTCGCCAGGACTACAGGGCAGCTTTCCTGAACTATTGCGATAATTCGAGTCCAGCGAACCTCGCTACATACTATGATTCGCATAATAACTACGTGCAACAGTTGACAGCTACCAACGCGATGATTGAACAATATCATAAGCATACATTGCCAACTATTCTGCAGGTGAGAACATTTTGAAGCTTACTCCTATTGAAGTAGGAACAAATTATCGTGTATCTATATATTATTAAGGTGTTTTTTTCTATCTATATCCATTTATTAAGTATGTATTTTTTGCACACTTAAGCATTCTACAATTAATTGGTACAATATTTACAATTTCGTTAATTATTGTAACACTAAGATAAATAAACATGAATATTTACGAGTGTAAACTAAAACTGACCCTGTATTGTTAACAAAATTAATTCTGGAGCGCATTCAGAGTATTGTGTTTCCATAGAATATGCAATTTAACTTTACAGCGAAATAAAAGCTTTAAGCTCTTATATTTCGCGGAAAAGTTCAGTTAACTATAATAATTAACCTGCGTGAAGTTTATATAGTGTGTGAATAGAATTAAATTTACAACGTATTTTCTTTTTATAATCCCGTGATATTAAATAAGTGAACCCTAAAATAAAAACGAATGTAAAATAAAATGAAATTTGAGACACGTATTGTTATTATTTCCTAAGTGTATTTTTTACACTAAACATTTACTTTCAGTTGTAGCACTTATGATATTGTAATTTTATCACAACGCGTATAAAAATACCCAATAACAAATAAGAAATAGCTAGTACATAATGCATAATAGAATAGCAGGAAGTTTTTTTAGAGGATCACATAAATCAAAGTTGATCTGAGTCTCTCTTGGGCCTTCTCTTCCATTGTTTTCTTTCAATATGTGTACATCATTGTAAAAGTTTTTTTTTATACTGAAATACACGAGCGACAGGTAATTTATTCATTATTAACGCTTATTCTTAGACCAAGAGTTATTTCTAATCAGGATTAATTTTCTCTAGATATAGCTTGTCATTTACAGAAGATTGAAGATTATAAGATGAACGGATTTTAATTAAAACTGACGTTCCTTTAATTGAATGCTGCTCTAGTAGATGAGATGGTGATTTTGTATACAAAATATACTTTTTGTATGTGTGCCTTGCTACTTTCAGTTTTTATCATTTGAAAATTAAATATAAAATGTTATCAGCTCCCTCAACTATACATAAAATACATACCTACTTAATTGTTTAGAAATAATTACAATATTGTAAATTATTTTTGAAGGAAATAATGCGAGGTCACGAATTCCGTGGAATTAACTATAACTTTATTCAGTTTTCAGGGTGACCTTGTTGAAAAAGAGTAGAATATTTTATTTAAAAGAATGCTGATTCGCAAGACGCGTAGTCCCCAAGATAGAGCTATTTTTACTACCAAATTTAGATAGCTATATTTCAGTTTTTTATTTACCGTCTCGCACAGTGATTTATATTATAAAATTTGTTACAGGAATTGGAGGAAATTTTAACGGACGTAACGTCGGCCGTCAGCGATGCTATTTGTCAGGACGGGGAAATTATTTCCGAAAAGGTACTCTTACTAAAACATACAGTTATATAATATTATATCTTCTACAAATTGGGAACAAAGTTGTGGGAGATTTCCAACCTGTTACATGGAGATAATTAAAATGTCGACTGCAGACTTAGAGCGTTCTCTACGAGTTGAATATGTTATGATATATCTATAAAAAGTATAGGACCTAGCTAAGTACAAAGCTTACATCTGAACAGTATTGTTAGAGATACAATTATGGAGAAAAATTATAATAATCTTGACGCCCACAATATTACAAGAAATTTAATAAGATAACATTTATTTACCGCTCTTAGATTTTACCCGCCGATTAATTCTTTACTTTATACTCACTCCTAAATAATAATTCTTGGAATATAAAAAGGCGTTATTAATTTTTACTAAGAAGTTTTTCATCATAAATTTTATAATATTTTCCAATTATAATTTTTTGTTCACTTTTTAAATAGCTTACGTATAATTTAATCACGATCTTAAATATAAATCTGTGTTGATCCTTTTTATTTTGAAATATATTTGTGTAAAAAAAATTGAATGCCAGCCATTCATTATACCTTTAAGATTTACTCATTAGATTTTGCGCCAAGTTTAATATGAAAAAAAATGGCAGGATTCATGGTTAACAGACGTAGTGAAAGATTGCAGATACCTTTAACCATGAATCATCAACCAAGCTTTATGTACTTATTAATACATAATTATGCAGTGTATCCAGCGGTTCAGAAGATACGAGTCGCTATGTGCGCAGTCGCGAGTACTGTAATTTACGATAGATTTAACGTACTTAACACGTGATATACATAAGAACCAATAACTGTTGATCTTTAACCAAGCTAAAACCATACATATTTGTGCAGTGTACCCACCAGCTCAGAAGATACGAGTCGCTATGCGCGCAGTCCCGCGCGGTTTCAAGCACAGCAGATTTAGCCCACTTGGCGCGGACGCTGCTTATCAACCAGCCACCACTGAGGACTCCCAAGAGGAACTTCCTGCCGCCCTACCCGCCGGAGCCTGACGATCCGCCCATCGACGTGCCAGCGGTAATGTTATTCTTTTGTTTTTGCTAAAAAGAGAGATAGCTATATTTGTGAAGTGAAACTTTTTTAGGCGCGTTGAGAGTAATTTCAAGGTCGTGTCATGTTAATACTGTCACTAAAAAATCTTACCAAAAGAAGTTTCACTTCTGACATGCGTGCTCGGCACACACACTCTTTTTGTGTTTATTAGAACAGATATAAGTAGATTTTTCATTATTATTTTAAGAGTTAGTGCTTCAATTTCAAAATATCCATAATAACTAAGTCTTCCCTAATAGATAGTTATTACTTATTATGTATAAAATATATCTACGTTGTATTTAATGGCATGCGGAGGCCTTATACCTATTTGCTTTTGACATGTCTGTAGAAACGAAGAACCTTGAATGTATGTGACAATTTATAAGATTATAACGCTCCAAAAGAATCATTACTGGATTTGTAAAAACATTCTGAGGGTGACAGCTCGGATTGGATATAAAATCGTCTCTCATGGCAATGAAATAATATTACCTATTTTTTATATTGTGATTGAGTTTAACCATCATATTATTATTAGACTATTAACAAGAATCTTGTAGGTATATTTCCAAAAAAACACATAACATAATTATGTGTAGATATATTTATTTCTATAACTTTTTATTTAAATAAAATACTATATTATCCAAACACGTGCGTAGGTATTATGCCACGTAAATATTTTAAGTAAGTGATGTTACGCTATACAATAGCCTAATTAAAGAAACCCTTAAAATGTGTATTTCATTTCTCTATTAATATTAATAATAAATGATGATTAAAATGAAAATTAGCTCCATTAATCAATAAAATGATGCCACGACGAGGCAGCTAGCTCGCCAGGGAATTACCACGGTCTTAGATAATTAACGTCGGGTATTTGAAATGCTTCATGTTTTTCTCTCTGTTGATCCCAGAGCGAGTTCAATCCGAGATCTTTCCATCTTGTGATCTGTGTTTCCATTATATCTATGGTTACCTTAGAACTTGAAATGGAACTCGAATGCGATTGTTATTTTTGTTCTTATCTGCTCTTGCTTATGTCTTGTATTGAATATAGGTGTATTTTATTTATTATACTTTTGTGTAGGAGTTTTATATCTTCTCTGCATGGCATTTGCATAGCATGTGTCAATGCGTTCATCCAAGCCAGCGCCGTCCATGCGGAAATCACGACGTTGTATATTCAAAGTTTTTATTTGCTGAATGTATGCATGGGGGCGCATAAAGCAAAATAACCAATCTTCTATTAGATGATACGTGTAATATGCAAGACCAAATCTAAAAAATAAAATATGTATCAAACTAGATGATATGTTCAACGATTCTGTTTAATCAAAAACATAAAATATTAAAATTTACTCGATAAAAATAAATCACCAAGTTAGCTCTAATTTTCACACTTTTACGTTTTCTACTTGACATGGTAATACTTATTATGATTTTTTTTTCATAAACAATTATATTTAAACATTTGCAAGATATTTGTCAGAGCATTTTGTGTAATTACTTTTAGTTTTGGTTTTATCTGCGATAAACCACTTTTATCGTGACAAAATCAAACGTTTATCTCGAGAAAAAAAGAGCGCCAAAAGTGGTTTATCGCAGATAAAACCAAAACTAAAAGTAATTACACAAAATGCTCTGACAAATATCTTGCAAATGTTTTAATATAATTGTTTATGAAAAAAAAATCATAATAAGTATTACCATGTCAAGTAGAAAACGTAAAAGTGTGAAAATTAGAGCTAACTTGGTGATTTTTTTTTATCGAGTAAATTTTAATATTTTATGTTTTTGATTAAACAGAATCGTTGAACATATCATCTAGTTTGATATATATTTTATTTTTTAGATTTGGTCTTGCATATTACACGTATCATCTAATAGAAGATTGGTTATTTTGCTTTATGCGCCCCCTTAAAGGTACTGAGGTAGATCAGATAATAGAACACGGTTACAAGCCATCTTCTTCAATTTCTGGACGTGCACAACATAAGAGAGTAACAATACAGTGAACACTTTTATCAACCAGATCCACTTCATTTTTAGTGCGATTGTAGGGAGATATTATTTCCGGTTTCAATTTATCTCCAGTAAAGACATCTACTGCTGCTTCTCTACATGGTCTTCTTTACTATCTGAACTTGGCTAGTCGCCACCAAGATCATCACGACAATGATCTTCGGCCAACCAAGCCTCGATCAGTCTCTTTCGTCTGTTGTCCCTAATTATCTATATAACTCTGTATTTACCTTCAAATATAAATAAATACATTATAAAATTAATAATTTATAAGTCTGTTACATTATTTTTAAAATCACAATATAATATTTGTAAAAAATAAATTAAACAGTTAAAACAAAAAACTTACGTAGTTGGTCGCGCAGCATACGTAAGTAGACCGCGAATTTTGCGGAGCTCCTGTTGCACATCCACGCGCACCCGACTCTCCACGCTGCACTGAATGGCGAGTGCATGCGGCAATTATTCAACTTAGAGTACACGAAGGATGAAATAACTGAAGCTTTTAGATTTTTAGACATTTGCAATTTAGTATCACTGGACTACACGTGTAGACCACGCGACTACTGTAGTGTTAAAGCGAATAAACTTTGCGATATATATGGATTACTTTTCCGAGCACTTTACCCTAACAAATATTATTATTTTTCAATAATTTTTATTGTTATTCGTTCATCCAAATCTACGTTCGGAAGTGATATAAATACCTAATACAAAACAAGCTTCTAGCCGCTTAACTCTTTCACGCTTCGATAATGTTTCTATTTGAATAAATATTGGGATTGAGTTTGTATTCAAGGAACAAATTGATTATAGGGACAGAAATTTATTCTTGCTCCGATAGCTTATATTTATTTTGCTTTCCTAAATCTACAAGCAATATTTTATAGCGTTTATGAATGTGATCATTTTCTGGATTGTAAGGCCAGAAGTAAACTAGCCAAGTGCGATTATAAGTAGATAATAAACACACCACTTTTAAATCTATTCAACCCAATTTATTCAAAACAACAATTTGTTTGGAAAAAAAGCGTAAAGCCTATGTCATTCTGGGTTAGATACATCCAAATCTGTGGAACTTAACAATGTTTAGTATATAGTAGTAGATATAGGTGGAAAGAAACTCTCATACTTGCACACCTGAATCCTTAACTACACTCCTTTTACGAGCAGTCTTGTAATAATGTGTGCGTTTTATTTCCTTAATTTGTGGTTTGGTCAATGTGAAATTGTTTAATATAACTGAAGCTGAAGCTTTGCAGAAACATAATCTGCAGCAGATGTTGATATAGAGACAATTTCGGTATCATTTTATATTTTTTTCTTTTGTTATAACTTCATTGTATTTGGTGCCAAATTCTGTCTTCTATTTGTTTATGTCTATTAGAGGTTGTTTTTCAATATTTAATTAAAAATAATCAACTACGAACATGCTTGTTTAAACTATTAAAGCAACAAAACAAGTGTCAATCGGCAAGTTCGGCAGTTTGACTTATAGCATTGTCCCTTTTATTTTAATAAGTCCAAATTAATCTCTTGCTACATATAAAAGTTACAAATAAATGTGGTATTCCAGGAAGCGATGCCTCCAGTGCTGAGAGGCGAGATGTTACTGGACAGAATGAGGGGCGGACAGGCGAGACTCAATTACGAGCAATTAAAACAAGACGCTGAAGACCTCGAGCTGCAAATCAAACAACTGCAGGTAAATAATACAATTAAAAAGTATAAGAGCTTTTCCCTGTCTGAAGAGGATTCAAGACTGATTTAAGATGGAACATGTCACGAAACTGTTTATAATAATTATTATTAAAGAATATGCGGATTTAAAAGTTGCCTTTATTCAAAATGAATTGTTGTTTTAATAAAGAAAAGGCAGATAAATTTTTATAGGTTCGAAAAAAATGATTTATGCTAATGGTAAACTGTGGAAAATGCAATGAATTTAAATTCAATTGTTTGTAATTAATCCGACATAATGTAAAGAAACGACGTTGTATATTTTATAATAAACCTGTAAAAATGCTCACTACTTTTAAAAAATAAAGTTAATTAAAATTGTAGTCTTATACACCAGTTCATTTCTAACTTAATTACCTGTCTGTAGGTAATTTATGTAAATTATTCATGATTTTTTTCAGACTTCCTTTCAAATTAATGTTGCCTTTGTGATACAGTTTCACAGACTATGAATAATTTTCTTTATGAAGACATATTAAAATATAACTTATTCTCAGGAAAGCTTGGACTCGCTAGTTCGTCTACAAAATCGTAGTCTCGAGAATAGCATTTATGGAAAAGTCAACGAAATTCAAGTAAGTACCACTAATATACTATTTTCTCTTTAAAAAAAGATATAGGTACTTATGTCTTTTGAAATTGGCATTCACTAAATGTAACCTTTGAAAGTTTTAACTATAGACGTATTCTACAGTATAGTGATATACAATATCATATTCCGTTAGAAAGATATGCCACACCCGTTAAAATTGAAAGATATTTTTATTTATGGCTCATAGAAATAGAATAGAATAGAATATGGCTCATAGAATTTATCTTCAAGCTGAGTTGAGACGAAGAGATAGCCAATATAAGAGAAAGTATAGAAAAGACATTGAGATAATATTAATAGGAGACGACACCGCCTACATCACTTATGTTCCACTCAACATACGTCATGTGACGTATGTTGAGCGGTATTTTTTAATGGTTTTAAAGTGAAACGCATCAAACATGCCTTCGTGTGTGTTACGATATTGCACAAATAATACAAATAATACGGAAAAGTGCAAAGGAATAACTTTCATCGTTAAGTACCTAACTAAATAATAATTTTTAAAACTTAGTTAGAGCAAAAAAATGGCGCACAGATTTTGTTCGTGGTGTCTCCTCCATACGTAGTAATATTATCTCAATGAGAAAAGATGGATTTACTGGCAACGTGACTGAATAACATTTTCAGAATAGCTTTATAACGAAAGTTTTAAATTTTAATATTTAAAGCCAAGTTTTAATAACGAACAATGCGTATATAGGTAATACGTTTTAAAATTTTCATTATAACATTATTAATATGAAATTCACTATCTGAAGAAGAAAATAAAATTCAAACGTCTTGAATTGTTTTTAATTTAACTTCATTCCCTGCCGTTGCTTGAAACCTCTCAAATTATCAGAATTCATTTGCATCCAAAACTTTACAAACGTTTAATTTAAATGCCCATCTTAATTCAACTTCCCTTCTTCAACTCATTCTCAACTGCTATCTAAGATTTAGTGAGCAGTGAAGATGTTAATGTGTTTAAAACAACACTAAATATACTCATTAATATGTACATACCTACGTTCTGATATTATTAACAACTAGTTACTAGTTAGATGAATTTTAAATAATTTATTTTGTTCTTCAATATCCCTCTAACAATAAATTTCTCAGAATGCGATAGGTCGGATATCTTTTAAAGTTTAAAAAAATATTTATAAATAGCTTATTCCATGCTGTATAAAATTAATTAAAGGTATCAAACACTTTAAAGCTTGTCATATAAATAATATCTATACATATAATAAAATCGTAGGAAAGTCAAAACTGTACATTGAATATTTTTTTAAAAGAATACATAATCCATGATCTATAATCGATATAGAAGCCAAAAATATAGTTTTTAGAATTTTTGTCTGTTTGTCTGTTTGTCTGTTTGTCTGTTTGTCTGTTTGTCTGTATGTTTGACCGAGCTAATCTCGAAAAGTACTGCATAGATTTACTTCAAATTTTGCATGAATATTCCTAAGAGGTCGGGTGAGGATAGTTTAAACATATTATCATGATATCACCTTCGGGGGAGGAGCTGTGAGCCTTTATTTTTCTTACATATTCCGTGTACTACGACAGCGTACAATCTAAAGACTCATGTTTAAATGTTGGTTTCGAGTAAGCCATGCTATTATCTAGCTTTACAAAATAAAAACTATGTCATTTACGTAATTTGGGCAGAGAAACAGTTAAATGAATCTTAGCAGTATAAAGACAAATTTGAAACAGCGCCATCTATGAAGTGTTAGAAAAATCAAATACACGTTAACTATTGGAAATTAATAATCAAATGACGCATATATAATATGTTGTTTGACAATATCTAGATGGACACTATAAAAATTATGCCATTTAAGTAACTTGGGAAGAGAAACATAGTTTAAAGAATGTAAGTTGTATAATGTTAATTTTGTAACAGCGCCATCTATGAGATTTCGTAAAAATCAAATCAATTTAGATGTTAACACTACCGAATACACAGTTGGAAATTAATTAATAATTTAAATATAATTATGTTATTTATTTAACTCTTTAGCCCATATCTTCCCTTCCCTATAAGGTATATTTCGTGTAAATAATAAATATACTACATTTTTTAAAGTGAGGGTAGATGTTTATTATTTTAAGTAAAACTAGACACCATTAACTACAGTTAATCTAATATTGATTGCGTTCATAAGTTACAATTTTAAAAATCTTCGTATTTTATAAATTTACTAGCTTACCGCCCGCGGGTTCGTCCGCTTTGTCTAAAACCTAATAAATTATATACTAAAACCTTCCTCTTGAATCAGTCTATCTATTAAAAAAACCGCATCAAAATCCGTTGCGAAGTTTTAAAGATGCATACAAAGGGACATAGGGACAGAGAAAGCGACTTTTTTTATACTATGTAGTGATATTATTTTATAAAGCAATTGAATGCCATAAAACCAAAAATATCAAATGCAATCTTCGTGTTTTGTGAATTTTCACCATCATGCGTTCCCACAAAAAGTAAGTTGTTACTTATAGGTATTTATTTTTTATAATGATAGCAATTCATGTTTTTTGTTGGTAGGTATTATATTACACTTTTAGAATGAAATAATAAAATGATGAATTCTTTTATTATTTTGAGGTGCATTGGGAACAGTAGTTTTTGATAAAATTTTATTTGTAAGTAGCTTTTTTTATAGATTTACAGTTAACTTTTGATTTTGTTATTTACTGATTCAATGCTCATAAAATTATATCGCCTTTGGAAGACGATTTCTGCTGATATTTTTACAACACCACTTGAAAATTGATGATTTGATGGTAAAGATAGTAGCAGCGAGGATTAAGTGGAAATTAGTAATCATCCGCTTCGTCAATTTTTGACTGAAGTTAATGTCCAAAGTCCAATGGTTCAATCATTGGAAGTATCTCGGGAAATTTTGGAGGATATTTTTCAGGAAGGAGAGGAGGGGCAGCCAACCACATATCAAACGACTACGTTTTAGTACCGAAAAAAATGTTATTCCAGATGAAACGTAAATTTTGCACTCACAACTGTACAAGTAATGTTTTTATTTTGACTTTGCGGTTATCTGATTATAATATTTATCGTTATGGCTATCGAGGTACCGACTGTACTGGGATCAGAGTACATGATACAGTTCATCATCCAGGATTGCTAAGAGCATTTTAACACTGAAAAAGATGTTTTCTTTGAATCGTAGTTGCTTCATTTATTTATTTTTAATCATTTTACATAATATGTTTTATATTTTATAAATATAATATCATTTTCATTATTTAAGTAGATAAAATAAATTATGTAACGGTTTTATAAGAAAACACAGTATATTTATTAGGCGACGGTGATTTCTTCCAGGCAAAAGATATTCATCAGCTCAATAAAATTGAATAGTATGTTGTTAGTTATTCTTTAGATTCACAATTGTAATGAGCATTTCCGCAAGCAAGTTGTATCGTAGTTTAGATATATTATCATAGTTTTGACATATTAAAGTTCCAACAAAACCCTCAAATTTTTGAGCAGGGTTGATCAAGATAATTTGAAAAATGTGCCGTGTTAAGTATTATAGAAAAGGTTAGTTCGTTGGTAATTATTATTTCTTCTTCATTTACATGTTGTTAGTAAAAATAAACTTTGACTAACAGTCAAAGTATATTTTAACTAATACTACTTAATATCTATTATACCTACTTATGTTCAGTATTTATCTGTATTATTCATCATCATCAGCCCATATACGTTCCCACTGCTGGGACACGGGCCTCCTATGAGGGTACAGGCCATAATCCACCACGCTGGCCAAGTGCGTGTTGGCGGATGACACATGTCATCGAACTGTTTTAATTCTTCGACATGTCGGTTTCCTCACGATGTTTTCCTTCACCGTTCGAGCAGTGGTGATGTTACAACATGCGCAGATAAATTGAAAAATCAATTTATTTCCTGCGCGCTCGCCTGGTCTCGAACCCCGGACTTATCGATTCGAAGTCCGAGGTCTCACCACTGAGCCACCACTGCTTATCTGTATTATTATTGCTTGGTAATTAATATATTTTCATGTCGTATACCTAATTATAAACATAAGTTTGATGTGTAATTAGCTGGATTTATTTTTACACACTCACAGACTTATATTTTATGTTAAAAGAGTGTTAATAGTGTAAAGCGCGTCAAACACGGTGAAGATACTATAATATTGTATCTTAAGATACTGTTATACATATTTTATATCACAGTATCTTAACGCATCCGGTATCAGCGTTCGGACCATCATTTTTAGGGTTCCGTACCTCAAAAGGAAAAAACGGAACCCTTATAGGATCACTTTGTTGTCCGTCTGTCCGTCCGTCCGTCCGTCCGTCTGTCAAGACCCTTTTTCTCAGGAACGCGTGGAGGTATGAAGCTGAAATTTATATCAATTACTCAGGTCTACTGTCCCTTGAAGCTGTGAAAAAATCAAACTTCTAAGCCAACGCAATCAAAAGATACAGCCGTTTATGCCGCAAATTTTCGACACTTGCAAGGGAATCAAAACCTACAGTGTGCTTCCCGTCAACTCAGAATCTTGAAATTTGGTACGAAGCAACGTCTTATAGCATAGATAAAGGAAAAATTACGAAAACCATAAATTTTTAGTTACATCACATAATATATATTTTTTTAATAATTTTAAACTTACTACCACGGAACCCTCGGTGCGCGAGTCCGACTCGCACTTGGCCGGTTTTTTTTCTTTTTGTCATTGCGTACTAAGACCCCTGTAGAACCGCCATCCTTTTACAAATGACGCGAAATTTTGTGGGTAATAAAATATAACAGTATCTTAAGATAAAATATTATAGTATCTTCACCGTGTGTGATGCGCTTAAATCATGATATTTTTTCACAATTAATAATAATCCTTTTTTCTAATGGTGTTGGCATTAAATTAAACCGCGCTGTCGTTTCGTTCACAAAAAATGATGTTATGAGGAGCATATTCGGTCCTCATATCATAAAAAATCTGTGCGAAAACAATAAACACGTGTGAGGCCCTCACGGCAGATCGGGGCGGTCTGACGCGAAGTGGGGACAGCGTTGTCACTGTATCGCTCTTGCCACGCTGTTCAACAGACTTATTCGATAGTTCAGTTTTGTGTTAAGACCGCTGTGACAACCAACCCGTGAGACAACCAAACCCGGTCTCCCCTACTATCCCGTGAGACCGAAACCTTCACTGAGAGGGTATGACGTCTCACAGCTGATCGCAAACGGCATATTGTACTATCCCGTGAGACCGAAACCCTCACTGAGAGGGAATTACGTCTCACTACTGATCAGTGATCACGACAGTCATATTTTATCTCGAGAATCTGAAACTTTACTTAATATGAAGACCGTTTGACAAATAATAGGGTGCATCATAATATTATTCGATCTCTTGAAGATGAACATGAGTATAAGCAATGACTAGAGTAGGGACGCGAATATTACAATTATATGAGACAAGAACGATTAATAAGTTTGTTTAGTGAAAGATTAAGAATTGAAACTATTCGGTCTCTGGAAACGGACGAATAGCGAGAGGCCCGTCTTTCTGCAGACAGATTTCGTCATAGTCTTAATGACTTGAGGTAAACAATCTACGAATTCGGTGGTGTGGTCTGACAAATATAAAAGTGGGTTTGCTTATAACCTCACAATTGATTACAGATCATCTTCTGTAAAGGCGTAGTATGTTCTTTTTGTAATGCTTTAAAGTGTAGTAAGGAGTCGGCTTTCATTTGAAGATACACCGGAACCTTTGAAATCACTACTTTTAGAGGAACATACTGTGCAATGTAAACTGTTATTAGACAATATTCTCTCTTATAGTAGCGCGTTTCAAATGATCCTTTGGTGCTCAATAATTATCAGAAGGTCCGTTCATGCTTACTTTTAAGATACAAGGTCAATTTTACCATTTGATAGGATCCCTTTTGCCTGTAGGCCAACCTAAGTTTGTTTAAATAGGTATATTTTGTATTCGACTACAACGAATAGTGGAATACAAGAAATCAATATTTCTCAAATTTAAAACTGAACTCATTTCACAATTTTAGAACAGGTTAATTCGTATGTATGCAGTTTTAAATCGACATTAGAAGCTTTTCCTCAAGATGGTGATATCGGCACTCAGGAACTCCCTGGACGTGTTATAACGCCCAGGCCACAGTATTACAAATTTTTCCTAAAATAGAGCAACGAATGTATTTTCGCATAGCAACGGAGGGGAACTCGCAGGGGGTCAAGTGACGCGTCACGCGGGCCACTTACCACAAACATGCTTAGTTTGTGGTACCGAGCGCGAAAGATAGTCATCGTGTTTTTAGTAAAGTTACTATGTTAACTAACGTAATTTAATACTTAAGTACATATTCTATAATGGTGTGCTCAAACTGTTAATCTACATTTAATTTAGATTATTATATTTTGATACTAAGTAATGTAGAATTTAAATCACATTCATTCATGTTTTCTTCAGATTTTAAGATTTTCTTATCAGAGTGTTCAATTTTAATGTAAGTAGTTAAATTTTATAAGAGACAATAATTAAGAACATTCAAAAATAAAGTGTCACGTATTTTTTTTAAACGACGAATGACGAAAAACGACCTAATCGTGGACGAAGTCGCGGGCAACAGCTAGTTGGAAATAAAAACATTTATTTCGAACACTTTATCGATCCCTTTCGGCTTACCAATAAAATCCGTTTTGTTTTTAAAAAGGGTTTAAAAGCTTGCGCAATTAAAACTGAAATTTCATCTCCTTCAAAAAAAGCAAACTTTTTCGCGTTTTGTTAATCATGCGTACGATTTTAATGATGCGTTGGTTGGTTACCGTTTTTATTCATAAGTTTCGTTCGAGAAATTAAGGTTTTTTTTTTTGAGAGAATTTTAAACTTTTTTTTTTTTCAAATTATACTCGTTTTTTTAGAAATGTAAACTGGTAATCCTGCAAATCATTGCACTTTTTGTAAAAAAAATATCTACCTATTACATGAAGTCATGGTATTACAAGTTTTCATTGTACAATCTTCAATTTTACTTTCAATTTATTTAATGAATTATCAAAATGACTACTGAAGAATGTAAATAATATGTGCCTGCAGAAAATTCTGAATGTAGAGCGGTTTCTTTTACTAGTATAAATTTTGCATAGAACTTACTGATATATCTATCTATTGCAGATTTTACACTGAAGTTGTTATACTCAGCTACCTTTTTATTTATATATGATACGTTAGTATATTTAGGAAATGAATAAAAGTTATAGTAATCTGCCACGAGTGTATTTCGTGTCCACGGTCCACACTTCACCAAACTACTGAAATCCAATCGTGAACAAATTTGACGCTTTATTGACGAATCAAGTGAGAAAAGTAAATTTGATTCCGTACAAATTCCTCTCAAGAATCCAATAAATAAAGTTTAAGTGGAATTTATTGTACTTAAATCTCAGGCGATATTAGAATTAAATTCGCTAACGTAATAAAGAAATAATTTTCAATCAATTTATGAAAGTTGTTCGAAAGCGATTTCATTAGCTTTCTACCTGTACCGGTTTTTTATCAAAATGAATGAAAGCATTTTATGTATTTTTGTAATAAACTTTTAATATATAAGTTCAACCCTTTCATCAAAGCTAAAGGGCGAATTTGGAATAAATAAGCCCGCATTACATTTAGTATTTGAACATTACAATTAAATTCCAGTTCTCGTACGAAATATCCTATTTCTGAAAGTTTGCTCACACTATTGAAGTACATAATATTAGGTATAAGGTATGTTTTTGGGTATAAAGTAAGTACTATTACGAAGACATCTATAATAATATAAACATAGATACTATTATTACAAAATAGGATCTATGTGTTAATGATTTTAAAAAGTCCAGAAAAAGATTTTTCCACATGAACGGAGATTTTTTTAAATATCTATGCAATATGTAAGCATAATATTGTTGGACGTTATCAACTCCACCTTAAGTTACACAAAAAAATCGAACTAAAAACTTATTTCCTCGGCACTACCCCCTATATCTAATCTAACTCACAGTGGAGCCAAAAATTTCTTGACAAAGTGCGATTTGCCTGCCATCTATAATGAAAAACACAAACTTTTTCAAAGTTCAGAGCCATCTACAAAACTGAAATACCCACAAGGCTTCCACCATTCTTCACTCCACTGTGAATAAAAATTAGTTCCAATAAGTCAGTGCAGATGGCGCAAATTAATATTACTTTTATATAAACATTTTTTTATTAATTATAATATCTAAAAAATAAATATAATATTGTCCACAGGAGGAGATATCTGTGAAGAAATATGACTATAGAGCAACGCAATTGCATCTAGCCGCTGTTAGAGCTCAGGTAAAATAGAATAGAGTAGAATATTTATTAATTCGCAGTAAAAAATATAGTTATTCATGTACATGAAAAGGCATGAGTTTACCACGAAGAGGCATGGTATGGAGGAAGCATTTGGTGAAAACAATAACCAAAACGCCAGTGCTTTCACAAGATAAAAAATATAATTATTTATTTATCGAGCCTAGTATGTGGCTTACATTACCATAGCTTTGCCCGGGTTGGCCCGGGAGACGGTAAGGAAAATATGTACCTTGTATCACTCATAATGGGTTTTTATACTGGTGAAAGATTTGTTACAAAGTCAGTAAAAATAGTAAATATTGGTTTTATAGTTTTCAGTTTATTTAATAAAACCTTGAAGAGATTTTTACTTCTTACAACAACTTGCCAATTTATGTAGATGGAAAACTTTTGTAAAATAAAAATGTCATATCAAGTAAACACATATATACAGGGTGTCCCAAAAAGTAGTGATATACTGAAGCTGGGAGGTAGAGGACTTAGAGGGCTATCCGAATCACCCCCATGTGTGTTATGCGATTTTTCGTATTTTCGGAGTTATTACATTTTTTTCAATTTTTCATCTATCGCCGAGTACGATGAGATTTTTATTTATGGTGACGTGAATTATTGCGCTAGATGCTTGTTTTTTTTTGTGTGCTAAGCTGAAAGATAGGCCAATTCAGTATGGTAACATTTACTATCGTTAGATCTTCGAATGGAATAAAAAAAAGAATTAAATGCCAAGAAAGATAAAATTACCCAGTATGTTCATAACTTCAAGGGCCCATAAAAAAATAAAATCACATAAAAAAGGTTTTCCATTTGGCTTTTAAAAACTTGCTCTATCGATCAGGTAGCTACCTTAAAAATTTCATTTTATTATTCTGAAGGCTTCAATCGAAAAATTGAAATCTAAATGTGGTAAGTGCAAAATTTTTATTAACATGATGATTATTAAAACCAATAAATAGGTGTTTAAAAATGAATTTTTTTTAAATAGCCCCGCTGTTGCTCAATGCAAGTGCGACATCACCGTAAAAAGTTGTCTTTTTAATGTCTGAATGCTCTTTTATCATTTTTAATGGTTTCTTCTGCTACTATGAATTTCCGGGTTATTTCGTCCAAATTGTGGCAGTCTCTCGTCTTTGTAGTATCCCCACGGAAAAAATTCAATAGGGTTTATGTCCGGAGACCGTGGAGGCCAGGCTAAAGGGCAAAAATACCCTGAAAGATGGATTGGTCGTTGCAGCCTGCGCATGCGCCGGTGACGCCTGCTTTAAAGCCTGGCCTCCACGGTCCCTCGAATAAACCCCATTGATTTTTTTTCAATGGGGATACTAAAAAGACCTCGGCTACTTGAGAGAATGCCCCAATTTGGACGAAATAACCCGGAAATTCATAGTAGCAGAAGAAACCATTAAAAATGATAAAAAAGCATTCAGACATTTAAAAGACAACTTTTTACGGTGATGTCGCACTTGCACTGAGCAACAGCGGGGCTATTTAAAAAAATTCTGGTAATTAAACACCTATTTATTGGTTTTAATGATCATCATGTTAATAAAAATTTTGCACTTACCACATTTAGATTTCAATTTTTCGATTGAAGCCTTCAGAATAATAAAATGAAATTTTTATGGTGGCTACCTGATCGATAGAGCAAGTTTTTAAAAGCCAAATGGAAAACCTTTTTTATGTGATTTTATTTTTTTATGGGCCCTTGAAGTTATGAACATACTGGGTAATTTTATCTTTCTTGGCATTTAATTCTTTTTTTTATTCCATTCGAAGATCTAACGATAGTAAATGTTACCATACTGAATTGGCCTATCTTTCAGCTTAGCACACAAAAAAAAAAAACAAGCATCTAGCGCAATAATTCACGTCACCATAAATAAAAATCTCATCGTACTCGGCGATAGATGAAAAATTGAAAAAAATGTAATAACTCCGAAAATACGAAAAATCGCATAACACACATGGGGGTGATTCGGATAGCCCTCTTGGTCCTCTACCTCCCAGCTTCCGTTCATCACTACTTTTTGGGACACCCTGTATATTTTTGAAGTGAAAACTTCTTTAGCGGCGTTGGGTATAAAATCTTAAACTCGCGTCAGGACACGTGACCTGATCGAAAAAGCGTAGACGGATGGATATCAAACATGTTCAACGTTAATAATCAAGTTTTCACTTCTGCCGGCACTCCCGGAGTGCAACCCGTATTACTTTTGCTTTTCTGTTTTAAGTAGTTAAGTTATTTCATTCGATTTCTCTGAAATCTGGAGTAAGAGTAAAATTCTATAGGTACTACCTTGGTGCTACGAATAAAAATTTTTGCTACGGTATGTCTACGTAGTTACATATTTGTATGTCCATATATTATAACAAAATATATCTAGACAAAACATTACTATGTTCATATGTATATTAAATTTTATATCATCATTAATTAAAAAATGTAAGTACATACCTAAACCTCAACATGTTTAATTCAAAACTTAATAAAAAAAAAATGAGCTGCCTACAAGACTGGTTAGTGGTTATGTTAGAAAAAGCCTAGTCCCGCCAAATTAAAAATGCAACACCTTTGACAAAAGGTAACCTTCAACCTTACAATTTAGACAAAGAAACATTTAAGAAATACAATCACGTGACCTAGGCGAAATGCGCATGCCTAGAATGAAAGTGTATTCCAACCATGCGGAGTCCAGCTGCAGACGTCAATCAATAATTTTCAATATTTCCCGCGAATATTGCTCAAATAGTTACTCTGCATCATATAATTTATTATCGTGTGTTTTATTATAATTCTAGAGTGTACACAGTGCTGTATTATCTATAGTTTTAAAGTCTTTTCGCCAAAAAGAAAAAAGGCGGGTAAGTGATGAGCTTTATTTAAATATATTTTTTGTGTGATTTATTATTTGTAAAAATAATTAATTATTATTATAAATAAAATTTTAATGTGTATTTAAACATAAAAAAGCAAAAATCAGAAGTTAATGTATAAGGACGAACATTGTCGCATTGCGCACAGCCTCCCGTTTACTCAGTCTAAGAGGTGATCTCGCGGAATAACATTACTCACACAATATTGTGTCGGTTTTATCTAATTGATTATATAAAATTGAATAAAATATACCGTTTCACCACGGCTACTTCTCGCAAAATTAAGTACCGTGCTAAAATGGGTTGGATTTCAATGAAAAAGCATATGGTAAGTACGTAATTTCAATAATATTACCTACGTTTATAATATGAGAACCAAATTAAATAAAAAGCTATACATTTATAAAACATTTGACGACTCTTATGAATTTATAATAATTTAGGTATAAAAAATGTATTCAAAAATATAATTGAAATTTTCGCAATACCTATAAACAGTTTAAAAATAAAATAGTGGTGTGATTGGTGGTGTGTGCTTATAATACCTACTTACACTCAAATAATAGGAGATAAATATGTTCAAGTAAATAACATTATACGTACACTTTCTTCTTGTAGTCCACAACATGATAATATTGATCATATTCACATACCAGCTACAATGTTAATAAACAAAATATTAATGTCCAGAAAAATAGACGTAGAATACCTAATATGTTTTATACTTTTGAAAATAGATGTAAAAACAGGAAAAATATAAAATTGACATTAAGTATGTATTTTTATAAAAAAAAAACAATAATTTATCTAAGAATCGATTCGGATTAAGTTACAATTTTATAAATACTTTACAACTAAAAATAAAGAAAAAAATTACTTAAAATCTAAAACTGACTAGGAACGTGCCATTTGTTGAATTCATAAAATCACATTTTGTGAATATTGTTAATAACAATAAACCTTCTTGTTTTCTAGTTTTCCCGCGTTTTCTGCGCCCCTTGCGGACTTTTTTCGAACTGAGTGACGTCATGTCTGTCAGACGCAGACCTGAATGTCATGTGTCAGACTTGAGACTGTCAAATAAGGTTTTATGAAAGTTGCGTTTTACCCTGAATGTGCGTGTCGTGTTTGTAATTGTATCAGTTTCTATGTTTGTTTATCATTCATGACGATATTGTGAGTGCGCATTTTTTAAAATCAAATCAAAAGAGGTAAGTTAAATGAATGTATCATTGGTTATGTAATAAAATGAACTAAAGAACTGTAAATATCTTGATGCTACAATACGATTTGTTGTGTATAAATTCAAACATACTTTCAATAAAATACTTTATATAATGAAATTGATATATAGTAGATTTAAAATAGCTGCCTGCATAATTTTATATTTGAAGAAAATAACTTGATATTTCATCAAATATAATATAACCTCAAATATGCTATGTTATCTAAATGAGCATTTGACTTTCGTCTTCAACTTCCATAGCTATTATAAACGATTAAATTTTAAATCACATCTAAAACAATTCGATTCTGATTAATTATATACCAATTAAGTATATTCATAATAGACTTTAATATTATGTTGTTGTTCCATGTTTAGGCGGGAAACGTAACATTGACGATCGTACGTAACAAAATAATCTCTATTCTTTTTCTTTTTGTTTTTAGGTGCTTATAAAGTTACAATGAAAAACATAACTGCAAAACAATTGCCTAGAAAGAGTAATTCAAAAGAGGATGATGACAATGTAAGATATAAATTAAGTAAACAGTACTTGAACAATATTGCCAAAGCAAATTCAAAAGCATTGAAAAAGTTCAATGAAAATGATGATAATATTCGATACAAATTTGCTCCAGTGTCATCCAAACCAAAGAGCCCAGAGAAAAAACCTAAACAAAAACAAAAGATTAAAGTGAACTTTTGGAGCAATAAACAAATTGGGCCTCGAAATCAAAAGGATGCCTTGAATTCTGGGACATCAAAACGCAGACACACAGTGGGGGCAGTGGATAATGTTGATAGTGAAAAACCTAAGACACCTGTAGTTAAAGTTCGCAAGCGAGTCTCCTTTTTACCATCGCCAATGTTTAACGATAACCATGTGCCAATGGTCACTGTACCCGATGACTTAACTATTCAGATTAATGCAGAAGAAGCCAAAACACGGAGTGAAGATTTAAATCTAGGCTTTATAGATAATAAAACAGACATTAGCAAACTTCAAGAACAAGGCAGAAAGAAAGTACGGACTTCAATGACACAGACAAGCCCAAAAAGCTCAAAAGTAAACGCAGCCAATGTACAACAGAGAAATCAAGGCAACGAAAATGATTTGGAATTCTTTTCCAAATATGTAGTGCAAAAGTTAAGAAGAATGGAGACAAATCAGCGTATTTACTCAGAGAATTTAATAAACACAGTTCTTATGCTAGGACAATTGGGTCAATTAAATGGTAAATCTAAAATAACACAGACATCATAGATTCTATTTGTTGAATACGGTTTAATCTAACATTTATTATTTAAGTTATTTTTGTATTTTGTATAGAGATCAGTACATGTCATGTTGGATACCCTGCCGCTGTTATTTCCTTAATAGTTCAATCAAATAGTTTTTGCACAAAGTTACTGCATAGAATATTACTATTTCAAATATAAAGTACATACAATATTGATCTCAAGTTACATAATATATTTAGATCAATCAATTAAATGAATACTTTATGTAGAATAGTTCATAAATTATTTAAAAATTAATTGTTTCTAGACACTGGGTATTTTTATACAATTAAATATCTTGTTTACTTATTATCACTAATTGTATTTTTTGTATTTTCAAGCAATTAGAATCATTGACACCAAATGAGTATTTAAAAGATTTGGATTGATGCTATTTTTTGCTGTTCTTTCAACAATTATATTATTAAATTGAATACACTTAGGAGACTAATTCTTGACTGTCATTATAAGTGCAATATTTAACTATTATAATATATAGGTAGAGATAAACTACGATAACATGGCGTGCCCCTCCAAATTACTGTTTCAATGTGTGTAGTGACATCCTTACGAAGGAGTTTGTATGTAGTTAGTTGTACGTATTCGTCTTTAGTACTTTACATCCAGATTTGATGGTCAACTAATCATAAGTTGCCGAGCGCCCAAGACAACGCACGTGTCGTTTTCATAGAATACGTCAGTGCAGCGCCATTACTAATAATAATGAGCGATTAGAGCGTGACTAGTCGAGCAACAAATCCGTGGATTTGTTTTTGTTTGACGGCCGTCTCATTACGCACACATGCGTTGTGAATCTTGGTGGTGCATTGTAAATACTTTCACAAATACTTTCAAACGTTTTGAATTTTGGAGGGGCGCGCCATGTTATCGTAGTTTATCTCTACTTATATACTTACCAATACTTTATGAAAATTGATAGATAGTTGTATTTAAAAGAAATAGATTATTGTGTATTACTTATTCTTATTATATCCCAATATAATAAGAGACTTGATAAAAGGTGTCTTGAAAACAATTATTTATTAATCATAGTAAATTAGGAAATTATATTTACATAAAAATACTAATATGTAATTTTGGTTTGTAATAAATGGCATAATATTATTATGTTATTGATTAATATTGGAGGCATAATATATATTTAAATGTTACATATAAATTTAATTATCTATTGTGTGTTTAGAGTCTGCTGTCTGACATATATAAAACAATATTTTTTGTAAAAATCAAGTAACTACATACTTGTTATTATTAACAAGTAAATATTTATAGTTACATTGTTATATATTTTGAAAGACAATAAGAGCTAGCGCGCACGAGCAACTTTGTCTCCGCAACTATTTTGTCTCTCCCATCAATTTGTATGGGAAGTTGCGTCGCTACGTGCGCGCACTTTCATACTAGCCCATAGGTGGGAGAGACAAAATAGTTGCGGAGACAAAATAGTTGCGGAGACAAAGTTGCTCGTGCGCGCACTGTCTTACAGAAATTGATAGTAAGAAAACATATCTTGTTCAGAAAGGCCTTATAAATTATACTACTAATTTGTAGTTGTAAATTTATTGTTGTACAACTTGAAGTTTGTATGCTTTTTATGCATTTAAAAAATTGCATGCATTATATTTTTCCTATATTATATTTTTAAGTATTTTGATAGTGGTAATGAATTCATATTAGGGCACTAAAAAAATATACATGCAAATATTTATAAAATTATTTTTGTCCATACAGACAACATACATATTAATATTGTATACAGAAAATGCAAGCAAATATCGGTTTTGTAGCTGGCTAGAAACTGGGTTCAAAAACTAAAATTATTGCAACCTTGTCTTACAATTTTATGAAATAAAATGGCTTTACATAAATACAGAAAAATCATTGTTCAAATATCATTTTTTTGCATATAAAAGCACGTCCAAATTATGTTTATTACAATGAAGTATTTTTAAGTGTACATGTACATAGGTACTTTAGATTTATATTATAAGCTCAAAGGTGTTAAAAATGTGTTCTTTTTTCATATCGAGTTGTTTAATATAATATGTAAGGATTCAAAGGCCTTCCTAATAAATATAATTAACATAAATATTTGTTTTAATTTAAATCTTCTTATTGTCATAATAACCTAAACTAACATAAAGCCATAATTAAGGGCCGATTTATCAATGCTTGGTTAAAACTTATCCGTCCAATAAATTATTGCACGATAATATTAAAATTTCACGTAAACTGTCAAATACGGGCAATTAGAATACGTTTTTAAAATGGTAGTTTTATACATTATTCGACGAATAAGTTTTATCCAAGGATTGAAAAATCAGCCCTAAATGAAATTATTATTTCAGGTTAATTTTATCTTTATGATATTTCAGACTACTATTCGCGTAGTACGTACTGACCTGTTGTTTTTATTTTGAAATAAAACTTAATCATTGAAAAAAGAATGCAAAAGAAAATGAGAACCTTTATGTTTGCGCATTTGAAATGCTCAGTAGTTTAAGATGAATTCTCTCAAATTGATGAACTTTGATATGAAGATGGTTTATTTTTGTTTCAAAAATAATATAGAGAAGAAAAAGATTTACAATTATATGTGTACCGACAAACATGCAATAACCTAGTACCTGAAATTTAAGTGAGCGCAGAAGCGGTATACTTTTTACGTAGATACAAAAACATATTACCTACTAGGTTTCCGCCCGCGGCTTCGCCCGCGCAGTCAAAGAAAAACCCGCATAGTTCCCGTTCCCGTAAGATTTCCGGGATTGCGTCATTTTCCCAGGATAAAAAGTAGCCTATGTCCTTTCTCGGGTATCAAAATATCTCCATACCAAATTTCATGAAAATTGGTTCAGTAGTTTAGGCGTGATTGAGTAACAGACAGAGTTACTTTCGCATTTATAATATTAGTATATGAATTCAAATCATAAAACTTACAAGTAAATTATTATTGAACACCTCGGAAAGGTAGTGCTTATTTTGATTCTTTGAAAGCAGCTTGTATCATTTTAAATCTCTAATTTATGCCTATCACTACAACCTGTCTGGGTATCTGTATGGTTAGATCTTTAAAATTACGCAACAGCTTTTGATAGCCTTTTTTTCTGTTTCTTGAGGATATAATTTGTTAATTTGTCTAGTCTAGTATTTTATTTTTACTTTTGGACTAGATTACAGGTATTGCGTGAAATGCCCTTGAATAATTATTTTCAGTGATATCTGATGGATTGGTTTGTCACGCTATGCTATTCTTTAAAAAAAGGCTTGGTCATTCAATTGATATATTTGAAAGGCCGTAAATGCTGACTAAATCTCTGCATTTAGTACCTACACAAACTAAGTTTTTTTATGTAGATATTTAACACGTTTTATATGATTTTCATTATTTAATATTTAAAAAAATAGAAGCAGATGCCTAACGTACCTTGAATAGTTTGAAATTATTAAGAGTTTGTTTTATCAGTGGAGGCCTCAGGGGATAGCGATAAGGGCAATTGCCCGGTATCTCGTATATAGATAGATAATAATGGGTAGATAGGTAAGTAGGTCTTAGAGAAATTTATATTTCGATAAAATTATTATCCATATATGAATATATGAATTTACCGATAGCTCATAAAAAAGAAGTAGGCGGTAGTGTCATACCATACTTTTCCGGTGTGTACCTATGTCTTTTTTATGGGCTATCGGTAAATTAAAAAATGTTTGTGATACAAATCGTTTGACTTTCGTAATTTATCCGACGAGTTCGACTAACACCCACGCAACTGGGCCCCCGGTACCAGCGTCCTGACCATCATTTTTCCCTTTTTCATTGCGTAGGTACTAAGACCCCTGTAAAACCGCCATACAAATGACCCAAAATTTTGTGTCAGTAGGTATCTCCCGGCCTACTATTCGATTTTTCTTATATTATATTTTATGGTATTTATACGACCATATAAACAGATTTCTACCATATTATATGTTACTATCTTACTACTCTTAAAATGAAAACGTTTCATAATAAGCGGAAGCTTGTCAAAAAATCTGGGCCTTGCAATACCATGTCGATGGACTAAAACTATTTGATAGGCCAAGTACCTACATTAACATGACCCTCACCCAAGGAATTTACTTGTTCAATTGATTTATTGTTTTTCTCTTAATTTTCTCGTAAACACAGCCAAGTGTTTACCTACATAATATAATGAAACGCCCTACTTATTTTTGCCCCTGATTGAGCGGCTCCAAAATGACTAGTCTCTTAATAATAAACCAAGTCAAAGCCTTGATATGGAAGCAGAAGGACATGGAAATTATAAGCATCCTATTTGTAGGTCGAGATAAACCTTGTTTACGATTTTCATCTTAGTAAAAGATATCTAGAAGACATTTGATAGGTAATGTTATTTATCGTCAATTCAATTAATTAACTCAACTAATTGATGTTTATCTTCTCTCCATAGTCCATCGATAGGATTGATTTATACCTATTTTATAAATGTTTTTCGAGATGCTCTTTAATGAGACAACATCTGAATAAATTTTGAGACAGTGAACGTAAACAGAAATTGTTGATAAAAGGGCATTTACTTTATAGCAATTATTTTATTGTGAAGATACAGAGAAATAATCCATACTAATCCATACTAATATTATAAATGCGAAAGTAACTCTGTCTGTCTGTCTGTTACTCAATCACGCCTAAACTACTGAACCAATTTGCATGAAATTTGGTATGGAGATATTTTGATACCCGAGAAAGGACATAGGCTACCTTTTATTGCGAAACATGTACCACGGGCGAAGCCGGGGCGGACCACTAGTAAAGAATAAAGAAAAGTCATCAGATAATTGCATACAATATTGCGTAGGTATTTTGTTCTTGTGTGTACCTTTAAAAAATACGGAGGTATCATAATTAATGTAATAAGTAGATACCTATTGATTTCAATATAATCCTTAAGTTTATTACCAACACATGTGTACAGATTTAAATACTAGATAATACTTAATATCTTTATATATCAGTCAAAAGCTCTTTTCTAAGAAGTCTGAATTGATTGATGTTTCATGTAGATTCCCAGTTATTACCTACTTTATAGGTATTACGTGTAGGTAGTTAGTCACATAGTAATTTCTATTTCTTGGAAGTTTAAAAAATTATATTTGTAATGATGTAGGTATGATTATCATCACTATTAAAATGATCAAAATTTACAAAGTACGACTACCTACGAAAAAGTCTTATTCCACCATAATATATTATTTTTACTAGTTACAAACCTTTAATATAATAATGTTATATAAGAAAAATATTTCCATTTGTTTGCGCTATAAAAGGATTACATAATCATTAGTCATTTACAGGATTCCTGATACAATAAATTAAAGTGTTTACTAATATAAAAGAACACGCAACAGCTAGATAAGATGATGCTTAGGGCCTTATATAAAACATCACGTCAGTTTATGCATAATTCAATTACGCCGACAATCTGGCGAGCTCGATCTGAGGTGAACAGTGAACGTTGTACAATGTACAGTGTACATAGTGTTGTTATTGTTCGTTGCTTAGAGACACAGGCGAGTCTTCAGTTTCATCGCCCAGTCGGTAACCGCCCGCCCTACAAAGCGCCAGCCGTTCTCGCGTTCACGACCACAATATCGCGACTCTCGTACGTTACATTAAATTACATTTTCAACGCTATTTTCATTAGTAGTCAATTGTACAAATATGCAGACCCAAAGATGGACCTGCTATCCATTTAATATATCATTCTTAGTGTACAATTTTGTGTTTCAAGTTTTGAACGGATTTTATTTTCATGAAGTGTAATCACATGTTTTTGTAACTTTCTCGGTTTCTGTTTATAATTCCAATGTAAAACCTGTATTGAAGTAAAGCTAGATATCTCGATAACAATGGATTTAGTACATCGATTACATTATTTAGTGCTTTCCCAAAAGTCAGATCTTATGACTATGGAGCGTGAACAAAGAATGCGTGTGAGACGCCAGTCGAGCTTCCCTGATGCTAATAAAACGCGCCAACGACTAGAGCAAGTTTATTTTAATGATGTAAGTTTTTAATGATTTAAGTTTTTTTTAAAGAGTAAATAGAGAAATAAGTACAAAACGTTACAATTACAATGCAGCTTACGTCTTATGCAAGCTGCTTCAATAAATAGCTTTAGTAATAACTCTATTTTTTTTTAAACTTCCCGTTTTAATAATAATTATGCAAACTATGTATTTGCATATCATTTAATATAATCATATGTTTACGAATTACGATATAAACAGTAGTTGCGATTACTAACACATTACACTAAAGTTATGTCTCCTAATAAAAAACCTCAAGAAACGTGGCACATAACCCATTCTACTGTCGTCTATTCTCCGTTGATAAGGCACTTTATAGACCTGCTTTTATTTGTTCTTGACACGCATCTTGACCTTTATCTTAAAGCAATTAAGGTGTCCCTTTTTATGTTAATTAAAAGAGCATGTCTTATCTATCTTTCTTTTCATCGTCATTTATTCCGCTCAACATTTTCTGTAAATTGGACAGGTTCTTTTAACACACTACTGTTTTATACTTTTTGTCTTTGTGATCGAAGCAAAGTTTAGAAAAGAGCTTTACTTCGGATATTTTAAAATCTTGTTTTATTTCAATAGGTACGTATTCTTGTAAAGGCAGGAATTATTTGTAGTCTGAAACAAACCTACCTAAGTATCTTATAATAAAAACATGATTTCCATCGCCATCTTAGTAGGTATATAAGTTATGTACCTAATACTTCTTAAATCCATGCTCTGTTTACTTTAGGTACCTACATGTAATACTTACTTTTTCCTACCAAATTAAAAATATTTTGTTATGTGCTTTATATTTTTACTATTATGTATTAAAAATGTATCAGCTTTGAAATTAATAATTATTATTTAATGATTCATACATCTGAACAAATGCGATAAAAGTTCAACAGTTTACCAATCAAAATTCGCATTATAATATAGGTACATTATTTTTACGCCCATAGTACAAATAAAAATGTTTATTATTAGAATCATCGTTAAAAACACATTCTTCATATTTGCAAAAAGCTGATGCAATTTACGAATGAATGCACATAAATATTCCAGAGAAATATGAAATATTTCAATGTAGTTTTCACTTTCTATTTAATTCGAATAGCGTTCAACGAAAATTAATTAATAGATTCACCTTTTGTTAGAATACCAATTGGTGTGATGAATGAATAAATTTTAAGCCATCGAATTTTCATGGAACTGGTATCAAGAGATTATTATTTTAATCAACTTGGTTGCGTTCGCGTTGTTAAAAGTTTCGGCGGTTTACCGCTGCGAGGTCGCGTGCAGAGTCACTCAACTGAGTCTACCGAGCTCAAGTTTTTGTGACCTCATTGATCATGATTTCTGAAAATTCGCCGCCATTCAACAATAAATATCGCTAAAGCTATGTTCCTGAATATATTTGTACTAGATTTCCGCCCGCGGCTTCGCCCGCGTTTGCAAAGGAAAACCCGCATAGTTCCCGTTCCCGTGGGATTTCCGGGATAAAAACTATCCTATGTGTTAATCCAAGTTACCCTCTATATGTGTGCTAAATTTCATTGTAATCGGTTCAGTAGTTTTTACGTGAAAGAGTAACAAACATCCATACATCCATACATCCATACATCCATACATCCTTACAAACTTTCGCCTTTATAATAGTATTAAGATAAGATTAAGATTAAGATTTAACTTTTTGCAATAAAGAGCAAGGAAAATATAAGTTTTCAGAGCTACGAGAGTCGAGGGAATGAATATTGGTCACACAAGATGTAATTTGAAATCTCGCTGCGTCATAATAATATGCAATATAGTACGATGCGACTCATCGTACGAGTGATGTTAACTCGTGTTTTCTTTGAGTGAGTTTTTCTTGAAATGAGTCATGACATTCATTTTACAAAGAACACCTTTTACGTGATCAATTTTTATGAAACAAACTCGAGCTCGGGAATTGAGACTGAAATATTGAAATGTTCTATAATAGGTACCTACGTAGTACTCAATTGCGACGAATTGGCGAGTCACGGTGACGGCACCACCTCGTGGGATTATGACAAACTACTCATTAAAATTACTTGTAACAAGCGGGCCAAAACCCTTTAGGTGCAGCCAGACGTTTTCAGTTTCCGCCTATACAGCGCGAGCGTCTCACGAGGCACTCTGAGTTGATCAACTTGCCCTTTCCAGCTTTATTAATTCAAATTGTTTACTAGGCCGGCAATTGCCTACAATATTATTCCCGTGGCGAGTGTCATTGGGCGGCGGCGATCACATAATTACAAAACTAACTTTCATTAACCTCTAAGTTAGTAGAAGTCTGAGAAATATTAAAATAATTAATATTTCTCCGTAGGTATGCGTTAAAATCACGTTAAAATATTTGAAAAAAAAATAAGTGTCAAATACAAGCGGAAAATAATTATATTTTGTAGCATAACTTAATAGGTATAACAAGATAAGGCATATTTATCACTCGTATTTTGCAGGGCAAAATGTACCTACACGACTAATTATTATTGGTCTAACATTAAAATCAAATTGAACAAAAGATTAGGTACACGTAGCAACACGGATTACACTTAGGCGGAAAATAAATGATATTTTAACTGATCCAAAAACTTCTATAGTGTGAAAGGCATGCAAATCACTTGATTTGCATCGCACAGTTGTGAGATGTGGGTAGAAAAAGGGTGATCTTTATCCTTCCAGAACATATTACATACAAGAAGCGTACAACACGCCAATTCTTTTAAAATATGTCGGAATATATTGAAAAAGTTTGCGTAAAGTAATTTAATCTTGTAAAGCGCGCAATAGGAATACACACAAATACAAGGTTTATTTTATTTAAAAGTAGACGAATATTTATCATAAAATTGTAAACAACTTCGATTCTTTAAGAGCTCCCTCTAACCTACTTTTAGGATTTATCTTGTTTAGATCAATTATTAATATTAAATTTTGACAAGCATCCATCGAAGCCTCCTCAGCCTCCTCGTTACGTTTAAATCTCCGTTAAGCTTTTAGACTCCAATAATAAAGTCTGTAAAATCAATTAACTTTTTACATACCAATCAATAGCTAGATACTAATAGCTGTTAACATCGCTACTAGTTTATTTTTCCATAATTTATAGGAAACTGTAGCGTACCAACGTTCCGTTCCGCACGATTTTGTTGCAGCAACAGTTTAAGAATAAATATACAAAGCATTTCTATATAACTGTAGATATTTTTAGTGAAATAATATAAAATACATGCTATTAAAATAATTATAGCTGTATTGTGCGTTCAAAGCTTTAAGCTTTCATTGGATAGTAATATTTTGGAAAGTTTACGGATTAACTAATCATGACATACCCATTTGCGTGAAATTTTATTTTGATAGTCTAGACAAAGACCAGACTACGTCCAGACTAAAAGGATTTAAGTGGCTATCGTCGTTGTTGTGATTTAAATTCATACTTTTCCAATATTTAATTCTTTTCCAAACGAAAATATAGGTATTCTTATTAACAGAAGCTATATCATAATAAGTAACTATTATTCGTACTTATTTACTAATTTGTACTGTAATTTACCTAGGTCAAAGCTATATTGAATAAATCTTCTGTAATATTTGTTAACTTGTATTTGTATGTAAAATAACAAAATATATAAATAAGTTTTTCACAATGCAAACTCAACAAATCTTCTCGGTAAAATTTGAAAAAAAATGAGTACTTAATATTCTAAATAGATGAGACGTGGTCGAGACACTTTTATGATCAGTAAAATAGTCTCGTCTCAGATTTTATATAATCTTAAGAATCTAATCCACACACGACTAATAGCTTATGATATTCTTTTGTTTTGTTTGAATTTCACATATCTCAGATCTTTGGAGATTGTTAAAAATTTTGTTATAACAATTATGAGTAAACAAAAATTCATATGAAAAATTCATATTATTCAGGCATCCAATAAATAATGTATGAATCATCAAACAGTAGACCGTACTTCATGAATCGTTAGTTTCACAAATAATAATCGTCATTAAAAGTTATAAATCAATATTTTTAATTTACTTTTCAGCCGCTTCCGAGTTCTAGGAAATAATAATAATTATCTTGGAAAAGATGTAACTTTTATAGCGAACAATCAGCCGAGTGGAACTAGTTAAAGTTTTATCTTCCCAAGATCACTATAGGTAGTAGATATCTACAAGTTCAGCGAGAAAATGGGAGTTGCGTCACATTCAGTCTCAGTCAATGTCAAGAAATCGCATCATTTATTCAGCAAGGCTCCTTTTTCCACTTTAGAAACAAACGATTTTCCAAATTGCAATTCTTACATACCTACGGAGTCGATACTGTGATGAATTCAACAGTTCTTGTGTACTTATTCAACCCATTTCGGTCTTTGATACTATAAGCCAAAGTTTAATATTTGACAATATAGTTTATAAATTTTATAAAAGTACCTACATCATTATACAATTTGTTAAGTTGCGTGAATATCAACAACATAATTTTCCACAATCAATTGAGGTCATGAAAACCGCAAGGCATATCCATAATCATTAATTTCTCTATGCGAGTATGTGTGAAAAAATCTGATATTTTGATTCCCTATATGTATATCTACGAGAAAACTTAGAGCCTTCGAACGAATGTGACATAAGTATCTATCTATCTCCACTCCTCAATTCTTTTTCATCTTTGATATATTTGTGATCTTTTCTAATCTATATATGTGTGAATTCATTGCTTATGTGTTGTGGAATATACCGATCACTAAGTTCAATAATGTTTTTTGATATAATAATTCATATATCAAATTTATATTGTATACTGTGTCAAACACGTCATGGAGGCTTTACTCCAGTTTTTGTTGCCAATTTATAAATCCTATTTTTTGTAATTCCCTTTGAAGGTATCTCGCGTTGACGTACCAACGTATGCCGTATTTTTTAAATGTATTGATAACATATAAACCTTTTGTATACAGCTTTTTTTACTACAAGTACTTATCATCTTATTTGTGAAATATTTGTATTTTATTAAACAAATATTTTGAATGAATGGTGTTGCTTCTTATGTATAAATATCTTGCTCCCCTTAAGAGACGGTGAAGGTTAAATTTTCAGGTTCTTAACTTCAATTAGAACTTTTGTCACCATCATATCTCTTGAAAATCGAGTAATAGATAGATAAATTGTTCAAACCAGACAAAGTCGAGCAGACCATTTGAGTTTTATTGTACCAACATTTATTATTTATACAAACTTTATCCGCAGAGGGAGCTATTTGCGGCCAAAGCAGATAGCAGTGCACCAGACCGCAAGTTATCATCCTCATCAACCGGCAGTATGAAGAACAAGTGGCTTAAGGCTTTCAGAAGCCTCAAACCCCCTACAGCCCCACCACCTCATGCGGGCCAAGACAAGTAAGCAGTCCAACATAACTAGAATCACTACAAATTAAAGACTGATTTACGCTAAACCGTGTCGCGACCGGACTTTGTCCCGTCTGGGGCTCGACATTACATAACTTTTTGTATGAAGTGATTCATGCGTGGCTCAAACGGTGCACGGCGCGGGCGTTGAAATTTGTATGAATATTGTTTTATCTGTTTCCCTGTTCCAGCATGGCCCTGTCCCGGCACGGTGTAGCGTGAATTATGCTTTAAGCATCACTGAACGTCAAACTATATAAAATTTTGCACTACTTTATCAAACCGGATTATCGGATGTCTCTTAGAAAAATGCTTAGTCATAATTATCAGCATTGATTGAGTTATGACTGAAGTGCGGTCTCGACTCTCGTTATAACCGCTTGCTGTGGTTTATTTAATGTAGCTTTGGGTTTGTCAAATGTTAGTACTACATTTTCACCTCAAACACTATATTGATTTCTAATTGTGCAGTGACCGAATCGTCATTAGGCTTTGATTCGAAAATTTCGTGATTACGACAAATTAGTTCTCTTCTATTGTCAATTTCTCTTTCAATGTATCTTTATGGGTATAAATACTATTAATATTCGTTTGTTTTGTAATATCTTGTCTTCATAAAAAGGTATAGGACTTCTATTCTTATGTACTTTATTAATATTCGTTTGTGTTTTAATATCTTGTCTTCATAAAAATATATCAGTAGACTGATGACAAACATTTAATACCTACACCATAGTAAGCGGTTAGACGTAGAGTATACACAAACCTAGGATAAAATCTATGCAGGGAAATTTACACAGTGCTTATAAACGACACCGTCTGGGTAGCCATAATTTTTCAAAATAGACGGATATTTTATTCAAAGAAGCTATAAAGTAGCTCGATCAAAATTAAATATAAAATGTGCTACGGGAACTTCCATTTTAACTACACTTAGTATGCATTTTATATCACTAAGAATAAAAACATTTCAAATGTTTCAAAATTTAATAAAAATTTTAGCTGTGCTTGCAAAATGATAGCTTATAAAATAATCTGTGATATTGCAACGTCCGTTCACAATATTATGTTACTACAAAAACATCCAGCAAATGGCGCCCGTTTCGAAAAATACTGAATAATATATGATGTCAAATCTGTTTCGCCGCTAGCTGTGTATAAAAGATAATTCTACGTGTGTTGATGTTTTCATAACCTCAATGTAACACCTCATATACATGACGACAATGTAATAATTGTGATATGATTATCTTTAATAAAAATGATATTGTTTAGGTATCATACCTATATCATTATAATGCCTAAGGCAAAACGGTTCATATTATTTTAGTAAGAAGAATCCTGGCCTTATTATATTACCATTCAAGATTTATTCAATTGAAAGCGCTTCAAGCTTTTTATTAAAACTGAAGATGCCACACACTTCTTCTACATTTTAGTAAATTAACAGCCTGCCATGTGAAACACGTATTTTCATAAACCTACGATCATATACTCATTCCTATTTCAATTGCCTCAATATCAACTTTGAAATTTAACCCCGTCAGCGATGTCATATAAATTACGCTGTAATTTGAAATCGAGTTCCCTGGATGACCTATATTGGAAATTCAGGCTAGGTTCGAGCTCGTATTAATCGATGCTTTCTGTATATGAAGAGCGAAGTATTTAACAGCGACGCAACAATTGATTGCATCCTGACGGGCCTTTAGTAAACAGTTTGATTGGCAATATCGACTCTTTAGTTTTAATGGTCAGCGTTGCGGACTGCGATACTGTCGTCGGTAGTTTCGTTTCATTTCCGCTCAATTCGATATCTCTGGGTTCGATTCGCTCGATTCGATATTCGATATTCGCGATTGCGAAATTTATATTTTGAGATGTGGCTGGGTAGATATATTATATACCTACTTATACAATGTACTATTGATTTTGACTTTCAATGTATGAACGAGTTTCTGAAATTATACCTATGTTAAGTACATGAATACCATTTTAAAGTGCTTATGTTATGTTCTATTCTCACTATTGTTTTGTCTGTGTATTTTTCCATATATTTTCTCTGCATCATTACATTCCGTCACAGAATATAATCATATATTCCGTGCACTCATTAGTCTTCTACAAAAACACTCCGAAAAGTAAATGAGTCGCTCAACATTTTCGTACACTTTAACAATAGTTATAACTAGAACATGTAAAACATTCAGATAAGTTTTTTGAAACTTTTGTGACATATTAATATTACAATGGTTTTCAAATTTCTAAACATTAAAATTTATAAGATGTAATATCCCCTACAATCAGACTTTAAATTAATAATATAAGAATGACCTCAATCTGTGTGTTTATTTTGTAAAACAATATCATGATTTTATATATAACATCTTTACCACAAAACGTTACATGAAATTCAACTTCTCGTAACATGAAATTTTGTGTACCTACTATAGTACAAGCTTTAATTCGATTGGAAGCACGGTCGGCCGGTCGGTTACAACTCACACATGCACTCATGTAGAGTCGGGGCAAAAATTTTGACTGAGGTATATTTTCCACCTTGTGCATATAAAAAAATGTTAGCGTTAGGTCAATAGGCCAGCTATGACGCTACGGGTTATAATTCGATTGAAAACCAGGTCGGTCACCTATTAAGCCACCTGTTCGTGACATAAAAAATATGTTAAAACTTTAAGAGCTCGCCTAAGTCTGTAATTAGATTTAACATTACATTTTGCTTGTACGGCTTCTTAATTCTCCTCTAATATGGGTTGTTCAGTCGCTAATTGTATGTAATACTCGTAATCATGATTGTACTTGTTATGTAACTGTCTTATTAATTTAAATAACACGAATCTAGAGTAAAGTACATTCAAACATTGGGCGTATAGATTTAAATCCTATCATGTGATTAATATTTGATGTAGCGTTAAAGGTATTCCATATATTGATAAGAATGCAAACACGAGATTCATGCATATGTATAGAATTACAAAGCCAGTAAAGTTGGCGCTATATTCAAGATCAGTTGGAAACGAGGGCCATCTTTAAAGAAAACATAATGCCGAGAGCTCGCGAGCGTCGACAAGCGCGCTGTAAATTCAGTTTGCAGAATAAGTTAACGAGGTGCTACTGTAGTGGAAATATTTATTCGCAAATAAATATGCACATAATTTTCAATAGGAATATTCAATAGGTCATAATAAAATACAAGAACACATTTTTAGAATCAGAAGAAATCGCTGGAAATCGTGCAGGTTTGCTCTGAATGTTATCGTAACAGATACGATAAAACAAGTCGTATTTGATGTTATTCTTGGTTCCGTTTTATAATTACAACATGATATTCTCTGAATGATATTATATAAAATTCACGTGTTAGTTGCTATACTCATCCAAAAAATTGCACTGATTCTCATGAAATTTCATGTGCCTATTGGGTAGATCTGTGAATCGGTCAACATCTATTTTTCGTACCCCTAAGATATAAGGCTAAGGCAAAATAACGTATGCCGGGTCGGCTCGTTTCAATACAGATTTAACTATTTGTTTCCGTGCCTTATTTCAGTTTAATTTTCATGAAATATTATTACATTGTCGTCATGAAAAACATTCAATAACAGCTGATATTTTTATAACTCAATTTATGATTACTTGCTTTCAGTGTAAATAATCATTTATTTTATGCTGATAAGTGATTATTACTCAATTGTTAATTTAACCTGTCATGTTATATTTCACATTAATTAATAACAAACAACATATTTTCATGATCACATTGACCAACGCATCTAACACGACAGGTTAAAAGATTTATATATACAACAGAAATCTCACATATCATGTTCATTTTGATGTTTCTTTCTTCTTGCATCAATAAAGAAAAAATCAAATGTACCACGCGGTGTCTACGGTTATGGCGATGAGGTAAATGTGCCCCGTAGGTGTGCCTGTAACTGACATGATACCACTCCTTTAACCTATTATCGTAACTAACGTAAATCTATAACAGCTTACTGAACACGTAAATTCCTCTACTTGCGCTTCTCTCTACTGCTAACTACTGCTTTAAATACGCATGCATTGGCACAATCCCTTTGTACTCACTACACCTTAGACGTAAGGCGTAATAATGCTATGTTAAATATAAGTTCTACATGCCTGATTGCAACTCATTAGAAGACTATAATTAAAAAGATCGATACGACAATCAAACGGTTCTTGACCTTGATACGATCAATATGTAACGCGTGTCAATGTCTGTGACACTGAAAATAATAGAATGATTAATGATGCGATTGGTAATGTTTGGATTTCAGTAATAACAACGTGTTTACATATGACGTAAACCGTGACCTATTGTTAATGGTGTATCTACTATCTCTCACAATTGTAAAGGGAAAACCTTGAAAAAACGTTTTATATATTTTACTATCCTTTTAATATTATACAATATTTCCTGAATGATGTTTCTTTTACGAGGATATTAGGTTTCTAAGAAAGAGTTGTATACTTCTATATTTTGTTTATACTGCAAAGTTAGCATGTGCAACTGAAACTGATCTATACATATTCTTATAACATTGATGAACACGTTACCGTTGCATTATAATATAAACTATCAACGGTTTAGGAGGAATGGAGCCGCCCGCGACTTGCGAGGCGGGGACTCGGAAGCGCATAATTTTCAAGAATACACCTACAAGAAAATAACTCCTTGCGATGTTTGCTCACAAGTTCTACGAGGTACGTATGTTATTATTGTAACTAAATATTAATACTGAAGTTAAAAACAAAGAATATGTATGTGTCTTGTTATATTCTTGGCTACTAACTTATCATGCCTTAGAAATGCGTGTCGGTTAAGTAGGGGTGAAAACACGCTAGATTTATAACAGTACTTCATTAATTATGTAAATCGATATATACATAGAGAATGTATATCACATATACATCATTTGTATGTTGCGTGGTTGTAGGTTAATAATTATAATACGGCGAAACTAAACGTTATAAATTATGATACATTTTCGCTGTGAAATATAAATGACAGTTTTATATTGTTTTTTTTTCAACTTAATTTCGTTAATGTATTTGTGACTTTATAAACTTGTACCTACCTATTAGGTTTCTAATAAAATTAATCATAGTATTTTGAATGTAGGTTTTATTAATCGAAATGACTCGACAGTTTCGGATTAGGAAATTTCAGCAGTCACCTAAATGTAGAACTTCAAAAGTATTTGCATCGTTTGGCCTAAAGATGGTAACAAGTTTTTGTAATATCAATAGAAATAACTTTGTAACTGGTTTCTAGATAACGATAGTCGCCTTTGTATTTTAAATCATTAGTTTAAAAGCTCAAATAAAAACACGGATACTTAAGCTATAATTAGATCATCCATTAGACTTACCGTCGCTTAAGGTTACACGCCATTAATTAATGCTTCTTTTCCGTTAACCTGATTTTTTTTTCACTGGCAAACAGATAATATTTAAGATTTAAACTGAAAACAGTTGTCACAAAATTTTATCAGTCGTTTTAATTAATTTTGAAATAACAGTAAAAAATATTGGCATACATCTCATACCTAACTTAATTTTGTTACCTACATTTTCAATCAACTAAATAATTACTAAAGAAAACATAATATCTCAGTAGATGTATGGACTTCATAGAAATAAAAAATCAAACCCGTCTAAAATTGATTTTATTTATTTTCTTTAAAAATTTCGAATACCTATTCAACTTTTTATTTTATTATTCTTTTTTTATTTAAACAGGTCACACTCGACAAGGCCTCCGATGCCGTATGTGCAAGATGAACGTGCACACAGATTGCATGCCGCAGGTCGGCAAATGCCAAACCAAGTCGAGGCTCCTGCGCCGACAGAAAAGCACTTCCGAAATCGAAGCCCATCGAGTCCAAGATCCTGGATATGATGAAGAAAGTAAGTCGTAGGATATACAGTGTAACACTTTTGTATAAACTATAAGTAATGAAAAATTACAACACTTCAATTCGACGAATTAATTTCAAACATGGCTTTATCTGTGTTTAAATATTCTGTAAATACTTTTCATCTAAATGGTACAGAATTTGTTTCATTTGTATTCACTTTACAACTTAATTTGAAATCGAAACATATTTATTGAAATTGTAATATTTGTTATGGATGCTTTGAACCTTTTATTTCCAGGAATTTAATCCGAATTTAATTTGAGCAGGACATTGGAATGGATAGACTGTTTTACTTTTTAATTTGTTTATTTTACAATGAATAGCGAACACTTCGAACAACTCGACACACTCACAAGCTTGCATATATATACCTACACAACTGCAGAGCTCACGCATTACAAACAGTTACATAATATTCGGATGCTATTTGCATTGTCCAGGCTCGGAAGGCAGGTGGCTGAAAGGACCGCGACTTGCCAAGATGTGTTTCAAACGATCAGTCGAGTTTAATGACTATGATAGCTACTATGAGGAGGGTATGCATTGAGTTAGTCAGGAATGATCCCTAGTGCCCGAGCTCATGTGAACTAATACTATTCTAGGGAAGCGTGCCGATCGCCGATCGTAAAACATTCCACAGCAATATTTCACTAGGTACTAACATTCCCAACAGATCGCCGGGTGTGCGACATGAACAATTCATGGTCGTTCACAACGATTTAGAATCTTGGCCGGATTTTAACAAATATTTGTTTTTCGAAAATCTATAGTAGCAGTGCATTGATAAGACTTTAATAATAATCAATACGAAACGAGCACAACAAATTACTAGATAATCAATATTGACAATCAAGAATTATTTTGTATTTCGCACCCGGCGATATATCACCATAATAGGACATGTCGCGATGATCGTTAGAGTTTGTAATCGGATTTGATACTAACATGCCGCTCGATGCTTAGAGGAGGAAGTGGATCAGACGTACCAAGTACTGAAGCGCGCCAACGAAATAGCGAAGCCGGGTGGGGGAGGGCCGGTAGTCCGCGTATCGGCCCCAGCAGAGCCTCCGCCGGCGCGCTCCCCGGCGCGCCCCTCCACTGGCTTGGCTGTGGCGCCTCAGCAAATCTCCTCCAGCTCAGGTCTGGCGCCGCACCCGGTCGCGTTCTCGAGCGCGTAACATAACCTCGCGGTGCAAACTTGCGACGAACGTTATGCATGCACGGAACTTTTGGTTGACGAGAACTTGAGCGATGAACGGCAGTCGTGAAAGAGCCTGTTTCGAATCGTGAGAATGCTTGTGCAGTAGTGAGGAAGACATAAGTCACTTTATGAATGCGACGGTCGGCGGACGTTTGCACCCGGATCTTACGTTACGCTCTCCTCGTTCGCTTCTCCGCTCGATCGCGTAGGCCGCCGACCGTCGCCCGGCGTCACCGGGCGACGGCCGGCCGGCAGCTTCATTTAACACTCGTTTTCAGTAGTGTCGAACTTTTTGCACGCCTTCCGTAAGTCGCGGGCGCAGGGCGGGGGCGGGGTGCGGTCATACTCAGTGCTGCTTGTCGGTAGGCGCAGCCTCGCGGACCGACGGCGGCATTCGGCGGCGGCTCTTCGCCGGCGTCAAGAGTTTGTCCATGTGGGGATCGAAGTCGCGGCGGGGCTCTCCGCAGCATCGGTCCATTTCTCTACCGGAAAGTACGCGCCCACGGCTGCCGTAGCGCAACGCTGTTTCACCGCCTTTGAGCTTTGTCCGTCCCGTCTTCTGGTTCACGGCGCCTCAGTTTATTTGTGCCATTCATTTCGATGTGTTTTGTTTTATTTTTAGTTCGTTTTGCGATGACTGTGTTTAGTTTAGACTTAGGTAAATAGTAACTGTAACCCAAAATATTCATAGCTGCTTGCTGCCATATTCCCGATGTAAAATCCCAAATCGATTGACTATTGTCTATTCCTTATTTGTTCTATTATTTATTTTTTTTATTTTATTTTTTTACTTATTTTTTGTTTTGTTTGCAACTTCTCCTTGCAGAATCAGAAGAAACTACAACGCGACCTTTCGGACAACCGTTATGTATCACAAATGAAAACGGCGATCCCCCGCCTTCGATCCTAAAGCCCACGGCCAGCGTTCGCAAGAAAATATGAAGTGTTACAAGTGATCCCATTATAATGAGGTCATTTCAACAATCATACGAGCACCCACCCGGCCTGGGCTTTCCGTAATAGCCATCTCTCGATGTCCTATAACTAGCACCCGAAACGCCCCGCGTTCTGTGATATGTATATTATTATTGTTACAATAAAAAGTGAAAACGATGTAGCCGCTTTATTTTTACTGGAGCCTTCACTAATTGCACATCGAATATCAATACGAGCGTTTATTTCCCTTCGGCCGCAAAGTAAGTGGTGCATGGCTTGGCGGGTGATACATTGGCATGCGTCTTCCGGCAACATGTATATATATCACATGTCGGCTCTATAATCTATGAAGCACTAAATGCAATCTGCTGTTTTCGATTTAATCTATCTGAATCACACTGAACTGTTGTGCCACTAACACACTTCTTATTTCTGAAAATACAAATTTACAGTTTGAGTTTGTTTGTGTTTTTATTTTGTGCTTTCGCTCTACTAACTATTCTTCGGTGCCCTCGTAACAGTTTACAGGTTGACAGAGAATAGGTGGACACGTATGCCTAATATTTATTAATAGACTCGATCCTGTTTACTTTGTCCATACAGGTTCGATGAAGAACTCCAAGAGTGCCCAAATGTTAAGGCAAGCAGACCGCACCAGTCCCTTACCTGGTATAAACTGTAACACGTATCTAAACGATCCCTAGTAGATAAATGTTTTGAAAGTATTATTTTTGAGCAGTGATTAATTTTCTTCTCGCCCGAGAACACACTACTGTTGGCGAGTTGCATTTATTGAACATTAAATACATTATGTACATTCGAATCGTCACTGAACATTCATTTGATACCACTGATATGCGTAGATTTTGAAATATCGATAAGGTAGGTTTTCTTGGACAACTTCTTACTTTTTGTCTTGACTTATGTGTATGGTATGACCTGTTAAATAAAATTTTATACTTATAATTTTGTTGCATTGCTTCGCTTTTGCAGATTATTGTAATTATTAAATGTTGCAACTGATTTAATTTAAGGAAATAACATAATGGAGAACTTTTTGAAAATTCAAGGTAAATAATTACTTTCATTATTTTAAATCACGAACGTAAAATGATTTTCGAAAGGTTCTACTCAATGACAATACATATTTCAATCAATGTTCATAACCAGCCATTACTCGCTAATAACCATTTCCATTTTACTACATTGGGCTGATCAAAGTAACTTGATATATTTTGCAAACTAAATAGACTGCCATGTTTACTCATTAACATTGCCTATCAGTTGACATTTATAAACAAGCAGCTCATATATCTACAATTTAATTGCAAATCATAATAGTGAACGGTAAACTTTAATGCTTTTGCTCATATTGAGTACCTGTTGTAGCGCCACATTCACCGAGACGCCAAAAGTTGAATCTTAGGATGAAGAGCCTTTCTTTGGATTCGCCGGAGTGCGGAGACCTGAGGCGGCGACCTGCTCGAGACCAGCCCTCGCAGGGCAGCAGAGTTCTATGTACGATCCTTTCCAATAAAACGGGTCCAAAAAACTTGACTAACCTTTTTAATATCTTATGCGTCCACGGCCGTAAACATTACCGTCCCGGCTTTGTGTTCTCGATCACGTTCAGAACTTTTAACTGGATGTACACGATTAAAATTCTTGTAGAAGTTACGGTCTTGGATCCAAAAGACATTTAATTGCTTGCGACACATTCTTGCAAACTTTCGAAATTGTTTAGCTGACAAACAGTACCTTATAATAAATATTTAACTTTACTATGCACATCTCAATACAATTTTACACTAAAGGAATGAAAATTGAAATCTTCCTATTATTTTCGAAATTGCAACTATAATAATTTACTAGTATTTATCGCAACATGACGCTGGCATCGTTTCAGTGCTCCTCTAAACCTATTTTATGTGGAACATTATTCGAGGAATTGCACGAACAATGAACTCTACATAGTATACTTTAATCACGCACAGTCTAAACGCTAATGAATGAAATGTATTAATTTAAAACTCAAGTCGGTTTTTTGGACACCAATGTTTTCTTTATTCCGATGCGATGTCGTGTTAGCACAATCGATGTCAATCCTAAAAGATTTCCCTCCGGCTTAGCTTGTGTATGTAACATAGGATATCTACTGTTTTATTTTCCTGTCTAGCCAATCTAAATGTGGTGTGCTTTCGACGTGGTATATGACTAAAATCCTTTTTGGTGTTCTCGTTAACTTCTATCATATGGTAACGTAATACGCAAAGCGTGTTTGGAATCCTGCAATGCGACAACGGTTGTAAGTTTTATCCTATTTAACTGAAAATTCATTTCTTATGCATGTTTTAATTTATGTTTATTTCTTTTTTAGATAATCACAAAGAGAATTGCATGAGATATGGTTCCTTGAGAATAAGCAACAACACTGTATATAATTATTCGCAATCATGTACGTTTCATTCTTGTAGTTGGCTTATCGATTTGAAATGCGATATTATTTCTTCTTTTAAATGCCTAGTAATTAATTGCCACCTTTCCAACAAAAATAATTACTATTTATGAAATGATTCGCATTTCATTTCGGCAAATACTTTCATGCAATGTTCGTTTCAATAATTGACCTCTAAAATAAAAGTAAAGGTCAGAATTTATTATAGTAACCGTACAATTCATTGGAAATTAATTAGTGACTTTATCAATATATTGATACGAAACATTGTTTGCTGAATGCTCAATCTATAGATAAGTAATTGTAACAACAAGTTTTATTGCGATCATAACAGCGATGGCTCTTTAAAAGCTTTATTAAACTAATACAAATATTGGCCCTTCAATTTGAACAAGGAATCTAAGAAGATTCAAAATGCTTTTTATATTTTTATTTTCCCAAATATATAATGAAGGAGGCTAAATAATTCAGCCTTAATGGTTATGTACTTTAAAGTAATTGGGTTGTAATAATTAACGACGTGGACTAATAAAAGTTCTTAAAAACATTTAACTTGTTCAGTTCAATCGATGCCCTTGCTGGTGTCTAGATTGTGACTATTGGCGTAAGTACGTAGACCTTTGACTTGCGCAGTACACACTTGAGAGAATAACAATTTTTTATGAAGGGAAAATTGATTAATAACACTGAAATATAAGATTAACAATATTGTTATAAATGACATGAAGAAGAAATTCCACACAGAGACAATGTTATAGTAAAATAACATATTATATAGAATTAATACATTCATAATTCAGAAGAATGATTAGAGCATTCGAGTATCCTTCTCTTTGATCTTTCTTGATAATGTCCCTGATAGCCTTTTTGACGTATTGTAACGTTATTTGTCTTTTTTATTGGCTGATAAGCTACAAGAATTACAGGAAGCTATGAACTCGATCCTTAATCGTGTAAAACAGATACACAGCCTAATTTTAAATCTTGTGGAGTCAAATAATGTCTTATTTTTCTTTAAACTATACAATTTACATATAGCTCCATCATCGCCGGTGCATAGCCGACGTCTCCTCAGTACTCGTGGTATTCGGATGAGCAGCGTGGAACTGCCAGACGAGCCAGACAAGAGTCTGTCCTCGAACAGCGCAAGTCCATGCCCGTCGCCTGTCAAGCAGCCCACGGTTTGTATTCAGCTTTTAAAACTATCTTCTGGTAATTGTAGTGAAAAATTTAATTATACGTAAGTCTGTGTGAGATTTTCAGATAGGTTTATCCTGTAGAAGGTATTGAACGTATTTTTTCATGACAATATGATGATAACAGCGAGAGCCCATGCCCTTCGCCCGTCAAATAGCCCACGGTTTGTATTTATTGTGGCCACGTTATTAGTACCTTTGTAAAAAATGTATTGTACCTATGTGAGTTCGGTTTCCCAACAGGTTTATTTAGGACAGCAAAAGGAATTTAGGAAAGCATTTTTCGCCTGTCAAGCAACCCACGTCTTATATTTAAGGCGTAATTGGGATCTTGAAGCAGCTTTTGCAACTATATGGCAGTTTTCAGATACAATTAACTGAGTGATGTTGCCGTGTTATAATTATTTTTTAATAATTAGTTACTAAGATAACAGTGCGAGCCCGTGCCCTTCGCCCGTCAAGCAGCCGATGGTTTGTATTCATTATGGCGGTAATTGGAAAACTTGATCGCAACTAAGTATGTGAGTTACGTTTTCAGACAGGTTTAGTTAGCTGATGTTAAATTTTAATTTTAACTGAAAGTTTATTGGGATCCTTGTCTTATTGTATAACAAATGGAACATACATATATTATGATGTTCATCGAGTCAGTGATATAACTATTGTATTTGATTCATACTCAAGCATTTCGTAAACTACACAATGTAAGCTTACAAAATGCTTGTTACTTACTTATTTAATTTAATAAATAAATAAGCTCTTAATTAATGAGTTAAAACACCATTACATTCATTTCTTGAAAGCAACTCACTTTCGAAGTGCGTGCAGAGACCAAATTAAACTATACGAATCAATGAAGTTTACGTCACAAATGAAGTGTAGTACCCAATCATTTTTCATATTTACGGAAAACGCGATAAACGTTACGAACAACAACAATGTCAGTTACTACTAAATTACTATTCCTTTTTAGAAACATCAGCGTCTCCTCCCCACAAATCTATATGTTATTCTCTACAACTTCAAGTCGCGTCATGCCGATGAACTCGATCTGAAAGCTGGATACAAAGTGACGGTCATTGATACCTCTGACCCCGATTGGTGGAAGGGAAAGTGTTTGGGAAAAGTGGGATACTTTCCGTCTAAGTACTGCACTAAACTGCAAGCTGGGGAACGGCCATTGCAAGTCACACATAACCTACAGGTAAGTGATGATCCTATTACATACTACACACTACATAGAGCAGTAATTCTTCTGTACATGACGTGTTTGTCACTGTATCTAAACAGAATTAATTTTTTACCTATTTCCTACCTATTAATTTTTTACCTATTTTAACCTATTTGAATGAATTTTTATGTGTCTTCAGATAGATGCAAATGGTTGAGATTTACAATACAATTTTCGAACGCGAGCGAAACCACAGACAAATTTCCTATAGAATGGAATATAAAGCAAGTTTAGTATTAGCTAGGTATCAAGGTTTTGCTATTCTTCCGCGTAGAAGCGGCCTTCAGTGGCGATGGTAGTATTAAATATATTACTTTTACAAACACGTGTAAATGTTTTCATGAATACAAAAGTTTTTATTTGATGATGATTGGCATATATGTATTATGGTAAGGGATAAAGGAGATTCATAATTTAATTTGGCGTCTAAGGGATGGCTATAAAGCTTTCTGAAAGGTTAACGAAGGGATAGAACAGGATATCACTTTGATTATTTGGGATTATTTAAGTTGATACGAGGTTTGAAATCACATGAGACACTGAATAATTTTATCGATAATATGTTGCTTTATTTCACAATATAGAGTACTTTATTTTGAAAGTACTTACTTACAGACGACATGTAACATTGTAACCAAGGATTTATATTATTTTCTTGATGAATGTTTTTAAATAACTTTCAATACCTGGGGAACATTTCTTTCAATTATTGCAGATACTTAAAAAATTTAGGTACCTACTCTCTAATTATTATTATTATTTTCATTCTGATTATTTTAAAACGAAAGCTGTATAATAATTGTAATTGTATTTGTAAAATTAAATAAACGATACAATCCCACATCATTTACATTTTATATTTTAAAAGATAAATCATAACAAACAACGGTTTTTAAGAGATGCATACAAAATCTTATTACTTTGCCAAATCCAATTAGAGGATGAAGAAGACTTGATCTCGATTCCGGCAAAATTGATTCTCGACAACTGCGGCAAACTGCGGTGAATAATAATAGTAAATATATTTACCATTCGGCCTTTTAAAATTATGATGAGAAGTTAAAGCAATAAGACTTTTTCCTCGTCATCAACATTACCTAATTTCTATTAATCATGAAGAAAACATAGAAAGGAAGATCAGTTAAAATTGAGTTAAATATTTCGACATAATATGGATAGGTGTCATATAGGTGTCCTTATTCTACTAGAAATTTTCTTCGTAAAAAGCCGGGGTAAGATAGTAGTCTTAATCTAAATACTTCATATCTTTATAAAATAATATATTTATATCTATAAAGTATTCCAAGGCCTAATAATTATCACACTTTACGCCGCCGTAAATGTTTCAGAATATTTTATGTCAAATAAATACTCATAAGGCGGGCGTGAAGCCTTCATTTTAATTGTGTTTATGGATAGTGTTTTTCTTTTCTTTTAAACATAATCAACAATAGTTTAAAATATATTGTAACATATCATCAATAAATTAAAAACATTCATCATAACAAATGTTGTGTATCTGTTTTGATATTTTTGAAAGCACCTACTTAATATGCATATAAGTACATATAGACTAGAGTAGATAATTTTTGAAACAAAAAAAAATCGCAGTCGGATGAAACCCATTAGAAAAGGAGGGGAATATGATAAAAATGTAAGGAAATATAAATTACGGTCAATCCGAGTTCGGGAAGCGGGAGGGGGGAGCTTTTAAGAGAAAAAAATGGTTTCTCTCGATTTCCGACAAAACTACAAGTCCTATAGAAAAAAATTCAATGGCAAAGTTGTAGGTAATTAAAAGTTCTACAACTTTTGTATTCACAATTTTTTCACATAACCTCAAAATTTAGGTGAAAAATTCAAAAAACCAAGTTTTTGGTCTTTTATTTTTATCTACTTCAAAATTTATTTTTTTTCTACGAAATTTGGTGGAAACTTACTTTATTATGTCCCAAATACACTGTAATTTATTTGATTGAAAATATTTATTTTTTCGCCTTATTTTGAATTAATACCAAAAAAACAACCTAATTCTCAATCGAAAAGTCACCCGTCAAAATATCAGCTTTTTTCAAAAACTTGGGGTGCCTTTTATTCATTGAAATCTCTACTTTCATATGGTGTAAAAAAAATAAACACCACCATAGTAAATGTTCTCAGGAAATGCATACAAACAGTGTGAAAATTAGCTTTTACTAAATCAGGCACACTTCTCGAACTACCTGAAATGTTTTTATCGACATCATTTTGCTTTTAAATATGCTGTAAAATATTGAACTTAGAACAGATAATTATTTTTCTTTTGAAATATTACCGAAAAGCCGATACAAGAGAAGATATAGAGTTCGAGAAGTGTGCCTGATTTAGTAAAAGCTCATTATTACACTGTTTGTATGCATTTCCTGAGAACATTTACTATGGTGGTGTTTATTTTTTTTTACACCATATGAAAGTAGAAATTTCAATGAATAAAAGGCACCCCAAGTTTTTGAAAAAAGCTGATATTTTGACGGGTGACTTTTCGATTGAAAATTAGGTTGTTTTTTTGGTATTAATTCAAAATAAGGCGAAAAAATAAATATTTTCAATCAAATAAATTTCAGTGTATTTGGGACATAATAAAGTAAATTTCCACCAAATTTCGCAGAAAAAAAATTAATTTTGAAGTAAATAGAAATAAAAAACCAAAAACTTGGTTTTTTGAATTTTTCACCGAAATTTTGAGGTTATGTGAAAAAATTGTGAATACAAAAGTTGTAGAACTTTTAATAACCTACAACTTTGCCATTGAACTTTTTTCTATAGGACTTGTAGTTTTGTCGGAAATCAGGAGAAACCATTTTTTTCTCTTAAAAGCTCCCCCCTCCCACTTCCCGAACTCGGATTGACCGTAATTTATTTTTCCTTTTATTTTCATCATATTCCCCTCCTTTTCTAATGGGTTTCATCCGACTGCGATTTTTTTTATCTTTTCATTATTTTTAAAGGCTTCTACCCCAGTCTAATATATGTAGATACAATCACGAGTATTCATTTTGTATCGAACTTTTCAGTTTGTTGTCGATAGTTGGTAGTTCTCAAGGTCAATAACACAGTTACTGTTCTTAGAAAGAAATGAACAAAAAACTAAAGCAATTCCAAGCAATGGTGACTCAATACTCAATATGTAATCGATATCTAATAAATCCGTGGAATAAAAAATTATATCCGTTTGTTTTCTATAACTTTGTGAAGAATTTTCCACCCTCATATCTAAAGTTTTCCATTGTATTAAGATAATATTTTATCTAAACGAGCTTATCCAATATAAAATAATAATAATATGAAATACTTTGGCAGCAATAAGACATTTTGTTTTCGCTTTTTTTTTCTAGTACATATTGCATTTGTATTGTGTGTGTTTTTAATTAAATTTTAACTCTCGTTCATGTAATAATGGAAGGCTATCGATTTGTAGCGTATGTTTATTTAATTTTAAATTTATAAAAAATTCGATCACGAGGCGGGATACGAACCTGCGTCTTTCACACCAATCCGGGGCAGATCTCGGATATCGAATTTTTCTATATTAGCATTTGAATGTCATAAAACCAAAAATATAAAATTATTTTATTTTATTTTATTTTTATTACGTCGATCTTAAACTACAACAGTTTAAGAAGCTACAAAAACATGAAATAATTCATAGTTTAAATCATTCATAAAAAACAAGAACTGATCTGAACGGGAAAGATTTGACTGTATTTATAATGACAATAAACATCCCACTAGTAAAAGCTCTACATCGAAACTTTTATGTTAATCATTTCATCCGTATTGACGCCAAAATGTATTCACTTTCCTCTTGACAACAAGATAGTAGAATAGCAATAGGATGGATTTACATTCACATCAAAGTATGACATGTTTACAATATGTTATCATATACTGAACATCTAGGAGATTTGGTAATTTCCTCGCCAATATATGAGAAAAACCTTTACAATAGTGTAACTCTTGATATTATATTTATATGTATTTTATACAATTGTTACGTAGTTGGGCGTTGCCTCGTACGTGTTTAAGAGTATTCCTTTCACGTATCACAATTTGCGATGCGTGATATATCGTTTTCCTTTTGCAAATCATATTTATCCAATATGTTATGTTATTTATTGTCATCGCGAGGACTTAATACTGAAAAAGTTGAAATTCAGGATCTTACTATGAACTGAGCAAATTAATACCATACACATGTTGATAAATATTTTGTCATACATGTTTGCATGTTTGTAATTCTTTCACGAAAAAAAACTACTTAACGGATTTGGATGAAACTTTACAATAATAATAATAATAAAGGTTAAGTCCATTTAACACCCCTATCCATAGCCCAGTTTTTTTCCTGTTCATTGTTTTTGCAATAGTCCTACATCGGCCGCGGTCTGCCCAGGGCTGTATCTCTATAGTGCAGTCATGGGCAGGCTGCTGGTGTCCCACATCACATTAAAATTCTCTAAAGGGCCTCTGCGTGTTGGACCTGTGTCCCCACGTAAGCCTTCCAAAGGGCCGGATCTTCCTTATAATATTACCCGAGTATTATGGAGAGAGACAAAATAAAGGTTATATATTTCAGAATAACATATTATGCTATAGAAGTATTTGATTTTGAATAACGTCCGCAGGTGAAACAGCGCTGCAGAGCTAGTGAATCATAAATGTATCATTGCAGGTATCTGACGGTGATAATGGCCTGATGCTGCTGCGCGATCAGATCGTGATCCAAGTCGGTGATGAAGTGGACGGCATGGTGATGATCCGCTCTGGTGATAACCGCCAGGGAGTGTGCCCGGTGAAGTTTCTACAGGAAGTGTGACGCTTTAAACTGCCGAACTTCAGCGCTTTCCGAGTAAGTACATTTTTAAGTAGTTTTCTTTTTAAATAATGCGTTTATTTGTTCAGATTGAAGTGGAGGAAGTAGTAATTTTGCTATGAGTAAAATACTATTTAGTATACCTAGGTAAATATATTATTCTTGTGCAATACTATGTTCCTAATATCTATGAATAAAATTAAAAGTTTAATTAAAACAAGACACACTTCTGTTTTTTTTTTCTGAAATTTACACAAAGCGCAGTTGCAGTGCCTACTTACTTTACTTCAACAAAAAAAAATCACACTGCCATAATTCATATAACAATAACAATATAATTAATATTACTTCCTCAGCGACGCAGCTCACTCTCAAACGAACCCCGATCATACTTACGTCCGCAGCCATCACACAGTGCCCCAGTGACCCCTTCTGATAGCGACCCACAATGGCCATACGCAGACCAAGAAGCACATTCTAGCAAAGCAAGATACGAAGCCTCCGTAGAAGGGGTCTGGTGGTGGAAACGTCCGCTTGGTGTCCGCAGATCAACTTGCAGACGATGTGGAGCGTCTTCTTCATCGCGGCCGCTACAAATGACCCCCTGTGTACCGCAAGATGGCTATGACAGACGACCCACTTCGGACGAACGCCCGCTGAATATCCGACAATTGTACCTCTAATGTTCCAGTTTTATTTATTTGAATGTCTGAGTCAATACGAAAACTTCCGCAGCTGTCCGCAGGTCCACTTGCAGACGATATGGAGCGTCTTCTTCATCGTGGCAATTACAAATGATCTCCCAGTTAATCTTCCAGTTTCGTAAATTAAGCCTCGTTAGGCCCCTGAAAATGATCCCCTGTGTAAGATAATGTCTTTGATAGACGAATGACTTCCTATGAACGCCCACTTCATATCCGACAATTATATCTCTTATCTTCCAGTTTTATTTGTATAAATGTTATGTAATAAACTTTGATTTTTTTTCATTTGCGTGAGTTATGTTCTTGCTTATTTGGCTGTGTCAAATGTTTGAGAATGATATGCTCCTGATTTATTCTATGTATGTTTTAATTCTCTTTTTGTTACACGGCCTATGATTTTGAAAATCAGTCCTTCCAAGCTTAGAATTTATTTCGAAATGAATTTAGTATCTAATTATAAATTTACTTATTACGATGTCTTTATACAGATGTATTAATTAAATTAAAACGTGCTAATTAATAATTATATAACATATCAATTTTTCTTGTATGTGTATATTTATATACAAAACCGATCGGATGTTTTATTTATTTGTATTTTGCTGTTGTATTGTATAATGATAAGACTTAAATATACTTAGTTTTGCAAAACGAACCTAATTGATTTGCTACACATATTAATCACTTTCAGTAGGTTCTTGAAAATGATACGTAGCTTATAGCTAAGTGTGTTTCCTTTCCACACTTGGTACATATAGGTTCGTATATCGGGCCTACACTAGTCAGATAAGTAACTATTTATTAGTACCATAGCTTAGAATTCAGTCTCCATTAAAAATGATTCAACCACGATGCATTTACTTCAGTGAACATTGTGTAAAAGTAAGGAATATAATATTATCCTGCGATTACTAAGATAATTGTGAGATAATATTTAGGTAGTACCCCAACCCCGTAGGATCACCAAAACATCATTGTAGGTAAAATCAGTATAGAATATAAATAAATGTGAAATTATCAAAGTAGATTATATAAATAAATCGTAGAGAATATAAAAAAAATAATAATTTGTAGGTATAGATACATAGATATTTAACACTTTCGGAGATTACATAAAAATATATTCATTATAAAACTATGAAATAAAAGCACAAAATTAATAAAATTCATTAGCAACAACTACGAGTTAGTTTGGTGACAAAAATACATATATTTTGACCGTTTTATTTGACCAAAATTGTTATAAAAAATTATGTTTATCCTAAAATTTATTATATTTATACAATATACCTTAACATACGAGTAAAATAATCGATAAAATAATAGTGACTAAAAATATTATATTTAAATCCATGCCTTATATATAGACGAATTTGAATTGTACTTTAAATTATATTTTGTTTCATAATTCTACTTTTTCTACCCATTACTTTGTATCTATTATGGTGAAATAATGTATAATATAAATGCTTGGAAACTGCGGTGCTTTTTGATGGTATATATTGGGTTTGCAAAACGCGACGCACGCAACTATAACTTTGCAAAACCTTTGTTATGGAATACTCAGGGAATTCGACATTTTACCTCTTTTCTCGTTTCATAATGTTATTTTTACACGTTTGAGCCGTCCCCTAAAAGTTTTAAATAATGCGAATATTATTATAAATTATCAAAATTGTTATTAATCCGTGATCCCACGTAAGTTGTAAGGAATAAGTACGTTAATATACATAGGTTTAGCTGACAACTAATAAGAGTAATATTATGTGCAATTTCTGATTTATATCTTATTTATTATTTGTTTAAAAAAATATCTGGTAATACATTGTTGCTATGATGTGATTATGATCGAAAAATATGAAAATTTTTACTTTTGTTTATGTTTTAGAAGTAATTAAAATTATTAATATGGTAGCCATGAGAATAGATACGATTTTTGTGAGATCTGACCATTATTTTTTCTATTATAGCTACAATGTTACTCGTGTTTTTATTTTGTTATTAGTTGAACAGCAGAAGAAACTAGGTATAGGTACCTACTTCAATATCTAGATATATATACTAAATCGTTTCGATATAAACATAGAAAGAAAAAATGTTTTAAAAAGGTGCTCAGTGGCAGGCTTCTGTAAGTAATATTTTTCTAAATAAATCATTTTTTACCTTTTTTTCAATATTATAACCTTCGCTTACTATGCAATTGAAACATCGGATATTTTTTTTATTTAATTGTGAGATTTATTACATAGAATCATGAATAAATATATTATATTCATAATTAATTTCCAATTAGCTTTAGCAGAAATATATATTTATTTCAAAACATGACTTCAAAATTAGTAATGAAAATTGTTTGTTTTACATGAAGTAGATTATATTAGAATTAATTAATTAAACCATAACGATTTGTAATAGTTTAATTGATAAGATATTATATAAAAATGATACGTATACAATATACACCGTAAATTATTATCTATTAATTGATGTTAATTATGGTTAAAACCTATTAAAATATGTATTGCGTTACACGCACATAATATTAGATGGTCTTCACAGTAATATAGTATACATATAATATAAATTCTAGGCCATTTTAATGGCACACGTTGTAATTTTTTTTTATTCTATAGTCTATGGATAAGTTAACTATTGTTTATTGTTATCTGTGCTCATTATAATATGTTCCTTTTTTAAACATATTGATCTCACTATAACATCATGATGTTATAGATAATATAGGACCTAAAAAGAACCAAATAAAAAAATATATTTAATGTATGAATTAGATTGTAGGGATGTGTCCCAATTAACGATCCCGAAAGTGAGATGTTTAGTGGTAAGTTATATGGGTATATAATATTATACTTGTGAATTGTGATGTATGTGTATAGCATTGCGAATTCACGAAAACGGTAGGCTAGTGTGATAGAATAATCATGTTATAATGTGTATATTTGTATACAAAATTTTCTGTCGCGCAATGAGTGAAGCAAGCAGATGGGACCCGCTTCGTGAGTTTTACGTACCTACTATACTAGAATCAAGCTTGTTTGGCGTGATAGGAAATACAAGTACTTACATAGTTTGATAACCATAGTAAAAGAGCAAGAAAAATATTACTATAAGCTTTTTCCACGAAATATTTCACGATTTTAGTGCTTTTTAATGAAATCTGTTTTTTTTTTATTTACCTGTTATTTTTAAGCAATTTGTTAAGTAAATGCTCTTTTGCTGTGGTGATAAAATATAAATATACGTACATAATAGCTAGTTATGTAGGTATTTTTTTCCATACAAAACTACATAAGTACCTATACAATTATAAATTTTATAATTTTTGTGAGCCATCAAAATTTTTATTGTAACTGTTTTATATTGTGTTTCATGTATTTATTTAATTCCCGATGTTAATAGATAACTAATGTATTAGAATAAATAAATTAAATGTGTCGAACAAAGTTTTTTTATTTCTGCCAACTTTCCTTGTACATAATTTTAAATTAGTGATTAGAAATTGATATGTAATTTATAGGTATTAATTATTTTTATCTTTAGTTGCAAAACCAATAAAACATAGTAATTATGCAACTTTAATCATTTAAAATATATTTTTTTACATAATATCCGACTAATAATTATTCTTTCTTTCTTAACGAACGTTTGTGGGAAAATATGTTTTTTTGTTACTTTCGTGTGCAAAAAAAAGTCTTTCTTTCAAGAAAAATCAGCTGATAGTTTCGATTCATGGGCGTAGCTAGCTAGCCATAGGCTTAGGGTGGGGCAAAAATATAAAATAATAACATGGACTAATAAATATATTTATTAGTCCATGATAATAATATGTAACTAGCAACTATACCTGAGGTATTATTCTGGTGAATTTTGAGGCGGAAATCTAGTCTTTTATAATTTTTTTAAGTTTGTCTGTCTGTCATGACTCCTTTTCTCAGGAACGCGTGGACTGTGGTTAATCCACAGACAGATCCCGGTGAAGTACACTTGTGCTTTTTAATCGCGATTTCTCTATTTTTTTTATATGAGAAGTACTAGAAAACTTTAGAAATATTAAACCTCATTAAATTTCCTACTATACAGGGTGTCCCAAAAAGTAGTGATGAACAGAAGCTGGGAGGTAGAAGACCTAGAGGGTTATCCGAATCACCCCCATGTATGTCATGCGATTTTTCGTATTTTCGGAGTTACGACGTTTTTTTCAATTTTTCACCTATCGCCGAGTACTATAAATATATATAATTTTTTTTATACCACGGTAGGTTAGAGTGAAATAGAATGATTTATTTAAGAGTTGAGAGACGATTTGTATTTGGTCACGTAGTAACCACATTGTGATTTGTGACACCATCACAGATGCGCAAAATTTTACACCTGCCACTGTGTGGTTGCTCCACTGACGAGAGGCTAGCTTCTAGCACAGACTACTTCTAGGTAAGCGCGTTCCATCTTGTGGTCAAGCGCTTCCCTATTCCCAATAAAAAAAAACATTCAAAATATTTCCCGCCCAGCGCCATCTGTTTCATTTTGTATGTACTAAGTACTGCACACTGTTATTTTTAATAGTTCATGAATATACTACTAGATGGCGGGACTTACTATAAGGGTTTAAATTATTTGTTTAAATTTGGCTTTTGTAATGTTTTGTTTCAAAACATTTTATTATTCATACAATTTCATGTTCTTATGATAAAATTACAAATTTAATTTTATTGTATTATATTATGTGATTACTACACATAGGTACGTTATACGTAGATTGATTTATTCGAGCCATTTCACGTAAACTTATAAAAATAATTCCTTGGTAATATTATATAGGTAAACATTCTAAATAAAATTGTACAATGGTGTTTGGCACACCGCGAATAGCGACCCTACTTTTCACCTCTATGGCGAGTGTCGATAACCCTATACAGTAAGCGCTCGGCCTACCATCACGCCTGCGCTGCAGCGCGAGTGGTCTCTCAACGGCGGCATTAAACTGGCCGCATTCCAATAGTCCGCAAACGTGTCGCAAAACTTTCTTATTTAATAAGTAGATAATTCTTAATCTATTTCTCATTATATAAATAATTTTAATAATATATAAATTTTTCTTTGTTCAAATTAAAATATATTATCAGAACAAATTCGAAAACCATAATTTATCTAATTATCCAGTGCCGCCGTTCGATATTTTCGCATTCCATCACATAGATGGCAGCACTTAAAATATTTGACATTCCATGAATTCCAACCGTCGTGGGCTCGGCTCAAATGTCATACGCGACTATTTCGTCAACAGAATCGTGGCGCGATAGTTGGATTTTATAAAATAATAAACAAATAACAACAGTGTGTTTAAAAGATTATGGATTGAAAACTATACATCAAAGTGAAACGCATTAAGTAATGACAAAGAGCGAGTCGTATTGTAGTTGAATTGCTTAAGCTTACGGGATTATTTTGCGAATCGTTTCTTATTGATTTTCGTTCTTTGCCGGTGTTTTGTTGAAGTATTATTGAGTTTAACTTGATAACGTATTATGAGAATAAAGATTTTAAGACTATTTCTATCCGAATTTGTGAATATAACAAGTTTATAAATACTTTCGTATCTAGTGATAAACAAACAAAACTTTGATCGTGTGCTGTGTACATCGTGGGAAAATTTAATTGTAAGTTCGTTTTTGTAACATTTTTTTCTTAAGTATTGTATAATAATGTATAGTTAAATAGCATGAGGGATATCAAGAATTGTAAAATATATTTTATCCAAAGCGAGTTTGGAAAAAAAATTACTGCACCAATAAACATAAACATTTAATTCGACCGAACTCCTGTACAGACATAAGTCATGAGCATCAAATAACTACAGTGAGTACATAGTAAGTACGTTGTTACCGGTTTGTAGCACGATCACAGCAGGCAAAAAATTTCGCCGCGACGCGGACGTAGCGAGGGCATCCATTCGGTGTGGCGAAGAATCTCGCGTAATAAGTTAATAACGTGGAATGCGAACGATACGGGTGTACAAGCGCTGGCATCCACATGCGCATGGCCCCGTTGATAAGAAGTCGATAATACTCCGCCCGATTGCCCAATGTGACCCCGGTTTGATACTCCTTTGTAGACTTTCGCTAGACCAATACACGGATATCGTAGGAGGAATTTCGCTCACCATTGCCCCTCTCAAAAATATTTCAGAATTACTTACATAATTAGGCGAGTTTATTGAAGAATAGAAGTTTACTCATAACAAACATGTTTCTGTAATAAAACATTACTCCATAATTTAGCAATCATTGACACAGCCTACTCTTTTTAATGGTATGCTATGCTTTCACCTAATTATTATCAGCTTTACCTATGAGTTCATAATAAAACACATTTCATCAGAACATGTTCCTGTTTATGTTTTATGTAACACATTCTGCCTTATTTTTCATACCTACGTTAATACTTGTAAGATACCTATAGGTAAATAAATAATAATTGTCCGTCTCATAAGCCTGACGCATAAGGCAGTGCAGAGTGCTCTACTTGTTCCTTACGAAAATCAAATGTTTTTTCAATAAATTTTTAAGAACATAGGTACCTACCTTGGTAATTCCTGAGTAAAACAACTTCATAAGTTAGGTATATAGGTACCTACCTACCTTGTACTTAATACGGCAATAATACGTCTGCTCGAGGTACAAGCATGTGTTAAAACGTAATGAACTAACAGCCCATTGTTAAAGTCATTGAAGTGTAAGCTTAATGCTCATACAACTTATAATCTCGCCTTATATTCTAACAAGTACAAACAAAAATCCCAAACATTTGCGTTGATTTCTTAAAATAGGAGCAGCTGCAGTAGTGAAAGAGATGTAAGCAAACCCTATAAAATTCGAAACATCTGCCATCCTCCCTACTGCCTGTCCCCTTGAGCCACGTGCGCACAGCAGGGGTAGCCATCGTTACATCGTAAAGAAACACCGAACCCCAAATGCGGGCATACCTTACCACAAAGGAGGGATTTTGAACCTTAACATACGGTGTTTGGGACCACGATACATATAATATAAACACACTAAAATAGAATATTATTTTTATACGGAATGTCAAGGTTCGACCACCATGTGGCTTTCTTTTTTGGAACTTACCGCGAACATAAAGTACAGTCTTGTGAAGGTTAAATTATGCTAGGTTCTTGCTAATTATTGCCAGCCTTCAACTAATCACGCAGGTAACTACTTACCGTAAAGAAAATCGATCAGTGAAACAGATGTGAAATGCATCTGCTCCATCACTCCATGCCACAAAAAGGCACGAGACTTCACCTACTTGGCTGATTTTTATACGGATATAAAAATACATTTTAAAAACATAAGTATTGTGAAATGGGACACACAATATCAATCGTTTTATTTAAATTACGTTTCACCAGATCTTAAACCTCTTATCGATATAACATTCCTCGCATACCTTTTACTATTCTCTACCAACAAATTTGTTCGGACACAATAACATATAAAAGTTAGATTGTCCGACATAACTCACGCTCGAATACAGTCAGGCGAGAAAAATTCTATTGTGGTTATTGTACCAAATTCCTTTACATAAACGTGGCCGTAGCACTTTACTCGTCATAACGTTTTGTAATCCCTTTACCTCTTATTGGATAAACATCTCGACGTCAACATAAAAGTATCCTCACATTCCATGAATTCAAGCCATTACGCTCATTAACATTCACGTTGGATTTATATATAAAAATATGTCAGCTATGTGTGGAATGTCCTTAATCGCATTATTATACCTATTAAGCGACGCTTGATAAGAATGTGCAAATAAATAAAGAGCTATCAGAATATCATTTTGTTTAAATACAATGGACTAATATTAATGGAATCAACTATCAACTGGTTAACCGCGGTCCGCGATACATACGGCCACAGATATATTATTTTGGTCGGTATGCGAATTTAACAAAGCATTGTGAGGAATTGATATTTGACCTGCTTATTCGCATTGAGATCGCTTCGAAGCTGAAACGATTGGTGCGTTTTGAAATATTGCGATTTTAACAATACCGACACGCCTCGCATGACCATTTCGTGTAGTAACATACGATTTGAATGATATAATCGGCAATGAATTTCACTCGATATTTTCTAAACTATGTCATAATTTTATCGACAGTGTCGATAAATAACACAAAATTAGGTATATTTGGTGATTTTGATTAATTTGCTGACTTCATCCTCGTGGATTCATCAGCATTCAGCTATAAGAAATATTTGTGGTCAAAAAAAATAGTTTATTTTCTCGTCAATTATTTTTAAATTAAAGGCAACTTTTGGCTTGCAGATATATCGCGTACATAATATGTGACAACAAGTTAGACATGGAGTCTTTATTCTGCCACTGAACGTGGCATCCAATCAAAATTCCTATGTTCCTCTGCTAATGATGCATCGCATCAAGATTATCGATTTAATTGATCAACTATAACTATTAGGTTTTAGAAACATGGTAAAAATAACATTACTGAAGAGTTGTCTCAGCAAATCTGTCTACATCTCGTCAGATTCGGGCTAATCTCACGAGAGAAACTCGGTCGCGCAGCTAGTATTTATAAAACATGATTTAGCAATCGAACATGTGTCCCTCTATAAAGCATTTTATGTCATCGTCACGTAGTTTGTTACATTTCATCAGAGCAGCACCACTCAAACATTGGCTTGATTCCCAAGCCAATGGTATTGGAATCTTGGTACAATCATTTGCGCTTTACAACGGCGTCTGTCCAATGTCTAGCCGTTTACATGGCTCGAAGAATTTCCGCTTCGGTATTTGCATATCGTCTTATGATTTCACGGCGACATTCATTCTGCGCGCCAAATATTTTTACGTGCGCAGACATGAATTCCTTGCTCTGTCCGCGAATGCTCTTTGCGGAATTGGCGCAAAAACTCGTCGCATAAGTGTTTACTGTAATGAGGGGCTATTACACTTTAAGTAAATTTTATACGTAGATGAGCATTCTTGTAGATCGTAACTACTAACTACAGTACTATTACTAACACTTATATGTAATCGTCAATCATTTAATTTCATATATGATACGCACCCTTCACTCCTTTCAGGCTATCCACATTGCACAACGCTCATGACAATCGTAAGCTTTAATTTATGCATATAGAAAGTAAACTAAGTCTTTATTTTATAACTAGTTGTTGCCCGTGGCCGCGGCATCAACTTCATTATATCCTTTTCGACAGCTTTCTGTAGGTACTTCACCTATTACTATTCCAATTAGTCCCAATATCCTCATAATCAATTACTGCAAACAGCGTTTAAAGCACAAGAATCACGAAGTCCCAACAGTGATATATGTAAAAAAGTATAGCTAAAACTTACTCAGAGCTTTACATTTCAGTTAAAAATGGAGAAGGTGGAATCGGCTCTCGACGTGTTATCACGTGCCGCAACTATGGTGCAACCGTGCCCCGCATACCCTGCCAGTGATTCAGACGGCTTCGGTAAGTTATCCATGATGATATTTTATTTAATAACGTCCACGACACATCTGAGAGGATATGAAGACGTTTCACGTAAACAAATGTCTGCAAAGAGAAGACAGAAATCGTTAGAAACATGGTTTTAGTTAATGTTTATGTGTAGTGTAAGCACTGTTAATTTATAGAAAAACGATTGATGAATCTAGGATTTGATGTGTTAATTTATTTTTTATTTTTATAACGCTTTAACACCGCTAGAGGAACCTTATTACTAGAAATTTTAAACAAATAAAATAGTTAGTAATTATGAATTAATATTTTAAATATTGCTGAATAGATATCCATAAATAAAAGGATGCAATTTTTTTTTCTTAAACATATTAAGTACCATAATTACATTTTAAATCATGTTATCCTACAAATTTATTACGTAAAATGCTAACGATTTAGCAGTTTTCGTGAAGGATCTTTCAAGGTTAGGTTTAGTATATTTAGACTGGAATGCATCTTGTTATAAAGTGATTTTATACTTATTCGGTAATTGGCTTGATAAATTGCTTAGATGAAGAAAAATGATGAAAATTATATAAACAACCAACACATTAGTCGAGACACACTGTAGGTATATTCGTAAATATTAAATACCCAATTAGGCTTATGCAAAAAATCTGGTTATTCTAAAGATTAACCATCGTATAATTTTAAAATAAATATAATATGTACTTTTAGGATACTTGTACGCTAAAGAGTTCAGTGATCTTTGTCATTGTTGTAAAATAATTAAAATTTGAACTCAAATACGCTCTATCAGTTTTTATTATGATTGATATGATAACCATTGAACAGTTATAACAAATTGCATAACATTTATAATTTCTAAGAACTAATACCTCTGCTAGACGTATCATAGTATCTCGATTCTCGAGTGATGAAAAAGCAACCTCAATATAATTCAGCGATGAACTAAACTACTAACATGGAATTTGGCAACAGCGCCTTGATTTGTGACCCTATTATATCCATTACTGACTGCGCCCCACGGTTTCATCCGCGTTGCTCCGCTCCTCTTGGTCTTAGCGTGATGATATATAATATAGCCTATCGATAGCCTTCCTCGATAAATGGGCTATCTAAAACTGAAAGAATTTTTCAAATCTGACCAAGTTGTCCCTGAGATTAGCGCATTCAAACAAACAAACTCTTCACCTTTAAAATATGTATTAAGTAGTATAGATTCGTTACTTATTTGCATCAATTAGTCAATGTTTAGAAACGTCTCGGAATTCAGATATAGCTAGCGCAGTATCCATATGGTTGTCGGCATCTGGCCTTGTAGGCGGGTCACATTCCTGATTCCCACTGACATTGTTTAGTCGTTCGCCGACGGAAACGTACCTACAGCCAAGTGTAACATATTAATTTTATTTACTTTTTTCATGTATACAATCGACAGATGTGGAATGAAACGCTTTAAATGTCGGAACACCTTTTGTTTATAATGTCGGTACTGGAGTTTTATTCAGATCATATTATCATCAAAGTAACAAACATGTATTTTAAACGCACATTAGATTCAATTTTTTTGCCAGAATTAGAACAGGTACTCAATGAAATGTTTAGTAGGTAGGTATGTAATTTAACTGTAATTGTTTTGGTACTTACCAGTTTTTCGTGAATATCATATTCGGATTATCACCTCTTTTAAAACTATTGCGATATTTCTTAAAGTACCTATATCTTCATAAATATTATATCCTAATTGAACATTGCATTTTACATAAGTAGACAATTAGGGAATGCAATCCCGACTCGAGATTGCAAATTCGGGATCCCGCGGGATTAGAAATATCAATCCCGCGGGATCCCGGAATTTTCGGGATCCCGTCTAATTAAAAAAAAAAGTTGAATTCAGATGACTGAAAAAGCTAATAACTGCTTCTTTGTGATAGGAGGCCATCCATAAATTACGTCACGCGAATTTTAGAACTTTTCAACCCCTCCTTGTCACAGGTTGTCACATTTTTAGTACCCCGTCCCCCCTAATGTGACGTCACACATTTTTCAAACTTATGCATGTATCTAAAAATAATCAAAAGAAAACAGTTATTTTCGTTTTTTTACTTATTTTTACTTATTAAATAATCTTAGATATCGAAAATTTTAAAAATCGTAAATTTTTGTGTCCCACTTGCATTACAACATGACTCTAGGAATTAAATGTTGTTACGTAAGAGATAGGTAATCTTATAGTGATTAGTGAGAGTGCGAAATTATTAATAAATACAAATAGGTAGGTAGATTAAAAATTTTCTGTTCAAAGTTTTTTGCTCACGTACAAATTTCGTTTCGTTTTATTATGTCACGTCACAAAGCTTTTGATCCCCCCCTGCCCCTTGTCACATTATGTCACATAAAGATGATACCCTCCCCCCCTATTAACGTGTAACGTAATTTATGGATGGCCCCTAGTGAGGTTAACTAAAATAACATGTTACTCGAAAGAAAATAAAAACCTTTATTATTTGATTAAATAATAAAGGTTTTTATTTTCTTGGTAAGATTTTACCAACTAAATAATAATCAGGTTGTAAGGAAATCAACGTAGGTAAATTAGGTAATCCAAACAATAAGCTTATTTCAAGGGAATTAGTAAAAATTAGGAAAAATTGAAAAGCTTGCGACCCGAGTGGTTGTGTGTTGCGTCGCTGACCACTGCCGCCCAATCCCGTCAATCTCGAACGGGATCTCGTCATATTATGCGTCGGGATTGATCCCGAAAAATTACACGAGATCTCGCGAGATCGGGATCCCGCGGGATCGGGATTGCATTCCCTATAGACAATATAATGCATTTATATAACCGTTAAGTAGTAAAATAAAGTATTACAAAGTTTCTCATGAGAAATAAGTGTCTTAATATAAATAATAAGCCCAAATCTAATTGTATCTCGATACCGGATTTTCCTCTTTATTGTTACAACTCTAATTTACATTCACGTACGTTTTTATGGCTTACAATAGCTTCCCAATAAAGTCAGCAAAACGCATTAGAAGGCGCAAATAATTGGAAAGTTCTATTGAATATGAGAAAGAAAATATCCTTTATTTAAGTTTTTCTACTTATTTTATTCTATTAGGACGTATAAAGGAGGCGTCCTATACAATTCAAATGAAGGTAACTTGTTCAACCCGTCTTGGGGTATTTCAATGAGAGTAGGTATGGGATAAAGTGCGTGAACAGGAGAAAATTAAATAGTTTATAAATGTAGGAATTTCTTTATATTTTGTTTAATACTATGTATTGAATTTTAATACAGTAATTAATCTAATTGATTAATTAATAAATATTGCTGAGTTAAAACTATTCTACTACAATCTGTTTAAATTTTCATTTTCGTGAAAGGTCATAAAACTCATCAGTATTAGTAGTACATATTATGGTTAATAATTTTAGCTGTAACGTTGATAGATTACAGCAAAATAACCAATCGCAAAACAATTATGAATTTTAGTACCTAGTATTTGTCGAGAATTTTATGTGAACATATGAAGTTCAAAGGAAACGTTGCGTCTTTCCAAACTATACAAGGCCAGTACGCAACGGTGTGAAACTAATCACGTATAGTTTGGAAATAACTTTTTTACAAAGTTCTTCCAATCTATACAACAGCAGTACGCAAATACTTGCAAATACTCGCGTATACTTTGTAGTGAAGTAAGTAAGAATAGCGCTCCAAAACATACAGCGCCAGTACGCATGCGGACTAATCGTGTATGTTTCGGAGTAAGCGCGGCGTCTCTCCATTGCTCGCGTTTATATTATTGTATTGCTGTTTTGAAATCTATTATTAAAATGCTGCTGAAATGATAGTATATTTTTTGTATCGAGGATGCTTGTGTCTTCGTTCCCGACTATACTGCACGACTTACAATTGACAATAGTGCTAAAATGTAAGAATCTAATAAGTCCAGAAGAAGACGGTTGCGAGGCGACGGAGCCCCGCTTCGCGGGGCTCCTATTTTTGTGTAGTTAAAAAAAACACAAACCTAACCTAACCCATAGGTAACCCTTATATCTGTTACCTATTTATTTTTCTAAGCTTACATAATAATATTTTTATTCCATATTTTACTGAATCAATCAAGAAGAATAAAAGTAGATAGATATAGCTGTACAAGTCTTTGATTGCCTATATATTTATTATTTCGCTCAAGCGTAAGTGGTGTTAGCTTAGATATTAAGTTATACATATTTTGCGTACTGATCGTGTATAGTTTGGAAAGAAGAAGCAAGCATCCGCTTTACAAAGTATACACGATCAGTACGCAAAATTCGTGTATATATTGTAATAACAAACTTAAAAACAGCATTACAAAGTATACACGAGCAGTTTCCTATGGTTGCGTTCTGGCTATGTATAGTTTGTAAATACGCGGAAACGTTGAACAATTTCACCAATGCTCTACAGCTACACATCAATAATTATAATTATTGTACTGCAATCCTTGTGGATTACTCACATCCTCGTAAATCGTAATGTATAGGCAGACATTTTCCGCATACTTACGAAACAACTATTTGAACCGCTAAATATAAATAGGATTATTGTGTTTACAAACGGAATCAATAATTTTGTGGGTGCACGTGCCAATTATTATTTTGGACATCTTTATCTGCTCAAGATAATTTTTGTTTTTATTCAGAATGAAGAACCGGAATTTCTTTTTTAAAAGTAACTTTAATTAACACTTTATACGCAATCTTAAAAATTAATTAATAATGAAAAATATTTACTAGAGTAATTTATATTTCCTATCCCAAATAATTTAATTGAAACATTGGTAGACTTTTAAGTCTTTAATCGCAGAAAAAGAGATTATTTTGTACGACAATAAATTACAACTTAGTACGTTGGTGTATTATTACTTTATAAAAAACATTCGGTTCTCGAAAAAATTAAATATTATAAATTATAATAATTTCGTCAAACCCTCAAACATTAGTACCTCGTCTAACTTCAATAATGATTCTATAAAACGTAAATCAGCGGAACACCAAAGACAATTCCTTGTTTACAAACAGTGTTGATCACATATAATTATGCAACGCGACATCGGCGCATGCACACTTACTTTCGTTGGTTTGCGTGCGCGCGCTGGTCGCAAGCCATGAGGGAAAGCGCTGAGGAATTTGGCTGAGCGTCAGCGGTGGCCGGTGTCCCGTGTCTACTAGGTATATAGATGGGTAGAATCAGCCCACTGGGTACCTCCCACCTTGTAATGTTTCTATCACATGCTAGCGAAATACTGCTTAGTTATTATTTATTAATATTGTATAAGAAAAATAGGTTTTAACATTCGTAAACGGCTTTGCAATTGATTCAATCTCGTAGAAATTGGCTTCAAATATCACAATTAAATTGAATGTCTACTCAGTGTGCTTTTTGTGGCTTGGGACTGTGGGGTGCGTGATAATGGATATTAATTACACTAGGTACAGTACCTTTGGGTGATGCACAAATAACCACACACTCACAGTTTTAACGTTTATTATCTCCGCACAGAAGGAGAGAGACAATTATCAGATACAAGCAACACTTTGGGCATGAAAATACAAGAACAAAAAGACACTGACTAGATGCGCATTCGGTAACTAAGATCGAACTGTTAATTTTACAATTGTGTAGAAACTTGAAGAAATATTCCGATCTACCCGCTGGGACCGTGATAATTTCGTCGCGGCACGCATACTACGCGAATACCGCGACTCCGTCATAAAATAATAAATATTATAATTATTTTGTATGAGTGTAATGCATGTCTGTATTTTTTGTGTTTTGTGTAATGAATGTTTAGTGTTATAATTAAATACGAATATAAATATGAAATAAAATATTTAAATACATGTTGTGTGTAATATATACGTATGATAAAATACATACACTAAAATATCGTGTGTTAGCCACATCACTCCCCTCCAGAGACCGGGTTAAGGGCGATAAAAGTCTGGAAAGTGAACTCTCCTCCCAGAGCGAGTGGTATATGCCACAGGAGCACTGGGAAGAGGTAGGGGAGGATCGGGAGGTGGAAGAGCGGGAGAAGGAAGGATTTCGGTAGGAGACGACAGTAAGTAGGCTGGCTTAAGGCGGTCTATGCTAACTGTCGTTGACTTTCCTTTTAATTTAATTTTGAAAAATTTGTGATCTCTTGAAATGACCTCATGTGGCCCTGTGTATGCGGGTTGTAAAGAGCCACGCAGTGCGTCTTCCCTAAGGAATACGTGACCACATGAGGCTAAATCTTTGTAGATGAATATGTTTTTCTTACCATGATGTTGAGTTGGTACTGGTCGAACATTCCTGACGAAATTTGTCAACCGAGCTGATAAGTCGGTGATATCGGTAGTATAAGACGAAGTGTCGTGACCAAAAAATTCACCTGGTAGGCGAAGTGGTTCACCGAAAACCAGCTCGGCTGAGGAGGAGTGCAGATCCTCTTTCACAGCACTTCTTATGCCGAGAAGCACGAGAGGTAGTGTTTCTACCCAATTTGCGTCAGCGTGACAGGTAATTGCAGCTTTCAATTGTCTGTGGAAGCGCTCCACCAAGCCGTTGCACTGCGGGTGATATGCGGTTGTCTTACGGTGATCGAAACCGATAGACTTAGCGAGCTGCTGGAATAGGGCCGATTGAAATTGTGCACCGCGGTCGGTAACGACGTCGGTTGGACAACCATAACGGGCTACCCAGCAGGACACAAAAGCTTTCGCGACAGTTTCTGTGGTGATGTCGGTAAGTGGTACAGCTTCCGGCCATCGCGTGAAGCGATCGACGGCTGTTAAGCAATACCGATAATCACCGCAAGGTGGTAAAGGGCCGATTAGGTCTATATGAACATGTTTGAATCGCGCTGAAGGTAAAGCGAGCGTACCAATAGGTGACGCGACATGCCTGTTAACCTTCGAGCGCTGACAGGTCAAACATGCCTTAGACCATTCGCGGCAGTCCTTCCGCATTAAAGGCCAGACGAACCTCTGTGCAACGAGCTTGGCTGATGAATTTGCGCCTGGGTGACTCAATGAGTGCAGACAATTGAAAACCTGCTGACGCAGTTGTGTAGGGACGAAAGGTCTGGGAGTCGGTGTACTGACGTCGCAGTACAGTTGAGTGCGACTTCCAGGTAAATTCATCCGTTTTAGGCGAAGAGATGATTCACCTGTGAGATGCGCAGTGAGCTCAGGATCTGTAGCTTGCAACCTTGCCATCTCCTCTAGATCGACCGGCCTCTGCAGTTCACATACGCGCGATAAAGTATCAGCGACGACATTATTTGCACCTGATATATGCTGTATGTCGGTTGTGAACTGCGAGATAAAGTCGAGGTGTCTATACTGACGCGGCGTGCAGTTACTTTTCCTCTCGTGGAAAGCGTAACATAACGGCTTGTGGTCAGTATAGATCGTAAAATGATTAGCCTCCAGCATGTGTCGGAAGTACCGTATGCTCTCGTAGATGGCAAGGAGCTCTCGATCGTATGGAGAATACTTCACCTGTGACGGGCTCAACTTGCGCGAGAAGAATGCGAGCGGCTGCCAATCATCATCCTTAAGCTGTTGTAGGACTCCACCTATCGCTGTGTCTGAAGCGTCAGTGACGAGTCCTAATTTAGCTTCACTGGCAGGATGAGCGAGCAGGGCTGCTTCGCAAAGGCTTTTCTTGCAGTCCTGGAATGACTGCAGCGAATTTCCTTCTATGACCACGGGATGAGAACCTTTGACAGAACCTACAAGCAAAGCATTTAATGGTGCTTGAATTTGGGCAGCATTGGGCAAGAAACGTCGATAGAAATTAACCATGCCCAAGAATCTTCGTAGCTCTCGAACAGTTCTTGGGACAGGAAAATCAGCAATAGCTTGCACCTTGCTGTCCAAAGGTTTGGTTCCCTTTTCAGAGATTTCGTAGCCTAGAAATGTTACCTTAGGAGCGCCGAAGACACACTTGACTGTGTTAATAAGAACACCATAATCTCTCATACGGGTAAAGAGTTGGCGCAGGTGGTCTTCGTGCTCTTGTGCTGATCTGCTGAATATCAGGAAGTCATCAAGATAAGGATAACAGAAATCTAGGCCTCGCGTCAACTCATCGACAAATCTCTGAAAAGTTTGACCTGCGTTGCGAAGTCCGAAGGTCATAAAAGGAAATTCGTACAAACCGAAGGGTGTGGTGATCGCTGTCTTCGGGATATCGCCTTCAAAAACAGGAATCTGGTTGTAGGCCTTAACTAAATCGATGACAGAGAAGATAGTACAACCAGACAGACAGTGTGAAAAGTCCTGTATGTGCCTGATTGGATACTTATCTGGTATTGTTCTGGCGTTGAGCAGTCTGTAGTCACCGCATGGACGCCATCCATTGTCCTTCTTCGATGCGAGGTGAAGCGGAGACGACCACGGGCTGTCAGATGGGCGGGCTGTTCCGTTTGCTATCATAGCCTCGAATTCCTGCTTTGCAATTTTGAGTTTGTCGGGAGCCAAACGCCTAGGAGAACAGGAGACAGGAGGGCCAGGAGTTGTGCGAATGTGGTGTGTAGTGTTGTGTTTGACAATACCTGGAGTACCAGCGGGGCGTGTTAGTTCTGGGTATTGCGCTAAAATTTTATGATAATTACTATCACCACCAGTTACAACCTTAACACTAGAAATATTACAATTAATCATATTACAATTTATTGCTGAGCTGCTGACATTGGTTAAGCCATCGATCAATTGTTTTTTACTTACGTCAACAATAATTTGGTAGTGTGAAAGAAAATCTACACCAATAATAGCTTTAGTGACGTCAGCTACAACAAAACGCCATGGAAATACGCGACGTAAGCCTAAGTTTAGGTTTAATTGAATGTAACCGTAAGTATCGATGACGGAACCATTAGCAGCACACAGTTGATAATTAGTTTTACATCTTATTTCAGACACAGCAGTTATAGGGAAAACACAAATATCACTACCGGTATCTATTAGATATTCAACATTAAGAGTGGGGTCTGTTATGAAAAGACGACCGGGGGAAATGGGACAGGCGTTAGTCGCCATCACTGATTGTCGTACGCGTTTCGTGTCGTGCGATGCCTTGAAGTCGCATGGCTTAATGCATCTGTTAGCCTTTGTGCCATGTTTGTTATGATACCAGCAGATAGGATAACGCCGGTAATTGGAGTGGGACCGTCGAGAAGAAGACCGTTGACGACGATGGGGAGAGGGGTCTCTGCGCACACGGGGACCGGGTCGGGAACTGCTCACTTGGGTGGATAGCGCGCTCGCCTGGCGCGTCAGCTCCACCACCTGGCGTGCCAAGTCGTCCATTGCTGAAGATGACGATGAAGAAGTTGTTGCAACATGAGTAGTGGGAGCCGCGATCTCGTACACGCGGTCGGACAGCTCAGCCAGGGCGTCCAGGGACAGCGTAGGTTGTGACGCAACGATCGGCTGCAATCCAGCAGGTAATCGGCTGGTCCAGATTGTCTTTAAGAAATCTTCTGGAATTTCGGGACCAGCTAGATGCTGCAAATGCCGCAGGAATTGTGACGGCTTGCGTAATCCCAGCTGCTCGTGCATCAACAGCTGTTTCACTTTATTATCTCTAGACACGGATAATCTTTTTATTAATTCCGATTTCAATTTATTATAATCAGCAGGGCCGGTAAGGATGTCTTCAACCTCGGCCGCATACTGTCGATCTAATGTTGCCAATATGTGATAAAATTTGGTAGCATTGTCAGTAATGTTCATAATAGCAAATTGTCCTTCGACTTGTGCAAACCATATTGCAGGTTTTTCAGGCCAGAAAGGTGGGATCCGTAAATTAACGGATGGTTGCTGGGCGGGCGACACGTGCGGCGGTCGTTCCGCCATTTTGACGCACCTTCGCGGTTGAGTATTAACTCGATCAGCGTTTTCGGAATCACTTGCACTGGACATAGTTTTTATATATATAGTGTCACGTCGGGGTCACCAATTTGTGGGGTGCGTGATAATGGATATTAATTACACTAGGTACAGTACCTTTGGGTGATGCACAAATAACCACACACTCACAGTTTTAACGTTTATTATCTCCGCACAGAAGGAGAGAGACAATTATCAGATACAAGCAACACTTTGGGCATGAAAATACAAGAACAAAAAGACACTGACTAGATGCGCATTCGGTAACTAAGATCGAACTGTTAATTTTACAATTGTGTAGAAACTTGAAGAAATATTCCGATCTACCCGCTGGGACCGTGATAATTTCGTCGCGGCACGCATACTACGCGAATACCGCGACTCCGTCATAAAATAATAAATATTATAATTATTTTGTATGAGTGTAATGCATGTCTGTATTTTTTGTGTTTTGTGTAATGAATGTTTAGTGTTATAATTAAATACGAATATAAATATGAAATAAAATATTTAAATACATGTTGTGTGTAATATATACGTATGATAAAATACATACACTAAAATATCGTGTGTTAGCCACAGGGACTATTTAACTGCGAACGCAATATATATAAATTCTTAAATTGCTGATAGATTAGTAAGAATTCTTATTTAGTTCACCCATATCTTTACGTTGTTATATCTATCCCGATGACACAGTATAATCATTCCAAAAACCGACCGTAGATAGAAATAATACCTTGCTGAGTTCTATAATTCCCATAAAAGCACTATTCAAGTTCTTATAGAAAATATAAAGAAATGTAGCGTCACATTTGGCACTTCTCTTATAAGTATGCTCGTGATCTGTTATTTATTTGTCCATTAACACAGGCATTCAGGTGACAGGCGTGGTTTTCTAGCTGTTAAGTAGGAAATTGACACAAACACTCATGTGCTCAAATATTCTTCAGTTATAGGTACATATTGTCAATGGTGTTTGAACTTAAAGTAGCGGACTTCATGTGAATTCTAACACGAATTTTGTGTCGAAGCTGGAATACAAATATATTATAGCCCAATGTGTCTAACACTTCACTGTCAGTTTTGTGATAAGTAAATAGTAAAAATAAGTTCAAGCACAAAAAATCTATGGTTATATTTGACCAGCCATACCATATTTTCATCAAGCTATTATAATTTTTTAACAAATGGTCTCGCATGGATCCATTTTGATTGCATAAGAAGAGCGTATGGTGCAACATTTATGTAGTGTCAGAAGACACATCAGCGCTTTCAGTGGTTTGAGATAATCAGGTTGGCATTCGAAATCTCATCCAATCATCTGTTATGTATGTAAGCATTTTACAGCTCTCTACAAATGCAGAATCTAACATTGCAATGCCGTTACGATGAAAAAGGTTTTATCGATAACGTTACAGCGGCGATTGTTGCGTGTGTGCCGGTATCCGGAACGCTGAGGCGGCTTGTTACGGTTTCGAAAAGAATGTAGGTTGCCGACTACAGTTACGAACATACTGTGGAATGCAACTGATCACTATTGTTATAATAACAAGCATTCGTTTCAGTACAACATTCGGGACTTGGTTTTTTGCACGGAACTTGAACGTGTCCTAAAATGATGCGAGCATGTTTAATTGGTACCGCAATTACCAGTTTGTTGATTGCTTAACTATTTATTTAAATCTTAACTGTTTGTTTCACGTACCTATGTATAGCTGAAACGTAGAAAAGTCTTTCGCATGTTCATTGAAAATGTCTTGCTACTTTTGTTTGTATGGTGATATAGAAGACATAATTTTGTAAACCCTTGATGAAGCAGAAATTGATAGAAAATAAACCGGTCATGATTAATAATATTAATTAATAATTAATATCGCTCAGGAAAATGTGTCTATCATGCTTATTTTTGTATGTTGGATAGAAACCTAACTCTGTGGCTGTGCTGCTGTGCATATGCGCTGTTTTAGCGCTCGTAGAAATATAAAATCTGCATTTTTTTTTCAATATGAATAATCTATTTACTTTGCAGTCGATTTTAGATAAGATTTCAACGTAGATGACGAATGATGAATACATAAGTTTATTAATATGATGTTATATATTAAAAATATTTTAAACGTTGTTCGTAAATCGTAACACATCACATTTATAAGATTCCCTTTTATTATTTCAATTAAGAGCATTTACTATTTAGATACAGCTTAAGCAATTTACAATTAAGTTTTTCATTGACTTCGTTTTGTACAACAAAAACACTTCCGCAATAGTTCAATGACTAATTGAAGTAACCATTGTTTGAATTGAAAACAACATTTTAAATTGTTATAAAAACCTAATTCGTATTGAGTGAATGTTTACTAATAGGTACCTACAATTAGTACAAATCTAGCTTCTTATGATTATTGTTATACCTAGCTACTAGAACTAGCTAACGTATTGAAAATTAGAAACCATCAATTTGAGCAATAATAATGTAACGATGCTTTTGGCTCTATAAATTTTCTATCTTTTTATGAAACAGTTGAGCGTTTAAATCACAGGTTTAAATTATATTCGAAAACTGACAGCAAATCTAAAAATGTCCATTCCGCACGAGTGATCCTGCAAAGACGCACTTTCATCAGTACCTTATAGAGGTGACTGGTGTTTAAAAACCTAATCGAATCGAAAGTACATTAATGAATTCCGATATCGGCTGATCGGCCAGAATGACAGTGCGTGCAGCAATGACATGCAGCACGCACGCGCGAATGCCATCCAATGAAGTCATCTGGAGTAGAAATTGTTTTCGGATTCTATTTCGTTGGCAGCCAAGCGAGAGCAGCTATGCCAGCTATTCGGAACGTCGCGTATTGTCTCAATGATCTAACATATATCGTTAATGTATGCAACATATTCGCGCATATGTTGTGATTGAAAACAATTCTAAATTGCTCCACTTAATTGAACTTCCGGATCGTCAATGGACTGCAGTTCAATTGTATTGACAGACTCAAGGCTAGGTAGTAAATGTTTAGGCGCGGGACATATACAAGCGGCGCGGCGCGCCGCGGGCGCGCCGGGAGCGCGCCGCGGGCGCGCCGCGGGCGCGCTGCCGGCGTGCATCGGGTGCGCTATTGGCATTTTGTATGAAATAATTTTGGAAAGGCGCAACCTTGGCGCAACCTTGGCACAACCGTGGCGTGCCGTCTCGACGCCTGTCCAAAATTCTTTCATACAAAATGTATAAGAAGGACGTGGTGCAAAACAGATTCAAGAGGTGCGCTTATGGCACGCCCGCGCCCGCGCCGCTTGTGTTTGACCCGCGCCTTAGTCTTCACATAAATGCACCTACTATTACTTACATAACTGTTTATTTATGTATGTATAACAATAGTAGATAGTATTTACTATTTATTCTTTAACATATCTACTGAAATACCATCAACCATCGAGTTTATTAATACAAAACTGTAACATACTGCACTCAAAATAGGAACACTGAAAAATGAGTACACAAAGTAATTTTATATTTAAATACTTTACTTCAATAAATTTAAAAATCTCAACAAACCTAAGTAAATAGAGCTCCACAATCTATGGTATGTTATCAGTTGGGAGTTCAGTACCTACGTCCATACTTGACGGATGTTTACATCGTAAAATTGATCGCAAATCGAGTGAGAATTTCAGCTAGCGAAATATTTTATCGATAAACATTATATTTTTATTTTTTACTATTGAATACACCTACGCGTACGTTATCAACATGGTACCTACTCGACGCTACTTTGAGAAAGTATATAATTAATATTTATTTATTATTACTATTATACTCAGATTAAAACAAAATTAAATAACGGTATGTACCTACTAAAAATAATATGTTTGTTTAAAATCATAACTGCAATCTGTATGAATTTGCGCAGAGATGTAATATTATTTTTATAGATACCTAGGTACTGTTTTTTTTGCGATTCGTCTCTTTAATTGCGCCGACAGATAACAAAAAGAAAATAGCATTGAAAGCAGTTATTGTCGTTTACTGAGAAGGTTTTTCAATTGTTAAAAAAGCCTTCATTAACAGTTTATTATGTCATCCCATTATTACTACGGTTTTACGATTTGCTTTGAGGACAGCTTAGACACTACGTTATGTATGTTGACTACTAACTTCGTAATTCATTTGTCGCAATTCATATTAGACTAGAAATGGTATGCAAATTAATTGTATACTTGCTCTACATCTAGCACAGTTTAAATAAAAAACATGTCATGGTTTGAATAGCAATTGACTTTTATTTTATATACGGTGGTATATAATTTTGAAAATAAAGACGATTGTGAGGTTAATAATAGTCTTTATTTTCAAAAATAACTAAATAAATAGGTACTTAGGTTAAAATTCGTTCTGCCAGGAATTGATTTAGGAAATAACATCAAAAAGGAGAAATGTTTCCTGCTCAAATAACATGCCTAGTACAATCCCTTTACATGACAATTAAGACCATATTATCTTCAGGAATAAAATAGGTTATGGATCAAGGTATTTCATTCCCTTTGCTCGCTATAGGGTTGTTATACTAAATCGCGATACATCAAAGCATGTCACGGTTACCACGTACAAACGTACATGGCTCAGTGTGTTATGCAACAAGGTCGGAGCATAACTGGGTGTGTGTCGATATTGAGAAAATGTTTTCCCTCCTCCATTACTTGGCTGAGAAAGGCGTATGTATTGGAAAGCTATATACTACTTCATTATTAAAATAAAGTACATAGTTTACAGTGACGCTGTAATCGATAACGTTTTATAGACATTGTAAATTAGGTTGTACTTTATTCATTATGAGGAGGTCCTATTTTTATAAAATTATGATAAAACCATAAAAGATGCGTATAGTATATATGCGTATGGCATTTCATTTGTGTAAATAACTACACAATATATTTATATGTACATAATAGCTCCCTTGGAAATATTTAAACACGCAGACAAATAGTTTTCTAATAGATTCCTCAGACGATGAAGAATTTATGCATTGTACACGAGATACAATGTGCTAACAAGATTGGCATGCTATTAATGATTGACACATGCCAATTCAGGCAGTGTCCAATCGGCATACCGATGTGATGATGGCATACGGGGAGGGGCGGGCTGGACGATCAGCTGTTAGCACACGTTTTTATGGGCCTTCTACATAATGGGCAGTGGTGGCCGAGTAGAGGCTATCAGATAGTGTGAGGGTCTAAATTGTGCCACAATTGTGCCTATAATATGTTTACGACCGGCTGTTATTGTAGATGTTTATTCATAATCGACGTCATGGGGCCAAACATCGACGATGTTTTGATGGGCCAACGCTGCCCATTGTGTAGAGGGCCCATCAAGTTTATGTACCCATTTTTAATATGGCCTTATGAAGGTTGTATGTTTTCGTAAGGTACTTCGTAAAGCATTATGATAGATGCTTAGTGTGCTATAATACTTCGAGAAATATTTTAGATGCTCTGGTTTGAATACAATTTGATGCTTTATTTGTTTATACAAGTTTGTCTTGTTATATTAATTTTGATGATTATTTAAAATTAAATAATAAATGTTTTATGTTTGTGCGAAATTGTGTTGTGATATCTACGTGTTGCTTAGGGTCTCTTAACTTAGCTACTATACGCAGTCTCTTTAAATTAGTAATACTTTTTATTTATTAAAAGTGTCTTAAAGAGTCGTTATTAACCGTATATCTTTTGATCTGATCAAAAAATACTACCTTAGCAAGCATGCAATATATCGTCAATAATTTCATGAAGTTTTTAATTAATTACTTTTTATTTTGTGAATTTAAAAATGGTAGCATTAGATGTATCCTCAAAAAGATAAGCTTCTAAATGTCAATAGATTAAAAGAAGTAAAAAATTCTCGTATTCTTGCATATATCCTAATAATATAACATTCATATCAGATAACAATAAATATAGCAATGTCACCGTATGTATATACATTATTCTTATAAAATGTGAGTTTATTTCACGACGTTAATTAAAATTTATTGATATAGTTGATATATATAATGTTGACATTAATGTCATCCAAAAGAATGCATATTAACAATTAGTTTCTCAGGAAAAACTGAAAATTTACATTCAATTCTTTACCGTCACATGCGATCTTATTATGAGTTAGTATCTTTTTTAAGTTGTTCTTTCGACTGACTATGACAAAATATAGATATCTGGACAACAATTCAACCAAGTAACTAGTAGTAGTTTTTGTTAGTGACGTAGACTAGAATGATAAAAGGTAAAATATACGTATTTCTCTTCAAGTAGATGTTTTAGGCTAGCAACATGAAGGTCACGGGTGGAAACCATGCGCAACAGAGTGCAACGGTATGCATCCGTCACGGTTTGGAGACAAGAATAATTACACATATCTTTTGAGGAAATTTAATTCTAGGCTTCGTAGGAACAAGGGGAATGGTATAGCAACGAATGAATGTGTAGAGTAGTTTTTTACTCGTGGAACAAGAATTTATGAAAACATGTGTTAGTTAGCTCTTGTGATCTTGTCTACCTAATTCAATTTTCTATAGTAGATAATTCATGAGATAGAGTTCACTTTTCATGGAATTTGGTATGGAGATATTTTGATACCCGAGAAAAGACATAGGCTACTTTTTATCCCGGGAAAATGACGCAATCACGGAAATCCCACGGGAACGGGAACTATGCGGGTTTTTCTTTGACTGCGCGGGCGAAGCCGCGGGCGGAAACCTAGTATCTTATATGTAATAAAACAGTTCCTCATTCAATTATATTCAACCCTAACAAAAGTTATTTTTTCTTAGTCTAATATGGTGATTATTAATAATGTATTTTATCTGGTATAAGTGCCTGGTGCATAGACAGCTTAAGCTGGAACTTGCACATAGGTAAGTATAACAGATATCATCTTATAATCAGAATAAATTTCAGTTCATACTGTCCATTTTTCAACTAAATTGTAACAATAGTACATTTACCTCCTTTAAAGAATAAGTAATTTGAATTACACTTATAAATTATCATTTTATAAAATAATTTCTTAAGGGGGCGCATAAAGCAAAATAACCAATCTTCTATTAGATGATACGTGTAATATGCAAGACCAAATCTAAAAAATAAAATATATATCAAACTAGATGATATGTTCAACGATTCTGTTTAATCAAAAACATAAAATATTAAAATTTACTCGATAAAAAAAAATCACCAAGTTAGCTCTAATTTTCACACTTTTACGTTTTCTACTTGACATGGTAATACTTATTATGATTTTTTTTTCATAAACAATTATATTAAAACATTTGCAAGATATTTGTCAGAGCATTTTGTGTAATTACTTTTAGTTTTGGTTTTATCTGCGATAAACCACTTTTGGCGCTCTTTTTTTCTCGAGATAAACGTTTGATTTTGTCACGATAAAAGTGGTTTATCGCAGATAAAACCAAAACTAAAAGTAATTACACAAAATGCTCTGACAAATATCTTGCAAATGTTTTAATATAATTGTTTATGAAAAAAAAAATCATAATAAGTATTACCATGTCAAGTAGAAAACGTAAAAGTGTGAAAATTAGAGCTAACTTGGTGATTTTTTTTTATCGAGTAAATTTTAATATTTTATGTTTTTGATTAAACAGAATCGTTGAACATATCATCTCGTTTGATATATATTTTATTTTTTAGATTTGGTCTTGCATATTACACGTATCATCTAATAGAAGATTGGTTATTTTGCTTTATGCGCCCCCTTAAAGCGACATCTGTGAACGGACAAACGTATTACTAGTTTTTCAACTAACGCCATGGTCGTGACTCGTGAGGTCCCTTATTCCTACGTTCTTCCAACAGAGGACTCTCTACTCTCTACACAGACTCTCTACTATCTATTTCGATAACAATTAAATGGTGTGTAAAAAGTTTTATGCGGGTTTTATTATGCATCAATAACCGCCAATCACAATCGAAGTAATAAAAAATACTATTAAGACATTAAATATCAGTTGTTTTTGTTAAGAACTTCAATCAAAATAATATGGATTGTTTTCATTGTCTATGTAAACAAATAGGGTAAGCTTAATTTTTCAATATATTTACAACTACAACAGATCTTTAAAATTACAATAATAAATAATAAACCGATTTAAAATTAATTAAATGTATTTTACAGTGTTAAAAAACTACTTTTAATTAGCAAAATAATTAATAACAGATTAAAATATTTTTATAACATGATCCATTGATCTATGACGTCAATGAAGCCCACCACATGCGTGACGTCATCATGTATGTGGTATTTTTATTGCTTGAAGAAATAATTTTGAAGTGACATTTGCGATAAGACTTTCCTTAATCATAAAAGTGACAAGAAAATAATAATTGTAAAATACACATCAATCGAAGCAAAAAATGCGGAATGTGTGCTGTCTGCTGTGAATGAAGTCGCTTCCCGCACTTTCGCTAGAAGCATCCGCCTTCCGCCTGTGCGTGTTATGTAAACACCCCGGTATCTTGTTTGATAATAATTGGTACTTGTAATGGCCCTCTTTACAATTGAGAGCGTTGGCCCAACATTGTCGATGTTTGCCGCCACTACGGCGATTATGAATAAACATCTAAAACGAAAGCCAATTGACATTTAGGCCCTCTACAATATCGTGATTGTCTCCACTCGCCAACGCTGCCATAAAAATAAGATGTAATGTATGTAGGTACACTTGGAGTACTTGTATGCAAAAAATAACTTACGCGTTCCACTGCTTTATAAATTATAGGTACCATTAAAAGTTACTGATTTTGAAATTTATAAGATGTATAAGAACAAATGACTACCGTAAATTTTGGATATTTGGGAAATTAAAAGAACCTTCTTAGAAAGCGGATATTATTTTTCTCATAAATGAGTTACTACACTGGTTAATACTTTCAAGTTCTTCTACTGTTGTAATTTTACTGTAATACTACTTAGTACCAGAGTATAAACCAGCTAAAAACCCTTATCGAATAACGAATGCTATAAGCGACCTTCTGTAGAAATAGAAATTCTATTCAATTACCCCACACCGCATGACATCGCAATTTTGCTTCATCTAATTTATATTTTTGTATTTTTCATTGTTTAGTAAAAAAATATCTCAGATTAATAGACTTTAATTTCACAAAGAGAGTCATGATTCAACCGACATTCAATCCTGTACAAAATGTCGTTTGATGTGTAAGAACTAGTCGTGCTGATAATTCATTTCACCTTTGAAATGTCTAGATGCAGGTACCTTCAGACATAAGGCATCGTTAACTTCAAAATGAGACATAACCACGCCATCAATTATTAGAATAAAGGAAAAATAAAGGGTATCCTATTCGTTTCGTGTCTATTTGATGTGAAAGGGTGATTATGTAGTAAATTAAGTTTAAATTATTTATAAACGCGCAATCGAAATATTTTTAACGCGCGTGAGTAATATTTTTAATTATAGAATCACGATAAGGTTCCTGACGTCGATTTGCAGAATAAAGTCCGCAATTTTTAGTAAGAAAAGAAGTTCAACAACATATGAAAGCATTGTAGCTATGCTAGCTACATACGAGTAATTTTATTTTAAGTGCAATAAAAAGCTATAGAACCATAGACAAGCAAGATATATTTAAAACACTAAGAATGTATTAGATGTTGTCCTATAAGCTATAGATATTCACTGCATTATACAGCTCTTGTCCTACATTCATAAATATATATCATTTCTAACCAACTAAACTTAAAGATATTGAAGGTTGAAATAATTTAGATGCGCGTGCGCCCGCGGCTGCGGACGCTGCTACTGGCTTCACGCAACCTGGTATTTGAATACATTTGTATTCAAACTGCCTGTTGTACAACAAAAAATATACTCATTTTCATCCTTCAATGTTATTTAACTGCTATTAATGTATACTATATGCATGCATATGTTTGTATAGCTCCGTTAGGGAGAGTAAAAACAGTGAAATGGACCTTATAAGGTATTTACAACCGTATTCCCTTTTAAAGGTAAGAAAATTCTTACCACTGTGTTAATTAAAAAACGCAGAGTATAAATTAACTAGACCTTCTTTTAAAGCGTTAGTTCATTAACATTAAATCCGCCTTAAAGGTTCTTTATGTTAGTTTAAATTCAATTGTCATTTATAATTGCGGTACCGTGACAGAAAGATGTGAAGGTCTGTTATAGATTGTCTATTTATTTTAACCTATATTTATTCTTATTCCCTTAGGAAGCCCTTAGATACTAGAAAGATAGTCGCTCGTCCTGGCTCCGTTCGGGCTGACCCGGGACAAAAACAATATAATATAAATTAATCTTTCTGTTGGTGAAACCGTTTTAGAAATCGGTCTAGTAGTTTTGTGAAAAGATTACTTGAAACAAACAAAAACACAAATGTTACGCCTTAAAACATTCGTTAATATTTAAAAAAGCGGGCTTCTATAAAATTGGTATCCGTTGAAATTACGTAGTAATCGATATGCGTGCAAGTAAAGAGGGCCCAGGGCTAAGTTACGATCTCAACCTCAAGGGAGCGGATGCGGTGCTCCTGGCCATACTGCGCATGCCCACTGCCCAGTCCTACTGAATTACACACATCCGCGTTTTATTTCAAACCAATAAAAGGATCATCTTATTTGAATGATTTGATTAGGAATTTAAATATTGTACAGAAGTGTTTTATAAATGGAAATCACAAATAACGCGTGACAATTGTGGAGATGATATTAATTAATGAATTGTAACAATCTGAGGTTACACGAAGAATATAATTATAAATCATAGAATAAAATTTTTAAGATTATCTTAGAATAAAATCATTTTATCAATAGGTACCTATGTAGGTAAGTATGTCGTCATGCATGCACATTTTTTCAATGTTAAAGCTATTACAATTCTATATCTTACTTTATACTTCACGTAATTTCAATGCATAGTTGAAATAAAGTACCTGTAACCATTTATTTATTTGTAGTTTATTTCAAACTAGGCAACGAATGGGTATTAACTATTAAGTATTAACTATATGTATAATATTAGGTAATGATTGAAAATGAATTGAATGAGCAGTTTAGATTTTCATAGAATCTTTCGCGGTAATATTTCATATTGATATCGTTAATTGAATCTTGGTTTTATTACAATGTCATATTAATACAACTCCATTGCAAAAAAGTAAAAACCTAAAGAAGACTTACGCACGTGCTTCTTAAAGATATTATAGTACAGATAGCCGCTACGTACATTTTTTACCAGTTCAATTGCCCAAAGTAATTTTATTTGACACTTGATAGTCTATTACGACATCAGGTAGCGACGCCCGTGGCGCTCCGCTTGAATGAGCGCTGGAACAAATAAAAGGGAAGGATCAAAAGGAATAAAACACCTTGCCCGTTAATTGCACTCGACGGGCGGTACTTACTTGCGATCTGCTTTAAATTACTCTCCGGTGTATTTGCTCCGACATAAAAGGATAGTTCGTCTAACGTAGATCGATGAACACTATTACTTATAGTTTCGAACTCTATAAACCTGGGATGGTTCCAATATCTTCGTATAATAGTCGTTCATTTCTTACAGAAATAATACTATCTCTAGCAATCAATACAACGAAATTCCCAGAAAGATTAACCTTTTTTATGAACAATAGGTGTATCCCATCCGAGAATTAATTAAACTAGCTCGATGCGGCGCCAACAGTCGGCTTACCTGTTTGAGTCGATTCGGGGCTAGCTCTATTAAACAATAATAAAAAGCTAATGCTTATACGATGCTACAGAACGCGGCAACTTCTCACAGCGCCTCTCCCCGCAGCCCGCTCTACAACCGCATCAAAATAAAACATAACCTTGTAAGGATACAACCACCGTAATTTCAAAGTCTATCATTAGTAAGAACAGTGCACATGATTCTAATCTTTAAACTCACAGTCATAAAGTTTGTTTCTAATTGCTGCGTTCATACTTCACGCCGATTCTTACCAAGCGATTGTCATGCGTTTGCCTCGGTTATAGAACCTCAAATGGCGTTTAACAAAGCTTTAAGGCTGTATTAGCAAAGGAAGGGCGAAGTGAAGAGAGGGTTCATTAATCCCCGCGCCCTGCGCTCACGCACTTTCATGAATGGAGCGAACAGGTTGATGTATCCCATATAAGGGGTGATCCTAATACGACAAAACATTCATAAATTGAAACAAAACAGTTCCATTGTACTGTTTATGATAATAATATTCTTTTTGCAGTCACATAACGGGCGACTGCATAACTACTGACGTGCACATAAATATTTCATACATTTGAAACGAGGTTGTCGGTAAGAAAATATTTGCGCTGACATAGAAATTCATATTATCTCGGTTCATCAATTCTTTTGTGCATACACGATGAGGTCGCTAAGATCGTGCCCTCGTTGTCACTTATCGGCCTGTTTCCCAGTAACTATAACAATGCATATTCAATTCGTACATGACTTTCCTTCGGCTCGGCTATCAGAGTGTCAGTGGAAGTGCGGGCCGATGATTTGGGATGGCAGATTCGAATTCAAAACGCCCTGTAGTTATGTTTCGAAGGAAGCGCCTCAACGTCCGGCCGCGTGGATGTAGCGTGATGCTCTTTTTCCTTTTCGGTTCATTTTTTGTTTATCTCATTTATTTATTCCAATGTAATCTCTTCCAGCTCGTTTTTTATTCAGTCGACCTTCAGTGTTACCTGTGCGGAGACGCCAGAGCGGGAACGTTCCGTTTTCTATAGGATTATTGGCGCGGTTACAATTTTTAAGTATTGTTCTGGTGTCTTTATCGCGCCTTGATGTGAGTGCTTGTGGTTCAGTGCGTTGATGATGGAAATTCAGCAATATTTGTTGCTTCTGTCTCGGACTTCTTTAAGTGATCTTTCATATCTATCAATGGAACCTCCTCACTCCCCGAAATTTAATGTGCCTCTATGGCAGCCTTGGATTGCTCCTTCACAAAAAGGTACTTTTCATAATGTTTTCGCGTTATGGAATAAATTTATTTTTTTGTTGTTGACAAAATATTGTATGAGTTGGTTCAGAAATTTTTTAACCATTTATTCGTATTGTTAATTTGCGTTTAAATACATAAATGATTTACTTATTTTCTTATTCGGAATGAAATTTTGAATATTTTCATTTTTAATACTTTTGTTATTTTCTTAAATATATTTTACGTTATATTTTTTAATAATTGATATTTCGTAGAGTTTACCTAACATTTAATTTTATGTTCACCAAATGTTTTTTTTTACTTACAAATGTTTAATAATATCACATTATTATTTTTCAAGAATTCTCTCATACCATATTGTGAATAGGTACATACAATAATTAATCTACACGCATGTTTACTTGATATTTTACATTCGTGCTAAATATTTACGCTATTGAGGTTATCAGCCATATTATGTGCGAACAGTGTTTATATATGAATATATAGTAATTAATAATAGCTCTACATTATACACATACATATTTTTAAACGTACATATTATTTACAAATGATAAAATATTTATGCATACAATTTAAATTGTAATACTAAATACATCATCATCAGCCTATATGTGTTCCCACTGTTGGGACACGAGCCTCCTATGAGGCCATAATCCACCACGCTGGCCAAGTGCGGGTTGGCAGATGTCATTAAAAAATTGGATAAAACTATCTCATTACCTTTATCATTTAACTACTTAGTTATTTTGACAAAGAGTAATGGATATCTATCTAGATTAAAATACAAATTTTATATAATAAATAAATTATATTGTTACAGAGACACCAAGCACAGCGTCTAGTGGTGAATCGGAAGGTGACAGGACCCTTTCACCAGAGACGCCCAGGAGTCAGGCTAAAGAGCTCACGGGCAAATGGCGCAGGGAGCGGCGCACGCGCCTGCCTGAATATAGACCTAGGTACTTCGTAGTTAGAGTTGTAATTTGTGTAGCAGAGACAATAGATAATAGGATCTTACGTCTGACAAGCGTCAGGCAATGAGCTCATGAGAAGGAATATAGACCTAAATATTTATTTATTTGTTAGAATAAAAAGTAGTAGTCTTGTTATATTGTCATTGTAAAGATGATGTTTTTAAGTTTACTCACCAATTTTCTTAGAGCTTTGAACCAGGAGAGAGACAAAGAAAACTTTTTATCCCTAAATTAAAAAAAAAATACAAACGACGTACGGAGCCGGAGAAGAGCCGGAGCGAACAACTAGTTGATTATATAATTGTGTTTTATTAAAATATTTAGAACTAGCTTCCGCCCGCGACTCCGTCCGCGCGGATGTCGGTCTTCGCGTGGATGGTTTATTTCTCCATTTTGAGTAACTCTGACAATGACATCTTATAAATATCTATTGGACCCAAATACGGCTAGGCCTATAATAATACGCAACGTGTGTTCGCGGTTCTACAGAACAACGTCTATGGATAAAACTGAAAAATTAAGATTAATTTTTTTTACGTATTTTTCCAGGATAAAAAGTATCCTATTTTACGCCCAGGATAATAAGGTATAATTATACCAAGTTTCATCGAAATCGAACCGTTAGTTTTTACGTGATGCCTGAACATACAGACAGACAGACAGACAAAAATTTTTTTAATCACATATTTGGGTTTGGTATCGATCCAGTAACACCCCCTGCTATTTATTTTTTCAATATTTTCAATGTACAGAATTGACCCTTCTACAGATTTATTATATGTATAGATTCCGCCCGCGACTCCGTCCGCGCGGATGTCGGTCTTCGCGTGGATGGTTTATTTCTCCATTTTGAGTAACTCTGACAATGACATCTTATAAATATCTATTGGACCCAAATACGGCTAGGCCTATAATAATACGCAACGTGTGTTCGCGGTTCTACAGAACAACGTCTATGGATAAAACTGAAAAATTAAGATTAATTTTTTTTTACGTATTTTTCCAGGATAAAAAGTATCCTATTTTACGCCCAGGATAATAAGGTATAATTATACCAAGTTTCATCGAAATCGAACCGTTAGATTTTACGTGATGCCTGAACATACAGACAGACAGACAGACAGACAGACAAAAATTTTTTTAATCACATATTTGGGTTTGGTATCGATCCAGTAACACCCCCTGCTATTTATTTTTTCAATATTTTCAATGTACAGAATTGACCCTTCTACAGATTTATTATATGTATAGATATGCGAGTAGTGTTATGTAGGTAGTTTTACTGCAGTTACCTAAAACTAGCATAAGTTTTAGAGAAATAAGCAAATGTAAAATCAATTTAATAATTCATTAGTTCATTAATTAAAATGCTGTTTTTTTAATTTCAATAAAACCAAATAGGTCTATTTTTATAATATGTCACTTTTATAAAATCAATCACGTGTATAATTAATATTGGTAATAACCATTATATTGATTTAAAATTTTGATACGATGCATCATCTATAAAATATAATCGAATAGATAATAATTATACACTCGAATAGCCGGTTGAAGTAACGCACTGTCATGCTACAGAAGCGTCTTCTTATAGCATTTATTATTTCTTACAAGAAAGATTTTAAAATTCATATATTTCATATTATTTCCTTGACTTAATGTGTGATTCTTCTTTATTCATTAACTAGCTCCTCGCGAATTTGTCTAGGTTTATGATTTCTCGGTAAAGGTCGATAAAATGTGTTAAGTTCAGTTGAATATGGTTAAATCGTTACAAATAAACAAACTATCAAAAGTACTCCTCCTACTTTAATATATAATTAGAAACATTTTATATACATTTGCTACAGCAAATGTAGATAAAAAAGGACTCTTTTAGTAGGTATAGGTCTCTAGTTACCTTTTCAACATACTAGCGAGTCTAAACTCTAGAAAAGTATAGGTGCATATTGCACAAATGTTAGACATGAATCCATTGTTTGTAGCAAAATAAATGTTTTGATATTCAAGTAACAACACTACACCTAACTTTACTTGCCAGTACTTTTAGTTTTTTACCAACTTTTAGAAGTTCTTCTGTTAACAAAAAGTAAACATTATTCCATAAACTTCCAGAGACAATTGCAAGATGGCGCTACGCTCGCAATCGTTCAACGAGAAGCGAACAGCGCCTGCGATCGCGCGCGCGCACACGCACAGCGACGGGGAGTTCTCTGATGAATCTGAGGAAACTCATGTAGCTGTTAATGGAAAAGGTGAGGGTTTTGAATTGTGTAACGGTGCATTAACATCAAACCAATATAGAGCTGGAGTTAGAGCAAGAGCAGCTAGAGCAAGAGCATTATTTTGTGATTTTTAGTGTAAACGAAAACTCGTATTTAGTGTTGTTTAGTATAACACACACAGCGACAGGGAGTTCTCTGATGAATCTGAGGAAACTAATGTAGCTGTTAATGGAAAAGGTGAGGATTTAAAATGTGTAACGGTGCATTTACATCAAACGAACATAGAGCAAGAGATAGAGTTAGAGCTGGAGCAAGAGCATTATTTTGTGATTTTTAGTGTAAACGAAACATCGTATTCAGTGTTGTTCAGTATTAGAACATTACGTAGATTATTTTCGAGCGCACTAGTTAGGAACAACGAAAAAATGCCCTACGCCTGTTTTCACTATTATGTTATTTGACATAATGGGGTTAGAATGAGCTCGTTTGATGTAAATGCACCATAATAGTAATGTAAGGAGTGCGGAATTGTGACTTTGTTATAGTTTATCACTATTTGTAACAATTACCTTTTCTATCATTCAATGGATAAGGTATGTAGGACTTGATGTTTTTGTCACTTGCTAATTGCTATGTAAATTACACTGATTATGAATTCAGTTTCAAGTCCACTTATTTGTGTCTGCTGTCTTCCATTACATTTATTATATTGAAATTCACATTATAACAGAATTGATATTACAAAATTATAACCACTACACCACCTCAAAGTTATGTGAAGATACTTCACAAATAGGAAACACGTTTTTTATTCTGCACATTGTAATGCCACAAAACACTTTTTTTTTCTTTACAAATAACCACAACGTTATGTGAAGGTACTTCAAAAACAGGATATTGCTTCTACAGCCTTTTAGAAACATACTATAAAACTTTATTTCCTTTTATTCCAGCACCGCCAGAATACCCATCACGGGGCGAAGCACCCATCGACATGCGGCTCCGAACTCGTCCCGCGCCGCCGCCCTACACACGCCCTAGTGTTATTAAGACTAGCGACCCGCCGCCAGGTAAATATGGACTTTTTTGTTACTGTAATAAATGTAGTAAAAATAGTAAACTTAATAAAAATAAAAATAGGAAAAAGGTGTGCCTTCCACGAAATGTTGAAAAAGCGAAAACTAAAAACAAAATTTTGGAAAGAAAAACAATTCTTTAGCTGTTGATATTATGGACAATCAATTCTATAATAATAATTTATGCATATAATAGAAAACTAATTTATTGTTCATATTTCCTTAGAGACTTATTTAAATATATATTATGTACATAATATGAATAACAGAATATAAAAACTAATCATGCGGGGCTTACCCTTGATATTTGCATAACGAAAGTTGTCGATTATTTTCACCTTATTGTGAAAACAATATATTAATTCATAATAATTATTTTATTTTCTAGTAACTAGTAGAAAGGTGTTCTGTGTTCTGGTTCTGGTGTTTATTATTTGTAATATTTATGCTTACCCTTAAAATTTAAGACTCTTAATGCCACTATAACTAACTCATTCCTTTTTCAACAGATTCCCTATCAATGTGCGACACAGTCATCGAGGAGCACTTCAGACGTTCCCTCGGCGACAACTACATGAATCTCTTCAAGAAGAACACAGAAGCCGTCCAACCGGGCCCCAAACCTAACACAAAAGATAGAGCCAGTAGTCCCATACTATTCAAAACGGAAGAACCCCCAAAACCAACGAAAATCATCGCCATGGAAGTTGACGACCCCAGTCTTTCAGTAGACGACCATTTCGCTAAAGCCCTCGGTGATACCTGGAAGAAAATTCAAACCTCACGATTAAAAGAAAATGACAAAGCCAAAACTTCGAACAATGGCGTCGACGATCACTTTACCAAAGCGCTCGGGGACACTTGGAAGAAAATTTCAACAAAACATGATCTCGAACAAGAGAAACCAAAAGATCAAACGGCGAAAATTATCACAAGGAGCGGTGTTGTAATATAAATGTAATTGATCATCGGGTGGTTTATTTTATTGCCTTGTAAAATTTACGAGGTTTTCACGAGAACGGGCGGTAAATTGGCGCTCGACTGTGGCGCCATCTTGTTTAAATGGCGGACATATTCTATCCATGACACTTCTGTTACCTATTTCTTTTTAGTTCGTATTTTGTGATTAAATTGTTTTGACTGATTTAAATTACAATTTAAATTTTCGGTACTGGATGTTACTACATTTTTGGAAAAAAAATTAAGAGGTAATTCGATAAAATGTTCGGAAAATTAGGATAATAATATTAAGCTGTAGTATAATGAATACAAAATGTTGTTTAATTAATGTCTTCTTTCATTTCAATAAATAAACTTAATGCTTAATGTTGTCTGAAGAAATTGTAATCTGTAATACATGTTGGATGCATTTTAATGAAAATTATGGCTAAGTAATGTATAAATTCAATCAAAGTCTTACTAAAAGCCAGTATCTTCGATGATTTATCTATATTTGCTTTTAATTTTTTGACGTTTCTTATACGTCATTGTAATAAAACACGATTTAAATCGCTTAACCCTTCAATTCCCAGTGTCACCTGTAGGTGACAGTAGTTTAATATTTTTTTTCTACCACATGAAAATTTATTTTTTATTTCTACCACGTTTGTAGCTAAGCTTATTAGTTGAACTATTCATGTTTTTTTTCTGGCAAAGCTAACCTTATGATATTTAGCAAATTTGTTTAGTTGTTTCGCGCGTACTTGAAGTAGTCAGAGTTTGTGTGATTCCTTGAAGTATAAAGTGATATAACAATGTCCCGGCAGTGAGTATTGCTTTTTTTCTTATTATATCGAATAAATGAATGTATTAGCTATAATATAAATATATTTTATGCTAAAAATAACTAATAGCATCTTCACTACAGCACTGAAAATATGCCGTGTCACCTGGAGGTGACACTGGGCATTATAATAACTTTATTATTCCGAATTCATTGTAAGTAATAACAAAACTGTTGTTTATATTTTGTCTAATTGCTATGTCGTGATATTGTTTTAGAGCTTATTTACGTATTACAGGTTGACGTTAGATGAGATTACCGAGGAGTTGCACGCCGGAGAAGACACAGGCGATTTTTATTTTATTTCCTCCTGATGATGGTGTGGTGACTGACGAAGATAGTGGAGACGAAAATGACGCTAGTATTTTTCATTTTTTAGTCGCATGTTTTGGTCACAAGTATAATGTCAAAATAGAACTTCCGCCTCTGGAGAAAATTGTGTACATGACGAGGAAGAACAAGTCGAAATACCGAAGAAAAAAGATATTAGAAAGCTTCTGATGAAATTATTACCGCCAAGTGGCATGACAACAGCATCGTTACCATCGTATCCAACTAACACGGATTGGATCCTATCATAAAGTAGATCGCATTGGATTTGTGGATAAAAAACGGGTTTTGGCATAGAAGCAGCTTGCCAAAATGCATGGCTGATCAAAGGGCTGATGGAAACTAACTGGACCTACTACGATTTCCAGCGGAATGTGTTAACCGTAATTCTGCCTGGGGCGTTTCAGCACAAATGAGAGTGCCCACAGAAGTGAGGAGTGCTGGAACTGTGGACGACCACTCGGCATTCGATTGCTCACATTGAAGATGCAGGTACTATCATCACCAACGCACTAGAAAAATGTGCGCCAAGTGCAATATCGGTTTACTTCTAAAGTGTTGGTACATGTTCCACATAAAATACCTAAGTTATATTTTTTTTTTCTACTTGTTCATAAATAAATATTATTATAATAAAAATCGATATTTTATTCCTACCAAAAAAAGAAAAACCTCGTTAGTCCTTTAGAGTCCTAAGTTAAAACAATGCCCAGTGTCACCTGAAGGTGACACCCCCATAAAAAAAATGGGGGGTAGAATTAATTTTTTTGTTCTTTGTTTTTGTCTTCGCCAGATGTATCTAAACTATTTCAGTAAAAGAGAAATGCAAAATTGCTATTAATTTAGACATGGGAATTGAAGAGTTAAAACGATTTGATAATTATAAAAACTCGTCGGTTAGGGGTCGCCTTAGATTACAAAATAAAATACAGATGGAGCATGTCAATCATTCATCGCCCTTGTCAAAGAAAATACGAAATCAAAAACGAATACGTTCCTCCGCTAGTGCTATAGCGATTCTAGTGTCATGCAATACGTCAAAAGGGGTTTGATATTTTAGTAAAAAAATGCTGTCTTGTGATATTAAAACGCTGTAAAACTTGTTCCCGAAAACAAACAAAAAGATAAAACATGGTTTTACAGATTTTCTGTAGATTATTTGGCTTATTTAATTTTGTATACAAATAATAATTTTACATATACGAAGGAATTCAAAACTTCAACGTATGCTGCCAGTATTTTGAAAATGAATTTGCCATTTTTAGGGGTAAAATGGTTAAAATATATTCGGGGTAGTGCTGTTGGATTTTTCGATCGTGAATGTGATTATTTGTATAGTGCAATAAAAGTTCATGGTCATTATTAGATTATTTTAAAAAGCATTATACATTTTTTTGTTACTTTTATAAAAAGCGTCGTTTTCGCTTGCGATTTAATTCATGTGAACACATGATGGATATGATGAAAATAAAATGTCCCGCATTCTCGACTAAAAACTACCGCTATTCGCATTCATATGTTTTGAAAAATAAAAACTTTATTTAATGTAATTTATTTAATAAATTTAATGTAATTTATTTAATATATTTAATGTAATTTATTTAATAAAAATTGAATAAAATTATTTTGTCCATGTATAACTTTAGTAGCTATACTAGATAGGTGATAAAATAATTTTTACAATATTATAAAATAATATCAAAAACCCGAATTTATATTAAAATAAAAATTAAAACATGACTGCTAATAATTTATGTAGCCTACGTCACTACCACCACAGCTACCTTCATAATTCAGATGATTGCAATGACACCTCACAAGTCACAACTCAAAATCGATCCAAGAGTTTATACTGCAGGGCGTGTCAAAGAAATATTATACATACATACCTACACTCGAAAAACATAACCCTCTTTCTTCCGTAGTCGGGCAAAAATTTGGGAAATTTTTCATTATCTGGTAACATAACACGCACACAGAAGCACCGTGTACGTACAGTGCAACGGCGAAATGACAGCACACATAGCTTTATGGAAATGACGATAAATTATTCGGTTTAGTTCGGCAACGCTCCATCTGTCTTTTATTTTGTAATCTAAGGGGGTCGCTATGTTGTAGTCAATTTTTAGTCACCATTTTACACGTTGTAAATTATTACCTCAGTATATGCGCTTTGCACAATTCACGTAAGTTAACTGTAGTTTTAAGTATTGTAAATAATAATAAAAATTAGATACTATATGTATAAGTAAGTGAGACGATTCTAATGTTGTATAATTTTATTGTATGTAAAATGTTCCTTTCAAAATGTGGTTTTAAATAATATATGTTGTCTTTGTTATTAAAATTGTGTATGATTTAGGCTGGGTCTGATTACAGAGTAGCTAAGAAAGCTGGCAACCATTTTATTTTTCTTAATAAGTTTTTTGATTGTATGTATGATATTCGAAATAAGGTTTATTTGTAAATAATGTTTTCCTATTTATGCACTTTATTTAATGGTTAAGATGTCAAAGAATAAAACACACAACTTAATTAACTGGTAGTTTTATTTAACATAATATAAGTAACTTATTTCTGTCTTACACCAGTCAATTCAGGGTAAAATAAACATTTATAGATACTTTAAAGATATAATATATAGATAATTAATTAACACATTAATCTTGAAATTGATTTAATTAAAATTTAAAACCATTATAAGCACATAAATTAAGTCACGTTTAAAAGAACCAAGAGGTTAGTTTTTCATTTAGATAACTTGACATTTTAAACAACGTGATAATTTATGTTGTAAAGCACATGATAAACACCTAACGCATCCTTTTCAAAAATTAATTACATTAGCAACTCGCTTCAAACTGTCCCTTTGTTACCTTACAATCTATTCATTGAAATACCAAACATGACGGTCCTAATTTACAAACCTTGTAAATACCTATTCACTCATTCAACGACGAAGTAGGTACTAAAATAACACCGTTGTGGTTTACATTTTTCGCTTTGCTACAAAACGAGTTTGTGGACTTGTTTATACAAAAATTTCTCCCTTATATTAACATTACGCGTAGAAAACTCGCCTTCATTTATTCATTACATTATTGTTCACTTAACACAACGATGTAAAGAAATGGAACAATACCATTTATTTATATAATGAGCTAAACTACTTACGCACATTTAAACATACAAGTGTGAGCTATAATATTACACTTTCTTCTCGATAATCCACTTACGATACTAAAACCATTCTCACTTCTTCATACGTACATTGTTTAGCCGAAAACAAACGGCTATAATACCTAAGTAAGCTATAGTACATTAGAAGTAATGTTTCACAATAGCCTGCAGGACGAAATGAAGACCGTTTTGTAGGGAGACATTCAAAGGAAGCTAATATTTTTGATAAACAAGATTAAATTTTATTAAATAGACGAGAGTATGTAATTTCTATAGAATAACTAGCGGTCCGCCCCGGCTTCGCCCGTGGTACATATGAAAAATAGATGTTGGCCGATTCTCAGACTTACCCGATATGCACAGAAAATTTCATGAGAATCGGTCCACCCGTTTCGGAGGAGTATGCAGACTAACATTGTGACACGAGAATTTTATATATATAAGAAGACAAGAAGATAATAGATACCTACCTATGTCGTATTCCTTCACTCTGAAACTGCCGATCGTATTTGGATGACCTTAACCTTATGTACTAGAGGAGAGATTATAAGCTAAGTACCGAATTATGCTCAAGAATTAACGAGTAAGAATTCCTAATAAAGAACACCGATACTCGATAGTGATGTTTGATATTTAGAAATTATTAAAATATACTGTAGAGTAGTGCTGAGATGCTACAAATTATCCCCGTCTGTAGGAATTATTTTAAGGGTACGTTGTCACTATCACTACATAGTATAAAACAAAGTCGATTTCCCTGTCCCTATGTCCCTATGTCCCTTTGTACGCTTAAATCTTTGATACTACGCAACGGATTTTGATGCGGTTTTTTTTAATAGATAGAGTGATTCAAGAGGAAGGTTTATATGTATAACAACATCCATTAAATAGTGAAGAAGTACTGTTATTTTTGAGGTTTCTAATGTGATGTCGTAAAAAAAATTACATTTTTTCCGCTTACATTGCAAACGCAGGCTGAGCCTACGAGTTTTATCAAAATAATGTACTAAGTATTATACACATTGAAAAGGTCTACACACAAGTCTGCGATGGTATATGTCTATCTCTTATGGATAACCCACTATAACTTTTTTTTGTCATTTACTTTTTACGACAAATAATGGCTAATTTTCGATACGATTTTAACCAATACAGCATTAATCCTTAACCAATTAAATACCTTGAATACATTGTTCATTTAATATAGATCTACATGTCCCTTTACACCGTATGATTTCAGTGAATATTTTCGAAGATATAACAGATTTAAAAATTGCGGGACGTAGCGTTTGCGGCGGTAACGGCCGGCCGCCCGGCTATATATTTTATACTCGTGCGAAGCCGGAGCGGGCCGCTATGTTTTTATACAATATGTATTACAACGTTCACAGTTTTTCTGTAGTGTATTTAGTATCAGCATTGCACCCGTGCGAAGCCGGGGCGGGTCGCTAGTTTTAGATAAGACTCAAAATTATTATAAGTATGTACATAGTTATATCTATCCATACTGATATTATAAATGCGAAAGTAACTCTGTCTGTCTGTTACTCAATACTAATAATAATAAACTACTGAACCATTTTGCATGAAATTTGGTATGGAGATATTTCGATACCCGAGAAAGGACATATGGTACTTTTTATTGCGAAATAATATGTACCACGGGCAAAGCCGGGGCGGACCTCTAGTAAAAAAATATTTATGCAATTGCCACCCGCGTACTTAGTAACTAATAACTATCATATGCCCGCGTTGATCTAGGACAAATCGGAAAAAGTTTGTAGTCATGAAAGAATTATCAAATCGGTTGAGTTTTTTTTTTTCAAATTAGCAAAATATAGTTTTCCTATTCACAATACATACGAGTATCGTTGTTGATATACTCGTAAACTCGTTTTAGTATGAAAATGATTCAGCGAAGTTGAATAAGCTAAATCAAATACTTTATTATGATTCATGTTTTGCATGTAAATGATCTCATAGCTAATATTATCTACTTGAGCGCACTTTGGGCGTCTTCTATGTTCGATATTAATATTTGGGGTTTCCCTAACCTTGTAATGTAATGTTATATTTAACATGCTCGTTCTAATTGCAACTCGGTTTAATATTGATTTGAACGAGATTTGATATAATGTTCTGTGGTTTAATGTTCATAAATATACTCATATTATAAAGAGGAATTTTTTTGGGATGCGTACGTACATTTGAAAACATAAGTTTATCCAATTACTACACACACATAAATATTTACTTACCTTACCTGCTATATAAAATAGTTCATGGGTATACAAGTATTTTTTTTTCGGTTTAATGCGGGGCAAAGTTATACAGGCATAGATACAAAATTATATTTTAAGTTTAATTTTTCATTATCTAATAGTTCATTACTAAATCACATCAGAATATTTAAGAAACAAATATATAAGATAATATTTCTTCCTATTGTTTCCTAAATATAGAAATACATAAAAGCAAGACGAAATAGCCCAAAAGTGCTTATTTGGCAATTACAGCTCGTTCAAAGGGGGGCTTAATTGGATTTTGCAGCATAAGGGCGTGTGGAAGATGCAGGGGATGCGCTGTATTATTTCAAGCTACCCCTGCGGTTGTGCTAAGAATAATTTATTACGTATTAATTATTAAACATAAACGCTTTTACAAAGAGTTCATTCGAAGGTTTGTTGATTATTTCTATAGATGTGTACAAGAAAGAAGACAAGAAGCATGTATCAATTAGGTAATATTTCTTTGCATTATTACAAACTGTCTTTTTGAACTGTAAAACGTTTATAATAAAATTAACGAATATAACATATTGATACAATTAAAATCAAATATTATATTTAGTAATTATCATATTATATATTATAGTATAGTTTTATCCGTGATAAGATCATAAACATAACTGTGACCTCCAATTCTGAAAAAAAAAAACAGAACACGAACATATCAATTTAAAAACAATCAAAATCAATTATTTCCATAACATCCGATAGTATCACATAACATAACCCATTGATTGACATCTATAGATAGGTTCGTTTAAGTCATCCATTGACGTAGTCTTCGTCGTTGACAGATCGTCTTGTTCCCAATCGCTGGACAGCCACATTCGAGCACTGAATTCGAATGGTGCTAGAGAATGAAGCACTCTATCCACACACTCGAATACAGTTGTCAAATTATGGATCATCTTCATTTTATAGCTCTTCACTCCACTTCGGCTGAAAACTGTAAATCTTCTTCATTAACGAGACATGTTATTATAGGTAAATAAAGTAGGTGTATTAGGTAGGCTGTTTTAATACTGTGATCCAATTATCGTACTTAGCATACTAAAACAATATGCTGAAAATTGAGAACCTTGGTCGTTTTTGGGTTTTAATAAATATGTATTTGGTACAGAATCAGATCAGAAAATAAAAATTTACACCGGCTAACAATTTCGCATAATTACTCCGCAAATGTTCGTAAATTTAACAAGTTAAACTGTAAACTAAATACAAACTACGAAATATATAACAGTTAGTAATTCTATATGGTACATGCAGAGGTCAAACGTACAAATGGGTCACCTGAAAACTTGTTACATTCGTTAACCTCTGCGTCCGACCTCAAGTTTCCATTACAACTAATGTTTCTCCAGCCTTAACCTAAGAACTATGCGTAATTCTCAATGCTATAAGAACTATAGACGTCCCTTTAGAATTTAGAGAGTATTCCGAACAATAGATTCCTTCATAGTAGGCGCAAAATACCAATCCCTAAAGAATTATTCTCTATTCTAACCTGCATTGTGTTGTCTAAACGGGACAGGTATGAAATATTGTGGATATAGGTTATATTTAATATAACTAGACGTTAGCTAACTAGATGTTAATAACACATATATGTTAATAACTAAACCTAATCTTAAGTCGGATAGCCTGGAGCATACATAACTGTTTGAAGTCACGTTAATTAAGTACCAGTAGGTACTATGTTATGTCAAAATATTAAATCCTAGTACATTTGTAATAACAAATTGTTTCTATATTATATGAATTTAAAATGTAACGAAGGTTAGTGTCTATAACATTTAAGACGTATGTGATTTTTCTTCCGATTACAAATTGGGCAGTTGTGGCAAATAATTTGATCAGTAAAATATAAGTTGGAGGTGCCTCATGCATATTGGATCAACGTAACATTCAATTACATTATTATAGAAAGGAAAGTACAATAACAACACTGCGCAAAAATATTCTAGCTTCTTGAGTATGTACTTAATAACATGAAGTAATATGGTTTAATCTCGATTGAACAATCGTGTCGTAGTTAGATGTAAAAACTCAGATAAGATAACAAATTTAAATAGGTATTATCCTGAATACCCGAGCTATCTACTAAAAGCTTTTATACAGGGTGTACCAAAAAGTAGTGATGAACGGAAGCTGAGAGGTAGAGGACCTAGGGGGCTATCCGAATCACCCCCATGTATGTTATGCGATTTTTCGTATTTTCGGAGTTATGACGTTTTTTTTCAATTTTTCACCTATCGCCGAGTACGATGATATTTTCACTCATGCTGACGTCAATGATTGCGGAAGATGCTTGATTTTTTTTGTGTGCTAAGCTGAAAGATAGGCCAATTCAGTATGGTATTATTTACTATCGTTAGATCTTTGAATGGAATAAAAAAAAGAATTAAATGGCAAGAAAGATAAAATTACCCAATATGTTCACCACTTTAAGGGCCCGTAAAAAAATAAAATCACATAAAAAAAGTTTTCCGTTTGACTTTTAAAAACTTGCTCTATCTATCAGATAGCTACCCTGAAAATTTCATTTAATTATTCAGAAGGCTTCAATCGAAAAATTTAAATCTAAATGTGGTAAGTGCAAAAATTGAATTAACTTGATGATCATTAAAACCAATAAATAGGTGTTTAATTACCAGAATTTTTTAAAATAACCCCGCTGTTGCTCAATGCAAGTGCGACATCACCGTAAAAAGTTGTCTTTTAAATGTCTGAATGCCCTTTTATCATTTTTAATGGTTTCTTCTGCTACTATGAATTTCCGGGTTATTTCGTCCAAATTGTGGCATTTTCTCAAGTAGCCGAGGTCTTTTTAGTATTCCCATTGAAACAAATCAATGGGGTTTAGGTCGAGGGACCGTGGAGGCCAGGCTTTAAGGCAGGCATCACCGGCGCATGCGCAGGCTGCAACGACCAATCCATCTTTCAGGGTATCTTTGCCCTTTAGCCTGGCCTGCACGGTCCCCGGACATAAACCCTATTGATTTTTTTCCTTGGGGATACTACAAAGACGAGAGACTGCCACAATTTGGACGAAATAACCCGGAAATTCATAGTAGCAGAAGAAACCATTAAAAATGATAAAAGGGCATTCAGACATTTAAAAGACAACTTTTTACGGTGATGTCGCACTTGCATTGAGCAACAGCGGGGTTAATTTAAAAATTTCTGGTAATTAAACACCTATTTATTGGTTTTAATGATCATCAAGTTAATTCAATTTTTGCACTTACCACATTTTGATTTAAATTTTTCGATTGAAGCTTTCTGAATAATTAAATGAAATTTTCAGGGTAGCTATCTGATAGATAGAGCAAGTTTTTAAAAGTCAAACGGAAAACTTTTTTTATGTGATTTTATTTTTTTACGGGCCCTTGAAGTGGTGAACATACTGGGTAATTTTATCTTTCTTGCCATTTAATTCTTTTTTTTATTCCATTCAAAGATCTAACGATAGTAAATGTTACCATACTGAATTGGCCTATCTTTCAGCTTAGCACACAAAAAAAATCAAGCATCTTCCGCAATCATTGACGTCAGCATGAGTGAAAATATCATCGTACTCGGCGATAGGTGAAAAATTGAAAAAAACGTCATAACTCCGAAAATACGAAAAATCGCATAACATACATGGGGGTGATTCGGATAGCCCTTTAGGTCCTCTACCTCTCAGCTTCCGTTCATCACTACTTTTTGGTACACCCTGTATATCTACCAATTGATCGTCAAAGCCAATTTACTCGTAGGTAACTGATATTGACATAATAATATTCTCCTCTATTGCCTGAGCGTGATAAAATTTTATTTGTAATTAAAACTTTGTATCGATTCAGGAACGTTTATTCATCAATAGTTGGTTGTTTTCAGTACAACTTGTATACGTAGTATATTATTATTAGTCTGTGGTACAACGTTCACCTTTTGAAACAAGCAATAATTAATTAGCAATGATATGAAAGTACGATGCTGTCATTTACCGCTCGTAAAAATAATTTAAAAGTACTTTGGTGAATAAAAGACAATTGTAAGAAATTTCAAATTAACTAATTTAACCTCACCTTTAAATAATTGTTGCCCGCAAATCAATAATTATTAATTTGTGTAATAAGTTATACCTTACTTTATAATGCCAATGACAAAAATTATAATTAGTACCTAATAGATGTTACGATAATATGGATAATGCTAATTTTTATTCGTAGGCGGACAGACGACTAGGCAAATAATCTGATTAGCTATGATTATTATAATAGCTATTTTTTATACGATATACCAAATATGAGTTCATCAAAAGAGCAATAACTTAATGGTGCTGTCATCATTGTATCTAATATTATCAGGCAATCAATTATTATAAATTAAGTCTCTTTCATATTCTATTAAATCGAGTGAAATGATGAATTATAGAGTGATAGTCAATTTTATACCAAAAGGTTAAAGCTATCTACGTAATACGATTAATTTAAAATATGGATTAGATGCAACAATAGCCTTAGATCACGTGAATGCCACATCCCACTGCCACCTACTACAAATCGATGCAGCGTTGAATACAATTCCATACAGATTCGAAAAGGGCACATGTCATAGTGACCTATTGAGGACTGAAAATGATCGGCTCAGCTCGCGAGGACACGTGACTCCAATTGATTTACGTCACGGGTCTATCCGGGAGCACGAACGCTTTCATTATTTACGTACAGTCTAACCTGGCCAGCTATTGATCGCTCGCTCGTCCCCACGCCTCTGCCTCCACGCCGCTCGCTAAATAATACACACCAAATTATTATGGAACCTATTACTTCGGCTCCGATTCCTTCGGCGTTAAGAACTCGAGAGTAATCAAAAATAGATTGCATATTTGACGACACACGATTCGGAGCGATACGCCCCAACCTTTAATCGTTACACGCTCAGAATGTCTTCATATAAAAATAATTGAAGCAATTCTCTTTATTAATTTATAGCAGAAAATTGCTTAGTTTCGTTAAAAATGCAAAAATCAACACCGTAATTAAACGAGCAAGCGGTCTCCCTGTTTTATTTTTACGGCGGGTGAAGTAATTACTGGGAAAATATATCGTTAAGTTCTTTAGAATAATTATAAAGCCTTCGCAAGTACGTAGTGTGGGATCGATTTTCTGTCAACAAGTTGAGCGAGTCAACACTATACAAAATTTAATACACACGGTAATTCATTTTTAACGCGTGGATTACGAAACGTTTCAATGAGTTTGCTTTTCTTTTATTTCTATTAGGTACTAGATACCATAAAAATTACATTTAATTTTTTTCCCTAACCTAGTACATTTTTGTGATTTAGACTTTTTTTTGTGATTTTACATTAAATATATCGATGAATTGACATGTGCCTAAACAATAATAAAAATACTTAAGAAATGTCTATAAAGTAAATATATTAGGCGACAATTTCCGGCAAAAAGTATTCAACGAAAAACGTGAAATATTTTTCCCTCCGGCCGCGGCGTGAAGTTTCATTTATATTTATAACTGTCGGACCGAAAAGGTGCTTCTATTACTTATTACATTTGCGAGCAATGTACCTTATCAATAGGATTTATTGTGTTTTTGTAGAACACCTCTTTATGTTTTATGTATGATTAGCTGTGCCCCACAGTTTTACCCGCATTGCTCCGGTGTTATTGGTCTTAACTCTTAACGCTTATAGCCTTCCTTGATAATAATTGGACTATCTAACAGTGAAATTATTTTTCAAATCGGACCTGTGGTTCCTGAGATTAACGCGTTCAACCAAACAAACTCTTCAACTTTATAATATTAAGTATAGATAATAGATTAGTTTTATTTATAAATTTTAATGTAGCCTAATGTAATCTACAACCCCAACGTAGGAGGTAAAAACTAAAAATTAACCATCGCGTGTAACAGCTGGATTTTTATATTTCTCGACAACCAAGCAATTATAACGGACATATAATACCTAACATGCCATATAAATAATTATAAAATCATGAAGGGCTGATAAGGAAACATTTAATATTCCCCATAACCCAATCATCCTTCCTCTATAATGATTTGAAGTTATAGTAGTATAGAATTATATTATCTGTGATTATACCGTCTACGTATAGTAGAGCCATTTTAATAGGCAACATTTGACAGTTCAACAAAATTCAACAACGTAACCTAGTAACCACGACATAGAATAACATGATAGTTCGTTTTGTTAGAACTGCACATTTGTTTAACTTTTTTCAATAACGATTACATATTTATAATAATAATGACCGATACAAGTAATTTTAGGATTTGATTTTACCGATAAACCATTCTAAACATAATAAACAATTTCTGATTTAAAGAACTGACGTCGCTACAATTTTGTGTCAATAAACCTTTTTTCTTTTTAAATACCAGAGACGTTACTCTAAAAATCGAAATCTGACATCTAGAATCGAATGCATTGATTACTTGGGAATAAAAATTATCATAAATTATTGACATGTGTTTCAAGTTCGATTGACAAATGTTTCAAGTCCGTATCGATTAATTCACTTTAATCGATGTTTTTAAGCAGGTTACCACCCTATGAAGATAAAATTGATAGACGTCAAATGTTGCCTATTAAATTGGCTCTACTATAGTATATTGAAAATACGTTTGTTTCGTACTTTCAAGAGTATATTATTATTCTTCGAATTGTGTCAACTGTCAATGCAATGTCAATAAAGAAGAGCGCGAAACGGGTCAGATAAATTAAATATGTCGGCAATAAATTAGTACGAATACATTACTGCTTTCCAGTCACGTAACAACTAACAACACAATCAAAGTACAATACATATTGCTCGGTCAATTAGTAGGTTTCTAATTTGATGCAAAACCGAACAGTTCAATTATTTCATATAAATTACTAGCTAGAGCAGGAATTGCAATTGCAAAAAACGCTACGGATTGAAAACCTCTGTCGCTTTTCGGTTATACGAAATAGGTAAAATGGTATTTTGCTCTTTTGTAAAGTTACTCCATTTTGACGAATACCCAAATTGGCGTAATTTGATATTTTGGATGATGTGGATGAAAGAGAGATTCCAAAAGGACCTTGTCGGATATACGGATGGACGAACAACAAAGTGATCGTGTCTTTAAAGGCCTTATTCTTTTGGCTGACGGAATCCCAAATAGAAGGAGAACGTACAAGATTGTGGAAAGTGATAATAACGAAACTCGGCCCTCAAGACAACCAAAAAGATATACTTAATAGTTAAGATAATGAAGACTTTTACCGAGTCCCTAAATCCACTTAAACGTTTCCCAGGAGCTTCAAAAAATCCCTTTAAAAATTACAGACTCGGCGCTTCTAAAAAACTTTTCATAACTGATAACAACTGAGAACCATCCGACATCAAAAGCGGATAGCTTTTTGTTCTCGTTTTTATTCGTAATAAATTACAATAAACCGACAGAAGTACCTATTACAATGAACAGTTTAGCAATTCAGAACAAGAAGGTTTTTATTCCTATAATCGTTACCATCTTATTCTTTTTAAGTATTATTTCTATTTTATTTAGTAATAAATGTAAATAAAGCGAATAACAGGTAATTAGATTAGCTCGTATATGAACGTACCAATGAATCAACAAGATAATATCAAGCTTAATGCAACGCGTTGCATGTAGGTAATAACTGAAACTATAACTTCACTCGAATAAACCAAATAACTAAAATTTAAAATTTCTGTATTTATACGTTATATAACTATCCTCTCTATTAACATTAACTACCATTCACATAACAGTGAAGAATAAAGTAAGTTCTTAAGATAAATCTTGAACAAACAAATCCTCCATAATTACGTTAACAAAGGAAGTGGATTAGTTGGAAATCAGAAGCAATAATTCACAATCCATTTTAGTTATTCCTTTAGTCAATAGACGCTTTGACTGGTAAAAAGGACTTTTAGTTCATTATGAAAGTATTGACTAGTAGGTATTAAAACGTAATTCCTACTTAATACCAAACAGTGATAAATGCTAATTAATATTATTCACTAGTTGAAAACCAACCAAAAGTCTGTTAAATAATTTATGTATAGGTGCCCTTCCAACTTTGCTTTCAGACCGATACTAATTTTATAGTAGTTCACCTAAAATCCAACGGAAACTAACTTTAAAAACGATAAGCACATTAGACTACAACTATATTATATCATGTATTTAAATCTATGGAAAATCTATGGATGCTTCATTTGATTCTGAAGCACAAGTAAAAAGCTTAACTGGCAATTAAAAGTTAACAGGGAGTATAGTTTTTAAATCAGCTCAACTGTCATAATTGCCTTTAGCAACGGCTAGTCACGAAAAGCTTTTTATATTCTCGGACGGAAAATATGCAGTAATTTAAGCCGAGCACGCGATTTTTTAGCACTTTGACGAGATAAAATATGCTAATGGTAAAAGCACAACACAGTAAATAACTGAACACGACAACACACAGTTTGGAGTTAAACGGAGACTGATGCTGGACCTGTAGGGTTTGTTATTTAAAGCAGACAAATGTTCCGCGCTAGAGAGTTGAAACAATTAGCTGGATGCATCCTGTCACTAGCTACCGCACCAGACACAAAGCCTGTAAGGGGATACTTCCTTTAGCAACATTTTATTCAAGACGCATACAGAGCGATATTGCGTTCCCGGTACATTACGTAAGACTAGCATCTCAGCACCTTATTTCGTATATTTTGCGAATTTAGCCGTCTTTTTTACTGCTAACTTCTTAACAGATCAAGTATCCTCAAAGATCATTATAATATGATCTTACAGTTGATGCTGCTATACAACTATAATGATACGAGCATTGCGGGAGCTATTTAATTAGTCATGCGATTTTGACTCTTATGGCCGTTCTAATTAAAAAATTATAAGGTGAAATTAGTTGGTGTTGAAACCGCTACGAGCATTGCCCTTTTTCCATTACTCCCTTTCTATACTGTCTACTCGATCCCAATATATTTTTAAGGCAATTTGAATTCTAAAATCCAAGGATAATATGATAATTCTAATGTTAATATGTTAAACGGTTATAGCAATGAGGATTTAGTAAAACTTTAAGAGAACGCGTTAAATTTCAAGAGTACCTATGTAAACTTTAGTTCTGAAAGCCAGAAAATGCTTACGTACAGTAACTGCTCGCGTACACCTAGGGTACTTCAAACATACCAATTATGCAAGATCTTGAGAATCCTAAATGCTGTAGCTGTAGGGTAATTAAAATTTTGCGCGCTGTAGGTACTTCGCAATGTAAATGCATTTCTACATGAAATATGACTTGATAAATCTTCATATTTCTACATCAGTATACTAGCATTAATATCAGTAAATTAATAGGTAGTTATTTACTGCAAATATTTTTTGACGTGTCTGTCTGCGGCATTTTTTTTTCTTTTTGTTTAAAAAGATGAAGATGAAGCCGCCGCCGCGCCGCCACAAAATGGCGGTTTAAATATTTTTTCACAACTTTTTCAATATGAAAACGCAAATAAAAGGGCAAGACTAGTAGGTATATACAACATGAAAAAATTGAAATCCGAGATGGCCGCCAGTACAAAATAAAGCCGGAAGTTTTTAATTTCAAATTTAATTTAATTTTTATAATAATAAGTTAAAATAATATTAACACGCATTTGAAAGTAGTGTCTAACGTCACCTGATGCTCGCCCATCATATCTTGTTACACCAAAGCTTCAGCTGAATAGAAATTGCACAGCATTGAGTTTCTATTCATTTTACAATCCATATAAAGCGCGATACCGTGTAGTCGGATAGAAGTTAATATCACTTGTTGATATAGCTAATATTGTACTGTCAAAGGAGATTAGCGAGCAAAGAGCCGTTGTGTCCTTTTAAATATTCCTTTGATGTGATACATTATTAAAAAGTGGATTTTCTTTGTTTCTATTCGTTACGTAAACATTTCATTCGCCAATTAATTCGTATAATTTACATTTAAATGGGACATATTATACAAAAATGGAATATCATTTACCTCTTTTATGTCCATCTCATCCAATTTCCGATTCTTTTTGTGAGAAACTCTGTAAATAAGTAAGTCTGTTTCCAATATTTTCAATAGACTTCAATTTAATATTAACAGACTCGATATATTGTGTACTATAATTAAATATTTTAATAAAGGCAAGATCGGGTAATTGGAAATTGGAGTGTAGACTGAAGAATAGGAAAACTGTTAAAAGCTGTCACCTTTTCATACAAAAAACGACAATTAAATCAGGTCACGATTAAATTTCGTCATAAATTTATCATTCCATTTGAATACGTCTTGAATATAGAAAGATATTTGACTCAAGAACCCTCCCATTGAGAAAGACTTAAAAATTCACTTCCCAACGGCTTATGTAAATACACGTGCCATTTTTCTACGAAAATGTTTCACAACTGCTATTCCTCAAATAGAGATCTATAATAGTGAACTTATGTTTGAATAAAGTTTACAAATGCTTTTTGATTTCAATGTACCTACCTACATACACAAAGATTATAGTATCTCACTTCCAAGGAACACAAACTATTAACTATTAAGAAAAACAGTCGTAAACAAAACGACAAGAAGCTTATTCGCAAATGGTCTACAGGAGGAAAACTAATAAAAGTGACATTCCTCTCTTTGAAGCCCTCCGTAAATAGGTCGACAAAACCTCTCCAAGGACCGGAATAGCTATTTAATAAGGAACACGTTGATGCTGGAGAACTCATTGTTCTATTTACGTTGTTGTTTTATTAAATAGGAGGTTTCGCAATATATACTTAGAAGATATTACATGTTCAACGTTTGTATTCTCTAGGCTAGTTAAAAATAGCAAGTGTGGTACCAATAATCGAAGTTCACGTTTAAAGTGGCATTAGGAAAAGCCTTATACTTAAGCATCTTACCGCAATTGAGCTAGCGTTGGACAATAATAATACATACATTAGTAGCAAAAGGTGTAAGACGTAGGTAATACCTACTTACACAAAAAAAAGAACAAAAAGTCTTGAAATATACGCGTAGGACAAAATTACTCACTAAAATAATATTAAACTGTTTCATAACAATTATGAGAAGGTAAACTTTATGTTACCTATGAAAAGTTGTCTTGCGGAAGTGGAAATCCATAAAAACTTTCGTCGTTTTCTTTCAAAATTTACCCTTTTTCCCGCGGCAGCGACATCCTCACTTAACAATTTCCAAAAGTTTTTATACAAAGAGTTTCCTTACACATCAACACAAGCCGTAGGTACACGCATGACATTTTATAACCTAATGTTGGCATATTTTATGATAGGTAATAGATCTCTATATTATAGTCCTATTGCAAAGTTGCTATAGTCGACAATATTAGGTACTTAGATTTACTCGATAAAGCAAAAATGCCCTAAAATTCCACTCGGAATATCTCATGACGTGCTCAGAACATCGATGGGCAAACAGATCGGGACAAAAGCGGTAACAATGGCTCGCTCAGTAAATATCCTTTACGATTGTTACATCCGTACCCTTCGACATTTACTGAATGGTACACTTACTAATTTAGTTCCAATGCCAATGGAGCTGTTATGCTATATTATTATAATATAAATAAATATAGCTTATAATTATTATAATCTTCAAATAGAGTTTATTTTTCTTAATTTCACATTGATTTTGTTGTATGTGTAATACTTGATAATTGTACAGAAAAACAATTGCATTGTACCTATCAGCCTCTTTTCTTGGACCTTGTCCCTAAATACCAGATTAGATACTTTACCAGATAAAGACTAAAAAGTTGTCAATACATTATGTAGGAATCGTATCGAAAATGTATGTACGTTCTTTATACATTTCACGTTTATACCAGAATTAGTAATTTCGTCGTGTAAGCAAATATAGGCTACTCATTGGAAACAATTTGACATAAATTAATGATGATGTTTCAAGTATGAATATAAGATATGATGGGTAAGTCGTAATTAGGTACCTACTAATTGCTCTACAACGAAATAACGTAAAATAAACGTACAAAATTACAATATAATAGGTACTTCATTAACGGATGAGTTTCGTTATTATTTAATTTAAACAAACAAGCCAATAATATGTAATTAATATTAACATCTCTGTTTACATATTTTATCCCCTGGATAATTTTGTGTGATAATTATGTATTCGATACCATTTTGTTGTGTTAAATTATATAGTCGTTTATGATGTTTTGTTCTATGCAATAAAGTTTGATATGAGGGGATGATAATAATTATTGCATAATACATATATTATAAATTCAAAAGTGTGTTTTTTGGTTAGTCCTTCTTTTACATCCGAGGGATAGGAGGCATACATAGGAGGCTAGAGGGACAATGTGGCAAATCAGTACGAATTTTGTTCATTTGTCACCGTAGCATCTGTACAAATAAGATTATTCCTATGTTTTATTATGACCTAGTTAGGTACAAAATATAGCTCAACATAAAATTCTGAATAAAAAATAAAACATGACAGAAACAATTAGTCAAAAAATATTTCACGTTTAAAATTAAGGGTGGTGTATTTACTGAGATAATGATGATATACAAACACATGAGTCTCAAGAGGGTTCCTCTTTGATCTATTTGGCTGAGGACCGTAAAAGTTACCATGCAAAATTATCCCTACCATTTACATTTCCAATACGAATTATTTATTTCTCGCCGCTCTCGTCGCACATTACAAAAACATTTTACGGATAAAACAAATAGGTTACGTTATTTCGCCTAAATTGTATACAACATGGCAATGTATTTAATGGAAAGGAAATATAAACCAGCCAAATATCGCAGAATAAATAACGAATAATATGAGGGTATAAATAAGGCTAGACATTTCCGCAAGTAGAAACGCCTCCAGACGACTACTATAAACTAAAGTAGGTTATCGCCGGCCAGCTATGGGAATAAATTGTCATGTTTTTGCTCTACTATAGCAAAAAGTAGGTATTGTCTGCGGTATTATCCAAGTAACAACTAAAATATTAACTTTACTGTGTAGCCAATCTTTGCTGTATTGCTTGCATATTGAAAGTTCAAATCGCTAACTTTGCACACCTCAAGTTATGAAACTTTCTTCAAGGCTTACGCAAACGTACGAACGCGGAAACTTACAAGACGAGTGCTACCCAACTTTGTTGTTAACGTCATAGAAATAAGATTTCAAGTCTGAGCTAAATGAAATCATGCTGGGGTGAAAACAATAGTGTGAAAATTGAAAGCTAGTCAATGCAGTTTCAAGCTTTAAAAGAACAGAGACTTGTGTGGCTTGCTACCCTGAAGCATTTTTCTTTAGTCCCCACTGGGAATCAAACTGAAGTCAGCTAATTTTAGTTTTCTTTTCAATTGCCACTCCACCACTGTTACAAGGAGTGAGTGTTAATTATTTTTATTCAAACTAATTTGTTGAAAACCGGCCGAGTTGTTCTTGCCACAGATCTAGGTCAATGACAGACCCGACAAGAATAGAAATGACGCTTAGGGGTGGAAGAGGTCTATTGTTAACTGCATCGGTGATGAGCGAGAATGGTATCACTTGATATCAAGATGTTGTGCGGAAAATGAAAGCATTGCAATAAATAGAGACTATTGTGGAGAGCTGATAACCGGTGAAGCATCTACTAAACGGTAGTTAACTTTAATTTGTTGAATACTGATTCATTTTATCTTCTTTTTCTCAATAGGTATATAGTGACGCTTCTGTGATGAATCACATAATGTTTATAGTTAGTACTTAATTACAAATAACATAGATTCCAGGGATGAATAAAAATGAAACATAAAAAAATTTTGATTTTCTTAGAAATTCTCTTGAAAATCTTCTATTAACTACGTTATTAAAATAACAGATAATTTTTCCCGAAATTTATTTTGCCTCTTCCAAGCAATCACTTTTACCTTTTCAACAAATAAATAAAGCATAAATTGTATCAGAAATATTCCGTAATAAAATTACCGAGGAAATTCAAATTGGCCGTAACTCGGTGCTACGGCGTAGGCTTTAAGTAACAAATAAGATTCTGGAAAATTGGTGTGAATATATTTTTGTCAGTCTTCCGTAAGAAAACGGTTATTTTTACCAATTGGCTTCGCTTTGGAATATCTTTAGCTGTTTTCTTGATAATTAATATATTTCTTTCATGAAAATTTATTTGAAATTGTTTTTTATATTTCTCCATTTATTTTACACATACTCATAAGTATACATTACATTTAGGTATGTTTAAAATATAATTACAGCTTTTTTTGTATGTTAGATCAAACAACAGCTGGTGGTACCTACACTTGACGGTACCTACATGTTATGTTATGAAACCATTGACTAGATCTTCGATCTTAGATTGACTAAAATTATTATGTTGAATCGATAGTACGGTTTCTTTCTTAACACACATATAACTTAAAATATATGTAAAATAATTATCTTAAATTAACTAACTAATCTGAACTTACTAACGTACTTAATATGTATAAAAATTCCGATATTCTCGGTTATGTTTCCTTATTGATTTACAAGCCTTAATTTAATAGTTTTACTAAAACAGGCTTCTGAAAGGTATTGATTAATTAGATCAAGAGATAAACAATCGAAGGGCAAAATCTACGAGCACTTTATTGTATTAAATCGATAACTCTAACTCTATTGGGAGTATAAATTATACGTACCTTCGATACCAAGAACATAAACAATAATATTTGATATCAAAACAAATATACCCAACTGTTAAACCAATAAAGGGTATATTCATGATACTTTAGTAAGCTATTGGAACAACATGTAATTATGTAATATAAAAATCCTAAATAAACTATAGATAAAGTATCACTAAGTAGTCGAACTTATAAACATCTAATGTACCTAAGTGTTAGTAAAAACTAGACCCAGATATCATAAAGTAGGAATGTTTTGCCAAAAGATTAATTAGTCTGTTGAATACTTATAAAAACGAATCGATAGACATCAAAGGTTTTTTTTCTCTCCGCAATTGATCTGTCCCCTTTCCATTCCTTTCTGTGAATGCAAATCAAAATAAATACCTCCAAAAGTTAAGGACGTTTTCCTGTAGCTAAAATTGTTAAGGGACCCTTTTAGTCCCTCGTCGAAAAAACTTACTCTGCATAAGTTAGATAAGAAAAAAGAATTACTTAAACAAAAGAAAAAATAACTACTAGGTATGTCAGTTTATTTTTGATATACATATAGTTTGCTAAATGTAGGTACTAATATTTCTTAAAGTACATATCTTCTTCTTATATATAAAAATGAATCGCAAAATGTGTTGGTAAGCGCATAACTCGAGAACGGCTGAACCGATTTCGATAATTCTTTTTTTATTATATTCCTTGAAGTACGAGGATGGTTCTTATGTAGAGAAAACGTAAACATGTACCACGGGCGAAGCCGGGGCGGACCGCTAGTCCTATATATTTACGTAGTAACTGCACATCATCGCCATACATCATATCATTTACGTGGTAACTGTTCCGTAATCTGTTTTATTGGTACCAGAAAAATAGCCACTACAATATAAGACAAGTCTCAATAAATGTTGTCTCATATTAAGTTATTTACTGTTCATCTGTCTGATGCTTTCATCAAGGACAAACAACTAATCCCATAAAGCGTAGCGTTAATCTCAGTTCAGTATGGAATAAACCAGTCTTGTTTATGTGTGATCGATTTACAACTTCGGAGGATTGAGGATTACTTAACTTTGATATAAGGTCAAGAATCAATGATTCTTATTTAACGTGAATCATTTATGAAATCTATACGAATATTATAAAGCTGAAGAGTTTGATTGTTTGAACGGGCTAATCTCAGGAACTACTGGTCCGATTTGATTTCTTTGAATTATTTCGATGTTAGTTAGCCCATTTATCGAGGTGAAATCGCGGGGCGCAGCTAGTACATCATAGAAAGTTTTAAGGTATATCTTTTAATAAAATATATAGGAAAAAGTGTGTCAACTGCACTTACTAAAGAATCCTAAACAACAAAAAGGATATTAAAAATAAATAGGTAAGTTTTATGTAACTCAAAGTTCTAGTAAAACGAAGAGCAGCAGCATCTGATCTCAAAGATAGCTTTAAATTTCAACTAGTCCTTGAATTACCTCTAGACTCGGGAATATTTATTACTTTCTCCAGGAACGTGTCTCCATTAGAATATTCCGAGAATCTAAACATCATATTTCAAAGAATACCTAAATATTTTAGATAAAGGCACACAAACCATGACATGTTAATAGGAAAATATTTGGATGTCTCAGTATGTCTTGTCTACTTTAATTTATTATTTTAGATGGTTAAAAGATAAGTTAATATCCTATATATGAGCGATACAATTTGTCTTAAAGTATAAGTATTAATTTAGTCCACGAATAATGAGTACATAATATTTTTCTTGTTATTCGAGTGTAAATAATGACCTCCAGACCTAAAGTGCTTCTATATCACTGTGAATGACGCAATTGCTACAAATTATTCCAACTACCGAATATGGGTGTAACCTCGCAAAATTTGCGAGTCCCTACATAAAAAATGCTTTCAATCAGTGTCGCTTTATGTCGCCAACTTTGATATATTTCAGGCTAGACAATACCAATCAAGATAACTTCACTGTATGAATAAAAATATAAAGCTCTTTTTCGCATGCAGGAAATTGGAAGGAATGTCGCTCAATATGGGATGAAATACGTTTTATCCTATCAACAAATTTTTAAGGCATACTATTTAGATGCTGAAATGAAAGAAATCTTTATCAGCCTAGGTAAGTATTTTCTATCTTACTATTAATTCGTTAAGAAAAGCTTCATATTAGACCTAAATGTACGTATAATGATTATATACAGTTATTTAACACTAGACAATAAAATATCGTTTTAAACGTTATTCTATAATAATTATATTATAAACATCAACACGTTTATTTAACGCTGTTACGGAGCGCTGATACGTGAAAGGGTAAGCCCTACGTTTGCGGTCTGTCAAAGGCAAACTTTCATAACACTATCTTTACATATTATAATAACGTAAGCGTTCGCAAACCACGTCTCGACTGTGTGTAAAGGAGCTATAAACTTCGCAACATTGTATACAGACGACTGAGTAGACTCTAAATAAAAAATAGAGCTATTCTTATTGATAAGCGACTATTCCATAAATAGTCGTGGTTAGAACACAAATGTGTTTTGAGGTTACCATTGACAATGAAACATTGCTTTACATTTAACTGCACCAAACATGTGACATACCTAATTTGTGTGAAACTAATTTAAATTTTAAACTCAATTATAATACTAAAAGGTATGAGTTTATATTATACTAGCTGTTGCCCGCGACTTCGTCCGCGATTAGGTCGTTTTTCGTCATTCGTCGTTTAAAAAAAATACGTGACACTTTATTTTTGAATGTTCTTAATTATTGTCTCTTATAAAATTTAACTACTTACATTAAAATTGAACACTCTGATAAGAAAATCTTAAAATCTGAAGAAAACATGAATGAATGTGATTTAAATTCTACATTACTTAGTATCAAAATATAATAATCTAAATTAAATGTAGATTAACAGTTTGAGCACACCATTATAGAATATGTACTTAAGTATTAAACTACGTTAGTTAACATAGTAAATTTACTAAAAACACGATGACTTTCTTTCGCGCTCGGTACCACAAACTAAGCATGTTTGTGGTAAGTGGCCCGCGTGACGCGTCACTTGACCCCCCGCGAGTTCCCCTCCGTTGCTATGCGAAAATACATTCGTTGCTCTATTTTAGGAAAAATTTGTAATACTGTGGCCTGGGCGTTATAACACGTCCAGGGAGTACCTGAGTGCCGATATCACCATCTTGAGGAAAAGCTTCTAATGTCGATTTAAAACTGCATACATACGAATTAACCTGTTCTAAAATTGTGAAATGAGTTCAGTTTTAAATTTGAGAAATATTGATTTCTTGTGTTCCACTATTCGTTGTAGTCGAATACAAAATATAGGTATTTAAACAAACTTAGGTTGGCCTACAGGCAAAAGGGATCCTATCAAATGGTAAACTTGACCTTGTATCTTAAAAGTAAGCATGAACGGACCTTCTGATAATTATTGAGCACCAAAGGATCATTTGAAACGCGCTACTATAAGAGCGAATATTGTCTAATAACAGTTTACATTGCACAGTATGTTCCTCTAAAAGTAGTGATTTCAAAGGTTCCGGTGTATCTTCAAATGAAAGCCGACTCCTTACTACACTTTTAAGCATTACAAAAAGAACATACTACGCCTTTACAGAAGATGATCTGTAATCAATTGTGAGGTTATAAGCAAACCCACTTTTATATTTGTCAGACCACACCACCGAATTCGTAGATTGTTTACCTCAAGTCATTAAGACTATGACGAAATCTATCTGCAGTAAGACGGGCCTCTCGCTATTCGTCCGTTTCCAGAGACCGAATAGTTTCAATTCTTAATCTTTCATTAAACAAACTTATTAATCGTTCTTGTCTCATATAATTGTAATATTCGCGTCCCTACTCTAGTCATTGCTTATACTCATGTTCATCTTCAAGAGATCGAATAATATTATGATGCACCCTATCATTTGTCAAACGGTCTTCATATTGAGTAAAGTTTCAGATTCTCGAGATAGAATATGACTGTCGTGATCAGTAGTGAGACGTAATTCCCTCTCAGTGAGGGTTTCGGTCTCACGGGATAGTACAATATGCCGTTTGCGATCAGCTGTGAGACGTCATACCCTCTCAGTGAAGGTTTCGGTCTCACGGGATAGTAGGGGAGACCGGGTTTGGTTGTCTCACGGGTTGGTTGTCACAGCGGTCTTAACACAAAACTGAACTATCGAATAAGTCTGTTGAACAGCGTGGCAAGAGCGATACAGTGACAACGCTGTCCCCACTTCGCGTCAGACCGCCCCGATCTGCCGTGAGGGCCTCACACGTGTTTATTGTTTTCGCACAGATTTTTTATGATATGATATGGACCGAATATGCTCCTCATAACATCACTTTTTGTGAACGAAACGACAGCGCGGTTTAATTTAATGCCAACACCATTAGAAAAAAGGATTATTATTAATTGTGAAAAAATATCATGATTTACACTATTAACACTCTTTTAACATAAAATATAAGTCTGTGAGTGTGTAAAAATAAATCCAAAAAAATCACATCAAACTTATGTTTATAATTAGGTATACGACATGAAAATATATTAATTACAAAGCAATAATAATACAGATAAGCAGTGGTGGCTCAGTGGTGAGACCTCGGACTTCGAATCGATAAGTCCGGGGTTCGAGACCAGGTGAGCGCGCAGGAAATAAATTGATTTTTCAATTTATCTGCGCATGTTGTAACATCACCACTGCTCGAACGGTGAAGGAAAACATCGTGAGGAAACCGACATGTCGAAGAATTAAAAAGTTCGATGACATGTGTCATCCGCCAACACGCACTTGGCCAGCGTGGTGGATTATGGCCTGTACCCTCATAGGAGGCCCGTGTCCCAGCAGTGGGAACGTATATGGGCTGATGATGATGAATAATACAGATAAATACTGAACATAAGTAGGTATAATAGATATTAAGTAGTATTAGTTAAAATATACTTTGACTGTTAGTCAAAGTTTATTTTTTACCAACAACATATTGTAAATGAAGAAGAAATAATAATTACCAACGAACTAACCTTTTCTATAGTATTGCTCAACCCTGCTCAAAAATTTGAGGGTTTTGTTGGAACTTTAATATGTCAAAACTATGATATATCTAAACTACGATACAACTTGCTTGCGGAAATGCTCATTACAATTGTGAATCTAAAGAATAACTAACAACATACTATTCAATTTTATTGAGCTGATGAATATCTTTTGCCTGGAAGAAATCACCGTCGCCTAATAAATATACTGTGTTTTCTTATAAAACCGTTACATAATTTATTTTATCTACTTAAATAATGAAAATGATATTATATTTATAAAATATAAAACATATTATGTAAAATGATTAAAAATAAATAAATGAAGCAACTACGATTCAAAGAAAACATCTTTTTCAGTGTTAAAATGCTCTTAGCAATCCTGGATGATGAACTGTATCATGTACTCTGATCCCAGTACGGTCGGTACCTCGATAGCCATGACGATAAATATTATAATCAGATAACCGCAAAGTCAAAATAAAAACATTACTTGTACAGTTGTGAGTGCAAAATTTACGTTTCATTTGGAATAACATTTTTTTTCGGTACTAAAACGTAGTCGTTTGATATGTGGTTGGCTGCCCCTCCTCTCCTTCCTGAAAAATATCCTCCAAAATTTCCCGAGATACTTCCAATGATCGAACCATTTGACGTTGGACATTAACTTCAGTCAAAAATTGACGAAGCGGATGATTACTAATTTCCACTTAATCCTCGCTGCTACTATCTTTACCATCAAACCATCAATTTTCAAGTGGTGTTGTAAAAATATCAGCAGAAATCGTCTTCCAAAGGCGATATAATTTTATGAGCAAGAATCAGTAAATAACAAAATCAAAAGTTAACTGTAAATCTATAAAAAAAGCTACTTACAAATAAAATTTTATCAAAAACTACTGTTCCCAATGCACCTCAAAATAATAAAAGAATTCATCATTTTATTATTTCATTCTAAAAGTGTAATATAATACCTACCAACAAAAAACATGAATTGCTATCATTATAAAAAATAAATACCTATAAGTAACAACTTACTTTTTGTGGGAACGCATGATGGTGAAAATTCACAAAACACGAAGATTGCATTTGATATTTTTGGTTTTATGGCATTCAATTGCTTTATAAATATCACTACATAGTATAAAAAAAGCTTTCTCTGTCCCTATGTCACTTTGTATGCTTAAATCTTTAAAACTTCGCAACGGATTTTGATGCGGTTTTTTTAATAGATAGACTGATTCAAGAGGAAGGTTTTAGTAAGTATATAATTAATTAGGTTTTAGACAAAGCGGACGAACCCGCGGGCGGTAAGCTAGTAAATTTATAAAATACGAAGATTTTTAAAATTGTAACTAATGAACGCAATCAATATTAGATTAACTGTAGATAATGGTTTTACTTAAAATAATAAACATCTACCCTCACTTTAAAAAAATGTAGTATATTTATTATTTACACGAAATATATACCTTATAGGGAAGGGAAGATATGGGCTAAAGAGTTAAATAAATAACATAATTATATTTAAATTATTAATTTCCAACTTTGTATTCAGTAGTGTTAACATCTAAATTGATTTGATTTTTACGAAATCTCATAGATGGCGCTGTTACAAAATTAACATTATACAACTTACATTCTTTAAACTATGTTTCTCTTCCCAAGTTACTTAAATGGCATAATTTTTATAGTGTCAATCTAGATATTGTCAAACAACATTTATATATGCGTCATTTGATTATTAATTTCCAATAGTTAACGTGTGTTTGATTTTTCTAACACTTCATAGATGGCGCTGTTTCAAATTTGTCTTTATACTGCTAAGATTCATTTAACTGTTTCTCTGCCCAAATTACGTAAATGACATAGTTTTTAATTTGTAAAGCTAGATAATAGCATGGCTTACTCGAAACCAACATTTAAACATGAGTCTTTAGATTGTACGCTGTCGTAGTACACGGAATATGTAAGAAAAATAAAGGCTCACAGCTCCTCCCCCGAAGGTGATATCATGATAATATGTTTAAACTATCCTCACCCGACCTCTTAGGAATATTCATGCAAAATTTGAAGTAAATCTATGCAGTACTTTTCGAGATTAGCCCGGTCAAACATACAGACAAACAGACAAACAGACAAAAATTCTAAAAAATATATTTTTGGCTTCTATATCGATTATAGATCATGGATTATGTATTCTTTTAAAAAAATATTCAATGTACAGTTTTGACTTTCCTACGATTTTATTATATGTATAGATTTATAAAATAAATATTATTTCAAGAAAGCAATAACATTGCGATATTATGTTGATGCAAAACGCTGTTTATGTAAGTCTCGTTCCGTTTCCAGCAAAAGTATTTCATGTATAATCAAATGTCGTCGAACTTTTCGCTTGAATATGAATCTGTGACATGCCAATTTCATCAAGAGGCGAAGGAAATCAACATTTATTATTATCACCATTGACGGAGTAATAATATGATTTTCATTATGATTATGTACCTATCATAGCCGTTCGATTTTCAATTGAATGTTGATGAACGAAACATAAAATATTAAAGTTAAGCTTTGGGTTTCTTATATAAAAAACATCTCGGTTAATTAAAATATACTTACATTAAAATGGAACTAAAAATCACCCTTAACGACCGATCCATATTCAACGAAAACGAAAAAAAAACGCTAACTAGAGCAAAGGAAAAACAGGGCATTGTTTGTGCAGATATCTGTCCAAATCATATCATCATTTGTATGGATTTTAGATTGTTCGCAAAAACAATAATCTATGATGAAATATGGAGGGAACCTTCGTCTGAATAATAATGATATACGTTCGAGTATTCAGACAACGCCCAGTTTGGATAGTTTCAGATATTGTTTGCGAATATAATGTTAACTATGAGCAATATAAATGAAGATGAAGATACTCCGGGGAAAATGTCACTTACAAGGTTCAGATGTAGAAAATTAATTTTAAAAACGAACCATTTGCAGCTTAATCTTTTTAATTATACTTTTGCCGAATGTCCCGGAATTCCTTGTTCCTGGGTTTCGAGGGTTTTCATGGGTGCCGGATGAATGTCGCATAAATAAATGTCGTGTCTTTAACCATATAAAAAAGACCTTAGCATGAAAGTGCCTTAGGCGTAATAATTTTGGTATAAATCAAAATACATTAACACAATCAAAGGGCAATACAATTCAGTAACACTGTAAAGGTTTCAATACTTACAAATTTATAATGGTTATTTTCCTCGTTTTTTAAAGCGGTTTTATTTACAAAAAATAATTGTAATTATAATTATAATTAACAATAATTGTAATTTAAATTTTTTATCTTTCTCTCTATTAAACTTGTTGTAGTTGGCAGATAGTGTTTCGCTAAGATCGTAGCCAACGCGTAGCGAATATAAGCGAGAAATATTAAGGCCATTACGAGTATGCGGAATCCCCGTTTTAAATAATTTTAATGCTCTCCAGAGTGTAATGTTAACTTCTAAGAGAACTCTCAACCGTTCCTATGTAAGTTTAAAATACACTAAACCAGCGATGCGTTAAGTGAAAAGTTCCATTTAAAGGAAGAATTGTGATATTTTAAAGAATAACGTTTTATTTATCGTAGCCATGACTTAAGCTGCCTTATGCCTATATAATACCAGTGTTTAGTAGAGAAATAGTAAACGAATAAAAAAATATATTTGCACAGTAAAAAGATACATAAAGTTTCATAACGGTAAAAAGAGTTTATGGGCGAATATAGCTCATCTTTTCTTTTTAACTATTTGAAGCGGTTTATTACTTCTCTATTTTAACTTTGGTATTATCATATTAGGTAGTAGGAATAACACAATAACTTGGGTATCAGAATTTTTCTGTATTTTGTAAGATATGTCAATAAATGTATATGTCGTGGCCATATCGTAGATTTGCTCATTTCATGAAATGGCCAATTTAATTTGGCCAGATCGTTAAATCGTCAACGTTTCACGATTTGGTCATCCACATTTGGCCAGATCGTCGATCTGGCCAAACGTGGATGGCCATTTCACGAAATGCGACCATTTTTGTTTCTTTTTTAAAAAGCGATTCGCTTCTGGCACTCGCCGGCCGCTGCCGCGGCACGCTCGCTTTGCTCGCTCGGCTCGTTCGTTGTTTATTAAAGTCTAACCTAACCTAGCCTAACTGTTTTCTATTGAAAAAACCATTCGCTTCTGGTATTCGCCGGCGCTACCGCGGCACTGACTTAAATGACAATAAACAAGTTCTTAAAATATTCTGAATTTTTTAATATTTTATGGACTCTCTAAGATATTTTATACGATCTGGCCAAATGTCGATGACCAAATCGTGAAACGTTGACGATTTAACGATCTGGCCAAACTATGTTGGCCATTTCATGAAATGAGCAAATCTACGATATGGCCACGACATATCTATAACAATTTTATCGTTAGTTTAGAAAGCTGCGCTTACCCAATCTAAGTTTAATACTATCGCTAAATCAAATGAGGAAAGTGGAAATAAATTCCCCTAAATAATAAAATAAATTTATAAGTATTCATTATAATATAACGCGGCACAAAATTCTCTGCCCAAAAGATTCGAAACAACAGATTCTTTAAAAATGTATGAAGGTTAATTAGAATTCTTTATTCGACGAAAAGTAAATAAGTGAGGATTCACACGGATTAATTCTGTCTAGATTCTGCGTCCCTGGTCTTTGTTCTTTTATTATATTCAGCGACTTATTTTACTGGGTCACACATAGCCTGTGTGCAGTGTGCCGCAACGAATAAGCAATAAAGGAAATACATACATACTAAAATGGAACTTATTGTACTAGGATACATATTAAAATTGATTGCACTAGAATAGTTTAATCCTATTGCGCACTGTAGACCGTAACGGTTAACAAAGTCGATAAAGGGTAGGTGTTCTTTAAGCGTCCGTGAAGTTGTTACATAATGGTAGATTAATTTCGATTAATTACAATGAGCAAGCAATGAGAACAGCTACGATTACAGTACATCAATCCAATCAGTACCGTAAGCTTTTAGTATTTAGTAGAGTAATAGCCATATTAAATATTGACAATGAGGCAAAACAACAAGTTGTTGTATACTTATATATTTAAAAGGAACAAATACATGTTGTAATAAAGTGTGAGTAGTCAACCAGCAACTTTCGCTGCCTTGTTTTCGTGACATGACATGAACAATACTAGTGTAACTTCATAATAAACTAGCGGTCCGCCCCGGCTTCGCCCGTGGTACATGTTTACGTTTTCTCTACATAAGAACCATCCTCGTACTTCAATGAATATAATAAAAAAAGAATTATCGAAATCGGTTCAGCCGTTCTCGAGTTATGCGCTTACCAACACATTTTGCGATTCATTTTTATATATAAGAAGATATCATTCTGCATATTTCATAACAGCCAATCGAAAAGGGTACGCAATTGAATAGGGTTCTTTGGAAATATAAAACTGTTCAGAAACGTACCTACCCAATCAAACGTAAAATTGCTATACAATTTACATCAAAGAATACGCATTTAGATAATTTAATATTTTTGTAAACTATTAATAAGTACAAAAAGCTAGGATACGAATTTCATCTCTGTTCCATCCTACTAAAGTTTCGAGGAATTAACTCCTACATTTTTCAAATAATACATAAACTTATAGGCTACTTATAATAAAAATAATAAATACATATTCCCACAGGAAATCATTGAATAACTTAACATTCCAGTACAAACATTTTCCTAGAATCTTGTTACAACGAGGTATGGATTGTTCTCAAGACAACGAAGCTGGGGCGAATTGTTTACAATGTACATAATACTATCCACTTCTGATGGAGACAATATTATGAACTGAATAGATAATTTGATATTTTATTTACTCTGTTTTATGAGTGCTTGCAAAATAAGACAGCATTTTACAACCGTTAGTTTCATAGGTCCTGAATAATCTGACAAACGACAGAATCTGGAAGAAAGGCGTACACGCATTATCTTGTGACGGTTTTTATTTATTTCTATTTAATTTCTATAGATATAAGTTATGTCAACGTAAGAATTCACAATAATTCATTAAAAACACAAACCCGATAATTAAAACGTAATTAAACACAACAAACATCTAACGAAAGAGTCTTTAATTAAGAGACCGCAGCTTTTTCTGGGAAAATTCTATTAGAACATGTTTTATTTCATTTCCAACGTTATACCACAGGATTATCTATTGTTTACGAACACCTCAATGTTCTTCAGAGCTTTTATAACATCATCCATTTAAATGTAAGTATATGTTTATTCAAACTTGTTTTTCTCCCGTTCAGTTTAGATGATAATTCGGCTTTGTTTTCTTGTCATTAGCATTTAAGGTAAAAGAGACAAACAAACTTTATGTTAAGTAAGTTAGCAGGCTTTGACTGTCCTCTACAATTATTGGTGCAAATTTGTTACAAGTTTAAGTAGAAAATACTTTGTAAGATAAGAGTTTTAAAGACGCCATGAATTAACATATTACATAAGTATCGATCTTGTTCAATATCTGCTTCCGCGGCGAACTTCAGGATTAGTTTGAGGTTATTATGTATTCTTTGATGAAGCTTGTACAAGTTTTATAACTTTCTCTTGTTAAGCCGAACTACAATATGCTTCTAATAAGAGGGGATTTAATTGAAAACGCGATGGATTCTCCTTTAATTCACCATGATAATCCAATACGAATTGCTGATAAACGCTCGTCGGGGTTTTTCCTCCAAAATCAACACAAACAAAACTCTTATTTCTCAATCTAATTCGCAAACAGGATTCAGATACGCAATAGCGTTATATTATCCAGCAGATTTAATAGAAAGTCTGAACACGCAATGAAGATTCCCGTTGCCAGAGCCCAGAGGCTGAGTGTTTCTTATTATTAAATAACTTTTATCGACCGAGCCGACAACGCTCCGGCCTCCGCCCGACAACGGTTCTACAATTTTCAGTCGCAAACTTTAACTGAGATAACATCTTTTCGCGCTATAGGTAACAATAAAATGAATCACGATAAGAAAACTATGCTGAATACAAAGCGAGACGTGGTTTAAATTTCTTTCAGAATGTTTTTCCTGACAAACGTTTTCACTAACCTACATCCTACAAATATCTCCTTACCTCTAGCATATATTTTTAGATTTGAGTTTGTTCAGTAAACTCTCGTAAATGATGTTCCTATAATTAAAATTGTTATCGTTGGTCCATAGTATTAACTTTTTAGACCCAAAAGTTTATGTTTATATTACCTACTAAAAGGTACGTTAAGTATGTTTCAAAAACCTTGTTTTTACAGTAGGTAGGACCTACATTAAATTGGTATTTATGAGCATGTCGGTAAATATTTAATTGAGCCTTAAGCAAACTAATAAAATTAAATAACCATAATTGACATTTTTATTGTAGCTTTGGGCCATTAACACTCACTAACGTCGTAGCTTTGCTACGTTCCCAAAGCGTTTTTGCTAAACATTTTTATTTCAAACCGGCAAACATTTTTATATTCTTTTTACTCGTACTTTACCGATCCTTTATAAAAACCCTACTAGACTAGAGAAGATAATTTTTGAAACAAAAAAAAATCGCAGTCGGATGAAACCCATTAGAAAAGGAGGGGAATATGATGAAAATAAAAGGAAAAATAAATTACGGTCAATCCGAGTTTGGGAAGTGGGAGGGGGGAGCTTTTAAGAGAAAAAAATGGTTTCTCTCGATTTCCGACAAAACTACAAGTCCTACGGAAAAAAGTTCAATGGCCATGTTGTAGGTAATAAAAACATCTACAACTTTTGTATTTACAATTTTTTCACATAACCTCAAAATTTAGGTGAAAAATTCAAAAAACCAAGTTTTTGGTTTTTTATTTTTATCTACTTCAAAATTTATTATTTTTCTACGAAATTTGGTGGAAACTTACTTTATTATGTCCCAAATACACTGTAATTTATTTGATTGAAAATATTTATTTTTTCGCCTTATTTTGAATGAATACCAAAAAAACAACCTAATTTTCAATCGAAAAGTCACCCGTCAAAATATCAGCTTTTTTCAAAAACTTGGAAAGCCTTTTATTCATTGAAATCTCTACTTTCATATGGTGTAAAAAAAATTAAACACCACCATTGTAAATGTTCTCAGGAAATGCATACAAACAGTGTGAAAATGAGCTTTTACTAAATCAGGCACACTTCTCGAACTCTATATCTTCCCTTGTTATAGTTTCCATATAGTTTCCACCAAATTTCGAAGAAAAAAAATAAATTTTGAAGTAGATAAAAATAAAAAACCAAAAACTTGGTTTTTTGAATTTTTCACCTAAATTTTGAGGTTATGTGAAAAAATTGTAAATACAAAAGTTGTAGATCTTTTTATTACCTACAACTTTGCCATTGAACTTTTTTCCGTAGGACTTGTAGTTTTGTCGGAAATCAAGAGAAACCATTTTTTTCTCTTAAAAGCTCCCCCCTCCTACTTCCCGAACTCGGATTGACCGTAATTTATTTTTCCTTTTATTTTCATCATATTCCCCTCCTTTTCTAATGGGTTTCATCCGACTGCGATTTTTTTGCACTTTTTATTATTTTTAAAGGGATCTACCCCAGTCTATACGTACGTGTACTTTGTACACAATTACTGGAGGTTTTCTTCAGTAAACGCTGAAAGGCAGCATCAAAAGATACCTATATATTGTTCCATTTCATTTCACAACAAAATACGACGGAGCGGAACTATTGAACTTCTTTATTATCATTCCAACTTCAAAGAACTGTGTCACATGCGAAATTAATTTCATGATAGCTCTACATTCGGCCGTTACTTCAGTTTAGTATTAATCAATATGCCGTAGGGACATCCACGGCGTCATACTGTCTGCTCCATCGCTCATCCCTATCTGCCAATTTATTTCTTTTCGTTTTTATAATCCATAAAAAGACCTTGGCTGAAATGATTAATTATTAATTGACTTTTCTATACGTATTGATGATTGATATTTTGAACTTTAGATTATAAATAGAAATATGTTGAATCCATACTAATATTATAAATGCGAAAGTAACTCTGTCTGTCTGTCTGTTACTCAATCACGCCTAAACTACTGAACCAATTTGCATGAAATTTTGTACGGAGATATTTTGATACCCGAAAAAGGACATAGGCTACTTTTTATTGCGAAATATGTACCACGGGCGAAGCCGGGGCGGACCTCTAGTATTTATATATTTCTAGCTAACTATCTAGATATGTTCAATAAATTATTAAACTTACTTGGTTTCTAGTGATAATAATTATGGGCTGTTAAATGTTACTATGAGATTAACAATACATAATCATTGTTTAACAAATTTACTTCATCAATATCGTCCTTAACAATATCCCTCACGATTCGGATAATTTATTCTCTCGAGAAGCACCATAAAGTCGAAATTGAGATGGAACACCAAAACCAGTTAAGAAGCAATTTCGGTAGTCCTCGATCGACCCTCGCAATCTGACGTTTCATATTTCCCGTAGAAATTGTAATCACTTTACCCGTAGATCTGGTTATCCGAATTGTAAATGGCGTCTGAACCACGGCCGGTGAATATATACGGATTGACAAACCCACAAACTCGGTGTTTCCCCTTTGACCGTACCTACCTACGATACATGAGGTACCTCTCTGAATATATTATCACTCAAGTAATGTAATTATGTTAATTTCATGCTGTGATTGCGGCAATTTAGCGACATTGTTGAGAATTTTAAATACACGCAAACTGAAAGTATGTGGAAAGTATAGGCAACGCGCTACAGAGATAAGGCACGCACGACCTCTACCGCGAATTTCATCACGCCCAGCCACCCCCTCGTTTATCCCTTATTTACTTTAGAATAAAAACACAAAGCTCTTGTACTGAATTAAAATTTTTTATTTAAATACAAATAGGTAGGTTCTATCATGGAAAATCACGTTTATGATTTAGACTATATTATGAATGTAAGTTTATAATTTTTTAACTGAATAATCTTAGTTCATTTGTAGTAATGTCGACTTAACAAATTAAATTGTAATATCTTTTTTTTATATTAATAAATTATTTTAAGTAAATAACATATTTTATGTATGATAACTATTAACTACCTAGGTAATCACAATAATTGAATTTTATAAATGCAATTTTCCGCCTTTGATTTCTACCATAGACTGTGTAAAATACGAATATACCTACTACGAGCTTTCTCCCTATATTTTGCATTTAACATAGATCTCGTTCGAATGTAATCAAACTTATCTACGATGGCTTCTAAATCATTTCTATTTAGGTTTGCACGACTTATACGGGTTTCCTCATTTAATGACGCAGCATCTAATCCTTCTGAGCCAAGATTAATCCTGCACTACTTTGAAAATTATGGTCTAAGAGCCAAGAGCCGCTATTGCATGATAAAATATAAAAAAAAATATTATAACCGCCAAGGTCTAGTCAGAAAATAAATAACGAGATAATATCTAAGTACAATTATTATGTCTAGTAAAAATATCACAATTTTTTTTTTACATTTTCAGTAGGTAACTGTTGATCTAGAATATTAATAAAGAACTAGCCAGACGACAGGCTTCATTCGTGACTGCTTTACATTATAAAATAATAGCCTTTTCCCATACATTTCTATCGATTATTTATTAGATAATTACTTCATAAAGGTTACTACGTTACGTATTCTTTCGTTAAAACAATGTTAAAACGTTATAGATGTTTTTTTAACGAAATATTTAGATACATAGTAATATTTTATACTTGCTTTCTGAAGCGACATCGTTCGCATGAACTACACTTACTTCTTGTCGATTTTTATTCAAAATTGATGGAGTATCATACAAACTTCCCTTTTCGATACCCATATAATTCGTTTATTTGTTCGTGAACATGGGCGAATTCAAAAACATTATTTCTAAGTCCTACAATTTAAAACTACGCATGTGCAAAACTTCGTTTTTAAGCCCAGTAGTTAGCTGAGCGTCATTTTCCTCTTTATATATTTAGATGAATACCAATAAAACAACTAAAACACAAGATTATTAGGTGTAACTTGCACATTGAAGTAGTGGTTACTGGCTCTTCTGCCATTATAAGGAAAAACTCGTAATATGTGCTCGTCAGGAAATCGAGTTAGAAGATAGAAGTCACGTGGCTCCCGATACTTATATAAATGTGTAATTATGTCCTATTATTTACTTTATCTATTAGTCACTCCACACCTGAATACGAGATAGTTATTAAAATACGTAGTTTTATTTGCAACGTATAATGGGAAAGGCACAGTTTCCCGTTTTATTTATCATCCAAAATATGTCTAGACGGATTTGATATTCCAATGAATTATTTTCGCTTTTCCTGTGATTAAATGAATTATACATTAAACTACAATGAGTAGGTACTTATAATGATTATAGGCACGCATTTTCGCATGAGCCCTATCGACATTATAAAATAAATATTTGAATAAACGGTTTTTTACTGATATTTCAGTATTTAACAAAAAAACCTTAGTTACAATAGGTTATGTTAATATTATAAAGCATATTTCAATATTTAGACGTAGGTACCTAGTTCTTTTCTAATAATATTTGTAACAGTACTAAGAAAAATACTGTTTAATAATAATGAATGATATATTTTGGGCTGTTCTACATTGATCGCACCAGACTGTCGTAACGGCGAAAATAGAAGTAAGAAACATCAAAGAGAATCATCAATGAGTAATTTAATATCCATGCCTGTGAAAAATCGCTAAAATCGATATAGGTGTTGAAATTATCCATCAACAAAAATATCATACATCATTCTTAAATCTTAGAAGTGTGATCTCAGAGAAAATATCGTCGAGTGCTTATACATTCCTTACATTTCGTCTGTGAGATGAAAAACATGTTAGCGATTGAAATCGATTGGAAAACATTTTGTTTTATTTATTTACTCCATTTTTAATAAGTGTGAAAGCGAAGGCAAGAGGATCTGATACGAATCGAATAAATGCCACTGACATCCATTTTGTAATACCTAATAGGCTCACGTTTCCATGCGCCAATAACGCTCGGAAGAAATCTATTGGAATCTGCTCAAGTAAAAATAAAAGATGGGAGAGAATTCTCTTATCGTAGTATACAACAAATATTTTGTATAGAACAAAAACATTAATTTTTCTGGTTGCATTGGCATTATAAATAGTATAACGGAAATTATAATTTGGTTTAGAATGTTAATATGAAGAATATATTTTAGAACATAGATATAAGTATGATGAAAAGTGTAACTATCTAACACTAAAACTTAAACATTACGAATTGAAAGAAAATTAGGAGAAAGATTGTCCCCCAATATTTAACAAAAGTAAAATACATTTTGTAAGCAAAGGAAAAACCACTTTTCTGTTAGCTTCGCATAAGATAAAACCATATTTACTAGTTAACATAAAAAGAGGATTTTCCATGATGAAAACAAAGAGATGAATAATTCAAACTTAAATCTGTTAGGGCGTTCAGATAAGCTCCTTGAAATCCATGTCAACGAAACCTACTTACGTGTATTTCCCGAAGTAACAAACTAAAATAATGTACTTCTTATTCAAGAATAACACGGTATAAATCGGCTTTATACGTGTAAAAGATTACTAGAGGCCTAAATTCCTAACCTTTTCTATCACGTAACTAATCTCATTCCGTCCCTCTATACTTTTAAACATGAGCATGAATCCTATTAATATTATAAATGTGAAAGTTTGTATGGATGTTTGTTACTCTTTCACTCAAAAACTACTGAACCGATTACAATGAATTTTAGCACACATATAGAGGGTAACTTGGATTAACACATAGGATAGGTTTTATCCCGGAAATCCCACGGGAACGGGAACTATGCGGGTTTATCTTTGAAAATGCGGGCGAAGCCGCGGGCGGAAAGCTAGTATATAATATTTGTGTTGTACGTAGCAGATTTTTCTACAGGTTTTGAATTGGTTACAAAATATTTTGATGGCAAATCTAGGTTTTAAAGAGAAGAACTGCGTTCTTTTAAAATTCAAATTGGAATTAAAAAGGCTGATGATGAATTGGTGATAAAAATAATAATAGAAAAAATTGAATCACAATTTACACGTCCGCGTCGATTTGTACAGGAAAGGCCAACTTAATTTAAATGAAGGAATCGGGATGCAATAATATTAATGGCTTACGAACAAACTAATTTAACTATGCAACGTTTTAGTTTGATTTATGAATACCTAATAGACCGGGAGATACTGACACAAAATTTCGAGTCATTTGTAACAGGATGGCGGTTCTACAGGGTTCTTAGTACGCAATGACAAAAAGAAAAATGATGGTGTGAACGCTGGTACCGGCGGCTAAGTCGCGTGGGCGTTAGTCGAACTCGTCGGAAAATAGCGATAGTCAAACGATTTGTAACAGTATGGCACTTATTTTTCCTGTAAGTTTGAGGATCAACGAATATAAATACAAAATTTCAAAGATCTAGGTGTTGGAAATCTTCACTTATATAAATTAATAATAAATTTATTTTTCAAGTATGACAGCACTTTTTCCCCCTACTAGAAGTATGGCAAATATAATAATGGTCACATTTTATCAAATACTCTCCAAAAAGGCAAATGCAATACTGGTACAAAAAGATAGGCGAAATAAAAAAAAATTGCAGATTTTCGGTGGTATGGCGACCATTTGGAATTGTCCGAAAAGTATGGCATGGCGATTTTCGTAAATGGCTGCACGACGATGGTTACCTGTGCAAAAGTTAGCTTGGTACAAATGGTTGAATAATTGTTTTTTTTAAATCAACACATTCGCGTCGGTATGGCGGGCTGTAAGTCATACCGGAAAAGTATGGCATGACACTACCGTCTACTTCTTTTTTATGGGCTATCGGTAAATTCTAAAATTTTTGTGTTACAAATCGTTTGACTTTCGCTATTTTTCCGACGAGTTCGACTAACGCCCACGCGACTAACCCACCGGTACCAGCGTTCACACCATCATTTTTCTTTTTGTCATTGCGTACTAAGACCCCTGTAGAACCGCCATCCTGTTACAAATGACTCGAAATTTTGTGTCAGTATCTCCCGGTCTATAAGTAGTTACCTGCATAACTATTAAGATAACAATTTCATCTGCAATTGGCATCAATTAGGCAAATGTCTGAATGGCGCCATTAAATTGCCTTGTTGGGACATTAATCACGAATTAAAGTAAATACAGGCGCTCGTTAACAGTTTACCACGATATTATAATATGTATCTGTATTTACGTGATTCGACACATAATCAACGGATGGTTTACCTTCAGACGTAGTTTCTTTTAATATGAATGTACTTAATCTAGGACAAGTCACAAGTATATTGCATTCACACACGTGTTTCAATGAAAATCAGCTGTAAGTGCAGTGTGCAAGGATTGCGTGTAACCAGACACTGCGGTGTCCGGTGACAACCAGCCTCCATTCTCATACAAATCTAGAATAAAATATCTACGTAAATGCAACTGCTAAGTATCAAATTATAATATGTGTATACAGTAACACTGCACTTGCAATTACTTGCGAAATTTGTACCTGACTAATGATGGCCAAATCCAAGAAAACAGACATAAAGAAACGAACAAACGATTGCGGAACCGGATAAAAACGGTAATAAGAATAATAATTTACCAAATTACTGTCTACCGATGTCTTAATCTAAGGTTTTAAAGGAAAAAGCGGACTAAAAGGATCGACACTTAAATAAGATAAGAACCCCAGTAAGAATAATAAGACACATTTCGGTTGTTCATTGCCTACTTTTTAGATGTAATAGAGATGAGATTTACTGGAAAACTCGACGAAAGAGATGGAAATTAAGCGACTGGCATTCCTACAAACCGGATGAAATCCAACAGCATTTTATAGGCGACTGCTGACTGAGCACCGAGCTTCGAATACTTTTGCAAACTACAATTTTATTGAAAAATATGTACTTAGTTGCTTCGACAGAATGATGTTAATTTTAATGATTTCCTTATAATAAATAAGAATAGTACTTAATATGTGTTACATTAAAATAAGGAAACAAAATTTTCAGTATACCTAAGTAACTGAATATTCGCAGAATCAAAGATTCGAAATATGTAGGTCAAAGTGCTTATTATTGCAGAGCAAAAAAATAAAGTTTAATACGCTGTCTCCTTTGTTACATATTTTTTTTACAAAATATGCTGTTTCAATTGGTATTTAAATAAAAGGTTTAAAAAAATGGCAAAAATAATAATTTATACAAACATGAAATAAAAATTTGAACTACCTACATAAATGGCCCATTACGAGTATGATACCCCAATTAAATATAATGTAAAATCCTATTTATACGTTAAGTATAAATAAAACACAACAGCAATCTCGATTCAGTGGGAGGATAATCTCAGTTACTATGTTGTTCAGGATTTGCATTTATATTGGCCTAGTCATGCCAACCATCCGCTTGTATCATCTTCAACTTGTAACTAGTTAAGGGAAAATAACGAAATATTTTCCTTAACTATTCAAGCGTGTTCACTAGTTCACAAGAGATTATCGTTCGGATATAGGTAGGGACCTTTTGAATGCGCATGTTTGTTACTAGGCGTATGCCCGATAGGGTTAGCCGGGAGTAGGTAGACCAAAAAGGATATTTTTTTAAGCAACAGTAAATGTCGATGAACTCTGAGCTTTTAAAAAATGTACATGTATTAAACGGCATTTTTTTAATTTTTAATTGAATATTAAGTCAGTTCCAAAAACATACATCATTTTTTAACAAATAAATAAACACCTATCGTAAAAAAATAATGGAACATATTTCAATAAAAGGAGTTATTATATAATTTTAATACAATACAATACACATACATGTTTGCGATATATACCCGCCTATGTTAAAATTTGTATTAATAAAGACTAACAGTTATTTCAGTATACCTGAATACAATCGGACTTGATTTTATCTCACAATATTACTGTTCGTCCCCACAATAAAATTACAACTTGATTATGGGGTGCTCATGTACCTTCGAAACATACGTATACGATATCGCGTCAATGAATAAATGTGACCTGAAAATATGTCACATATTCAATTTAGGAGGGTGGCTAGGTACACAATATACATATCCCATCCCTTACGGGTGCTCGAAATATGTCACTCGTGGTGATGACGTCAATATAAACTCTCACCAATATCACGTGGCTTCCGCACGCTTTGAGCTTCAAGTGTATTTACGCACACTGCCACAGGTCGCCATCGCTACAGCATCCGTTATCCAAATGGCGTCAGAGACGGCTACGAATGACCCATTTTCAGAGAAATTAAACACAATACAATTGGACTTTTCACCGATTCATACTTTGAACAGCTTTGATTTTAACCTTACAAATGTTTCAACGCCCACACAGAATGCTTATTCGTCTAAAAAGTAGAATTTCTTTTTGAGCAAACACTGGAACACGACGGCCGACAGACTATGTACATATCAAAGGTCGAGTCGCAAAAAATATGTTGGCTTTTTTAATGAAACCACAACAATACGTTAGTATTTTTTATAATGAAATATAATATTTTACTTTTTAGTAAACGTTTACAAATTTTACAATAGAGTTGATAAAAAACTAATAGCTAGTCTACAATGTAACTTATTCTTATAAAAGCCCAAATGGAGGGTATTGGAAATTTTGCGAAAAATGTGACGGTTATGTTCAAACAAGAAATTTCAGATGTCTATGTTGTTACGGTACGTATTTCTTATTGTATTTAGGCTTTTACATTTGATATATATCACAGCCTTTTTTTTATAATTAAAATATTAGATATTCATTAAGTTAATGGTGACATTATATTAAATACATATTACTTTTTCGTTACCTTTTTTAACAACTTTACAAATGCAAGAATAGGTTTATATTCTACATTAGACAATTTATAGATTAGCCCTATCTGAAATTATATTTAAAATCAATTTACGTACTGAGAATGCTTAACTTAATAGCGAAAATGGTAAAACTAGGTAATCATCGCATAAGTTTGTTCATACATAATATTATACAAAATATTTTCTTGCAGGCCGTTGCTTTGCATTATTATAGAAGTAAACTTACCAAGTATGTCCACATTACAAGGCGGCGCCGCGTTTCATCTCCCGCCAATTTGAAATAATCACCGAACACAGAACGCATTACACGGATAACGAAGCAGTCCGCGATCGATATACTCGTTCACTACGCAGCCGAGCGGACGCAGCAAACAGAACACAGTGGATCTGACGCTCTACCACACATATTACTCTCAAGTTATTAATTTACAAGCACGTCCACTCATGAGAAAAGCAACTTGAGACGACCGCAACGTTCGAAACCTTAATACTTCCCTTCGCTGCAAATATAAGGTGACAGAAACGTCGATGGACCCGATCGAATACCTTCGCGTTATTTCGCATTACTTTGCCGCTGCCCTCGAATCACACCACTGCGATCACTGGGTGAAATATTTAAATTAATCGACTCGAAATTTGATGAGAAACTCGTCATGAATCGTCCAAGATAAAGGAATAACTTTTAAACGCGTCAACCTAGTACCTATATAAAAATAAATATGAACAATGTGGGGACAGGAACAGGAGTCGCGTAATAATAAAAGAGCTCGCGTGGGGATAGTACGGAGGGTGCATTGTGCACCGGCAAATTTCGGAAGGGCCCGCTCTTCGAGCCCTTGTTCGGTCCCCCTACACTTGCGCAAGATGCCAACCAGTTCTGATTTTCGTGAATATAACCGGGGATTTAACCGTTTACAAAGCCCCTTTCATCCTCCTTACCGTTATAAAATAATGGATTTTTGACAGTTTACAATCCCATAAAAAATACACTACGTTTTAGTTTATATATTTTGAGCATCAATGTCTGTAATTATTTAATTAAGTTAACAGATAAGTTTGATGAGCAAATCAAAATATGTATAAGTATTGTTAAGCAATAGTCGCTTAGTGGTCTAAATATAAATTTGAAGTACATTATTCCTTTCGATAATTGATACGTTTGAGGCATAATAAATCAAAATCTAATAATAAGAATAGATGTTATGTAACAGATCATTATTTTGGGGTAATAGAATATGTCACCTCATAAATCTTACTTAGTTAGAAATCTACATTGGTACGTTATATTTAGTGAGTAAGATGGTTGTTATTCTTTCACGTAAAAACCACTGAACCGATTACAATGAAATTTGGTATGTACCTAGGTAGCTGAAGGCCCAGAATAAGACAGGTTACTTTTTATCCCGGAAATCTCACAGGAACGGGAATGCGGGTTTTTCTTTGAAAGCGCGGGCGAAGTCGCGGTTGGAATTATTAGTTTTTAATATTAACAAATAATTTTAATAAGATAAAATAGAATAGATAATTTAAAACCGGGCAAAGTCGGAGCGGTTAACTAATTATAGGTAACATGGCGACTGTTGATTGCTGTCGATCACAATTCATACAACTATAACAAGAATAAACCAATAGATTAAAAAGAAATACGGTTATATTTTTTATGATAATATCTAATACCTATCTACTTATAAAATTCTTGTGTCGCGGTGTTAAAACCTTCCGAAACGGCTCGACCGATTCTCTTCTAGTATACGTAGCTATAACGTTTCAAACTCAAACTCAAACATTTATTTATTCAACTAGAATCTCTGGAATCCAATGAGTACACACCTGTGTAAACTCTAATACTTATAAAGCTTATATCTTTATCACTAATAATAATAAAGTCGAATAAAATTCGTTTACAATGCTATATTTGAATGGTAGTTATGTCGTTCATGTAATAAACGGTTCAGTTCATAATAAACTAGATGTGTTCCCCGGCATCACCCGTAAATAAACCCTCGGGCAAACACTGAAATGAAATAAATTTATTTTGTTCAGTATAAGTTGACACATGATTTACAATTAAGTTCATTCTAAATTTCAAGCAGATCTACGGATAAAGTTTCGCATTTATAATAGGTATTAGTGTGGATATCAAATTAAAGACGTCACGCTTAGACCCCATTAGAATTTTCTTAACCAACTGCGCCAGGAGAGTTGTTTAAAAATATCTAATTTAAAATCAAAAGTCAACAAAATAATAAAATTACATATATTGAGAATTAACACGAATAAAATGTCCATCATCGTTTATAAATAAATAAACAAGGGTTCATTTTTATTCTGACGACAGGAATACACACATCCAATTAATGTTCAAAATTCAAATTAAATTGAAAAAAATATATAATAAATAAATACATTACAATATGTTTATGAATTGATCAGATGCATATCTGCCTATTCATCTTAAAAAAATCCAACATACCGGAGCTGCTGTTTAATTCCCAAATCGTGGTGTCAAAATAAAAAACTATTTAGGGATTTTTTTTTCACAAAATAAATCCCTACATAACTAATAAGCAATATATTCAGAATTCCGATTTATACGTGTGTCGAATCGATTTACATTTAATTCAAGCCTACTTTTAGATTAAAATGAGAGTATAAAAAAATAAAACAATTCAAAAACTCATTACAACTAGGTAATTAAGTTATCTTCGTCAACTAAGTATAAGGATAATTAACCACTTGAAAATGAAAATTATCCATGCATAAATAATTATTAAAAATAGACACTAAGTAGGTAGGTACATTTTCTATGTTAATAAATTTACGATACGATATCAACATTAACAATTATATTTGAACACGTTTAAAATAAACCCAAGTTAAATTATAGTACATACTTTATTAGACAATTTGCGAAGAAAACAAAAGGATAGACAGAGATAACATTACACAAGCTAACTAATTTGACTATTAATACTAATAATATTCATTTAAAAAGAGCCCACAAGATGGCATTACTATCGAGTCCGTATTCTCTTTGGTATACGCTGCGCTACTGTATCGATTTTAGGTTGACTTCTCAGTGTGAACATACGTAAAAATTCAGATGTTAAAAACGTAAATACGCTTGTTTCAGGTATCAATTGTCGCTAGCAAGATTTTTTTCTAACTACAATGTTGAATATCGAACCGACAAATATTTTTTTACACGCGAAATCACTTTTAAACGAATTATAGTTAAAATCGTTTTCAAGGATCATCGCTCTGGCAACTCATAATGTCTATGAGTTTGACCCCGAAGCTCGTGTCCGGAGCAGAAGGAGAGTGTGGTGTAGGGCTAGGCCCTTAGTTTTCTATCTCCACTACGTTAATATTGTGTAAAATGGGCACATAATAGGTAAATAATTTTACCAATAACCGAATATATCGTAAACAAATTCCTCAAATATATATCGGTAGACTTTGTTCTCATTATTAAAAATACTTCGGGAGCTCGTACGAGTTACTATTGCTAAGAATATCGTTTAAAGTTGCGCACTGATCATATTATTTCTATGATTTTTAAATATTGATAATATTGTTTATAGTATGGTATAAGATATTGGATTTACATTTTTAAACCTGTAAAATAAAACGCGTTAATATGGAAATATGTCCTCGGAATTTTGGTGAATGTGTTGAGACAATGGTGTATCGATTATTTTGCGCTAACGAAATGTCATCCCAGTGCCGTAGTGTTAATATTAGAAGTCTATGTTTGTGATCGTGATAACTTTTGCCTAGGCATCAGTGTATTTTAATTTCGGGTTTGCAGTCTTGTTCATATCTGTGACTAAATTAATGATAGTGTCGGCAACGCATACTTTTATTGATTAAGATTACAAAACCCTAAAGGAATTCTTACAAAAAATGGTTTATTAGCATATTTCATCGCGTTATTTCATTGAAAAATAGGTAGTGATGTTAAAATGTGGAATATGTGGTAAAACTTTAATAAATGAATTAAATAAAACTTACCGTTTCTTAAATTAAGTAATGATAAAAAATTCAATTACCTATCATGAAGATCTACTAGACGGCCAAAATATTTCAGTTTCATCAATTTAAACTGTAACATGGATTTAATACTATAAAGCTCAGGAATTTTATTCTATTCAGAAGTTGTTGTAATTTATAAATACCTATTTTACACTTTATTGTTGTTTCAATCGCAAAATGTAATTTAACGTATTGATTGTTTTTTGTTACAGTTACCAGTGAAACGCGAAGTGTGTGCTCAAGATAATTATAAGTGATTATTAAAAGCAGGTAAAGTATAGTAGCAAAAATGGCCAATCCAAATCGCGAAAACGTTAGCACTCGTTTTTCGGACAATTATGAACTGAAAGAAGAATTAGGCAAAGGTGCTTTTTCTATCGTACGTCGAGCTGTTCAAAAATCCACAGGACATGAATTTGCAGCCAAAATTATCAACACTAAAAAGCTATCTGCGAGAGATTTCCAGAAATTGGAAAGAGAGGCACGAATTTGTCGAAAACTTCAACATCCTAACATCGTAAGGCTTCATGACTCTATTCAAGAAGAACATTTCCATTACCTCGTATTTGATCTTGTGACCGGAGGAGAATTGTTTGAAGATATCGTAGCACGAGAATTTTATTCAGAAGCTGATGCCTCTCACTGCATTCAGCAGATATTAGAATCTGTACATCATTGCCACCATAATGGTGTAGTACACCGGGATTTAAAACCTGAAAACCTGTTATTGGCTAGTAAGGCAAAAGGTGCTGCTGTAAAATTAGCTGATTTCGGATTGGCTATTGAAGTACAAGGCGATCAGCAGGCATGGTTCGGCTTTGCGGGTACTCCGGGGTATCTATCTCCAGAAGTTCTTAAAAAAGAACCATACGGTAAACCGGTGGATATATGGGCTTGTGGAGTTATCTTGTATATCTTGCTTGTTGGATATCCTCCATTTTGGGATGAAGATCAACACCGATTATATGGACAAATCAAGGCTGGTGCTTACGATTATCCGTCACCAGAATGGGACACAGTAACGCCCGAAGCTAAAAGTCTTATCAACCAAATGTTGACTGTTAACCCAAGCAAGAGAATTACTGCTTCGGAAGCCCTAAAGCACCCATGGATCTGCCACCGTGAGCGTGTTGCATCAGTTATGCACAGGCAAGAAACTGTGGACTGCTTGAAGAAGTTCAATGCCCGTCGCAAACTTAAGGGGGCAATATTAACAACTATGCTTGCAACTCGTAATTTCTCGGGAAAATCCATGGTAAACAAGAAGGGAGATGGATCACAAGTAAAAGAATCAACTGATAGCAGCACTACCCTAGAAGATGATGATCTAGACAAAGACAAAAAAGGTGTTGATAGGGCATGCACTGTTATATCCAAAGAACAAGATGAGGATGGTCTGACAAAAGCCGATTCATTTGGAAAAGCTCGTGGTGACAGCAATGCTTCAATGCGCCGTGCGGAAGTAATCAAAGCTACAGAAATACTTTTAGATGCTATAAATAACGGGGACTACGATACATACTCCAAACTCTGTGATCCACACGTGACTTCGTTTGATCCAGATTCACTTGGTAACTTAATAGAGGGTGTTGAATTCCATAAATTCTTTATTGATAACACTCCCACGAATATTAAAACTAACACTACTATCCTTAACCCGAGAGTACATCTTCTGGGAGAGGATGTCGCTATTATTGCGTATATTTGTGTTACACAGAGCGTAGATTCCGAAGGTAGACGTGCTACTTACCAACATCAGGAAACTCGTATTTGGCACAAACGCTACAACAAATGGACTGCCGTTCATTTCCATCGCTCCTAACTAGTCCCCTCCAAAAACCACTCCATCCTGCCAGAGGAAGATAATGGTAAAAGAAAGTTAGCTATATGCAATGGAGATGTAATTCCTACCATCGTTACTTTTCACGAGTAAAACGAAAAATTGTGTCATTAAAACCTTGTGGCGGAGTGATATAGTCGTTTGAAAAATATCCATTCTGCTATAAAATTACACGAATTTTATTAGAATTCTTATTAATCTCAAGGAATTAAGTTAATTACATATTATAGATAATTAATGTCTTAAATCAATGTAAGCAGTTCAGATGCTATTTCCTACTTTATAATCAAATTCCAATGTTATAATGTGGCTATAATGTGACACTGATCAAATATCCAATGCTTAATGCTAGATTTTAGTGAGTGTTATGAAGTTGTGATCTCAGCCACAATCGAAAATGTCAACGAATAAAGAAATAATGGTAAAAGTAAGATTCTACAAAAATCTCAGAAGAAATACCAGATCTGATAAATGTAAACCATAAGTAAACCCACCCAAACAAATCAGACATTTTAAAGGTTTAGAATTATTAGCACATTTCTCTATAAGTCTCTCTACATTTTTAACTATGAATGTTTTGTCGTGCTTAAAATGGTGTTCTATTTGTTATTGAATACCTAGTTAGTAATATTTAAGTAATAAAAAATGCAGTTATTGGCACTACCAATCAGCACTGATGTACCTAACTTGTGGTAGTTATATGTGTACTATATTTTAAATATTAATGTACAATTGTATAACTTTCTTTCAAAAACCTAGTATGTAAAAGCTGGTGTGCATTCATGGTCATTATCTTTTTAAGTGATTATATCAATTTGTCAATTTTAGATTTAAATACCGCTTTGCTTGAAATTCTGTACAATTTGTCGTTTTATATTGATGTTGTTAATTATTATTATAATCACCTTTCATTGCAACCTTTTTATGATTGTTTATATATTTTATTAAAATTTAACACCTAGCTTATAGGTAGTATAAAACTTCATGGTGACAACTGTGCATGATACCAGACTGTATAAGGGACTTACAATTTATGAAATGGAGCTTGGAACGTGATATTAATATGTATGTTTTGTGATTGAAAATGCACAGTTTCACCTATGGAATATGCTATAAACCATAAGTCTGCAAAACTCACTTATTCCTAGAAAACTAAATTAGATATAAATAATATTTAAACACATTTCTACGGTTTTATAAAATAATTTAGTATAGTTAGTGAAACCTTCTTTATTAATGATTTTGACAAAAAAATTGGAATTGTAACTATAGTGCTACTTGCATTCTAGATAAACTTATGGTGATAATTTAATTGTATTCAGAGTATAGTTGTGCCATTACCATTGAATTTAGTGCCAATAACTGTAAACTAAAATGTATTCTAGTCTTTACTGTTACGCATATTTAGTATTTTTTTTTAAATTATACAAACATATTTACTTAAATATATATGTAAATAGAATTTAATTTGCACATTAGCCTGTTTGAGAGTGTTATCATTTTATTAGCTTTTCTCAATCATTATTGTTCTAATAATTTATGTTTCTTTTTTGTTATCTCATATAGTTAAGTTATGTTTCATTTTTTTATCATGTTTTCATGAACATTTTATTGTACATTTTACATTTGCTTGAGTGCTAACTTACTATGAAATATTTACTCTGATAAAGCACAGCTGATTATTTATTTTTTGCATCACAAATTGATTAGCTTATTTTAGGTTTAAAAATTAAAAATTATTAAAATTTCCAAAGAAAAATCTCAAAAATATAACTAATTGTTACTAGTATTACTTATTCCTGTTTTATGAAATTATCTGTATCACTAACTGAATGGTTAAATTGATATTTATTTGCTTTAAAATAGTTACCTATTTACAATTAAATATAACTTTCATATCTGTAAATTTGTTGAAAAATGTTTTATGATACTAACTACATAGGTGTAAATAAATATTTATCAAATGCAACTTACATGTGCAATAAATTAGTTAAATCTTGCAAATATTCTATTATACTAAAATATACATTGATACATACCTAGACAATCCTACTATTATTTAGGTCAAAAACAGAAAATGCACAAATGTGATTGTCCATCATGGCATATTGCTTATTTTTATCCACTACTTAAATTTATATAAATGTATATTTAGTCTATTCAAATAACATTCTACTCTAACAATTTTTAAAGTTGTCCTTCAATTGCTTCTCACTTTTTACAATTTGTGCACTTTCAGGCTTGACTCCTTTGGATTTAGAAGATATTTAAATGTAGTAGGTAATTTTCATCTATTGTTGTTAAGTTTTTATTATCATTTTATAAACTTTCCATCTTTTCGTGTATGATAATCAGCTTTTCACTTAAAAAATTGTTATATGAGAATTAATATTAAACATTTCTAAGCTGAAACATTGTAAGTGCCATGCCATCTTTGAAATTGTATTTATTTTGAAACTTTTGACCATTCAGCTAGAAATAGTATTGAGTGCTATTAAAACAGTATTGCTTGTGTATAATTATCAAGTTATGTTAAGTAATTTTATTGTACTTAAATATGGAAGCAGTGACAACTTATCTCAGCTTTATCCAGCACTTTGCCTAGGTATGTTCAATTAGTTTCTTTTTAATGTTTAAGATTTAACCAAAGTGTTTCATTCTTATATGCACCTTTGAAATGATTTAAGATTTTACTAATTATAATCAAGGTGGCTAAGTTGTTGTAGCATAATTAAAAAATGTGAAAGTGTAGGTGTATTGAATATTTGTCAGTATATTTCTATTCAACATAATTTCTAAAACCTCTGCATTGCCGATTATAATGTAACATTCTCTAAAATAAAGTTCTTTTGATCTATTTGTGTTAATATTTTTAACCAACTGTATAATTTAAGTGTGTCATGACTACACATTTTATTCAATAAATTGCAATACTTTAAAGATCATAATATCACCGTCCATCTGTTATTAAAACATTACTTAATGTAAAATGGCATTTAATAAGGCCCTGCTTGTTATATCATTGGCAAAAAAAATCAATTTTTAACTTATTAAAAGTTACCCAATCACAATCCTTGTTCTACTAATAACACTAAATCAAGAGAAAATTCAAATTCACTGACTAAAAACTTACTTACTTACACTGACTAAAGACTACATACTTATTACTTACATAAGTTTTCACTACTATAATTACCTATTAATTACACTTATCTACTTCTAAAATAACACAACATTCTATTGATCAACAACTTTAATAAAATCCTTCATACCTTTAAATCATAATATGTTCAAATACTTCATTTTTTGGTGAACACTTTTACAGCCATCTTGAAAAACATTGAAATTTTTTAAAATATACTTGAATTTTTCTTCACTAATATCTCTTCCTCTTAGTTCATATTCAATACATTTCCTGAGAGTACTTTCATTTAAACTATCAAATTCTATGTATTCTATTACATTGTCGTCATTTTCACTGAAGCTCTTCATTTCTGATTTTGTCAAAGTTATACATTCAGACAAGAATTGTCCATTTGTTGTATCACAATTATAAACTAATATAATTGTTATATTTTTATTTAAATTTTCAGTCTTGGTGAGTAAATTTGATAACTTATCTTTAATTTTTGATGTATCATTGTTTTTAAGATCGTCAATTACAACAATAGAGTTTTGGCACAAAGTTAATCCCAACAGAAGGTCTGTTGTGAACACGTCCACAAAAGTTGGCATGGTATAATGATAAACATTGCTGAAGTTCATGATATCTTCTAAAATTAATGACACAGTTAATGTTTTTCCGACACCAGTCCCTCCATACAATATCAAAATTTTATTCTTATCATGACTTCTTAAAGTGTTAACAATTTTATATGAAGCAGTTGATTGTCCATAAAGTCTATTTGAAATTTTATTACTTATCCTTTCAATGTTTAGACTACTATGACATTTAAAATTTGCATTTATTTGATATAATACACATGATAACAGCAGTATTATTATTCCTGATACGTAAATATATTGCGTCCGTTTTCTGGAATTTGATTTAGTTTCACTCAGATGGACCACCAATTTTTTAAATGATGTAGATAGTCTCGGATTTGAATAAGTAACTAACTCTGTTGTATTTTCTTCTCTGTTCGGAGCAGGGTCATTATATGATATGTCCATTGCATTTACAGAATTTGAACTTAAATCTATATCCATTGGCTCACAACTTGTATTACAATCCATGTCGATAAAACTTGACTACACCTTTCTTGGTTGTAATCTTATCTCTCAAGTTCTTAAAAAGTTTCAGAAGTTTTAAAAGTGTTTCATTCTCCTTTCGATTGTAACAGTTACTTTATATAAATTCCACATATAACCTAAATACAAAATTCCAATGATGTCCAGTATTTATTAACTTATTATCGATTAAATAAGATTATGATTGAAATTTAAAATATTTTACCTATCTGAATTCTGAATTCAACGAACATTATTGTCAGTGTCATTTTGATGTATCAAATGTCATAATGTGTCAACTGTCAAGTGTCATCATATTTTTATTACTACAGATTATGTAAGTTATATAGAAAATAATAAATATTTGTTAATTTGCATTGCTGGGTGCGATGTAGTATGGAAGTGGAATTTAACTTCTCTTACATACACACAAATCGATTTATTATTATTCCAGACAACTAAAGTCCAGTCGCGGAGCAGGAAGAATTTCGTACATTAACCTGTTATTACCTGTCACTGTCACTCCCTTGTAAAAATAATGTGTCTTGCTCGCACAGGTGCAATGACCGCCGTCCTTAGGGATTGTAAACCTTTAACCTGAGAGCGTAAGGTTTGTGTTTGCTTGATTGGTGTCAGGTGTTTAATTATGATTTTGTGAATTCAAAATTTATAAGAATAAGGCCCAGTTTCATCAAGCTCTGTTAGTTAGTTTAACACGCTGTTAACTCTTTTAACGGGACATCAATGTAAGGGAGTGTCCCACCATGACCTAATCGAGGATTAGTTTCCTTAACACGGCATTATATTTAACCCGTGGCATAGAGGCTCTTTAAATTTTTAACAAGCGATTAGAAAAAATGATTTGAAGTTTTCTTGCTGTCAAGATGGACTCTGCATACTATTTTATTTTTGTAAATGAAGATGTGTTGGATGATTTCTATAATTTGGATTATATAGTGCGACCGCGACGGCCCAGAATTTATAAAGACGTCGTCATTGTTTCGAAGAATATGATGATGTTGATTTTAGTACAAGATTTCGTTTATCAAAACAATCGGTTTTGGAAGTATTGCAATTAATTGAAGATAAACTCGAATAACCGTCGGATCTGTAAGTAAAACTATCTCGTGAGGTAATATTTATATTTATGTGCATAAAAGGTTCCTTCCTACATACTGTATTATTTTCAATTAAACCATAATAATCCTGTGAGTCATGTCAAATCTAGTATTGAATACCAATAGGTACTTAAAATGTAAACTTCACCACTACTCAGGTAAGGCTCAGGCCTCCTCATGATTATGAAATGTACTTATCTTAATTTTAAATTCTGTTTTAGGAATCTATCAGTTTCACCTACAGACCAACTGCTTCCTGTAGTGCAGTGCAGTGATGGCTCAGTGGTGAAAAACATTGTGAGGAAACCGACATATCATAAGATAGCGTTGTGGATAATGACCTGATCCCTTACCGTGTTTAAGTTTAAGTTAGCACTACCAATCCCATGTCCCAGCAGTGAGAAAGTATATGGGCTGACGATGATGATGATCCTAATTTAATTTAAATGTGACATTGTTATAGAAATATGTAATTTTTCATGTTACCTAAATAAATAAAACTTGTGTTTTTATAAAACATTTTTATTGTACCCTTAGATTGTACCTATCAACATCATTCAATAAATAGGTTATACCAACTAGATACTAGGTTATTACAAACAAGAATTTACTATTAATTTACTTTAAATGTATCTTGCTGCTTTGTCTTTATTTTTCTTGTTTTAATTGCTCTTCTAGTATGAGATCTCTCGCACTTTCCTTCGGACTCCGAATTTTTTTTCGTAATTTCAACCAGATCCAGTTTACCTTCGACCAAGTGAAATTGAACCGCGATTTTTCTTCAACATTATTGTATTTATTCAACTCAAAATAAAATTAAAATAACACAAGAAAAATCACAACAAAACAATCTCCAAATAACATCAAACATTTGTAACCATGGTAACGACCAAATCGTTTGACATATAAACCAGCAAACGTAAAAGTTTCTACATGATTATTAAATTGTATACTGTGTTAGAACATTTCAATTTAGTCGAATTACCAAACATGACAGTTATTATACAACTAGAACAAATAGCCCCAACGTGCGAAACTACGGCATTGTCAACTATGACATTTTGTTTCGGGCGGTTTAAAATACGAATGAATGATTCGTGAGTCGCTCAGTTAATGGTCGATTTGATAATCGGCTGTTAGATTTCCTTCTTGGGACCTGTAGAGTTGACAACGATGTTAAAATACATGTTTAATTTGAAGCTTGATTAATAAATGTCTGATTTAGAAAATATTGGTGAAATTGGGTCTAAACCTCAAACTCTTTATGTCCAATCAAAATCCGCCTAAGTCGAAATCGTGTGTTAGACTAACGTATTTCTGTAATATTGTACATAGTAAATTATTTTTTGAAAAATAAGGTCATAAAGAAGTTTCACTTCTTATGTGTGTACATGCACACTTTTTTTATATGTATAATATATCGTGGTTATTGAAAAAGTTAAAATGTAACTAACTAATAAGTATTGTAAATGAATAAAGGACATTTATTTAATAAATTAGTAAAAAACATTTTCTCCTCCAAATATTTCATGTAAACTGAACTTCATTCAAAAATGTTTGTGACCACTGTCAGTAGGTAAAGAGATCATTTTACGAAATTCTTTCTGCTCCGCGACCGGACTTTAGTCTCGGAAGTCCGAGAGCTTATAATTTTAAAATTATTGTTAATTTGTGTACGTGAGGGTAGCTAAGTAGTAATTTAAATATAATTTACTTACCAAGGTTCTTATTCAAAATTTCAAATACATTTCTTTGCCCTATTGTTGTTTTATTGGATAGAATTTCAATTTACCTACACTTTCACTGGTTTTTTTTCATTACTGACAATAGGGATCTTAGATCATTAAGTAATGGATAACACTCGCAGGCGTTTCCCCTTTTGCTGAGGTATAAGATTATTCGAATCGAAAAATCTTATGCTTTCATAAAAACTACTTGCGTAATCGATTACAAACACTCTGCGTATTCGTAAAACATCGAAAGGACGTCTGCGAGTGCTCCGCTAAAAATGCCGTTTTGCACTGTCAAGTCTTGCAGAAGCAATTCAAACATGTCGAATATTAAAAAAGATGGAATAACCTTTAATTTGTGTATATTTTTTTATTTTTTAACGTACATTTCTAATTAAATGCAATTTCTAATAATCGTCGATGTATCGTTTAGCGATATGATTACCCCTACCATGAGTTGACATAGTTAAATCGTCTGACGTAACTACAATAGTAAACGTGAATAGTTCACGAGATTATTTTCCGTGAATGACGTATCTATCATCGAATAGCTGTTATAAACTATGACATATGTCAAAATTAGAACTCATGGTGCAAAAATTGTATGGTTACTACAGCGAGTGTATTATAGTTTACTATACGTTATCTACTGTAGTATACTATAATGCACCTCATGGTAGGCTTTTTAGTTCTAATACGGCACACTAGGGGGCGCTGTACCAAATTTCATACAAACCGCTTACTACAATCGCTAGCGAGTATCGTGTGCGTAAACTCATGGTAGACCTACTGACAAATAATCGAGTCATGTTTCGAGAGAGAAAGAGACGAGACTATCATGGAAAGAAAATATACAAATTTAATCTTTATCTACTTAGAGAGAAAGTTGAATTTAAAACGCGATAATGAACCGCATTCCTTACGAGACTATCTTTTAAAGAAATACAAATTTAATCTTTATGATCTAAGTTATAAAATTGAATTTAGAACGCGATATTGAACCACACTCCCCACGAGACAACTTGGAATGAAATACAAATTTAATCTTTATAAACTTAGGGATAGAGTTGAATTTAAAAACTCGTCACTTAAAAGGTCGTAAATTTTTACGACTTTCGTGACACAAATTATTTTTGTGAATGTGTGATTGTGTTTCAATAGTGTGAGTTGCCCTCCCCGCACCAAAATCAGCAGAAAGTTTAGTTAGAACATTTGCCAGCGTACTCCATCCATTACTTAATGATCTAAGATAGGGATGCATTCTCACGGAATATTTTTAGTCTCCTCCTGGAATTAAATCTAGGGCTCCCATTTTTTTTTAATCTCACGCATTATTCCACCATTATTCACTTCGTCAAAGAGGCAGTAATAATATCTTTATTAATTTCTCTGATTTCTCTTTAGTTTTTACTTCATAAAAGGTATTTTATTTTTTAGACTGTTTGTCTATGCCGTCCTTACTTATTGCAACCATATCCATAGCCTCGGCGATATAAAAAATTAAGGTGTCAAACCACAAATGCCAAATTGGAGCATTTACCGTTTATTATTTTTTAAATTTCGTTAGGTTCAAAATGAGTGATTTCAAAAATGAAGATTTATCAAATATAAATAATAAATGTACACCTCAAAAGAAAAATAAAGTGCGTAATCCTTTTGATAAAGTGCTAGTAGAAAATCTTCATAAACCAATATGCAGGTTTGTTATTAATTCTAAATTGTAAATTAGTACATAATCTAGGTATTTTTAAATCGTGGTATAACATTAATCCCTTAAATATTTATACAGCCCCGGTATGTGCAAAATGTACAAAAATAAATCGAGCGGTTCGTTTCGATGGGACATAGACCAAGCATGTACCTTAGTTCCTACAGATATTATCGTATGCAATAGCCAGTTTGAGCCGTCCCCAGATCCAGCGTTGGAGAAGATCGCTGAAGAAGCCACTGAGAAGTGAGTCCGTCAAAAATAATATTCATTTTACTATTACTAGATGTAGATTGTATTATATTGTATAAGCAAATAGCCCTAAGTTTTAATTTAACATTAACAAGTTCATTGAACTGAATATAAATCAAAATATAGGAAATGTAATTTTTTGAAGTACATTACCTGATGATTGTTTATTCTTCATGTTGATGCCACTTTTTTACATTATTTTTTCATGTTTTAGATTCTTTTCCCAAGAGTTAGTTTTACCAAGTCCCATGGAATCATCAAAGAAACTGCAACCTTTATTACAAGCAACATCTTCAGATTCTAGTTCCAATGTATCTAGTCTTGTGAAAGAGTTAAAATTTGTGAAAAGTGGTAAGTGATTATAAATCCAATGTTAATACTTAACTGCTTTGCTGTTTCATTAATTATAACAAATAAATTTAGTTTCAGTTCAAACAACGCTAACATTACCACCAACACTCCCTCCTGAATTAGAGAGCATTTTACAACCATTCTGCACTTTTACACAGGTGATTAGTCATTATGTTATTTCAATAACAATAACAAGACATTGTTGTTATCTTTAATTATATACAGGGTGGAATTTTGTAATGCCAAGGAGGGAATACTCTTTATTCTGTAGATAGAAAACTTAACTGTTAATTTTCAGAAATCTAATAGGTAATACAGTTTTCATCCTTTAAAATATAATTGAATTTTTCCTTGGCTAAAATTTCCCCCTGGTGGCATTATGAAATTCCTGTATATGAAGTATTAATATGTGTTGGTATACCTAGTTAATATTATATCAGTATAAGAACTTGTTGGGCATGGCTTAATTATATAATATGATTGAAGCTAATGTTTAAATTTTAATGATCAAACAATTTTTTCATTCAAGGTTTCAAATTTCAATAGATTGGGGCTGGGATTTGTTATTTAATAAAACAACTAACTAGTTTTCTTGTTGTGCTTTTAAATACCTTATTTATTATAATGCTGATATATTGTAAAATGAACAATATTTTTTTTTGTGTACTGACTTGTTCAATTTAGTGAGGCAGGAGAAGGGTCAACTGTTGTATCATTACTGGACAATTAATTTATTTTATGTGTAACAGATATTTTACAGACTAATTTATGTTTGTTTATTTTTGTCTCAATGTATTCCATCACAAGAATAATAATTTTGTGGTATAAATTATTCACTTGTGATTTTTTTATTTAAAGATTAAAAATAAACAAGAACCCTAAATAATAAATACATATTAGGCACATTTACTTTATTATAAATAACTAATCAATACATAAGCTCAAATAAAGCATAAAATTCCAGGAACAAGCAATGTTTGATGAATATGAAGTCACAGCAAACGGTTCATTGCGTAGAACATTGTTCTTTGAGGAGCAAAGTGATCATGATGACTCGGAACATACAGATGAAGATGTAAGTCATGAAAAGCGGTCACCCTCTAGCTATGAAGAACACACACCAGTTATATTCAGCCCCGATTTGGTAAGTATGTCTTTTTTGCATTTATTAATGTTGAAAACATCGCTGTCCTGCAAACTGTAATTTTTATGTGGCAGGCTATTGTTAATTCTGTGTTTTCGCAATTATGAGGAGAATAGATTAAAAATCTATTTCCAAAGGTATTTTCTTGCAACCTATAAGAAGTAAAAACCAACTCTTAAATATAAGAGAAAAATATATTTATAGAAGATATATTCAAATTTCAGTTTCAAGTTAGGCATTTTGTATATAAAAGAAATGCCACAATGAAAATATTTGAACATTATTTCTACTATTGCATCTCCTATATGTTTTGTTTTCCAAATGGTAAAAAGAACGCTCTTTGTGAATTATAATTCAGATTATGACAGGGGAATAAATTAAAGGTTTTATGTGTAGATATTTTATACATTTATATTTTTATTTTTTTGAAGTGAAACTTCTTTATTGGGGTTGGAAAAAAATTTAGTGTAACATTTTTTCGTTACGCGTGACATTTTTCCATTACGTGCCATCTTTTTCTTATCCCTGCCACGCGTGATTCGACGTATTTCTGTAAAGTTGCATATAGTAAATTATTTTTTGAAAAATAAGGTCATAAAGAAGTTTCACTTCTTACGTGTGTAAACTAGTACACGCACACATTTTTTTACTATAAAATACACCTGAAAATAGAATTGCTTTTAATTGTAAAATGAAATTAATGTGTACCATTAATCAACAATTACTTCCAGAGCTGTAACTTTATATCAAAAGGTATGAAGCGCACATTTGGGACTCCTCTGCAAGCTGGGTCGAAACATAAACCATACAGGAATAAAATATTGGATGTTGTTGACTTTGAACCGTGTTTCAGTCCTATTGAGTTCAGAACTCCCAAAGGTTCAGCGACATCGTCTTCACTTGCGTCATCATCGATTTCACCTGTAACAAAAGTTAGCGATGAGGAGGTAAGTTTTTGTCTCATTGTTGCAATGGTGAAAACACCATACTATGCACTACCATGCACTTACACCATCTCGTAATATGACCATATTAAGTGTGCTTTGGTTAAATGTATATTATATTTCATATAGAGCATAAAGCCTTGTTTTCGTGGGAAACATAATACATATTATGTTGAGTAACAGTTAATCAACGTTCAACGTTTTTCGTTCGTTCAAAATTTTGACAGCCAATACTCAACCTATTGATTTGTTTCTTAACAAATGATTACTATGAATACGAGTTTTAAGACCTTTGTTCCATCACCAAGCAACACTGCTCGCGCTACGCTTTCAGCTGGGCATGCGACGTTGCCAAACCGCTGCGTATAAGTGCGCCGTGCCGTAGTAAAATACTGTTTACGCATATAATACCATTCTAAAACTGTCTCATTTATGTTGCTATTTCTCCCATTAGTTTGTTACCATGAGCTAAACACGTAAGAAGCACTTTTGTTTTCCATTTTAATTTGGAAGACAAAAACTGATTAACATTGACTGATAATATGCTAGTAATTGCAGACAAATTATACGAATCCTGTAATGCATGGCGATACATACATTCTAGAGCCGGGCGTGGTCCATGCTATGCTTATTTTTGTTTCTAATACGTTCATAGTCATGGTATGAGATGGTGTGGTAGGTCGGCTCCTTAAGTGTTAGGAATGTATCTGACATGATCTATAGTCAAACAGTTTCAAAATTTTAAATATCAGGATTTGTTAGCATGCTTGTCTTTCAAAAACTTGTATAGTTCGATTCAAACTCAATAGCGGTTCAGAACTTAGGTGCAGGTACGAGTGCGGGTGCGCACAGATCCTTTAACGTCCCGCTAATACCTAAAATTGTTTTTTCGATGCTCCGAGCCGCCATTTAGTTTGAATCTATACATTATTGTTAAAAAGGGAATGGAAAGTAATTTTTAATTATGTGAAATGAAGTTATACTTAATTGAATGTCACAATATTAGAAATATATTAAAAATTAAATATCCAATGTACTTACGTACTTCTAATATTTTTAGAAAAACAATTTCACCTCACCGGAATCAGAAGCTATGGCAACATGTCTCGACTGTATCGTTTGCGAAAAGAATGGCGTCTGCTTCTGTAAAACGACACCAAATAAATCTTTATTAAAACGGAGCACGTCACTTAAAAATTCGCCGCCTAAAAACAAGAGAGGATCTTCGTTGTCAGAAAAACGCAGTCTCAGTATGTCGAGCTTGCATCGCAGTCGATCTGTACAGAAGTTAGATTTTAGTATGGACATGAGTGTCGACGAATCATTTCATAACACTTCACAGGGTAAGTTTTTAATACAAATTTATATATGCATGTAATATGTATGTATGTGGATTTTTTTGGTATTTATGATGAATTTATTTTGGCAGGATCAGAAACTACCTCACCAGACAGAAAACAAGTGACATGGTTGGACACAAATGTCAAACAATTAGCTAAGTTAGATTCTTTTAAGGGGCAATCTCATGATATCCAGTCTTCCACAAGAATAAACTTATTAGATGAAACTCCCATTAAGGGCAAACGAAGGACTAATGTCGCCCATGAAATTAGCAAAATACGTGCACAGGCTACACTCAGCCCGTTGCATATGTCCTTAGATAGTAGTTTAGATAATTTTGATATACCTTTTAGCATGGAGGACAAAAAGATAGACTTTAATACCATTGATCTCAAATTCTTGACTGAAAATGTGTCGGAATACGAGCACAGTTCTAAAAATACCACAAAAGTAGCAAGTGACTCTTCCTCAAGCTATAAGAAAGTCGATAGTGGATTTAACGAAAATACTTTTTACGCTTCTAGTTATTATGAAAGTGCCATAAAACCTTCAGAATTGACTATCACTAGTTTAACTAAGGGTAATAGTAGTAAGACGGCTTTAAAGGAAATTTCCAACGTAAATTGGATGAGAGTCGACAGTGGCTTCAAAGACGAAACGTCGACGGACAGTACTCAGTTCTATCCCAATGAGAGTTCTAATAAAAAAATTACTATCAATCATTTCTCTGACGTAAAATTTGATGATAAGGAAAATGAACTGAACGACGATATTGACAGAATTATTCCGCCCCCAAATAAAAACGATGCCATGTCTATTTCGGACTTTTTTAATGAAGATTTAACATTTACTTGTAATTTTTCTTCAACGCCGTCGAAAAATAAGTCACGTAAAGTCAATTCTTAATTATTTTATAGGAAAATTCAATGGGTATTTTATAACGCTTTATAAGTAATATAAATGTAATAAATTAGTAGAATAATTGTTTTTGTATAAGGTAATTTAATAATGGCTAATATATTATTGTCGTTTTCTGTAAAATTTCGATTATGTTTATAAAATATGTATGCTTCTTCTTATGTTTTCCGGCTATTTTAATAATCTTATTTTCTGGCCTGATGACTGATCCTTTTTCAGTATATGACGTTTTTAGGAAGTACAGTGTGTACTATAAAGAAAATTTCATTTTTAAATGACTGTGTATGTATTTAGGAAAAAAAGCATAGAAACGACTTGCGTATATTTTTATATAATTTTGATAAGAAAAGTCTCGACGCAATGCCATTATTGTGGATTGTTTATGAATTTGTAAAAGACTTGAGATGACCGTTTTTGCATGAGATTTTGTTTTGATAATTGCGTGTTTACTTCGATCAAGTAATTTTTATTTTGAGCTTTTAAGACTGAACATTGTAGAAGATATAAATAAAGACATAAATAAATAATTAATAAATGTATTTTTCTAATGTAAGTGATTTTAATATTTTTTCCTATATGATTATTAATTTATAGTTGTATAATAATATATGTATGCAGAAAATTCGATAGTATAACTGCTTATTAAAAATCCTGTTTAGGTTTACCGTAGTCATGGTAGATATAGCGCCCGGCAAACATCTTGGACAAAAAGTGGCGTAGTGGGGGAAGTTTGTGCATCAAGTTTTAGTACATTTTTATATGAGCAAGCTTCCACCTCTACGCTAAAAAGTTGTCAAGTTACGTGCCGGCAACTATACCTATGTATTATTATTGCAAATCACTGTTTATAAAACTTCTTTTTCATGAAGAATTATCACAGTTGTATGAACTTTGCAAAAACAAAACAAATTTACTAATTAGTATACATTACTTATCAGAAAATTGTAAAGATGAAGACAACAAAGTCCGCTTTATTGTTTGTTTTATACAATGACGATTGTGACATCATTATTTTTACTATAAATCGTAAATAAGTGCCCTGCTGCGAAGATAACTAAGGTAGATCCCTAAATGATATTTACAAACAACAGCTATCTATACCTAAACAATTACGAAAAATAAAATGAGCACCTTTACTTTGTAATTAATTAATATGTGCTATAAATAGTAATTTCCATAACAATATTTTATATTGCTATCCCAATTATCAAGATAGTTTATCGTCACGCGTACATGATACCGCGTGTGTCCAACCCGTAGTGTATCTGCACTAATAATATTTAATTACTCGAGTGCTTCACAAACTAACAGACCTCTCGTGCGTCAATCATATTTAACAAATAACCGCTCATTGATAACGTCGTAACCTCTGTTATCGGCATATCCCGGAACGTCTGCGAACTAGAAGCGATGCGGATCTATTAGGTAACAATGTCCAAGCAGATGAGTCTAGTGCATTTATGATTCTATATAAACAAGGAGCGTCTCGAAAACATTTCATTACGCTGACAATCGGACAATTAACAAGAGCGTTATTCGATACTCGGTCAGACACAGATCGCATTACATTACACGTTTTGTTATCGTCCATAGTGACACGTGCTTTGCCATACGAAAGTTCGCGTGAAAATTAAAAATGTATAATAGGACAAGTGCAACTTTGATGCTCCAAACTATAATGGTCTTAATGGACAAGCAGAATTCGACCGATGTGACCAACTTCCCGAGCTCCTTCTACGGTTAGTCAGTTTCAAAGTATGATTTGCATGATCTGCATGGTAATGAGATGTCTTCACAATGTAGTATTGTGCCGGACAATAGTTGAATATAATTATTATAAATATATGAAATAAAGATATGTTATATTAAATTGATTTAATATTTCAAGAGGATGCAGAGATAGAACGTTGCTACAATGTATACGGGTGTTTCTCGAAAGCCTATCCTTGGACGGAGCACCGCCCAGATAATAACTTTCCTGCGCCGCCGGAATCTTTAGGAGTCAGGTAATAAAAACATTTTTTTTTTTCAATTACTTCGTAGCCTTGATTGCTCTTTCGATAAATCTCAAAAGAGTAATGACAACTAACTTAGTAAAATTAAATGTTACAATAGCAGGAAGAGAGAATGAAAATAATTGTATTGTTATTTAATAAACAAATGAAAACCGCATATTAAACAGTAACAAAAAATCGTAATATAATTTAAATAATGTACAAGGATTAAGAAAAATAAACCGAATACTGCGCGGCTCGTTGGTTGCTGACAAAAAAGGGTTTTATACAACACTGGTCTTCAGCAGCCTCTTGTGACATGGAGTAGAAAGTACTGTACTCCATAGTCCATACCTACTCTACTCCATCCATCTATTATATTAATATTTTTTTATTAAAAAAAGCTAATTCGCCTTTAAATTGAAGTACTAAACGAAATTTACATGAGATCACGTCACTGGGGGCACCAGCTTTCAAATAAAAAAATAATTATCAAAATCGGTTCACACACAGGTTTAACAAACCCAAAATAATATAGTCGAATTGAGAACATCCTTTTTTGAATTCGGCTGAAAATAAAAAATTATTCTAGTAACGATTTCGCTATATAGGATTTAGATTATATTTATTTTATGTAATTCACAAAAGAAAATTGGCAATCTCTTTTTAATTATGTACTAATATATCATATCACTTTGAGGAAATCTATTTTCGGTAGAACTTGAGAATTTCACAAGTTATAAATAAACTAAGTGATAACAAATAAATTTATATGTCCAATTATTATATTTATTATACCTATTCATACTATTTTGCAAACTATTTATGTTCATTTATCTCAGAGCAGAGTCCAGACGTTATAGTCCAGGAGGAATCGGCGCATGAGTACCGAAAACTATTCCACCTCAATTTTTTTACGTGATCCTCTTCAAATTGCCCTACTGATGATATAAATGCATGTTGCCATGGGGCAACCCGGTGCCATATTGTTTAAACCGAAATTGTTTAAACAATTGCAAGGAATTGTTATTTTTCAACCGGACAAATTTTTTTTATATTTTTTATCGAAATACCAATAAAAAAGGTCCAATTACTTTTCACGATAAAGTTAATATTTTCAAAGATATGAATTTTTTAAGGTTTGAAAAATCTCAAATTTGGGTACTTTCGACCCATGAAAAATATATTTAAAAAAAAAATAATATATAAGTAATATTTTTTTTTCAATTCTCTATACAATAGTTAATAATATTGTTAATAGAGATTTAAGAAAATTTCATTGTTTATATCTGTTTTTTAATTGTTAACTTCGCGCGCTCACAAGTACGCGCCGCTTACCTTTAAGTATCGCCGTCTCTCTCTTACTCATGCGCTGCATCGGCCTCTCTGTGTCTTGAATCATTATTTATCATTTATCTTAAAAACTATCAACTTTATCAAGATTTCTAAAGAGAGCAATCTTATTAATAATTAAATTGTCTACAATTTGTTTCTTATATATTTTTTTCTGAAATCAATTTTTTTAAAGTTATTTAAGCATAAATTGAAACATGTAATTAAAATTACTTTTTTGTCAGTTTATATTACTTTTTTGTTATTGAAACAGCAAGTAAGGTAAAAGACCCAGTTATTGACACTGGCCTAGTTGTTTGACACTCGCAATTTGATTTTAATTAAAAGAATGAAATGTTCTCAAAAAACCAAAGATCTTAAAATTTTTAATTCAAAAATTATATTTATTAATTTATTAGAATTGATTTGTTTTTTTTTTAACTAAAATAAAATTTAAAGTGTCAATAACTAGGTCTTTTACCTTATTAATTACATTGAATAACTTCTTCAAACGAAAGTTATAGATGGAGAAGTATGAAATAATAAAACAAGATTTAAAAATAAGTATTTATTTATTATCAATATTATTTTTATATATTATATTCTTACAGTCTTCTGAATCACAACCACATAGAAGTATGCAACTTATATTATTTGTGAGCGCGCGAAGTTAACAATTAAAAAACAGATATAAACAATGAAATTTTCTTAAATCTCTATTAACAATATTATTAACTATTGTATAGAGAATTGAAAAAAAAATATTACTTATATATTATTTTTTTTTTAAATATATTTTTCATGGGTCGAAAGTACCCAAATTTGAGATTTTTCAAACCTTAAAAAATTCATATCTTTGAAAATATTAACTTTATCGTGAAAAGTAATTGGACCTTTTTTATTGGTATTTCGATAAAAAATATAAAAAAAATTTGTCCGGTTGAAAAATAACAATTCCTTGCAATTGTTTAAACAATTTCGGTTTAAACAATATGGCACCGGGTTGCCCCATGGCAACATGCATTTATATCATCAGTAGGGCAATTTGAAGAGGATCACGTAAAAAAATTGAGGTGGAATAGTTTTCGGTACTCATGCGCCGATTCCTCCTGGACTATTACTCTTACGCCGTATCACAAGTTTCAAATTATAGTCGGTGTAGTGACTTGAAAGTTGAAATTGCCTATCAGTCATCTATCAGTCCATGATCATCATGTTCGTATAAATTGTTAGAAGGAAAATCAATTTAATTATTATTATGAATAGTATAAAACTTTGGAAAGTCCAAAATATATACGAAACACGTACGCTTACGTACGTAGCCGATTCACCCATGACGGCCGTTGGGCATTACATTTATACTTCGAATTGTCTTGATGAAAAAAAAATCCTTTAGTAAAGTACCACGTAGGTAGGTAAATTCATGAAGCCAATTCATCATTTCATGAATTAAGAACTTGAATTAGTAATGGTACTAGCATTATAAAATATGTGCTATTGGTATATAAGACCACGGCCCTTAAACTTAATAAAATGATAGAAAGCCACGCCCCCAACAAAGCGGATCTAAATATTATTGCTAGTTGATACTTTTTGTCATTACCCTGGTATTCCCAGTACATTTTATCTATGTAGGTACTCAATGTGTCGTCCCTGATAATAAAGGGGGCTCGTCCGTGACATCGATCTATCAATACGAAGACTAAACAAATATCACAACAAATATTTACGTCCCGTAGTTGCACTGTGACGTATTATCACTATGATAAACTCGTTAACTAATTACTTGCAGTGTACTTTATTCTACATAAACATCGACCTTTGGACTGATGCGTATCGGTATACGAAATTGTCCCAAGGGGCGAAGGGTTAGATAAAGTATCAACTGTAACAAAAAAACATTGCGAAATTTTTAATCGATGTTTTTTTTTTCATTTATTATAGGTATGCTGTGTTTACAAGAAGAAATAGAAAGTTACCAGTGCTTTTACAAGCTACAGATGTAGAAAAAGTTCGAAATGCGAATATAGATCCAAGAGGACCTTTTTATTTTATTTCTCATGGGTTCCTTGATGGAGGTCATAAACTATGGGTTAGTTTCTATTAATTATTCTAGATATGTATTCAAAACATAAATAAAAACACAATAAATCTGAAAGTGTGGTCACAAAGACGCGAACATCTCATGACCCTTGACACTTTTTTTGCATATGGAAAGTTGGTCAATCGTGCAGACATACACTTAATAATTAAATTGCAATGATGATTAAATTTGCAAACTTAAAAGCTTAACATCGATTATATTACCTTCATGGCTAAAAATTAACTATCTATACCTATTTCACAGATACAAAACATGGCAGATGCGCTTCTCAATTTAGAAGGGAATGAAGCTGCAACAGTCACTATAGTGGATTGGCGGCGTGGTTCCCAACCACCGTATGGTCAAGCTGTAGCTAATATACGACTTGTGGGGGTCATGACGGCACATCTTATACATACATTCTATGTAAGTATTCATCCTACTACTATTATAAAGGCGAAAGTTTGTAAGTATGGATGTTTGTTACTCTTTCACGAAATTACTACTGAATCGATTACAATAAAATTTACCACACATATAGAGGGTGACTTGGATTAACACATAGGATAGGTTTTATCCCGGAAATCCCACGGGAACGGGAACTATGCGGGTTTTTCTTTGAAAACGCGGGCGAAGCCGCGGGCGGAAAGCTGGTAGGTACATATTTTTAACTGTTTCGATACAAGTTGTCCGAATAATATTATCAATAATTTAGCTAGATGTGACAATTAAGTTCACACCGTAGTTATTCTATTCATGAATTATATATTCGAGAATCGAGTCAATTTACTAAACAAAAAAGAAATAACCATTTTATTAGTATGGTATTTATTTCAAACTGTTATTCATAGGTTTTATGTTTATTTCAGATAGAGCTGGGCTTATCAAACTTGAACAATTTTCACTTTATTGGTCATTCCCTTGGTTCCCATTTAGCCGGTTATTGCGGCCATTCCCTGCAAAAAGTAAGTGCTAATAAATATAATTGTTCGTGTGATATATCAATACATTATTGTTTGTTGATTGGTGTATGTTAAGATAGGATTTATTAAATTTGTTTTTATTTTATTACAGAGATTTAATCTCAAACTAGGACGGATAACGGGTCTAGACCCCGCGGCGCCATACTTCAGTAATACGGTCACTTTAGTACGACTGGACAGATCTGATGCTGAATATGTAGATATTATCCATAGTAATGCGATGCCGCTGTACTTTTCAGGTACTTATTGCATTGCTTTAAAAATAATTTGTAATTGTTCATAAAATATTTAAAAAAAATTTCATTTATTTTATGAATTTATATTATTGTGCATTCTAAAAAAATTACATAACGATGGACACCTTGGGCGTAGTTAATTTGTTTAATATATTTAACAAGGAAAAAATAAACAATTCCTACCCACAAAGCCAACCCGTTGATTCAAATAACTCACACACGCACACACACGCACTAATATAACAATAATGTCGCTATTCGTATGTTCGGAGAAATCTATTGCGTGACTCTTATCTACACACACATTAATAACTAGCCTTCCTCGACAAATGTGCTATCTAAGAATCTATCGAAAGAATTTTTCAAATGGGACCAGTAGCTACATGGTCCGATTTGAAAAATTCTTTCGATTTATCCTGAGATTAGCGCGTTTAAACAAACAAACTCTTCAGCTTTATAACATTAGTATATATTATGTACTTAACATAATATCAACGATGAAATTCCAGGTTTTGGCATGTCAGAACCGATAGGCCACGTAGATTTCTATCCCAACGGTGGTTCTACACAACCGGGATGTAAGGCAGAAAATGCGGGGAACCAACGTTCGGGCGATATGTATCAACAAGTTGCGAAATTTGTTGCGTGTGACCATGAGAGGAGTTATGACTTCTTTACTGAGAGCATTGCGCCGAGCTGCCCGTTTATGGCTATACAGTGTAAATCTTATGAGGTAAGATGAATTTATCTTAACAGGATGTAACTTAAAATGTGTAGTTTTGGATGTTATATCTATCTACTTCTACTTCTACTATCTACTAATATTATAAAGAGGAAAGGTTTGTATGTATGTATGGTTTTCACGTTTAAACTACTACATTTTGATGAAATTTGGAACAGACAATCTTTAGACCCTGAGAAATAACATTAATAAAGTTATTGACTAGAACGACGACGCTATAGCGTAACATGCACAAAGTCTCATTAGATTAGAATATTGATAAATTTGTATAAATGCATTACTTATTAATATACAATAAATAAGTGTAAGAATTATCTGCCAAAACGGCCCACTATCTTGTAAAAATAAATGATATTTCTACTTTATATGTAACTATTAACTTCTAACCCGCTTACTTATCATTACAGGCATTTCTAGAAGGCAACTGCACAACATGTGACAATAAGCACCTATGTATACCCGTGGGTCTTCACTCCCAAAATGTGTATAAGCGGCTACAAATGGGCGGACTAGTGGATTCCAATTCTAATGTCGCTCTATACGCTTTAACTGGCAATACGAAGCCATATTGCAGTAAGTTGAAATATATTTGAAAACTTTTTTATTAGTATAGCCACAGAATACATAAAAGAGGTTAGAAAGGAAATAGGGACTCATTTGTTTAAAAAAAAAGATGTGTGGCACTCGGGGACTGCCGAGGTAAAGCTATTGCATACTATGCCTTCAAGCCACACCTCCGCGCCCGTCGGAGTGGGGAGCGTGAGGTTTTTCGTTACGTAATTTCTGGATTCAGTCCCCGCGCTCAAAGCCCGCGATAAAAGCTATGCAATAGCTTTAAAAGTACTAAACTCTGCAATCGCGACTATTTCGCAATAAACGCAATACATATAATGCGCGAACGCCTATGCATTGCAAGCAATGTATGCGTGCCTGTCCCGCCCACGTGCCCCTTCTAACTTCTTTTATCTGCTTTGAGGTTATAACGATATTAAAAAAAAACGAAAATTGTACGTACTTTAAAATTTAAAGTATACTATACGCAAATAATATTATTGTTTTTTTATGCATTAAAAATTATTTATATAGAAAATTATTTACATAAAAAAATTACACAAACCAATAAACTAACTGATAATTTTATTTACAGGAGTACACTACGAAGTGAAAGTGAAAGTGTCGAATTCAACTGAAAGTAACATCCACGGGCCCGATGTTGGCAAAGTATCAATAACATTGGTCGACAGAAATAATAATAAGAGCGATCATAAATTCCTGAACGATGAGCAGTAAGTATCGCGATTTTGATAAACACGTACTAAAAATAGTCTTGTAGTGAAAGTTGCATAACAATGTTTTGAGGAATAATATTTATTTTTTCCGCCCCAGTATCTAATTTTTGTATTGTTCCTTAGCATTTTCAAATATTTATAAAATATTTTAGACAGAAATCTTAGTATTATTACGCCAACAAAATTTAGATGCATTAAAAATATTTAAGAAACAAAATTTTCATAAATTGGATGCTTAAGGCTGCAGTCTAGCAAAATTGCGTTTTCAACAAGTTATTTGACAATTTTTTCCCGGCTAATGAAATGATAAACTGAATTTTTTTTTCTTGTTTATCAATTAGTGTTATATACGCAATGCGCGTGAATTTTTTCACATTTATAAAGTTACTTTATGTTACCTTAATCAGGCCTTCAAGATAAGTCTCTTTCCCCCAAAATCATTTCGAGCTAAGTTTGTGCACTCACTACGTTGCAACCGATTACAATTTACATAATCTGATCAGCGCATTATTATCCTTATATAGTCGTTATTAAAAACTGCTGAATACAATTGCCGAAAAACTTATGATTTTCTTAATTAGAGCGTTATAAATTCATTAAATTTCCCATTTTTTGCCTTACAAAATCGATTGATAAATACTGCTAAAAGTTATTTTTTCCATTAATTTATTCGAGTTGGTTGAAGACCAATGAGTATTAATCCTTTAAAAATTTTTTTTTTGAATTTTGATAATTCTTTAAATATTAAAAAAATATTTAAAATAATAAGGAAAAATCCTAGCGAATTTCTTTAGTCGCGCTCCTTGGGCCGGAGCGTTCTGACGTGTGCTCTACGCTCGATTTTCCTTCATACCGAAGTGAAAGTTGCTCTACTTCATTAAATTTAATATTTTTGTTAATTGATTATTTTTATCTTAGTTTTGTGCAAATATTCGTATTTTTAAACATTTGATTTCGATATGGAAAATAAACGAAAAAAATACGCGTGTAACTACTAGAAAAAAAATTATCTTCGAACATAAAGTTAATGAAACCAAATAGATTGCAAAGGTGATTGGCAACAATTTCTTTATTTTACGGGGTGTCAGTAAAGGGATGTATATTTCTTTAAAACTAAAGTAAGCTCATAAATTTTCTTATAATATATTTTTTTTGAAGTTCCAAAAATGTTTATTTTTCGTTTGAGAAATACGAAATATAATATAAACTTGTATTGAGAACTTGAACTTCCCAAGTTCATCCGGGGAAATCCCCATACGGGGAAAATGATTTGTTTACTCCAAAATTGATCCGAGGTGTTTCAATTTTTTCTTCTAGTCATTTTCAACGTAGCGGCATGTTGTTTGATTATTAATTTTGTAACTTAAATACAGGATGTTGGTTTTATATTCTGATCTTACAGACGCGCTGACAAATTTAGTCCACCATTTCTAGTTTAGTCTAACTACAAAACTACCAAAAAACTCTAAGTACCAATATTAAAACGAATGGATTATCATCACATCATCAAAATTCAGTGGGGTTGAGAACTAAACAAACAGAAGTAACAGAGATGCGAAGAATAAAAAAAGAGGACGAAAACGATAATTCGTTGATGCTTTCCCTTTTCGACGTATTGTTAGGGTACATCACCAATCTGCAAAAAACAAAACTGATGATTCCCAATTGCTGATTAAAAATGAAAAACAAATAATCGACAACAGTGGTGAAAATTTGCTGATCACAATGAAACATCCTTCAGTGGTAGCAGATTTACTCATTTAAAATGTATCGGTGAACAGCGTAAAGGAGAGGAGGACAGGAAAACATTATGAATGTGGATGGTGGATTGTATACAGGATGTAATCGATAAGTATGTGCAGGCGATTATGACGTTATTATTGCAGGTATCAAAAAACTTAAAACTGATATCGAAATTACTTTACCTAATGAGCAAAATGACAATAATAACTTTTTAAAAGTATAACGAGAAATATCTAAAAAATTTACTTTATACACTCCCATATCAAAAAGGGAAAATGGGACTAGTAGAAGTTAAATGTCTAATTCCGGCAAAAGACATGAATGCGGAAGATGCGGTTAAAAAAAAATTTAATATTTGAAATACAATGCAAAAAATAACACTTTTGTCATAGATAAGAATCATGACTATTTTTTCCAAATTCAGGGACAACTAAACGTTGCAGAAGCAGAAGTCTGCTTATTTGCTGTTTGGACTGGAGTGAATCATTCGTTAAAAATAGAATATATAAAATAGAATATATAAAAAAGTATGTAACGTTTAGGCAAAATAAAATGATGGACCATTATTGGATTTTACATAAATTGCCTACTGTCAGAATTGATTGATTCGAGACTTCAGCATTCGATGCGGCCATCAAGGACCCATCCTATATCATTCAAGCGATTGAAAAAAAAGAGATAAATCCAGTGCAACCGATAAAGCATCAGAATGCTAGCAAAAGATTTATTAGGTTTATCAATATAAATCTATATAATATTATACATAATATAATAAATCTGTAGAAGACGCGAAGACTGACATCCGCGCGGACGGAGTCGCGGGCGGAAGCTAGTCAGAAATAAATATCTTTTGTTTTCATTTGCGTATTTTTCTATTTTATAATTTTTTAACACAAACATTACATTTTTTTTATTAAATACAAAATTTGTTTATCCGTTTTATTAGTTAAACTGAACAACTTTCACTAAGAAACTTAGGTCGAAAAAAATGTATAGAGTTATGCATTTTGTATGGAAAGCTTATTTTTTTTATATTTCGTCCAAATTTCTTTGTAAAAGTTGATCAGTTATATAAACATGAAGTTGAAGTTATCAATAGAAAGTATTCGCAAATTTTGTGTACTGATAAAAAAAAATCACCCGGTGTAATTTTCACGAAAATTGTTTCAAATTGTCATTTTTGGTACTTATTACGAATATTAAATT